>NC_064622.1:440329349-440970956 GCF_023898315.1 Schistocerca nitens | reverse complement strand
GATTGTTAAACGGCGATCTTGTCGAACAAGTTTACCGATTTTTTCAATGTTTGCATCAGTTTTTGCTGACAATGGTCTGCCAGTGCGAGTGTCATCACTGGTGTCTTCGCGGCCATCTTTAAATCGTTTAAACCACTCAAACACTTGTGTTCGCGATAAACAATCATCGCCGTACACTTGTTGTAACATTACAAACGTTTCACCTGCAGATTTTCCTAGTTTGAAACAAAATTTGATGTTAACACGCTGTTCTTTCTGTACACTCAACATTTTCCGACGCACAGACAAAACGTCAACTACTTAAAACAGACGCCACGGGCAGACTGAGTGCAGGAGGCAGATGAAACTCGAGCAGTAGGCGGAGCGAGAGTCACGTGACAGGCCACGCGACTTTCAGCCTTATTGCATTCGTTTTATTGTTTCACCAGTACTAGTCCGGTTTTTTTCTAGCCACACCTCGTAAAGTCTCTCCATCTGGAAGACTGTTCGATGTTCTGCTTTGAAATTCTGATTGACAGTTATCCCGTTCATTTGGCGCTGAAGCCATAGGTACTTCATTCGGACAACTTGATGGATATAACGCAAATACCTAGACGTTCTTCCTTAAACTCGTCGCCGGCCGAAGTGGCCGTGCGGTTAAAGGCGCTGCAGTCTGGAACCGCAAGACCGCTACGGTCGCAGGTTCGAATCCTGCCTCGGGCATGGATGTTTGTCATGTCCTTAGGTTAGTTAGGTTTACCTAGTTCTAAGTTCTAGGGGACTAATAACCTCAGCAGTTGAGTCCCATAGTGCTCAGAGCCATTTGAACCATTTTTAAACTCGTCTTCCGTCATCATCAGCGGAGTCCCCAGGAGAACTGTTTTGATCAGCTTCGGCTTGACAGTGTGAAAAGTATAACAGGTAATATCCTGCTGCTGCCACCATATTCACAATCGTAACGTAGCCCTCATAAAAGTAAGCGTCAATTTCAGGCGGACCCACCGCAGTGCTTCGCTGTGAATGAGAACTTGCAGTGGTTCTTGAGCTATTCGTATAACTTCTCAGGCTACTGGAGGATAACAGGCGGTAGCCTCTGCTTCGGATCTTCCTGTGGCTGCACTACCTCTGCAGCAAGCTGATCATGTGTAGGAGCAATAACACTTCATCTGCTCTGTGTCTCTTAGGACTGAGGTCGTGGAACTGTCTGTCGCTTTGCAACCATCTTCCGGAGTGGTTTCATGAAGCCAACCCCACTCGCAGCTGAAGAGAGTTGTGTGTCAGTTGCGGTGCGCAAAATACGCTTGCGACTCCTCTGGACTGGTACCTGTTCCATGCACTGTTCAGTGCATTACTCCGTTGATTCATCCCAAGTAGTAGGCCTCTAGTAGTCCATTTCACAGTTCGTCGTCGGGGTGGTAATGGGCCGACACGGTGCACTAGGCAACAAAGATTAGCAGCAATCTGCAATAACTTCTTTAGAGAGCTTTACAGTACTTAAATGAGTATGAAGATTACACGTGGCAATGAAGTTCAAAGTTCACTTGCACTGATCTATCTTTGAACTCTGGTATGGCCGTGAATCCAGTGAACGACGACTAAAGTCACTTGTAGCATTCCCAGTTTGACTCGTCTTGGTACCGACTATACAGGGTGGTCCATTGATAGTGACCGGGCAAAATATCTCACGAAATAAGCATCAAACGAAAAAACTACAAAGAACGAAACTCGTCTAGCTTGAAGGGGGAAACCAGATCGCGCTATGGTTGGCCCGCTAGATGGCGCTGCCATAGGTCAAACAGATATCAACTGCGTTTATTTAAATAGGAACCCCCATTTTTTTTACATATTCGTGTAGTACGTAAAGAAATATGAATGTTTTAGTTGCACCACTTTTTTCGCTTTGTGATAGATGGCGCTGTAATAGTCACAAACATATCGCTCACAGTTTTAGAGGAACAGTTTGTAAAAGGTAGTAGGTGTATAAATTAAAATACAGAACGTAGGTACGTTTGAATATTATATTTCGGTTGTTCCACTGTGATTCATGTACCTTTGTCAACTTATCATTTCTGACAACGCATGCTGTTACAGCGTGATTACCTGTAAATACCACATTAATGCAATAAATGCTCAAAATGATGTCCGTCAACCTCAATGCATTTGGAAATACGTGTAACGACATTCCTCTCAACAGCGAGTAGTTCGCCTTCCGTAATGTTTGTACATGCATTGACAGTGCGCTGACGCATGTTGTCAGGCGTTGTCGGTGGATCACGATAGCAAATTTCCTTCAACTTTCCCAACAGAAAGAAATCCGTGGACGTCAGTTCCGGTGAGCGTGCGGGCCATGGTATGGTGCTTCGACGACCAATCCACCTGTCATGAAATATGCTATTCAATACCGCTTCAACCGCACGTGAGCTATGTGCCGGACATCCAATATGTTGGAAGTACATCGCCATTCTGCCATTCAGTGAAACATCTTGCAGTATCATCGGTAGAGCATTACGTAGGAAATCAGCATACATTGCATCGATAAAATGGGGGTCAATTATCCTTCATCCCATAATGCCACACCATATATTAACCCGCCAAGGTCGCTGATGTTCCACTTGTCGCAGCCATGGTGGATTTTCCGCTGCCCAATAGTGTATTTTATGCCGGTTTACGTCCCCCCTGTACGCGTGCAAAAAATGTGTCATCGTCCCGTAATTTCTCTTGTGCCCAGTGGCAGAACTCCACACGACGTTCAAAGTCGTCGCCATGCAATTCTTGGTGCATAGAAATATGGTACGGGTGCAATCGATGTTGATGTAGCATTCTCAACACCGACGTTTTTGAGATTCCCGATCCTCGCGCAATTTGTCTGCTACTGATGTGCGGATTAGCCGCGGCAGCAGCTAAAACACCTACTTGGGCATCATCATTTGCTACAGGTCGTGGTTGACGTTTCACATGTAGCTGAACACATCCTGTTTCCTTAAATAACGTAACTATCCGGTGAACGGTCCGGACACTTGGATGATGTCGTCCAGGATACCGAGCAACATACATAGGACACGCCCGTTGGGCATTTTGATCACAATAGCCATACATCAACACGATATCGACCTTTTCCGCAATTGGTAAACGGTCCATTTTAACAAGGGTAATGTATCACGAAGCAAATAACGTCCGCACAAGCGGAATGTTACGTGATACCACGTACCTATACGTTTGTGACCATTACAGCACCATCTACCACAAAGCGAAAAAAGTGGTCCAACTAAAACATTCATATTTATTTACGTACTACACGAATATGTAAGAAAAATGGGGGTTTCTATTTTTAAAAACGCAGTTGATATCCGTTTGACCTACGGCAGCGCCATCTAGCGGGCCAACCATAGCGCGATCTGGTTTCCCCCTTCAAGCTAGACGAGTTTCGTTCTTTGTAGTTTTTTCGTTTGATGCTTATTTCGTGAGATATTTGGCCCAGTCACTATCAATGGACCACCCTGCAGATGAGCCCAGACACTCGCAGCGACTGTCCTGATGCTGCCTGCTGGGCTGATGTTCTGTGAATGGAGTCCTCTGTAAGCTTATATCCGCATCTGGCGAGAGGAAGTACACTTCGAAACTAGACTAAGTGTCGTAAGGCGGTAGCATAAAATAGGTTTTATCGAGTGGAGGCTGATCTGACTGTGAGCTACGACTAAGTTACAGGCAGATCGGCATTTTATATAAGGCTGTGCCCCGTATCTTCTGGAAGACAACATAAGTTTGTACAGGACGAATCGCTTTACCTTTCTGTGTGATCTGTAACTAACTTTGATACAGCGTGTATGTCAGTACCTGAAACGGCGGCCAACTGTCAGTTCTTCTTACCGATGATGCGAGAAGTGATAAAAATCTGATACAGCGGTTATCTTACTGTTCCCATTCTTCTTACTTATGATGTAGAGTCTTATGATTAACAGAAGCGATCTAGCGATTAACCTGGAGAAATGGAATCAAGAAAGCCGGCCGGAGTGGCCGAGCGGTTCTAGGTGCTACAGTCTGGAACGGCGCGACCGTTACGGTCGCAGGTTCGGATCCTGCCTCGGGCATGGATGTGTGTGATGTCCTAAGGTTAGTTAGGTTTAAGTAGTTCTAAGTTCTAGGGGACTGATGACCTCAGATGTTAAGTCCAGTAGTGCTCAGAGCCATTTGAACCATTTGAAGTCAAGAAAATTTGTAGCATATTAAAACTGTGTGCTAGATTGGGTCTCGAACCTGGAATCATTGCCTCCCGCGGGCAAGTGCTCTACCGACCGAGCTATCCAGACTCGAGGCAGGAAGCACTCCCGCAAGTTCACCTCCGTGAGTATCTCTTTTATCTGAAGTTTGTGTTTTTTGCCCGAGTGCTACATCTGTGAAGTTTGATGTCTGGGAGTGAGGTACTGGTGGCAGGCAGTAGGTTTGTGCCAGCGGGTCGTGACTCACGCGTGAATAGCTCAGTCGGCAGAGCAACTGCCTGCGAATGGCAAGCGTTCCGGCTTCGAATCTAGGTGAGGCACAGTGTTTTAAGGTCTGAGGAAACCTCAAACTAGCTCTCACTCCGCTGCAGAGTCCAAATTCATTCCATAAATAAAATCCAGTTAGGGTTTCTTTGTTGTGTGGTCTTTGGTCCGGAGACTGGTTTGATGCAGCTCTCCATGATAATCTGTACTGTGCAAACTGTAATAGCCCTTTACAAGACAGCTCTAGTTTGTGTGAAGATTACAACCACAGAGTCGATGTTTATGTTTGTATTATCTGTAGAATAGAAGAAGGCGCGTCTTCAAATTTTTTTAGAGCAGCTAGGAGAAGCCTGGCTGTTTACCCTTTTCCGTCTGCCTTCAGCTTTTAACATGTAAGCATCGTGGGCTGTAGTTATAGCAATTTCACAGTGTACTAACAATATAAGGATTTGTAAGCATATTTCACTAGGCGAAAGATTGATATGACCTACAGGAAAATGAAGGAGGCTATGAATAAAAATGGTTCAAATGGCTCTGAGCACTATGGGACTTAACATCTGTGATGATCAGTCCCCTAGAACGTAGAACTAGTTGAACCTAGCTAACCTAAGGACATCACACACATCCATGCCCGAGGCAGGATTCGAACCTGCGACTGTAGCGGTCACGCGGTTCCTGACTGAGGCGTCTAGAGCCGCACGGCCACACCGGCCGGCGGCTATGAATATCAAGAGCTCAGATCGAGAAGCAAAGCAAAGAAGGGAAAGCCGAAAGGTGGAAGGAGTATAAAGAGGGCCTGTTTAAGGAAGATGAACTCGAACGCAACGTTACAGAAAGGAAGTGAACGTAGATAAAGATGAGATGACAGATATGACACTGAGAGAATAATTTGACAGAGCTCTAAAAGATGTTAGGTGAAACAAGACCCCGGGAGTACACGATAATCCATCAGAGCTACTGCTGGCGGTAGGAGAGAAGGCCAAGACGAAACTCTTTCATCTCGTGTTCATAGAACGGGGGACCCTCAGACTCCAAGGCGTATGTAATAATTCAAATTACAAAGAAATTAGTTGCTGACAGGCGTAATAATTACCGAACTATTAGCTTAATGACTGCAAAATACTAACACGAATTCTTTACGGAAGAATGAAAAAACTGATAGAAGATAAGCTTGGGGAAAATCCTACGACTTACCATTGCAGATAGTTTAAGGACAGGCAAACTTACGTTTATAGCTTTATAGACTTAGAGAAAGCGTTTGACAGTGTTGACTGGAATACTCTCTTTGTAATTTTGTAATTCCTTAAGGTAGCAGGGGTAAAATACAGGGAGCGAAAGACTCTTTACAAACCATACAGAAACCAGACGGCAGTTATAAGAGACGAGGGGCATGAAGAGGAAATAGTGGTTGAGAAGGAAGTGAGACAGTGTCGTAACTTATCCCCGATCTTATAGAGTTTGTACATTGGAAAAGCAATAAATGAAACCAAAGAAAAATTTGGAATAGAAATTAAGGTTATGGGAGAAGAAATAAAAACTGCGAGTTCTGCCAATGACATTGAAATTATGTCAGACAGCAAAGGACTTGGAAGAGCAGTTTAACGTAATGGACGATATCCTGAAAGGAGGATATAGGATGAACATCAACAGAATCAAAACATGGATAATGGAACGTAAACGAATTCAGTCAGGTGAGGCTAAGAACATTAGATTAGAAAATGAGACACTTAAAGAGTTTTGCTCTTTGGCCAGCAAAATAACTGGTGATGGCCGAAGTATAGAGGATATAAAATGTAGACTACCAATGGCAAGAAAAGCGTTTCTGAAGAAGATTTAAGTGTTACGAAGTCTTTCCTGAAGATATTTGTCAGGAGTGTAGTAATGTATGGAAGTGTAATGTGGGCGATAAACAGTTCAACAAAAAGAAAATTGAAGCTTTAGAAATGTGGTGCTACTAATGAGGAGGGACTGAACAGAACTGGGGAGACAAGAAATTTGTGGCACAAGTTGAACTAAAGAAGGGATCGGTTGACAGGACACATTACGAGACATCAAGGGATCACCAGGTCAGTATTGGAGGAAAGTGTGGGGTGTCAAACTCGTAGAGGCTCGCGCACAGAGTACCATGGCAAGCTGCATCAAACAAGTCTTTCGACTGAAGACAACAACAACAAAAACACCTAAGTTATTTTGAATTACATAAGTGCCGTTTTATTATTAGTTATCAGGTTCACATGTTTAATTTCATCATTGATTGTGTCATGAGTTTTATTTCTTTATTTTTCAGGATTTCTAGCAGGGAAGATGCAATTGTTGTATGTGGCACCGATCCGCCATTTACGTGATTTCATTACTAGTTTTCAATGTCCTTTCTATGTATGGAACCTGCAATAATTCAGAGTTTTTTCAGATCATTTATACAACACAGAACGACTACCAAATCAAAATATGCAAATTATATTTCGTAAAATTCAGTCGGTCCACATCTTCAGTTGTGAAGCTCCCAACATCCATCTGAAACCACAATCTTCATCTTGGTAACGAAATTGTAACATACTTGAGTCGGTGGAGGTGGAAGCCCAACTTACAAAGCCTCTTCATTTCCGTATAACTACAGCATCTGAACCTGCACATTCAAACCTTTGTCTTCTCGTGCTATTTTTACCCTCCACACTTCCTTCCATTATCAGACTGACATTTCCTTCATACCTCAGGACATGTTCTATCAACTAATCCCTTCCATTAGTCAAGTTGTGCCATATATTTCTTCTTTCCCACAATTCGACCCAGTACGTCCTCATTTATTATTAGATCTACCCACCTAAAACAGCATTCTTTTGCAGAACCACATTTCAAAAACTTCTATTCTCTTCTTGTACGAATTTCATGTTGTTCAAGTTTCATTTCCTTAGAAAGATGCACTCCAGACAAATCTAAATTTAAACCAGAATCTGATAAGAGTTGCAGGTTTTATATCTAACGGCTTTCAGCGACAAGAAAATTTGATTCTCAATATTTCGCGTTATTATTGACTGAATTTTAAATGCTGTCATATTGTACTCATTAAGTAGTACACTCTTCTGCCAAGAATTTAAGACAGTAAGACAGGTATTAGATTTAGAAACTGTGTGTTTGCCTTGAGGCAGAGTAACTGACGTCACGCAAATACCCAGACCCAGTATTTGAGAATGAGGGCACTCAGCGACTTCCAACAAACTTGATACATAGTTTCACATATTTACGAAATTCCCCCCCCCCCCCCCCCCCCTGTCGTCTTCAATAGAGCGATGAAAATAAAAAAGGTTGTCGTTTACTACATTTTCGCTCTCCGTACGACAAAACTTCAGTATTAGACATGATGGTTTAAGTAACTGTTTCTTGCTGCCGACTCTATTTGCAGTAGTGGATCTAGCTTCAAAATTACATCAGTGTGCGACACTTAGTTCAGAAGATATGACGTAAACACTGAAGAAGAAATGTCCTGTGGCTAGTGCCTCCCGTCGGGTAGACAGGTCGCCTGGTGCACTTCGGCGACTTGTGCGTCGATAGGGATGAGCAAAGAAAATCCCTGAACCAGCCGGGAATCGAACTCGGGCCCCTTTGCATGGCATTCCGTCGTGCTGATGACTTTTTTTTTTTGGTTGATCTCATTTTGTTCGTTATTGGTCGCTGTATTTGTTCGGGGCGGACTTATCATGATATATGTTCAAGTTCATCGTTGATCCATTAACTCAGTCTTTTTCATTACAGAGGGCAATTAACCCCTGAGCGAAGACGCCGAGTTACCGTGCCGGAACTCCGCTATCGTGGCGGACGCCATAAACACTGACGTGATTGAAAACATGCTTTTGCTTAAAACGGAGCGCAAGTTACCCATACTATATTCGTCCAATGTTTCGTAATAAGAGCGCTTAGCGACCAAACTAAGCTTAATTTCAAATCTTCCCCAAATTTTTTCTTCCTTACTTGCTTGATGTCAAACGTTTAACACATTAACCCATTTGCAAAGTAATCATGCACAACACTTCGCAGATACCACTCACCACCGGTCTCAACACACGAACACTGTCATCCTTGCGTCAGAGGCGTCTGCGGATAACACGTTTCGCCACTGACGAAGCTTCCAGTTGACACAGGACGCAGAACTGAAGGAGAGCTGCAAGATGTTGTCGTGTCACGCGGAGTGCTCGAACTGCACGTCTTCGTAGGGTTCTTTCTTCTAACTTGTTCGTTACAGTCTGATAACACGCAGCGGTTCCAGTAGCGGTTCTGAGATCGTCTTGGAATGGTCTGGCGGTATCTGTACGGTGCTGCAACGCATAAATTGCCAGATATTGGTATTCACGTGGCGTTGTAATGCATCGACGACGTTATCCATCTCGCCTTATGTACTGACTTGTCTCTGTAGCGCGTCCACAACCTATGGATGAGCCAGCCGCGGTGGTCGAGCAGTTCTAGAGTTCTAAGTTCTAGAGGACTGATGACCTCAGATTTTAAGTCCCATAGTGCTCAGAGCCATTTGAACCTATGGATGACTCATCTGCAGCAACACAATGAGAAATCGATCCTTTTTTGATCAAACAGACCGTCCTTGCAACCTGCACTGCACTAAAATGTCACATTGCATGTGCTTGATTGAATACAATATCCACAAATAATTACCACCATATGTGCGCGCCACTAGAAAACACAGGAATAACGGTACTCGCTTCCTTCTGAGGTTCACCTGACATTGTAATGCATAACACACACAATAGCTGATTTAACCGTTGCCTACACTGAGAGCGAAGATCTGAAGACATGCAATAAAACCACACGTTCCGCCTGTATCAAAATACACTGACGGAAAAAATCGCAACGTCAAAGGGTAATTAATGTACAGCAATGAATTTCGCGTATAAATTTGTCTAGGTAACATATTTAAGTGATTAACATTGCAGGATCACAGGCTGATGTAAGCGCGAGATAAGCCATTGCAAATTTGAAATGTTGGCACATTAATAACCGGTGTAATCGGCAGAACGTTGAATGCAAGCATGCAAACGTGCACTTTGCGTGCTAGAACAAAACCAAAGCAAAAGTGGATTTGTTGTGTTGTACGGGTGCCGAATGTAAGTTTGTGGGACGGAGTTTCATGCCTGTTGCACTTGGTCGGTCATCACAGGGTCGGTTAGTGTTGGTTGTGAATGACGCTGGAGTTGTCGTCCGCTAAACTCCTATGTTTGCTCCATTGGAGACAGATCTATTCATCGAGCATTCCAAGGCTTTGTAGAGCATGTTGGGTTACAACAGCGGTATGTGGCCAAGAGTTAACCTGTTGGAAAAGACACGCTGGAATGCTGCTCATGAATAACAGCACAACAGGTCGAATCACCAGACGGACGTATAAATTTGCTATAACGGTGCTATCATACGAAATCGAACCCCAGTCCATGACTGCAGGTGTAGGTCCAGTTTGTCTAACACACAAACAGGTTGGTTGCAGAACTTCAATTGGCTTCCTTGTAACCAACACACGGCAGTCACTGGCACCAAGCCAGAACCAGTTTTCATCAGAAAAAACAACCTTGTCCTTCAATGAGTGGTCGTTTGACGCTACTGAAGTCGCAATTGGTGGTGGCTTGGGTTCAGTGGAATGCACACTACAGCGTGTCTGGGTCGGAACTACCCTTGAAGTAACCGTTGTGTCACAGTGGTGTCAGCTGCTGCTCAAATTGCTGCTGCAGATGCAATACGATGCACCAGAGCCATACGCTGAACACGATGGGCTTCCCTCTCGGTAGTGCCAAGTGTCCACCAGCAGAACGGTCTTCTTGTGGCCGTACGTTGCCGTGACCACTGCTGCAAGACGTTATGTACAGTGGCTACATTCCTGCCTACTCTTTTTGCAGTATCGCAGAAGAAACGTCCAGTTTCTCACTGCTTTATTACCCGACCTCGTCCAAACTCAGTGAGGTTCTGCTAATGGCCTCTTTGTCGCCTTAAGGGGCTCCGGAAAGGCTCAAAATCATGAAAAGTTCAATTTTTACTTTCTTGCGTTTTCTGAATCTGCAGACTATTACCTTTTAATAGATATATAATTTATTCAATTCCGAAGACTACAACTATTTTTAAATTTTTTTTGAAATGTGTTCTACATGGGCGTGACCCACTGTGGCGCTGTTAAACTGCTGTCAAATGGTGTTATTATTAACGTCCGTGTTCATCAGGTACATTTTAGTGATGTGAGATAAAGTATAAAACCTATTTTCAGAGACTTAGCAGCACCTGAACTGTTGAAAAAGTGTATTCACGGAAAAATTCAAAACCCCAATGAAAGTGTAAATAGTGTTATATGGTCGAGAATCCCCAAGACTGTATTTGTTGGAATAGAAACACTTCACTTTGGTGTGTATGATGCTGTTGCGACTTTCAATGATGGCAACATTGTAAGGTGCAAGGTATTTAGAAATATGGGAATGAAGATAGGTTCTAACATGGTACGAGCGATGCTTGCTTTAGACAAGGAACGCCTTCGGGCTGCAGACAGGGCTGTAAAGAGTCTAGAAATACAAGCAAGAGTAAACAGGAGGAGGAACAAGAGGAAGCTGGAGGAAGAGTTTGTAGAGGATGAAGATAATCCATCCTATGGACCTGGAATGCACTAAAAAGTTAATCCAATCTTTGTCGTTCGATTCCCAAAACTTTTATTTTCTCATACTACGAGGGTCGGTCAAAAAGTAATGCCTCCCATTTTTTTTCTACTTAAAGAAATTAAGTTAAGTGAAAAATTTGAATTTGGCGCCATTCCTCAAACCTTCTTCTGCAATCCACTGCAGTAGTAACTTTCTGTGTCAACAGGTGGCAGCACGGCAGAAGTTTGTAAGATGGCCGACATCGATGTTCGTTTGAGACAGCGTTGTGTGATTGAATTCTTGAATGCAGAAGGTGAAACGCCCATACGCATTCATGAAAGACTGAAGAAGGTGTATGGTGTTGTGACAGTGGATGTCAGCACTGTTAGACGATGGGTTCGTCGTTGTAAGGAAGCTGAAGGGCAAACACCGTTGACTGACGAAAAGCGGAGCGGCAGGCCGGTGAGTGCAGTGACTCCACACAACATTCAGCAAGTTGATGACATCATTCGTGGTGACCGTCGGGTGACTGCAGATGAAGTGTGTCGCATTATTTCTCTTAAGGCAGTGTGATCACGATTATTAAACAATTGGGGTACTCAAAAGTTTGTGCACGGTGGGTTCCATGAATGTTAACCGATCAGAATAAAGAGGCAAGGAAAACAATAGCCTCCCAACACTTGCAGCGCTTCCGTTTGGAGGGAGATGAGTTTCTGAAAAAAATTGTGACCGGGGACGAAACATGGGTGCATTTTTTTGAACCCGAATCAAAGAGGCAGTCAATGGAGTGGCGTCACACAAGCTCGCCGAGGAAGAAAAAATTCAAAACTGTGCGATCGGCAGGGAAAGTTATGGCAACAGTTTTCTGGGATACAGAGGGTGTGATTCTGGTTGATTTTTAGGAGCAGGGATGCACAATAAATTCTGTTCAATACGTCACAACCCTCAAAAAACTTAAAGCACGTCTTCAGCGAGTTCGCCCAACAAAATCAATGGCAGATGTTCTTCTTTTGCATGACAATGCAAGACCACACACCAGTCGTCACACCTCTGACGAGATTGTCAAAATTGGATGGGAAGTTTTGCCTCATCCCCCATACAGCCCTGACCTGGCACCATCAGACTGCCATCTGTTCGGGCCACTAAAAGAAGCTCATCGGGGGATTCATTTTGAAGATGAGGAGGCCGTCAAAACATCCGTGCGTCAATGGCTTAGGAAGCAGAGCTGTGATTTTTACCGTGCTGGGATACATGCCCTTGTTCAAAGATGGACCAAAACTGTAGAGATGGGCGGAGATTACATTGAAAAATGACAAAATGATCCTCAATGTTGTGGTTTTCAACCTATGTAATTGCATTTAAATTTCCTGACAATTAAACGTAGAAAAAAAAAATAGGAGGCATTACTTTTTGACTGACCCTCGTAATTACATGCTTTCTAAGGATCTTCCAAACATATTTGTTTCAAACTTTCAGTAAATGTTACACAGTACCTTCTGCATAATTTAACACAGCCTTTTTCCAAAAAACTGTATATTTTTGAATATATAAATAAAAAATTGCAAAAAAATGTTGTGAATTTTCATTACAATTGAAAAAAATCATCTTTAATAACTGAACTAAAATTTTGTAAAATCCCTGTGTTAAGTTGTAGCCCATATTCCAATAAATAATCTGTAAAAAGTTCAACTTCCTACCTCTTTGTGAGGAAAGATGTAATTTATAAGCGTTATTTTAACATTGCAGGTATAGGGCGTTCCGGAGCCCCTTAAAGACATTCTTGGCTAACACCATCTCACCACTTGCAGTCACGAAGGTAACTTACGCTCACGACCTAATTCGCACCCTCGTAGTGCCGCACTCTTATGCGACTGGCGCAAAATTTGAATAGACATCATCTTTCAGATGTACAAAGAGACCTACGATCTTTCGCTTATGCCGCACAACTCCTCCTTGGTGTGGCGACTCTTTTCCTTCAGTGTAATTTCTTCAGCATCGTTTGACTTCATTCGACTACTTTCCACTACAATTGTTTTACATTCATTAGATGTTATCTTCACACAAGTATGTAGTGAACTAAGATCTTTACATATAGTGGTTCATGTTGCTACACTACTGGCCATTAAAATTGATACACCAAGAAGAAAAGCAGATGATTAACGGGTATTCATTGGACAAATATATTTTACTAGAACTGACACGTGATTACATTTTCACGCAATTTGGGTGCATAGATCCTGAGAAATCAGTACCCAGAACAACCACCTCTGGTCGTAATAACGGCCTTGATACGCCTGGGCATTGAGCCAACAGAGCTTGGGTGGCGTGTACAGGTACAGCTGCCCATGCAGCATCAACACGATACCACATTTCATCAAGAGTAGTGACTGGCGTATTGTGACGAGCCAGTTGCTCGGCCACCATTGACCAGACGTTTTCAATTGGTGAGAGATATGTAGAATGTGCTGGCCAGGGCAGCAGTCGAACATTTTCTGTATCCAGAAAGGCCCGTACAGGATCTGCAACATGCGGTCGTGCATTATCGTGCCGAAATGTAGGGTTTCGCAGGGATCAAATGAAGGGTAGAGCCACGGGTCGTAACACATCTGAAATGTAACGTCCACTGCTTGAAGTGCCATCAATGCGAACAAGAGGTGACCGAAACGTGTAACCAATGGCACCCCATACCATCATGCCGGGTGATACGCCAGTATGAAGATGATGAATAGACGCTTCCAATGTGCGTTCACCGCAATGTCGCCAAACGCGGATGCGTCCATTATGATGCTGTAAACAGAACCTGGATTCATCCGAAAAAATGACGTTTTGCCATTCGTGGAGCCAGGTCCGTCGTCGAGTACACCATCGCAGGTGCTCCTGTCTGTGATGCAGCTTCAAGGGTAACCGCAGCCTTGGTCTCCGAGCTGATAGTCCATGCTGCTGCCAACGTCGTCGAACTGTTCGTGCAGATGGTTGTTGTCTTGCAAACGTTCCCATCTGTTGACTCAGGAATCGAGACGTGACTGCACGATCCGTTACAGTCATGCCGATAAGATGCCTGTCATCTCGACTGCTAGTGATACGAGGCCGTTGGGATCCAGCACGGCGTTCCGTACTAACCTCTTGAACCCACTGATTCCATATTCTGCTAACAGTCATTCGATCTCGACCAACGCGAGCAGCAGTGTCGCGATAGGATAAAATGCAATCGCGATAGGCTACAAACCGACCTTTATCGAAGTCGGAAACGTGATGGTAGGTATTCCTCCTCCTTACACGAGGCTGCACAACAACGTTTCACCAGGCAACGCCGGTCAACTTGTGAGTAGGCTGTTTATGTTTTCTTATTGGCAACGTTACGTAGCGCTCTGTATGAAAATCACTGGCTGTGCTGTGTGCAGTCTGTGGCTAGTTTGCATTGTTGTCTGCCATTGTAGTGTTGGGCAGCTGGATGTTAACAGCGCGTAGCGTTGGGCAGTTGGAGGTGAGCCGCCAGCAGTGCTGGATCTGGGGAGCGAAATGGCGTAGTTTTGAACTGGATGTCATGACCTGCTATGTATATTATGAGTTTTCAACACTGTTAAGGTAAATACATTGTTTGTTCTCTATTAAAATCTTTCATTTGCTAACTATGCCTGTCAGTAGTTAGTGCCTTCCGTAGTTTGAATCTTTTATTTAGCTGGCAGTAGTGGCGCTCGCTGTATTGCAGTAGTTCGAGTAACGATGATTTTTGTGAGGTAAGTGATTTGTGAAAGGTATAGGTTAATGTTAGTCAGGGCCATTCTTTTGTAGGGATTATTGAGAGTCGCCGGCCGGTGTGGCCGTGCGGTTAAAGGCGCTTCAGTCTGGAACCGCGTGACCGCTACGTCGCAGGTTCGAATCCTGCCTCAGGCATGGATGTGTGTGATGTCCTTAGGTTAGTTAGGTTTAATTAGTTCTAAGACCTAGGCGACTGATGACCTCAGAAGTTAAGTCGCATAGTGCTCAGAGCCATTTATTGAGAGTCAGATTGCGTTGCGCTAAAAATATTGTGTGTCAGTTTAAGCACAGTCATGTATAATTGTTCAAAAGGGGACGTTCCAAACTGCTGTGTGTGTATGAGAAATCGGTTGGAAACTTTCTTCATGTCAGCACGTTGTAGGTGTCGCCACCGGCGCCAACCTCGTGTGAATGCTCTGAAAAGCTTATCATTTGCATATGACAGCATCTTCTTCCTGTCGGTTAAATTTCGCGTCTATAGCACGTCATCTTGGTGTTGTAGGAATTTTAATGGCCAGTAGTGTAAATATTGTAAGAGCCCTGCAGTTCATCGATATTACGAGCTACGAGCGCGATCTTAAGCCGCCCCTGAAGCAGACTGCCGTTACTGTTTGGGCGCACCACTTACAACACGAGCAGGGCTTGCCGGCTTGTTTCAGGCAGAACCTCACAGCTTGCCGTGCAGCCAGCGGCCACCGCGCCTGGGTGGTGTCGTCGGACGCCCGGCCGCGGTTTTGCCGCCGGCGCCAGCGCCCGCTGCCGGAGCGCTAGACAGCAGTAGACGCTCTGCGCCGTTCGTTTCCCCAGCGGCGCGGACTTGAGCTTTATTGTTTTACGATACTGCGGACGCTTCTGAATAATGGCGGGCGGTTTTATTTTTACGATTGCGCAGAATATGGTGTGAGCCGCGGTGCGGTGCGGCGCGGCTGTGTGTGTTTAGTGCCGGCTCAACTTAAATGAGTAGGGCTAGACGGCGCCGCCGCTGCAGCGCGACGGATGACCCGGCACTGCTGTGCGCTCTGCTGTGGGTCGCGTCTCGTGCCAAAGTGTCGTCCCCCCCTCCTCCCCCACACACACTAGTTACTGCGATTAGCTGCCCCCGGGAGCAGTTTATCCATCCTCTCTGCCCCCTTCTGCCGGCTCGTTTACACTCTGCACAACAGCAGTTAAGACACTCACTTCATGTCGTGCATCTAATCGATTTAAGGGGGCTAGGACGTCAAACGGGCCGACTTGGAGCAAGAGAGGCATCTCAGGACATTTTAATTTCCAGTGTCTATACTTTTACAAATATATTCATAAAACTTTATCAGTATGACCAGGAAGGGTTCAGGATTCACGCTCATAACAGTGGAAGTTCAAAAATATAACAAAACATATTTTTTTACATGTGAAATGTCATCATTTTTTCACTTACTATTGGCTGCATTCGTTGCTATAGGTACACTTTTCTTCATAAGTAAGGGAGATTCTTCGATGAATTTTACACAGCATACAAACCATACTTACAGGTGTATGAAACTCTAGAATTTTCGAAATCTATTAAAAACTGTGCTAAAAATTGAGATAATTATCCATAAAATTTGAGTTTCTTCTGAACATAAAGTTTAAAATGTAACAGCTCATTCATTTTTTCATTAATTAAATAAATTCTCGAGTTTCATACACCTGTAAGTACGGTTTGTATGCTGTGCAAAATTCATTGCAGAAACTCTCTTACTTGTGAAGAAAAGTGTACCTATAGCAACAAATGCAGCCAATAGTAAGTGAAAAAATGATGAAATTTCACACGTAAAAAAATTTATTTTGTTATACTTTTGAACTTACATTGCTCTGACTTTGAATCCTGAATCCTTCCTGGTCGTGTTGACAAAATTTTATGAATTTATTTGTAAAAGTATAGACAGTAGAAATTAAAATGTCTTGTGGTGCCTCTCCTGAAGTCGGCCCGTTTGACGTCCTACCCCCGTTAACACGGGACGAAGTCGCCAGATGTAAGAATGTCAACGGGAGCACCCCAAGACGATGTTACAGGCCCGTTATTGTTAACAATACACATATTATAAAAATAGTAACTAATATAAATGCGGATGTGGAAATATTTTTTCTGACACCTTGAAAGGGTCCTGTAGCCACCTTTCATTAGTCCGGTAGCCAATTTTCACTACCATTTCTCTTTCTTTTCCTTGTTTCTCTTTTCTCATAACTCTCATAGTGGTGTGATTGAATGAATGTGGTTGTGTGTCACGTTGCTAGACGGTGGCGTAGTCTGCTGAAGAAAGTCTGCGATAGTCATACAGATTCAGCAGCAGTTGTACAGAATAGCCAACTGTCGTAGTGGTCAAGTAGGCAAAGAGGTTTGCGCTATTTGTGAGAAATCCATCTGCGTTAGGTTGGTGGCGGAAATGGCATCTTTGGGTTTTCCGGGCCACGCGGTGCGTGGAAGACGTGAGTTAGACGGATTGCGTGGCGCGTTGTTACTTGCCGAGAGGAGAGCTGTTAGCTTTTCTTCTCGCTTTTCAACTCTGAAAGATTGCTTTGCCTTGTCGCAGCGAGGAATGCAAAACTTTGGGAGATTTTTCTTTTAGTAAATTTCTATAGCATATTTGGATCCGCCGGAAGAGCGCCACACAAAGGTGTCGATAAGAAGTGAGCACTAGCTTCTGTATGAATGTCTGTTTGCCTTCAGCTGTGCCTGTATAAACTTTTATTTTTCTAAATATTAATATATTCCCCTTCTCGTAAATTTTCCTTGCTTTATGTGTCTTTTCTTCCGTGGGGAGCCAACCACGTGGTTGAACATTAGAGTTTGTTGGGCTACCGTCATCACTAACTGTCCGATCTCATGTTTGTTTTAAAGAATGTTAACTGTTCATGATTGCGTGATGTGATATTGTTGCAATTTGGCCACAATACCTAGAAATTGCGTCTCCATAAACCACGTGGGCACGCGGGTGTACTCCGAAACGTGTACCGTTTCACGAGTTATTGCGATCAGTTATCAGGCAACAGCAGTTGTATGAATGATTCACACCAATGATTTTAGGTGTAGATTATAACGGTGAATGTATCGATGCTTTTCTTTAATGTTTTAGGAATTAATGTTATCAGGATTTGTGTTCATGTCTCACATCCATATATTAGGAATAAATGATTTTATCCACAAATTTCTCTTGTATTCCGAGATTACGTTTTTGCACCTAAGCCACTCACCTTGTAGCTTTCCCGTTAGCACATCCAACGCGTTTCCTTACGCACAGGTCCAGTGATTAGTTTCCCCTTTTATTTTAAAACAAATGCTTTAGATTAAGTCTTATTTTCAGGTGTGTTGCTGGGAGCTGATCTTATGCACAGTGTTCATGCACTTTCTATTTTATTTTAAATGTTTGATTCTCATGAACAGTGCACAGGAAATACTATTAATTACATCGCATTCCCTATGAGCGACATCACAATATATGCACTGTCATGAGTTTTTGGTCTGTGACCAAATTAATTTATTTTCCGACTCGGCCAAACCTTTGATTAGTTGTATGGTTAGAATCGGTAGCGACCCTAATCTTCTCAGGTTAATTTCACAATCAATAAGCATTTCCATTCCCAATAATAACGTAATAACTCGTAGAAACAGGTTAGTTACAACCTGTTCATATTAAGGGCAATCATAAAAACTGAGGTAAACGTACCAAAGATGTAGATGTAGATTTGTAAAGGATGCGATTCCAAAGACAATGCAGTTTGTGATCCTGACAGTTGCCTAAACTGATCAGCTCGCCATTGCTGTCTACAGGGTGTCCCAGATATGTTGTGACAATCTTCTAGTGGTTGTAGATGATATCTTGTGGAACAAATACCTAGGATAGAAAACTGTGTTTAGAAAGGTCATCCAACGTCGCTACAAGGCGTCGAAGCTATTGTCGGCGGCACCCGCCACGAGGCCGCACTCTCTATTATGTCAGGCCGTAGGCGGAACGTTTAGCAATGACACTACTTGTCTCTATCGCCAGTGGAGAAAATGCAAATTGCTGCTGCGTAACAGGCCTTGTCTTCCATCCTTAGTTTATTTTTCTCCAGTACAGTGAAAAACACGGGAGCTTTTAGAGGTTTCCAGGAGAAAAATAAACTGCGGGTGGAAACCTGTGTCTGAAATTTACATCGGCGAAGGCAACAAAGCATCATATTCGTAGACGACAAGGCCTGCCTACGTAGTAGCTGCCTTCATATTCCACGCCGGCGATCGCGGCCGTCTGTAGCGATCACTGAATAAAAAAGTCATGTTTGCTGCCGAAGGGGCGGCCTAGTGTCCGCTCTGTACTGTGGTTGGACGACTTTTCCGGACACGGATTCCTACCCTCGATATTTGTTCCTCAACACATCCTCCACAACCCCTTGAAGTCTGTCGCAAAATTTCTGGTAATTCCTGTATAACAAGGACGAGACGGGAATATCTTCTGATCCAAACAAGATCCCAGACGTCGTAAGTCCAATATAAAAACATTTGGTGGGAATGGCTGTGTCAGCAGAAAAAGGTCAAACAGTCATAGCTCTCTGTGAACTGAATTTTGTTACCTTCTTCAAGCCACTATCCAAAATAAACAGTGGTTTCATAAACTCTGATCTTTGCATCGAGCGGGTAAATCACTTCCGTGACCAAGCCAAACCAACTAAAGATGGCCCAGACCTCGCGATTCTCGACCATCACATGTCACACTGCAGTCTTCAAACTGTTCATTGTTGTGAAAGTTGTCAGATTGTTATCCATACGACCACACGCCAGTCCCTAGATAGTGGATTTTTGGACCGCTGGTAACTGTATACATCGCTGAAGCTGTCCAGTTGATGTATGACCACCCAGGGACTGCAGTTACGCACAATGACTTGTTCCTGCTATTTCGTAATGACCATGACCGGGTTACCACTCAGCAGAAGGCGATACATTCCTTCAGTACAACATGTATACACACCTATTGTACCCTGAGGTCTTCTCGTAGAAGGAGATTCTTCTGTCTAATGTAACTGATCGACCCCAGGAAGATCTAACCCAGAATTATGGAGAAACAGGACAATCCTACTCCAAAGAGGCTATATTTAACTGAAGCTCGAGCGGTGACCCAGGGAGAAAATCTGTTTGTAGGAAGGGAGAACACAACGGAAACAGCGAAATCTCTAGAAGAAATCTTGCCTTTTCCAAATGATGAACGAATAATAAAGAGGCGACAAGCTGTAATTTTTCCTCCTATGTAATTATGTAGTTCTCAATTCGTTCGAGCAATCAATCATTCATAATAGGAAACGCAGTCATAGCTCAGTCACTCAAAATGATTCAGAAATTTTACTTGTTAGAATGAAATCAGGCGATGATTCTTCCTCTGCAGGCTCGTGCTTTGCAGCAATCTGCTAATCTGTGCAAATAAAATGCCTCGTATTTTTGAGAGCGTTGTATAATCAGTCGGGAGACCTCAGATCAAGCGGATATTTGGCTTTGATGAAGTTTGACCTTCCGAAGAAGTAATGGAGCTCTTGGATTATTAAATGCAGGTTCGTATCCAGTCTTTCGGAAGTTCCCTTCTGATTAACAACTACGCAATATATCGATGAATATCATTAATTCCCAAATGTCAAATACACACCTTTTGTATGAAGGAGCAATATATATATTTCCCTTTTTATCGTACAATTTCGTATCAGTTATTTTTTGTCATAAATCGCAATATTCAGATTACAATTCTTCAAACAAAGCTCAGGATAATCGGCACGAAGACAATCTCGGAAGCTTTTTTCTACTAACAACCACCAGAGAGAGTACTACAAAGAATAATTACGCGCTCGTGGCATAGCTATTGTATGAAACTACTTTGCGCATGGATTCTACGAGTATGAAAGAAAATTAGTAAACGTCATTCAAAGGTAGAATTGAATCAGAATAATTCATCGAATATAAAGAGATATTACAAAGCCACACGACCAGAGGTCAAGGTATCGTCTCCATATAAAAACGCCAACAGCATTCAGGTAATTACTGGGGCCAAGACAAAATCGTTCTGTTGGCCTAATACTGAGGTGGTCTCGTGCTCCATAAGGAATACTGCTTCATGGGGGGCATCTTCTTCCACGCAGAATAGGCCTACCGCACCTGAAGAGACAGCAGGCAGGTCGGCTATTTTCCGTCCGGAATGCGAAGAGCAGTATGAGTAGCCAGCTATAGACTGGATCCAGTGTATTTGGCGTGACAGGTGGAGACACTAACAGTGCTCTTCATTTGAGGGTGGTATTGCGCTCATTTGTGATGTTTGCTGCATGCGTATTCTTTAGGCGTGTTTTGTATACTGTTCAGCGTAGTTGAAGGAAAGAGGGCGAATCTCATTTTTTATAGTTATGAAAGTACAATGAAAGTATTACGTGTCTGAAACTTCCTGGCAGATTAAAACTGTGTGTCGGACCGAGACTCGAAATCGGGACCTTTGCCTTTCGCGGGCAAGTGCTCTACCACCTTAGCTACCCAAGCACGACTCATGGCCCCTTCTTACAGCTTTAATTCCGCCAGTACTTCGTCTCCTACCTTCCAAACTTCACAGAAGCTCTGTGCAGTTTTAATCTGCCAGGAAGTTTCATACCAGCGTAAGCTCCGCTGCAGAGTGAAAATTTCATTATATTACGTCTCTGTTGGTGTTGCTTTCTGAACATGTAGATACTGTGCTAATAAGTACAGACTGCAAATGATTTTTTTCCTATTGACAATAACCCAGATAATTAACGTTATTCCTTAACTGTGTCCCCTATCAGATCGAAGAAATAAACCTGTGATCATGAAACGTGATAGTGGCGTCTTTCTCTGCATATTAGCCCTTGAATGTGACACATTTTCAACAACGACAGAACGTTTGGCGGAGGCTTCTCTTTTATAAATCTATATTTCCGCTGTTCGAGAAAAGTTTAGTCTAAAATCACTTCTTCATTCTAAAAATTGGCTGCTACACAATTGTTTCTTCATCGGAGGAAAGAGAAAGAAGATACTGACTGCCGTTTCAGGAGAGGGAAATGGGAGAGGGTACTGGATGGCAACAGGAAGCGACGGGTTAGGCGAAATTTGATTTCCCAAGGAGGCACTATGTGTGACTGTATCCCGTGCAGAATGCGCTCGGGCTACTCATCGTCGATAGATTACGGCGATATGCTCCTGTAATGGTTCGCCTTTTACCAAGGTAATCTGTTACAACCACATCACAACACCCAAAACACACTCAGCACTAATTTGTCCAATGATGGTTGATTCTTCGTCTTTCCCGGCTGTGGCGAATGCATATGTCTCCGTTGCTTGATTTGGAGTCGGAGTCGTAGTGACACAGCCATCCATAGTGAGTAGGCTGCTAAGGACGTCGTTTGGATTTGCCTGAGACGGCTGTACTGTTACCGTCGCTGCCTCGATGCGATCAGCTTCTTGAATGGGTGCTAGCAGCCGCGGAACCCAGCAGGCAACAGCCTTTGTCAGGTTCAGAAGGTCGTGATGAAGACGTGTCCACGGCTGACTTCGGCCTCATTCCGCAATCGCTTTGAGTGTGCTACGCCGCTCTTCTAGCACAAGGGTCTCCAATCCTCTTGACATTCCCGAGTCTTCAGAGAGGTGCCCCGTCACTACACGTGTCAGTCATTTATCATGTGACTGTATGTACACTGACCGAATGTTACATGGTTAAATGACATTTGAAGTGCCTAACTACATCTGTTTACGGATCTGTACGAAGTCTTTTAGAGGATTAAGCACATCTGAGGATGACAACTACTAGTCGAAGTCGATAATGTGAACCCACACAAATTATAAAAATTCATGTACGTATGAATCCATTTCAATATCTCCTCCTAAATTACTAGACCTGTTGCAACCAAACTTGGTATACAGGTCTTTTACTGTCTGGAAATAATAAGAACCGTCCAAAAATCGAAGGGGTGGGGGTGGGAATGAAAAATCAGTGTAGTTCACGACATGCAAATGCCCATACTTCAGTTATCAAGTATTTGAGAAAGAGATCATTTAGAGACTTGCAACAAACTTTACATATAACTTGAAACCTTCACGAAATGATTTCTCCATGGCCATCAACACAAAATTATGAAATAAAAAAGTTTTCGCTGTTCATACAGTAAAGCTACATTTTAATTTATTACTTATGTGCCACTAAATATTTCGTGACAAATTTTGCATACAGTGTTCACAAACACCACTGAATGCACTAGAAAAATTACATTGTAGTAATAGACTTTTTTCTGGAGATATGGAGCTAAATACTGAGATGCGTGAAAAACCGCCGCATCATGCCTGACGTTCTAAGACATTACTTCTTTACCATTAACACTATTCAGAACATATTTCGCAGTCAGTATGCACGTTTAACACTAAATGCACCTCCAAATAATATTATTGCACAGCACAACGTTCAGGATACGACGTCATAAAGATCGTGCTGCGTGGAAATAAAACTGCAGAGCGAAATCACTTGACACTGGACACACATACGAAATATGTATATAAGTACGCATGACATATGTTAAATATGTGTGGAATATGTCTGATATGTGCGTATGCGAGCAAATCCACGGGTGGAAATCTTATCCTTTTATCTTTTATTGTACTTTTTTCTTGAGTCATGAGGCTTCTGACTGTTTTGATACGGGCTACCTCAAATTCTTCTCCTGTACAGCCTCTTCATCTTAGCGTAGCACTTGCAACCTATGCCCTCAATTATTTGCTAGATGTAATCCAATCTCTGGCTTCCTCTGCATTTTTTTACCCTCTACACCTCCCTCTAGTACCTCGGAACTGATGTCTTAACAAATGTTGTCAGTGTTTTCCATATATTCCGTTCCCAGCCGATTCTCCGGACAACCTCCTTATTCCTTACCTTATCAGTCCACATAATTTACAAGATTCTTCTGTAGCACCACGTCCAAATGGTTTTATTCTCTTCTGTCCAACTTTTTCAATAGGTCTATATTTCACTACCATACAATGCTGTGCTCCAAACGTCCATTTTCAGAAATTTCTTCCTCGAAGTAGGGCCTTTGTTTGACACTAGTACACTTGTCTTGGCTATGAATACCCTTTTTATCATTGCTAGTCTGCTGTTATGAGGATCGCCTGGGTCTTGGAGGGATTAACACGGAGGAACCACTGGTTGCACCAAGTGGTGAATTGGTCAAGGTGGGTTTGGAGAGTACGTTGGGACCGTTGAAGGGTAGGATAAAGGGCTAGGAAGGTGGTGTCATCAGCAAACTGGAGAAGATGAACAGGAGGGGGAGGTTTTGGCATATCAGCAGTGTACAGGAGATAGAGGAGAGGGGAAAGGACAGAACCTTGGGGCACGCTGGCAGAGGGGTAGAAAGTACGGGAGTTGGAATTGTGGATAGTCACTTAGGAGGAACGATGGGAGAGGAAGGAAGCAACGAGACGGACGAAGTTGGTGGGGAGAGCATAGGTCTAGAGTTTGAAGAGGAGCCCGGGATGCCAGACACGGTCATAGGCGTTCTGGAGATCAAGGGACGGGAGTTAAGTTGGAGGGAAAGACGATTGGTAAGGTTAAGGAGCTGGTCGTCGGCAGAGAAGGAAGGCCGGAAGCCACATTGGGTAATAGGAAGGAGGCGGTGCTGGTTAAGGTGGCGGTGAATACGGCGAGAGGATGCCCTCAAAGACCTTACTGAACACGGAGGTGAGGCAGATGGGACGATAGGAAGAGGTAGCAGAGGGGGGTTTGTTAGGCTTAGGGAACAGCAGGACACGGGAAGTCTTCCACAGGTCAGGGTAAAATCCAATGGAGAGGAGGACATTGTACAGGGTAGCTAGGACAGACAGGAAGGATGGAGGGGATTCCTTGAGGTGACGGTAGGTGACGCCATCATGGTTGGTTGGTTGGTTGGTTTGAGGATTAAAGGGACCAAACTGCAGAGGTCATCGGTCCCTTGTTTCATAAACACACAGAGCACAGGGAAACCATCCATTAGTCATTCGAAGCACAATATAAAAATTCCAGGGGAAGAAAATCCCCAAGGTCAATAATAAAGAAACATGGAAAACGGAGCACAGCAACAAAAACAACACAGAGAAAAAAGGCAGAAGGAAGTAAAACTGTACAGCAGAGGACTGAGGCTGGCTGATCACGAAAAGAATAGGATGAGCCAGCCACCCTGCAACACGTTAAAACCTCCAGCCTGAAAGTTTAGGGTGGGGTCGGATGACAACACAAAACTAAGTAAAATATACAGCACAAAAGAGGGTGACGCAATAAAATTAGAGGGACCTATAAAACCCACTTGCTCGAATAAAACTTAAAACACGATCTGCCATAGAGACATTGTCACCTAAAAGAGATGATAAATCACCCTGGAGATTAAAAGTTCGCCTGAGGGCGGTTAAAAGAGGACAGTCCAACAATATATGGGCCACCGTCATATTCGCACCACAGCGACAATGAGGGGGGTCCTCTCGACGCAGCAGATGACCATGCGTCAGCCAAGAGTGGCCAATGCAGAGCCTACACAGAACAACAGAATCCCTGCGAGAGGCCCACATGGAGGAACCCCACACAGTCGTGGTCTCCTTTACCTGCCGCAGCTTGTTGGGTGCAGACCGAGTGCGCCATTCGTCTCCCCACAACCCAAAGACCCGACGGTGCAAAACCGTTCGGAGATCAGTTGCCGGGAGGCCGGTCTCCAACGGCAGTTTACGGGTAGCCTCTTTGGCTAACGTGTCGGCGAGTTCGTTTCCCGCGATCCCAACGTGTCCCGGGGTCCATATGAACACCACCGAACGACCACGCTGTTCAAGAGCGTGAATGGAACCCTGGATGGCACCAACAATGGGATGACGTGGGTAGCACTGGTCAAGAGCCTGCGGACTACTGAGCGAGTCACTGCAAATGATGAAGGACTCTCCAGTGCTGGTACGAATATGCTCAAGGGCACGAAAAATGGCTGTCAGTTCTGCGGTGTAAACACTGCAGCCTTCCGGCAAGGAGCGCTGGTCGACATAGTCCGCATGAGCATAAGCGTACCCCACACGGCCATCAACCATCGAGCCATCGGTATAGATAACCTCTGAGGCATGGTATGCGCCTAGGAGAGCAAGGAATTGATGGCGCAAGACTGCCGGAGGAACTGAATCTTTTGGCCATCGGGAAAGTTCCAGCCGAAGCTGCGGCCGACGAATACACCAAGGTGGTGTATATGGGCGGACCTGGAAAGCAGATGGAAGAGGCAAACACTCGAGTTCATTAAGGAGCGACCCAATTGTATGGCCTGATCGCGGCCGCCGGTGTGGGAGATGGACTGCCGCATTAGCGAAAAGGAGACGATAGTTAGGGTGACGGGGCGAACAACGGACGTGGGCAGCATAGTTGGCTAACAGCTGTTGACGCCAAATACGGAGGAACCCCAGCCTCAGCAAGGAGGCTATTAACAGGGCTGGTGCGGAATGCTCCTGTCGCCTGTCGAATCCCACAGTGGTGAACGGGGTCCAGCAGTTGCAACGCTGAGGGCGACGCTGAGCCATACGCCACACTCCCATAATCCAGTCGGGACAGCATGAGGGCATTGTAGAGCTGCAGCAGCGTATTACGATCTGCACCCCACGTTGTGTTGCTGAGGCAGCAGAGGGCATTCAGATGCCGACAGCACTGACGCTTGAGCTGACGAATATGTGGAAGCCAAGTAAGCCGGGCATCGAACAGCAATCCCAGAAAACGGTAAGTGTCAACAACCCTGAGCATGGCATCCTGAAGATAGAGCTCAGGGTGGGGATGGACAGTACGACGCCGACAAAAGTGCATAACACAAGTCTTCGCAGGAGAAAATTGAAACCCATGGGCTAGGGCCCACGCCTGCGCCTTGCGTATGGCTCCCTGCAACCTACATTCTGCAACACTAATGGTGGAGGAGCTGAAAAAGATGCAGAAATCGTCAGCATATAACGTGGGTGAGACAGACGACCCTACTGCTGCTGTAAGGCCATTAATGGCCACAAGGAAAAGGGGCACGCTCAATACAGAGCCCTGTGGAATGCCGTTCTCCTGGATATGAAGTGAACTATGGGATGTGCCAATTAAAACGCGGAATGTCAGAATAGATAAAAAATTCTGAATAAAAATGGGGAGAGAGCCTTGAAGACCCCACCCGTGCAACGTGGCGAGAATATGGTGCCACCAGGTCGTGTCATATGCTCTGGAGAGATCGAAAAAGACGGAGACGAGGTGTTGGCGCCTGGAAAAAGCAGTGCGGATTGCAGACTCAAGAAAGACCAAAGTATCGGCGGTGGAACGGCCCTGACGGAAGCCGCTCTGGCACGGAGCCAGAAGACCCCGAGACTCGAGCAGCGAACACAGCCGTCGACTCACCATGCGTTCCAATAGCTTGCACAGAGTATTTGTCAAGCTGATGGGCCGATAGTTATCCACATTCAGCGGGTCCTTACCAGGCTTCAGCACCGGAATGACGGTAGGAGTTCCCACAAACTAAATGGGGCGTTATACGCCTCAGGGTGGCGAGAAGCAAAAGAAAACCGTTTGCCTTCCTCCCGGCGTTTGAGCTTGCGAAATGCAAGCGGGTAATTCCCCGACACAGAGGCCCGAACATAGTGCTGTGCGAAGTGCTCGGCGATTGCATCGGCATCAGTGGATACCGTCCCGTTGAGGGTAAGCCCTGCGACACCTGTAGAGTGCTGCAATCCAAAGATGCGCCGAATCTTCATCCACACCTGGGAGGGTGAAGTACGGGAGCCAATAGTGGAAACGTACCTCTCCCAGCACTCCTGTTTCCGCCTTTTGATGAGCCGCCGTGCCTGAGCACGGAGATGTTTGAAAAAAATGAGGTTCGCCAAAGACAGGTGCCGCTTATGTCGCTGAAGAGCCCGCCGACGTTCTTTAATGGCTTCAGCGACCTCTGGAGACCACCAAGGCACTGACTTTCGCCGGGGGCACCCTAACGAACGAGGAATGGTACGTTCCGCAACGGAAGCAATCGCTGCAGTCAGTGTCTCAACCGCCACATCGACGGTACCGTGGGGGAGAGAGTCAACAGTGGCAGCAGAGGAGAACGTTTCCCAGTTTGCCTTGCTAAATGCCCATCTAGGCAAGCGTTCATGGGAGCGACGCTGTGGTAGTGAAAGGAAGATTGGAAAATGGTCCCTACCACACAAGTCGTCATGGACTCTCCAGTGGACCGATGGTATAAGCCCTGGGCTGCACAACGACAGATCTATGGCCGAGAACGTGCCATGCGCCACACTGAAATGTGTGGCGGCGCCAGTGTTTAAGAGGCAGAGGTCGAGTTGGGAGATGAGATTCTCGACATCTCTGCCTCAGCCAGTAATCTTCGTTCCACCCCACAGGGGACTGTGGGCGTTAAAATCCTCCAGGAGAAGAAAAGGCGTGGGAAGTTGGGTGACAAGTGCAGCCAATTCGGTCAGGGAGACTGTACCACCTGGAGGGAGATAGACACTGCAGACGGTTATGTCCTGGGTAGTCCTTACGCGGACAGCCACAGCTTCCAATGATGTCTGAAGGGGCACAGGAGCACTATATACAGAGGTAAGGACATACACGCAGGCTCCACCTGACACACAATTGTAAGTGCTACGGTTGCAGTAATAACCCCTGTATCCACGAAGGACAGGGGTCCGCATTGCCGGGAACCAGGTTTCCTGGAGGGCAATACAGAAAGCAGGTGTCATGCTTAGAAGCTGACGTAACTCAGGTAGATGGCTAAAATAACCGCCACAATTCCACTGGAGGATTGTACAAAGCGTGTCCTGTAGGGGCATGCAGGCACTGAAAAATCAAATTACTTCACAGGGCCACATGCTGCCAGTGACTGAGAGACGGACGTCGCTACGTCCATCGTTTCTGAGGAGACGGCGAGATCTAGGTCATCAGGGGACGCAAAGAGCTCGACCTCATCCTCAGAGGCTGAGCTGACAGGAAGCGGTGGCGCAGGAACCACTGGGTCCTTAGGCTTCTTAGAGAGCTTCCTCTTCTCACTCTTTTTTGGAGGAGGGTTTACATGCTGGGAGGGCTTTCCTGATGCATGATCAGGAACAGACGAAGAGCGTGAAGCCCTTCGACCAGCAGCTGGTGGCTTCTTCAGCCACTGGCTAGTGTCTTGTGAGACACTGGGGAAGTCCTTGGAAGGGACTCCCCCAAGGGATCCCTTCCGAACAAGTGAGGCCGGAGGAGGCCCGTGTGTGCCCGGCTGATCAGCTGGAGAGGGCTGTCGCCTCTCTGGCGGAGCAGCCGGAGAGGGTGGTCGCCTCTCTGGCTGAGAGGTGGGGACTGACGTCCCCAGTTGTTCGGGGCGCACTGCTCCCAAACTGGGTGTTTTAGGAGCAGTGGAAGAGAGAGTGGCCCCAACCTGTGGTGGGGCAGGCGTAACATGACTGTTCGGTTGGCCAACTGTGAGAGGAATCTTTGCAGGAACTGGTGGCGGCAGTGTTACAGCAGCATAACTCCTCAACATAGGTGTGGGGTTGAGCCGTTCTAATTTCTTCCTCGCCTCTTGGTAAGTTAAATGGTTCAGGGTCTTAATTTCTTGTATCTTCCGCTCTTGTTGGTAGACTGCACAGTCTGGCGAGCAGGGAGAATGATGCTCCCGACAGTTAATGCAGGTTGGAGGCGGAGCACACGGAGCATTGGGATGAGAAGGTCGTCCACAATCTCGACACGTGGGGCTGGCAGTGCATCTGGAGGACATGTATCCGAATTTCCAGCACTGGAAGCATCGCATAGGGAGCGGGACATAGGGCTTGACATCGCACCGGTAGATCATGACCTTGACCTTCTCAGGCAAGCAGTCGCCCTCAAAGGCCAGAATGAAAGCGATCCTATTATCCTTGGGTCCCCTAAAGACATGATGAACGAAGTGTACACCTCGTCGTGCCAAGTTCTCCCGTAGCTCGTCATCAGACTGTAGCAGAAGATCTTGATGAAAGATAATCCCCTGGACCAAATTTAGTGACTTATGGGTAGTGACGGTAACGGGTATGTCACCAAGCTTCTCACAGGCGAGTAACGCCCTTGACTGTGTAGAGGAAGCTGCTTGTATCAACATGGCCCCGCTCCGCATTTTGGAAAGAGATGCCACTTCCCCGAACTTATCTTCAAGATGGGTCACAAAGAACAGAGGCTTTGTCCCCAAAAATGAATCCCCATCAGTTCTGCTGGACACAAGGTATCGCGGTGAATATGGCTCCTGTCTGTCCACAGCCCTGCGTCCCTCCCAGGGCGTGTCTAGGGAAGGGAACGATTTGGGGTCATATGCCACAGCGTTGAAGTCGACTTTACCGCGCTTAGAGACGTTGGTGGTCGTGCGACCACCGGAATGAGACTTTACCCGCTTCATTGCGGGGTATCCGCCCCGATGCCACCCAATCCGACCAGGGGCTCTCCCCACGGGCGCACCCAGCCACAGCAATGGCCACCTGGCAGGATGGCCGTTGCCGGGAGTCCTGATGCCCCAGACAGACGGGCATCTACTCCTTGGCTTACGTGGGGATGTGTCAGCGCAGGCATCGGCAGTACAATCCCTGTGTTGTCAGGGGGCTACAACCTAGAGGGTACATGACGACCTCACCACAACGGGCTGGCTACTGTGCTGGATTTTGGGTGCCATTGGTAGTCCATAGTGATTGTGGGTGCAGATGGTGACGCACTAAGGGCGTAACTGACACAATCCATCAGGTGTGTATGCCCAAAATGAGGGATGGAGGGTGCAGTTACGACGCCAAGACGATAACGTGTGCCAAGGTCTTAGGGCACAGAGGACTCATGGTGCACCATGTAAGGTGTACTTCCCCAAAAGGCTCGTACTTCTGTTGAATTTGGAAAAATGGAGGTCAAAACCCAATGGGGACCATCACATTAAAGGCCGAAACAGTTGAGACTCCTTTTAGTCGCCTCTTACGACAGGCAGGAAGACAGTGGGCCTATTCTTACCCCCGAACCCGCAGGGGGGGACGCCATCATGACCAAGGGCGGTGTTGCGTTTGGAGCGGAGGACGAGTGTGATGTCTTGCGAGGTGATGGGAGTGTTGATGTCTGAGGGGGTAACCAATCCCAGTACTGGAAGCTAGGAGCAAGCGGGGGGACAGAGGTGTCAGTGCGGTCAAGGACGGTGGGAAAGAGGGAGTAATCAAAATGGGGATCGTCAGGAATGGAGAAGACCTCGGATAGGTGGGAAGCAAAATGGTTAGCCTTACTGAGGTTGTCAGGAAAGGGTTGATCGTCATGGAGGATGGGGTAATGCGGGGTGGGAAGGCTACCAGTAAGGCGGTGGAAGGCTGACCGGTACTTGGAGGAGTTGACAGGGAGGGTGGAGTTGAGGCGTGTGCATGTCTGATGCCAGTCCCAGCGTTTCTTTGCTGTAAGGAGGTTTCGGATATGTCGCTGTAATTGCCGGTGGCGGGTGAGAGTATCCCGGTCACGAGTGCAGAGGAAGGAGCGGTAGAGCCTGCGGGATTCACGCAGAAGAAGGACGGCCTGTGGAGGAAGCGTAGGGCAGTGAGGGTGGACGAGTTTTGTAGGGACATGAGCCTTCACAGTGTCAGTGATGGTCGTCTGAAGGAAGGAAGAGGCATGGGTGATGTCATCAGGGTGGTGGAAAGTGAGGGGGTGGCTTTCGACCTGTAAGGCAATGGATTCCCGGTAGGCATCCCAATTGGCATGGTGGTAGTCATGGACAGACTTTGGAGGGGCAGCTGGGCGGGTGGCTGCAGTGGCGGGACAGGTAGAGGAGACGGTGAGAAGGACATGGAGATGGTCACTACCGATGGGATTGAGGACAATGCGACCAAGGTGGTTGGGGGAAGCAAGGATAACATCGGGGGTGGAGTTACTTTCAGGACAGGTGTGCTGTGGGAGAGGAACAAGGTCACAATGGAGGGTGGTAAGGAACTGATGCCACCGCCGAAGGGTGGCAGGGTCACGGTTGTGGATGTTGAGGTCAGCGGAGATCACATAGGTGGAGAAGGTATGGTCAACATGGGAAATGAAGTCAAAGGGGAGAGGAGCTACGGGGCAGATATAGATAGTGGCACAGGTGACGGTGAGGGAGGGAAAAAATAGGCTGAGGAGAAGGTGTTCGGTTGGGTCATTGAGGAGGGGTTGTGGCCGGACAGGGAGATGCCTGAGGTGGCCTATAGCGACCCCGCCTCGAGCTAGGGGAAGGGAATTGTCAGTGCGGTGAAGGAGATAAGGGGAGATGCAAACTACATGGTGGGGTTCGAGGAAGGTTTCATTAAGGATTAAGGAGTTAACCTTATGCTGGGAGAGAGTATGCATGAAGAGGTATTTGTTTGCAGGGAGGGAGCGAATGTTGAGGTAGAGGAGACGATACTGTTGATGTGCCATGAAGTTGGGGGTGGGAAGGGTGTGGGAAGGGGAGAGAGGGGCTTAAACGAGGGTGTCTAGGCCGGTGAAGGTAAAGTGGGCCTGGTTGTGGGAGTATGTGGCGTCGGTGTTTAAGTGGAAAACTGAGAGGGCAGCAAGGGAAATCTGCTGGAGTGTGTGGGGGCGCTGGAAGGGGTGGATGTTCTGCAGGACGACGGTGAGGAACCGGATGATGTCTTCTGCTGTAGGGGGAGGGCGGAGGGAATTGTTAGGGTGGATGGGTGGGTCAATGGGGCGAACAGGGACAGTGAGTTCAGGGTTGGTGGGAGGGGGCTTGGCTCTGCATTTGGAGGAATAGGTGGGGTGAGGTTCATTGCAGGTGTTGCAGGATGGGGGGGAGGCGAGGTTGGGACACTGTTTGAGGAAGTGGGAGGCTTTACAATGGGGGCAGGTGGGTGGGTTCTTGCAGTTTTGGGTGAGGTGGTCATTGTACAGAAGACAACGCTGGCAGCGGTAGGATTGAGGAGGGGGACGGGTCAACAGGGTGGCGGCGGTTGAAAATCAGGGCTCCCTGCGTGAGGAGGTGGTCGATGGAGGAGGCGGACTCTGTAAATATACTCATGAGGAAAGTATGGCCAGAGGAGTTGTAAATACGACGGGCAGAGCGGACTTCCAGGGAGGGGCGGGCATTCAGTTCCGCCAACACCTCAGCCTACGTGACCACAGGGCTGAGTTCTGTGATGACGGCAGTGAGGGTCGGCGGACGACGAGGCGGTTGGGGCTGACAGAGGATGTAAGGAATGGGGTGAGGGATGCGTGGGGCCCAAAGGTGATGCGGGGAAGGCGCCGGAGGAGATCAGTATGGAAGGACGGAGGGAGACTTGATGAGAACAGAGTCTCTGCGAGGGATAAGTTGGGTGATGGGTGCACTGGGCATGTACTTCCGGATTTCAAGGGTGAGGGTGTGGGCATCCAGGAATTTCGGATCAGGGTTGGCTAGGACAAAGGTATACAGGGAGGGGGCTGGAGAGGAGGGAGGTGGGGTGGTATCCATAGTGGGGTCAGTGGGAGGTGGGGCGGGCAGTGGCTTTTTGCATGAGGGAGTAGAGGAGAGTTCGCCACTGGGCCGTTTGGAATATTTTTTGGCGGGTGTTGCCTGGGAGGAGGGATGAGGGACTGGATGGATGGGGAGGCGGTGGGAGGCAGGGCCCTCCTGTGAGGCAGTAGCACCAGATGAGAGGGTAGGGCGCTCTGTGGTGGCGACTGTGGCGCGGCGGGCGGAGACTCTGGCAGGGGAAGCAGTGATAGTCGCAGGGGGGAGAGGGGGAAAGTCGTCTCGGCGGGCAACAGGAGCGGGAGGGGGGTTGGGAGCAGGGGCAGAGGCAGGAGCGGGAGCAGCAGCAGGGGCAGTAGCAGGGGTAGAAGCAGGACTGACGTACAGGTGGGGATACAGCGATGGAGAGATGGGGAGGAGACTGAGTAGGGGAGATGCATGAGACGGGTGAATCCCAGAGGAAGCACTCCATGACGTTACAGTGGGGGCAGGTGAAGGGGAGGTGTAGATGACGGTGGTAGTTGGGGCGTCCATGATTTCAGGCGGCAGCGAACACCGTGAGACGGCGGCAGCGGCGGCGGCAGAAGCGGCGAGCACCGAGAGACGGCGGCAGAAGAAGCGGCGAGCACCAAGAGACGGCGACAGCGGCGGCGGCGGCGGCGGCAGAAGCGGCGACCAGGCGGCGGCGGCGGCAGAAGAAGCGGCGAGCACCGAGTGACGGCGACCAGGCGGCGGCGGCGGCGGCGGCCAGCACCGGGCGGCGGCGGCGGCGGCGGCGGCGGGCAGCAGTGACGGCGTGCAAACGGGCAACAACGCGACAGGCACGGTTGGGGCTCTTCCACGTCGAAGATACACCCTGAGAGTACCCCAGGCAGTGCGAGTCCTCGATGAGGAAGTGAGGGAATCCAACCCTCGAATGCGGTGGTGAACTATTTTTTTTTTTCTTTATTGTATTTCAATTCCCCATTGGGGCGGGCTGGCAGCAGCATATGCGCTGCTCTTCAGCCGAAAGACGTAGAACAAAACAATAGAAGATATTTAAAAACAGCAAAGGAGAGAATAAGGTGAACATAGATATAAAAAAGGGGGAACATCATGGAAGGCAATAGACAAAAAACGGGGTGACTGTAAAATGGAGATAAAAAAAACTGTTTAAAAGTAGCACACACAAAAAGCCACACACTGTGACGATTAAAAGAACACAAGGCACAGTAGGACTGGAGCATAAAGGTATCGACGGATGGCGTAGCACATAACGTAACACTGACGGCGAACCTCAAGGCAGTACACAATTAAAATCACACCTCTTGACGCACAGGAGAAACAGGACTAAGCACAACACTGATGTGGCACACTGATGATGATCAATACAGAGGATCTGCCAGGCGCTAGGAGATGAGGGAGACCAGAAGAAGGGAGGGGGGGGAAGAGATGGGGGAGATGAGCGGGGGGCGCGCTGAAGAGGGCCAGGGAGGGAGGGATGTGGGAAGGAAAGAGGCAAGTATGGGGTGCAGGGTCTCAGGGGAGGAGGGGATGGAGGAAAATGCGCTCTGGGGGAAGGAGCGAAGAGGAAAAAGGGGACCCTGGGGAGGGGGGGGGGGAACAAGGCCAGGTTACAGTTGGAAGGAAGGGTAGATGTCATGGCGAAGTTCGTCATCCGGGAGGGGGAGGCGTTGGAAATTGCCCTGATGAAGGAGATGGAGGGTGTGGAGAGAGGGAGGGATACAGCGATAGAAGTGCGGCAACGTGCGGGGGGGTGAAGAGGAAGGAGGAAACCAGAGGGTGGGGGGGATCAAGCCTGCGAACAATGTAAAGGATGTGGAGATGTTGGAGGAACAGGAGGAGGCGGGGGAAGGGGATCAGTTCATACAGGAGCCGTGTGGGGGATACGGAAGGCAAGGCAGAGCGCATGGCGTTCAAGGATTTGGAGGGCCTTGTAAAAGCGGGTGGGGGCGGAGATCCAGGCAATGCTGGCATAACAGAGGATAGGACGGATGAGGGATTTGTAGGTGTGGAGGATGGTAGAAGGATGCAATCCCCATGTCCGGCCAGACAGGAGTTTCAGAAGGCGGAGGCAGGAATGGGCTTCTGCTGGATGGTCTGGAGATGAGGGGTCCAGGTGAGGTGTCGGTCGAGGGTGAGGCCTAGGTATTTCAGGGTGGGGTGAGCTGGATAGGACGACCATAAAGGGTGAGGTAGAAATCATGGAGGCGAAAGGAGCGAGTGGTGCGGCCTATGATGATTGCCTGGGTTTTGGAGGGGTTGAGACGGAGGAACCACTGGTTACACCAAGTGGTGAACTGGTTAAGGTGGGTTTGGAGGGTATGTTGAGACCGTTGAAGGGTAGGATAGAGATCCAGGAAGGCGGTGTCATCAGCATACTGGAGAAGGTGGACTGGAGGGGGTGGCTTGGGCATATCAGCTGTATACAAGAGATAAAGGAGAGGGGAGAGGACAGAACCCTGGGGGACGCAGCCGTGGGATAAAAGATACGGGAGTTGGTGTTGTGGAGGGTGACATAGGAAGGACGGTGTGAGAGGAAGGAAGCGACCAGATGGACAAAATTGATAGGCAGGGCGTAGGTTTGGAGTTTAAAGAGGAGACCGGGATGCCATACACGGTCATAGGCATTTTGGAGGTCAAGGGAAACAAAAATGGCGGAGTGACGGGAGTTGAGCTGGAGGGACAGAAGGTGAACAAGGTTGAGGAGTTGGTCTTCAGCAGAGAAGGAGGGTTGGAAGCCACACTGGGTAAGGGGGAGGAGGTGGTGTTGAGCAAGGTGCTGATGGATACGGTGGGAGAGGATGGATACAAAGACCTTACTGAAGACGGAGGTGAGGCAGATGGGACGATAGGAAGTGGCGGCAGAAGGGGGTTTGTTGGGTTTGAGGAATAAGAGGAAGTGGGAGGTCTTCCACAGGTCAGGGTAGAAGCCAGTAGAGAGGACGACATTATAGAGATGGGCGAGGACAGTCAGGAAGGAATAGGGGCTTTCTCGAAGGTGACGGTAGGTGACACAGTCGTGACCAGGGGCCGTGTTGCGTTTGGACTGGAGGATAAGTTTAATGTCTCGTGCTGTGATGGGAGTGTTGACGTCGGAGGGGGGCAACTGCTCCAAGTACTGGAGACTAGGAGGAAGTGGAGCGACTGAGGTATCGGCACGTTCCATGACGGTGGGGAAAAGAGAATAATCAAAGTGGGGATCATCGGGGATGGAGAAGACCTTGGAAAGGTGGGAAGCGAAGTGGTTGGCCTTACTGAGGTTGTCAGGAAGGGGGCGATCGTTATGGAGAAGGGGGTAGTGGGGACCGGAAAGGGAACCAGTAAGACGATGGAAGGTGGACCAGTACTTGGAGGAGTTGATAGGGAGGGAGGCGTTGAGTCGTGTGCAGGTCTGGCACCAGTCTCGGCGTTTCATTGCTGTAATAAGGTTCCGTACGTGTCGCTATAGTTGCCGGTGGCGTTGGAGTGTATCCCTGTCACGAGTGCGCAGGAAGGAGCGATAGAGGCGGCGGGATTCACGGAGGAGGAGGACAGCCCGCGGAGGGAGAGTGGGACGGTGTGGGTGGATGGTTTTAGTAGGAACATGGGCCTCCACGGCGACAGTAATTACCTTCTGAAGGAAGGACGAGGCGTGGATGATGTCGTCAGGATGGCGATATGTAAGAGGGTGGCTTTCGACCTGGGTGGAGTCCCGGTAGGCATCCCAGTTGGCACAGCGATAGTCATGGACGACCTTGGGAGGGGGTGCAGGGTGCGGAGCCGGAGGGGGGCGGTGAGCAGACGTTATGGTGAGAAGGACAGGGAGGTGATCCCTACCTGTGGGGTCAAGGACGGCGATACGCCCAAGGAGGTTGGCGCCCTACCTGTGGGGTCAAGGACGGCGATACGCCCAAGGAGGTTGGCGGAGGCAATGACAACATTGGGGGTGGTGTCACTTTCGGGTCGGGTGTGCTGGGGAAGGGGAACAAGGTCACCTTGGATTGTGGAGAGGAACTGATGCCACCGCCGAAGGGCAGCAGGAGTGCGGCTATGGATGTTGAGGTCGGCAGCAATCACATAGGTGGAGAAGGTGTGGTCAATGTGTGAGATGAAGTCGTAAGGAAGAGGAGCAGTCGAGGGGACATAGATGGTAGCACAGGTAATGGTGAGGGAGGGGAAGAAGACACTAAGGATAAGGTGTTCAGTGGAGTCATTGAGGAGAGGTTGTGGCCGGACGGGGATATGCTTAAGGTTCGTGAACTAGCGAGGTTCCCACTTTTATATGCAAAGGACGGCTTCTGATTGGCTGGAATACGTCAGCGATATGGCGCGTAGTGAAGTGGTGCCCTCTACTTCCATAGATGTAGTTGCTATCCCGCGTTGCTTGCAGCGCCATCCCTTGAATCAGGAGGTAAAGTGCGAGAAGTTTTTCTCTGCGATTTTTCTTTATCCAGTGCACTCTTCCAAGTGTTGCTAAGTGCATAGCCGTTGTCTCTATTAAAGTTACTATCGCTGAGTCTAATTTCGACTGCTTCCCGGATCACAGAGTCCCAGTAATTCGATGCGTGGGCTATTACTCTGGTTTCTTCAAATAAAATCTTATGCTTGTTAAGCAGGCTATGTTCAGCCACCGCTGATTTTTCCAAATACCTGTACTTCAGGTGGCGTTGGTGCTCGATGCAGCGGTCGGCAACGGTTCTTACAGACTGGCCCACGTAATTCTTGCCGCATTCGCAAGGAATAGTATGAATTCCCGGCACTCTTAAGCCGAGACTATCTTTGACTGGTCTCAACATTTCCTTAATTTTCCTAGGTGGTCGGAGAACTGGTTTTATTCCTTGCCTCTTCAGGACTCTGGCTATCTTGCTCGTTGTAGCACCGCAAAAAGGAAGCCGCGCGATGTGTTGGTCCTCTTCTTGTATGCGGCCGGCATCGTGTCTTACTTTCTTGGACAATACTGATTTAATTTCACCGGCAGAATAACCATTCCTCTTGAAAACAGTCGTCAAATGGTTAACCTCGGGACCGAGGTGGTCCTTGTCGGAAATAGTCCTGGCTCTGTGTACTAAAGTATTCAGCATAGCTCTCTTCTGAGACGGATGATGGAAGCTATGGCTATGCAGATATAAATCTGTATGGGTTGGCTTCCTGACACAAAATGGCCCAGTCGTCCATCCGGCTTTCGCTCTACCAACACATCTAAAAAAGGTAACTTCCCTTCCTTCTCTACCTCCAATGTAAATTTTATGTTTGGATGTACACCATTCAGATGTTCGACGAACTGTTGCAGCGTGTCGCTGCCGTGTGGCCAGATTAAAAAAATATCGTCGACGTATCTGTAGAAGCATGATGGGCGGAGGAGAGCACTGCTGAGGGCTCGTTCTTCGAAGTCCTCCATGAAAAAATTCGCTATTGCTGGTGACAGTGGCGAACCCATGGCTGTTCCATCCGTCATTTCATAATAATTTCCACTGTATAAAAAATAAGTGGTCGTCAAGGTATGCCGGAACAACTTCAAAATTTCTGAGGAGAAATGAGTAGCCAACAGTTGTAATGTGTCATCCACAGGTATTTTGGTGAACAGAGAAACCACGTCGAGGCTGACCATGATATCACTTTGGCCTATCTTCATCTGTTTTATGATATCAACAAACATTTTTGAATTTTTAATATGATGTGGGCAGTGACCAAGTATAGGCGCCAACAATTTAGGTAAGTGCTTTGCAATCTTGTACGTAGGAGAGCCAATAGCGCTAACAATCGGTCTCAACGGGACGTTCTCCTTATGAACCTTTGGCAAACCGTACAGTCTTGGTGGCCTAGGTGCTCTCGACCGTAAGTTCTTCACCAGTTCGTCGGAGAGCCCAGAGTTTTTTAGTAGCTCCCTTGTCTTCCTGCTGAGCGCCAATGTGGGATCCCGTCTGAGAATCCGGTATGTGCTGTCCTCCAGTAATAATTTATACTATTCCTTGCGAATGCGGCAAGAATTACGTGGGCCAGTCTGTAAGAAGCGTTGCCGACCGCTGCATCGAGCACCAACGCCACCTGAAATACAGGTATTTGGAAAAATCAGCGGTGGCTAAACATAGCCTGCTTAACAAGCATAAGATTTTATTTGAAGAAACCAGAGTAATAGCCCACGCATCGAATTACTGGGACTCTGTGATCCGGGAAGCAGTCGAAATTAGACTCAGCGATAGTAACTTTAATAGAGACAACGGCTATGCACTTAGCAACACTTGGAAGAGTGCACTGGATAAAGAAAAATCGCAGAGAAAAACTTCTCGCACTTTACCTCCTGATTCAAGGGATGGCGCTGCAAGCAACGCGGGATAGCAACTACATCTGTGGAAGTAGAGGGCACCACTTCACTACGCGCCATATCGCTGACGTATTCCAGCCAATCAGAAGCCGTCCTTTGCATATAAAAGTGGGAACCTCGCTAGTTCACGACCAGCTCGCCCCGATGGGGAATTGAAATACAATAAAGGAAAAAAAAATAGTTCACGACAGTCAGTTTTAGCCCTGACGACGACCATGGAGGTAGTGGTCGAAAGCTTGGAGTTTTATCCTGAATTGACGCGGCATGTACACCGAGAGATTTTTACTCAAGAAATACGTCGCGAAAGACTTCGTAGCCATTTCTGTTATTAACTTTGTAGCAGTATATTAATATACATTCTGCAATGCTATTATCGTTTTCTTTTGATCTATAAGGAACATGAGGCCGTGGTCTCATTTTCAGATGTAAAATTCACAATTTCACTTATTCAAGATGAGTGGAATTGCCAACACAGCTCTACAGTACAGATGCTTCAAAATTTCCTCCACTGATTCGGTTATGAGCTGAATCAAAAACACCTACACAAGATGGCGTCTTTCTGATATGGATTCTGTCTCAGGGCTGCTCACATGAAACTGGTTCGTAGTATAATCACACCCACTAGTATTTTCTGTATCCTTCGCATCCTAAAATATCATATCGGCCCCAAAGGACATATAGCCCTTTTCTTCCCTCACCTCAGCAAGAAAAATTCCGTGAGAAATAGTGAAATGTTAAAATGTATTTTTTTTGTTTGTAAAATTGCAAGTAATATTGAACAAATATTTAAGAAGCTGTGACTTTTCCCAGGTATCACAAATTTAAAATCGCACCAGTTGTAAAAAAGTTTTCATTAGCTACCCCTCCACAAAGCTGACAGGAAATAAATTTACATCATTTGCTTTAATTCAAGAACTTGAAATGAAAGTTAGGGTACCAAATTATATGATAAACTTAAAGTAGGACATTCTGTATAAGTCGCCTTAGAATGAACAATTAATGGTTTAAATATTAATGAAATGACGAACGAAAAGTTCGCATGTTGCCTTCATGTTTCTGCTTATTAGGAGTATTTTGTCATTTTATGTTGATATGAGGATTGCAGTTAGGACTAAGATTGATCATTTAAATGAAATTTTTGAGGTATACTGTATATCATATAAGAAAAATAAATTTAATATATTTTAGAATTGTAAGAAGTTATAATTTTCGGTGTGACTGATGTCAAAGACAGTCATATTGGTACAACAGAAAGCAAATTGATTCTATAATGACAGAACCTCCACCTAATTAGGAATAAAGTCACAAACAACGTTGTGGTTGTGTTAATTCAGTGTTAGCTATATCTACATGTTGGTATGAATAACTACTAGGTGAGGTGTTATGCCTTCAAATAAGCGTTTTAAATAAATTGAAGCATAGATTCCACTAACAGACGTTTGCTTTCATGACTCATGATCTTAGTTTCAGATTGTTTCATTTGATGAATAAATAATTCCTGAGTTAAATATAAGTTTGATCTGAGGCAGTCTACTCAAATCTGGTTCCAACCCCTTCCATTTTATGTTTTTCTTCAGCACTCTGTACCATTGCTTTACTCATCTTTTTTTATTCTCGTGTCATAGTCGTTACAGAAAATTTTTTTGTTGTGCTCAGAACTTCTGGATCTTTTGCTTCCACAACCACAGTGATATGACCTGCATACTGCCGTGTATTGATCTTCTGTAAATTAACTCTGATTCCCAACTACCTTGTTTCGAGGTCTGGCCCTGTAGCTTCCTGCATGTATGCGCTGAATATAACAGCAGAAAGGGGATATACTTGTTTCATCTATTTCTTTATTCTTACTTCATTGTGAATTTTCTAATCACAGTCATCTAGCTCTTATGGAACATAAGAATCACTCACAAGTCTTTATAATTCTAACTAAGTTCCTTCAGCAACCTGAAACACTTCTGCCAAGTCCCGTAATCCACCTTTTTCAGGACTGCAAAGGTAATATAGGGTGTGTTATATTTCTGTATTCGCTTCTTAATAACACTGGCCGATCAAGTTTGATTTTCAAAAAAATTGTTTGTGAATATTGCTTTTTTTCATGTTTTTGAGTGTGCTAAATGCAAAATTGTTCTCCATTTTTCTCTACCACGTACCGTTTTTATTTTTGCAATCTCCGATTTTATTCTCCAACATGTAAAGTTATTATGTAATCTCTTATTAAATGTTTAGTATAGGATTCTCGACACGAAATTGTTCTGCTGTAACAATAACGTTGTATACAATGTAAATTACATACAAACTCTCTAGAATTAATTAGCATAATTATCATTGCCAACATATAGCAGATGGAAGGTTTGAATATATAATGTGTTTTTTGTTTTTGGAATTATAAGCACTAACATCAGTGCAACAAAAGTAACTGTTGCCACAATGGTTCGTTCGCACCCACCACACCATTGGGATTCCAAATCGGAAATTCCCTTTACCCATTTCCTTATGTCATCTAACCACACATGACACACTTTACAAGGTGCCCGACATTTATCTTGGTCACCCAGTTGAATGCCAAAGTATGCAAAGCACACCTTTTTAACTAAGTCTGTTTCGTTGATGTCCATGTATCACATATTCATCAACAATGTAACAGAATGAATTTGGAGAATTTACAAAACATGAGTTGCCGTATTGCAGAACACAAATTTACAATAAGACTTTTTCAAACTTTGGAGTATTCCGATTTGATACTATCACTCTTTGATATCGTGTTATTGGTGACTAATTTACTTCAGTGATGTACAGCTTGCTATATCATTTGCAGTAGTACCGTTTCCAGTACTTCAGTGATTCCTGTAAGCATTCGTGAACCACAAATTAAAAACTATGAACAAACTGTATGTGCTGTACGCTTTTTATGCTGATTGTAGCGTTAAACATGCAAAAATACATAAGGGACTGCCGAAATTATATTAAAAACTTTTTTATTGGTTGGCCAATCTAATAGATCTCAATGCCTGAACTGACCGACTTGTTTCTAATTCCTTCTTGTTTCTATTCGTAGTTCCCTCTTGTCTCCAATTCCAAATTGAGTCTACACTGTTCTTCATTCAAGATATCCTCCATCCTCCATATTATGCCTTAAATTGTGTAAATCAGAATTTTTATAGGATTACTGCACTGTTAATGTTTATGTCTGCTAAATGCCAATTTTACTGTTTCTTTCCGCAACGGCTATATTTTCCTATATGTGTTGTAATCTGACTGCAAGAGGAGATATTAATGAATTACTGTGCTTTGCTGTAACTGCTATACGAGGGCAGTGGTGAGCCCTGGTTGAGTTCTTCGCTCCTTTCTTGTTGGTGATTTCTGGCGAAATGGTTAAGTGAAAGAAGAGACCTTCGCTCATTTATTTTAAGATTTAGATTGTTATTTTTCACTTTGTTTGTCAGCGCAAACTGCTAAAAATGAAGTTAACAGCTCGTAGGGGTTGGTCGCAGAAAAACTTGCGCCTTTTATGTGATTATGGGAGAAGTTTAATACTGTTCTAGATAATTTCTCTTCTTTAAAACACTTCTATTATCAAGCAGTGGCACCAGAAGGAATTACTGCATCCAGGGACGAATTTAAATATTCATTTACGTGTAAAGGATTTTAATAAGCTGTTTATCAGTAAAATGTGAGTGGCATGTGAGGTCTCCGAACATACGTCCACCTTACACTTGCATAGGAAGTAAGGAATACAGTTTTCATGAAACTGCTTTGATTAGATGAACACAATACCAAACTATGTATTCACATACAACATTTATTTACTGCGCCTCGGAAAAATAAATTGACGCTAATTGATGATAGTAAAACGAAACTGAAGCACGTATCGGTGAGAAAAAGTTAAGAAATTGTGTTTTGCTCAAGGAAGGACATTTCAAAATATATTTGCATACAAAAGCCAAAAAATTAAATTCATTTTTCGGAAATTGTTTCAGTGCGGAAGAACGCAAAACGGTTCATCCTTTCAATGTACTGCAGAGGACTGTGACGAAAAATAAGAGGATGGCAGCTGGAAAAGTTACTGCAGAACGGAATGTCGCACTCGCGAACTCTGTCAGCACCAAAACACGAAGGGAGCTAAAATGAGGTGCTGAAGCCATAAATCCTGAATTACGGAACAATGGAAGATATCCAGGTGGTCTGTTTCCAACTTCTGACCGACTCGTCGTCCCAAGAGTGAAGTATAGGGTGGGGGGGGGGGTGGATTCGGCTATTTACAATTTTTACAGAAACCAGACGGCAGTTATAAGAGTCGAGGGGCATGAAAGGGAAGCAGTGGCTGGGAAGGGAGTGAGACAAGGTAGTAGCCTATCCCCGACGTTGTTCTATCTGTATATTGAGCAAGCAGTAAAGGAAACAAAAGAAAAATTCAGAGTAGGAATTGAAATCCACCGAGAAGAAATAAAACCTTTGAGATTCGCGATGACATTGTAATACTGTGAGAGACAGCAAAGGACCTGGAAGAGCAGTTGAACGGAATGGACAGTGTCTTGAAAGGAGGATATAAGATGAACATCAAAAAAAGCAAAACGAGGATAATGGAATGTAGTCGAATTGGGTGATGCTGAGCGAATTAGATTAGGAAATGAGACACTTAACATAGTAGATGAGTTTTGCTATTTGGGGAGCAAAATAACTGTTGATGGTCGAAGTAGAGAGGATATAAAATGTAGACTGGCAATGGCAAGGAAGATCGAGTATAGATTTAAGCGTCAGGAAGTCGTTTCTGAAAGTATTTCTATGGAGTGTAGCCATGTATGGATGTGAAACATGGACGATAAATAGTTTGGACAAGAAGAGAATAGAAGCTTTCGAAATGTTGTGCTACAGAAGAATGCTCAAATTAGATGGGGTAGATAACTAATAAGGAGGTATTGAATAGGATTGGGGACAAGAGCAGTTTGTGGCATAACTTGACAAGAAGCAGGGATCGGTTGGTAGGACATGTTCTAAGGCATCAAGGGATCACCAATTTAGTATTGGAGGGCAGCGTGGAGGGTAAAAATCGTGGAGGGAGACCAAGAGATGAATACACTAAGCAGATTCAGAAGGTTGTAGTTTGCAGTAGTTACTGGGAGATGAAGAAGCCTGCACAGGATCGAGTAGCATGGAGAGCTGCATCAAACCAGTCTCAGGACTGAAAACCACAACAACAACAACTACAACAACAACCTGGTGTTGTGTTTCTGGTGTTTTCATACTTTTTACACCTGTGTAGACGAGATCCGACAAATGTGGCACGTTTAGTCATTCCGAGAAAGGTGTTGTACGTCACAGTAACGTACGCTATTACAATTTCGAGAGCGTGGGTTTCAAGACGAGTCGGGCAATGTATTACTTCTTGTCACATACGTCTCGTGAAACGACACTATCGAGGAAATCATTCTAGATTAGAGTCCATGCTGATGTTTATATACTGTCGTCCTTCCCACACGTTATTTCTCGAATAGAATAGGTAAGGGGGAATGTTAGTGAGACTAGAAGTATCTTCCGCTACACACTACAAACTGTCTTGCAGAGTATAGATGTAGATACAGGGAAAAAACAGGCTCTTATCTTGAATGGAGATTCGTCGTTAGATGCAGAAGTAACTTCAGGATCCAAGGAGGTGTGTTGATGTTGTATATAGGGTGACAAAAGTCACGGGATAGCTCCTAATTTCGTGCCGGATCGCCTTCTGCCCGGCGTAGTGCAGCAGCTCGATGTGCTATGGACTGAAGTCTCTATAGCCGTCAACAATAGCAAATGTCTTCCCGGTGCAGGATTTTATGCACCAACTAACCTCTCGATTATGTCCCACAAGGGTTCGATAGGACTCACGTCGGGCGATCTGGTGGCTAAATCATTCTCTCGAATTGTCCAGAATGTTCCGCAAACCAATAGCGAACAACTGTGGCCCGTGGACAAGGCGCATTGTCATCCATAAAAATTCCGTCGTTGTTTGGAAAATGAAATCTCTAGGTTGTCCGTGGCGAGAGGTAATGCCTGCAATTTGATATTCTCGGCACACTCTTGACACTGAAGTTCTCGAAATATTAAATTCCCTAACGATTTTCGAAATGGAATGTCCCATGCTTCTAGTTCCAACAACCATTCCGCGTTGAAAGTCTGTTAATTCCCGTCTTGTGGGCATAATCAAGCCGGAAACCTTTTCACACGACTCACGCGAGTTCAAACGATGGCTCCGCCGATACACGGCCCTTTTATACCTTGTGTATGCGATACAACCTCAATTTGGATATGGGTATGTGTGGTGTCACAGCCAGACACCACACTTGCTAGGTGGTAGCTTTAAATCGGCCGCGGTCCATTAGTACATGTCGGACCCGCGTGTCGCCACTGTCAGTGATCGCAGACCGAGCGCCACCACACGGCAGGTCTCGAGAGACTTACTAGCACTCGCCCCAGTTGTACGGACGACTTCGCTAGCGATGCACACTGACGAAGCCTCGCTCATTTGCAGAGCAGATAGTTAGAATAGCCTTCAGCTAAGTCAATGGCTACGACCTAGCAAGGCGCCATTAGTAACATTGCATGTATCTACAGAGTCTCACTTGTATCGACAAGAGCGATGTACAACAATGATGGATTATAGTTAAGTATTCCAGCAGCTACGTACTTTTCTTTATAGCATTCATTACGTATCCTGTTTCAGACCTCACGCCCATCTGCGTGAGCTTAGCGCGTGCCTTTCGGCTACTTCCGAGTGGCGTGGCTGTCTTACTACGCCACAACGGTATGTATCTATAACATTTCCTCAGAATTTCTAAAATCATTGGGAAGAGTGGCAGCAAAACTACTATTCACGTTGGTGTGTACAATGTATGAGTCTGACGATATACCATCTGGCTTTCGGAAGAACATCATCCAGACAATTCGGAATACTGCAAGAGCTGCCAAGCTCGAGAATTATCGCACAATCAGGTTAAAAGCTCATGCGTCCAAGTTGCTGACAATAATAATGGAAAAGAAAATTAAGGCTGTGCTAGATTTTAAATGCGAACACTTTAAGTTAGACTTTACCGTGTCTGTTATTGACGTTAAATGAAAGAACTGATTCAAATGGCTCTGAGCACTATGGGACTTAACATCTGAGGTCATCAATCCCCTAGAACTACTTAAACCTAACTAACCTAAGGACATCACACACATTCATGCCCGAGGCAGGATTCGAACCTGCGGCCATAGCGGCCGCGCGTTTCCAGACTGAAGCGCCTATAACCGCTCGGCCACACCGGCCGGTGTTAAACGAAAGAACAAGTTTGCTGTTACCAGCCACTGACTGGTAACAGTAAACTTGTCGTTTCATCTGATGTGCTAAATGACTATCAGTTTTGTTTAAGAAAAGGTAAAGGCACGAGAAAGGCAACTCTGACGTTACGGTTGATAATGGAAGCAAGACTAAATAAAAATCAAGACATGTTCATAGGATTTGTCAACCCGGAAAAAGCATTCAGCAATGTAAAATGGTGCAAGATATTCTAAAATAGGGGTAAGCTGTGAGGAGAGTTGAGTAATATACATTATGTACAAGAGCCAAGAGTAACGACCAAGAACGAAGTCCTCGGATTAAAAAGGGTGTAAGACAGGGATTCAGGCCTTCACCCCTACTGTCCAATGTGTACATCGATGAAGCAATGATAGAAATAAAAGAAAGCTTCAGGAGCGGTATTAAAATTCAAGGTGAAAGGGTGTCAGTGATGAGATTCGCTGATGACATTGCTATCCTGAATGAAAGTGAAGAAGAACTTCATGATCTGCTTAATGGAATGAACAATCTAATGATTACAGAATATGGACAGAGAACACATCGAAGAAAGACGAAAGTAGTGAGAAGTAGCAGAAATGAGAACAGCGAGAAACTTAACATCAGGATTGATGGTCACGAAGTGGATGAAGTTAAGGGTTCTGCTACCTAGGCAGTAGAATAACCAATGACGTACGGAATGAGGAGAACACCAACAACAGACTAGCAATGGCAAAAAGAGAATTCCTGGCCAAGAGAAGTTTACTAGTATCAAACATAGGCCTTAATTTGAAGAAGAAAGTTCTGGAAATATACGCCTGGAGTACAGCATTCTATGGTAGTGAAACATGGTGAACAAAAGAGAATCGAAGCATTAGAGATGTGGTGCTGCAGAAGAATGTTAAAACTTAGGTGGACTGATAAGGTAAGTGATGAGGAGGCTCTGCGCAGAATCGGAGAGGAAAGGAATATGTGGAAAACAATGGTAAGGAGAAGGGCAGGATATAGGGCATCTGTTAAGACATGAGGGATGTTTTGCAAAAACAGACATAATGTCTTATGGGATAACAGCAATCAGTGTTTTTATAATGTTACTTAAAATCTGTCTTGATTGCAAATTTTTTATTCATATGTCCGGTTTCGGTTCATTCAGAACCATCTTCAGATCTGATATTTCAGTTACAGGAGTAACCCGTCCAAATCCAGCAACTTTCACATGTGACGTAGCATGTGAAAGTTGCTGGATTTGGACGGGTTACTCCTGTAACTGAAATATCAGATCGTGAAAGTTGCTGGATTTGGACGGGTTACTCCTGTAACTGAAATATCAGATCTGAAGATGGTTCTGAATGAACCGAAACCGGTCATATGAATAAAAAATTTGCAATCAAGACGGATTTTAAGTAACATGAGGGATGACTTCCATGGTAATAGAGGGAACTGTAAAGGACAAAACCTACTAGAGGGAGCTGTAGAGGTCAAAAACTGTAGAGGAAGACAGAGACTGGAATACATCCAGCAAACAGTTGAGGACGTAGGTTGTAAGTGCTGCTCTGAGATGAAGAGGTTAGCATAGGAGAGGAAGTCGTGGTGGGCCGCATCAGACCAGTCGGAAGGCTGACGATCCAATATATATATATATATATATATATATATATATATATATATATATATATATATATATATATATATTCGAGATAGTAAACAAGAGCAAAAACAAGACAAAGTGGATCACTGAAGCAGAAGAAGACATTAAAGAACTGGGAATCACACAAGGCAACATAAACAATAGAGAACAGTTTAGAAACATCGGTAGAGAACGGCAAAAAGGTGGTCGGAAGAACGCAAGAGAGAACACACAGAACGTATGAAGAGAATTTGGGAAGAACGAAGAAAGAAGAAGATATCATGACTACTCAAGTTCAGTCGCTCTCCCAAAAGGGAATAATCGAAAATTTTTATATCTGTATATATCCCATGACTTTATCCCCTCAGTGTGTATTTACCCAAATCCTTGTAGTTTGCGAGGATGGTATAGCGCTATATATATCAGTTCCTGCCGAGACCGGGAAACATTCTGTTTCCTCCGAATGCATTTTCGCAAAAAACTGAAAAACAATAAATCACAAAACAATATTAATTAGTATGGAAGTTGTTTCCAAAAGCACCATGTGATAATTTGAAGAAATAGATCGGTGTCCTCAATAGCAGAGAAAACTGAAGATCATGGTTTCATGACAGTAAGCAGAAATGTTCATTATACTTATACCGATTCTCGGAAGTAGCAAATACGACATAAGGTTAGGTCAACTGTGCAGGGAACATAGATGTTTACTTTCTTCCAACATTTGTCGGAGCACTTACGTAAGGTCATGTAAGGTATCAATCGTTTACAACAGTTGTTTTAGTAGACACACCCTGAGCTGACAGAATAGCGATACGCACATACAGGATGGCGGCAGTATCGCGTACACAAGATATAAAAGGCCAGAATATTGGCTCAAAAAATGGCTCTGAGCACTACGGGACTTAACATCTATGGTCATCAGTCCCCTAGAACCTAGAACTACTTAAAACTAACTAGCCTAAGGACATCACACACATCCATGCCCGAGGTAGGATTCGAACCTGCGACCGTAGCGGTCACGTGGTTCCAGACTGAAGTGGCTAGAACTGCACGGCCACACCGGCCGGCTGACAATATTGGCGGAGCTGTAATTTGTACTCAGGTGGTTTATGTAAAATGGTTTCCGACGCGATTATTACTGCACGACGGGAATTAACAGACGGATGGGACGTTCATTTCGGAAATCGTTGTGGAATTCAATATTCCGAGATCCATAGTGTCAAGAGTATGCCGAGCATACCAAATTTCAGGCATTATCTCTCATCTAGAAGAACGCATGTACGACGACTTTTACTTATAGGCCGATAGCAGCGGTATTTGCGTTGAGTTGTTACTTGTTCAAATGCGTGTGAAATCTTATGGGACTTAACTGCTAAGGTCATCAGTTCCTAAGCTTATACAATACTTAACCTAAATTAACCTAAGGACAAACACACACACCCATGCGCGAGGGAGGACTCGAACCTCCGGCGGGACCAGCCGTACAGTCCATGACTGCAGCGCCTGAGACCGCTCGGCTAATCCCGCGGGGCTGAGTTGTCACTGCTAACAGACAAGCAACAATGCGTGAAGAAACCGCAGAAATCAATGTGAGACGTACGACGATCGTAGCCGTTAGGGCAGTGAGGCGAAATTTGGCTTTAATGGGCTACGGCAGCAGACGACCGACGCAAATGCCTGCGCTAATAGAATAACTTCGCCTGCAGTGCCTCTCCTGGGTTCGTGGCCATATCGATTCGACCCTGGACGACTGGAAAAGTTTGGTTTGGTCAGCTGTGTTGTGGCCGACTTGTTGGACACTGAGTTGACGAGTGATAATTCAGTTAATTAGAACAATCCCAATAAGTAATACTTTATTGATTACTACAAAACTTATCTTTGCTCTCTGTGCTCGACTCTAACTATAAACTACATACAGGGTGTTTCAAAAATGACCGGTATATTTGAAACGGCAATAAAAACTAAACGAGCAGCGGTAGAAATACACCGTTTGTTGCAATATGCTTGGGACAACAGTACATTTTCAGGCGGACAAACTTTCGAAATTACAGTAGTTACAATTTTCAACAACAGATGGCGCTGCAAGTGATGTGAAAGATATAGAAGACAACGCAGTCTGTGGGTGCGCCATTCTGTACGTCGTCTTTCTGCTGTAAGCGTGTGCTGTTCACAACGTGCAAGTGTGCTGTAGACAACATGGTTTATTCCTTAGAACAGAGAATTTTTCTGGTGTTGGAATTCCACCACCTAGAACACAGTGTTGTTGCAACAAGACGAAGTTTTCAACGGAGGTTTAATGTAACCAAAGGATCGAAAAGCGATACAATAAAGGATCTGTTTGAAAAATTTCGACTGGGAACGTGACGGATGAACGTGCTGGAAAGGTAGGGCGACCGCGTTCGGCAACCACAGAGGGCAACGTGCAGCTAGTGCAGCAGGTGATCCAACAGCGGCCTCGGGTTTCCGTTCGCCGTGTTGCAGCTGCGGTCCAAATGACGCCATCGTCTCATGCGCCAGAGTTTACACCTCTATCCATACAAAATTCAAACGCGGCAACCCCTCAGCGCCGCTACCATTGCTGCACGAGAGACATTCGCTAACGATATAGTGCACAGGATTGATGACGGCGATATGCATGTGGGCAGCATTTGGTTTACTGACGAAGCTTATTTTTACCTGGACGGCTTCGTCAATAAACAGAACTGGCGCATATGGGGAACCGAAAAGCCCCATGTTGCAGTCCCATCGTCCCTGCATCCTCAAAAAGTACTGGTCTGGGCCGCCATTTCTTCCAAAGGAATCATTGGCCCATTTTTCAGATCCGAAACGATTACTGCATCACGCTATCTGGACATTCTTCGTGAATTTGTGGCGGTACAAACTGCCTTAGACGACACTGCGAACACCTCGTGGTTTATGCAAGATGGTGCCCGGCCACATCGCACGGCCGACGTCTTTAATTTCCTGAATGAATATTTCGATGATCGTGTGATTGCTTTGGGCTATCGGAAACATACAAGAGGCGGCGTGGATTGGCCTCCCTATTCGCCAGACATGAACCGCTGTGACTTCTTTCTGTGGGGACACTTGAAAGACCATGAGTACCGCCAGAATACAGAAACAATTGAACAGCTGAAGCAGTACATCTCATCTGCATGTGAAGCCATTCCGCCAGACACGTTGTCAAAGGTTTCGGGTAATTTCATTCAGAGACTACGCCATATTATTGCTACGCATGGTGGATATGTGGAAAATATCGTACTATAGAGTTTCCCAGACCGCAGCGCCATCTGTTGTTGAAAATTGTAACTACTGTAATTTCGAAAGTTTGTCTGCCTGAAAATGTACTGTTGTCCCAAGCATATTGCAACGAACGGTGTATTTCTGTCGCTGCTCGTTTAGTTTTTATTGCCGTTGCAAATATACCGGTCATTTTTGAAACACCCTGTATGTGGACTTACACTTCATAAGAGAACCACGATTACTGATTGGTGAATTGTTACGAGTGCAGAATGGCCATGCTGTGGCTTCAGTGCAATCGCTAGAAAACAAGCTCGTAGACACTTGTTGACATACTGTAGCGTGGCGTGTAGGCACGGTTCACTGGAGACGGACATCTTCACTCCTCGTGTCACTGCGAGTAGGCAGCACAACGAAGTTGCGCCGACAGGAACTTCCTGGAAGTGAGCAGGGTCCGACCTCGACCACAACTGCCCTCCAGACCTCTGGCGACGTTATTTCATTGCAGAGGCGCGTCGGTAGCGCGTTGGAACTAGGAGGATCCTAGGATCTTATTGTCGTCTCAAGATACCGCTTTGCTGTGCAGTATCTCTGCAATGGTCGATACTTATTTCGCCCCTCTCGATTCTCGACGACAACGCAAGATGAGTCCCTGTTTCAGTTGATAAGAGCTAATGGTAGGGTTCAAGTGTGGTGCAGACCCCACGAAGCCATGGACCTAAGTTATCAACAAGGCACTGTGTAATCTGGAGGTGGCTCCATAGTGGTGTGGCCTGTGTTGACGTCGAATTGACTGGGTCCTCTGGTCCAGCTGAACCAGTCATTAACTGGAAACGGTTATTCATGGACTTCATGGTCTGAAACAACAATGAAATTTTTATAGATGGCAATGCGCCATGTCACCGGGAGACAGTTGTTCGCGATTCGTTTGAAGAAGATTCTGCACAGTTCGAGCGAATGATTTCCTCAACCAGGCCGCCCGGCATGAACCCATCAAAAATTTATGTCACATAATTGAGAGGTCAGCTCGAACTCTAAATTCTGCACCGTCAACACCTTCGCAGTTATGGCCGGCTACGTAGACTGGATGGCTCAGTATTTCTGCAGGAGACTTCCATCGACTTGTTGAGTCTGACAATCTGAGCAGTCGTCTTCCATTGTTTGCAGATGACGCTGTCGTTTATCGACTAAAAAAGTCATCAGAAGATCAAAACAAACTGCAAGACGATTTAGAAAAGATATCTGAATGGTGTGAAAAGTGTCAGTTGACCCTAAATAACGAAAAGTGTGAGGTCGTCCATGTGAGTGCTAAAAGGAACTCGTTGAACTTCGGTTACACGATAAATCAGTCTAACCTAAAATCCGTAAATTCAACTAAATGCTTAGGTATTAAAATTACAAACTACTTAAATTGGAAAGAACACATAGAAAATGTTTTGGGGAAGGCTAACCAAAGGCTGCTTTTTATTGGCAGGACACTTTGAAAATGTAACAGACCTACTAAGGAGACTGCCTACACTACACTTGTCCTTCCTCTTTTAGATTACTGCTGCGCGGTGTGGGTTCCATACCAGATAGGACTGACGGTGTACATCGAAAAAGTTCAAAGAAAGGCAGCACGTTTTTATTATCGCGAAACATGGGAGAGAGTGTCATAGACATGATACAGGATTTGGGCTGGGAATCACTAAAAGAAAGGCGTTTTTCGTTGCTACGAAATCTTCTCACGAAGTTCCAATCACCAACTTTCTCCTCCGAATGCCAAAATATTTTGTTGACACCGGCCTACACAGGGAGAAACGATCACCACGATAAAATCAGGGAAATCAGAGCTCGTACGGAAAGATGTAGGTGTTCATTGTTTCCGCGCACTATACGAGATTGTAATAAAAGAGAATTGTGAAGGTGGTTTGATGAACCCTCTGCCAGGCACTGGAATGTGATTTTCAGAGTATCCACGTAGATATAGATGTAGATGCCACGTCGGCTTGCTGCATTACGCCGGCCGAAGTGTCCGTGCGGTTAAAGGCGCTGCAGTCGCAGGTTCGAATCCTGCCTCGGGCATGGATGTTTGTGATGTCCTTAGGTTAGTTAGGTTTAACTAGTTCTAAGTTCTAGGGGACTAATGACCTCAGCAGTTGAGTCCCATAGTGCTCAGAGCCATTTGAACCATTTTTTTGCTGCATTACACCGAGCAAAAGGAAGTCCGACATGATATTAGGAGGCATCTCATGACTTTTATCGCGTCAGTGTACATAGAAAACAGTAAATGTAGGCCTAGAAGTTAAAACACATTTCTTGTTTGATTCGTAACTAGTTGTGGTTTACGAATCCATGCTGCCGTGAAAGAGTCTATGTTGCACTGAAATGTTCGCAGAAACCTTCTCGGAGGTGCTTTACTCGTTGCAAGGAAAACAGCTCATTAACCATACACATGCATATGAGGTACGACGATAAAGAAATGAGACTGGTGTGAAAAAAAATGTTGCTTACCGTTTTAGTCAAGTTTAGTGCCGTCTCCTTCAAAGTAGTTCCCTCCTGATTCCACACACTTTTTCCAGCGCTTGTGCCATTGATGGTAACATTTCTGGAACACACCTTCTGTAATATCCTCCAAGATCTTCGTCACAGCTTGTTGGACATCTTGTGTTGTTTGAAACTGGCGTCCCTTGTCCGCCGTTTTGACTCTTGGAAATAGAAAAAAGTAGCACGGAGTGATATCTGGTGAATAAGGTGGCTGTAGTAGTACTGAAATTTGTTTTGAGGTTAAAAAATGGCTCTGAGCACTATGGGACTCAACTGCTGAGGTCATTAGTCCCCTAGAACTTAGAACTAGTTAAACCTAACTAACCTAAGGACATCACAAACATCCATGCCCGAGGCAGGATTCGAACCTGCGACCGTAGCGGTCTCGCGGTTCCAGACTGCAGCGCCAGAACCGCGCGGCCACTTCGGCCGGCTTTTGAGGTTAAAAATTGCTGTACTGTAAGAGCAGTACGGGATGGCGCATTATCGTGATGCAGAATCCAATGATCAGCAATGTTGGCACGGACACGAAGAACTCTTTTACGAAGTCTTTCTAAAATTTCTTTGTAGTAATGTTGGTTAATTCTTTGTCCAGGAGGCACCCACTCTTTATTAACAATTCCCTTGGAATCAAAGAAGCACACAAGCATGCGTTTCACTTTTGACTTTGACATGCGAGCTTCTTTTGGTCTTGGTGATCCCTCTGAGCACCATTGCGAACTTTGGCGTTTTGTCTCTGTATCGTACTGAAAAAGCCAACTTTCATCACCATTGATAATACGGCTCAACAATTCTGGATTGATTTCCGTTTGCTCTAACAGATCGGCTGCCATATTTTTCCGTGTTGCTCTCTGTTGTGGTGTGAGATGTTTGGGGACCATTTTTGCGTAAATCTTTCTCATACCAAGATCTTCAGCTCTTATTAGACGAAAAGTTTCTCTACTGATGTTCAGTTCTTCTGCAATCATTTGCACGGATGATCTTCGATCAGATCGTACGAGTTCATGCTCCCTGGCCAAGTTGACATCCGTCCGTGAGGTTGATGGTCGTCCACTGCGATCTTCAACATTCATTCTGTCTTCACTAAAACATTTTATGCCAACGAAAAACTTGAGGTCTTGACATAACCTCCTCTCCAAAAGCCTTCTGAAGCTTACCGTAAGTTTTCTTCGCGCTTTCACCCAATTTAACGGAAAAAGAAATGCCACACCGTTGCGCAATATTATGCGGTTTCATTTCCGTGACGAGAGACACAAACATGTGTTAACTTATTACAGCAGAACTCACGACTGAGCAGTTGCATCGATGTGCCGCTTGGACTAGAAGGAGCTTATAGACTAAGGTCAAAGATATTATGCCTACGCAATCCTGCAGGGTTGCCACATCTTGCAAAGAAAATCAGTCTCATCACTTTATCGTCGCACCTTGTACACATCATCGAGTGCTGACATTTTCGCTACGAAAGCAGAGTTGTTACTGCCGCGCCACGGACGTACATACTGCGCAGTAATACAATACCTATCTTGGCTGGCCTCATACTTCCGCGCAGTATATTCACAAAATATTATTCCGTCATAATGCTGAGCCTGTGAGGGTCGCTTAAGGGGCTCCGGAAAGGCTCAAAATCATGAAAAGTTCAATTTTTACTTTTTTGCGTTTTCTGAATCTGCAGACTATTACCTTTTAATAGATATATAATTTATTCAATTCCGAAGACTACAACTATTTTTAAATTTTTTTTGAAATGTGTTCTACATGGGCGTGACCCACTGTGGCGCTGTTAAACTGCTGTCAAATGGTGTTATTATTAACGTCCGTGTTCATCAGGTACATTTTAGTGATGTGAGATAAAGTATGTGTTGTGGCTAACCTGTGATGGTTCAATATATATCGCTGGTGTGATTGTCGATTGTTTCATGTTTATTTACTCTGTCGTTATCTCGAAAATATTCGTAATTAATTCTGTTTCTTGAGTCTCTGTTTTGTTGAAGTATAATAATGAGTAAAAGTAAAGTTATTAGAAATCCTCTGAAGGCTTTTAAGAAAAGGAGAAATGTTGGAAAGCCAAAGGTATGTGTTATTACTGTAAACAATAAAGACGATAACCAAGTGAGTGAACCTAACCTCTCAAGTACACCTGCCCATAGCAGTCAAAGTGGGAAAGAAAATACTTCACAGAAGAAGCTTGGTTCAATGAGTGAAAACTATGAATGTTTTATGGGCGAATCGGATGTGAATGAAATATTTGATATGTCGGTTCTCAAAGAAATTTTTTCAAACTGTGTAAGATGTATTCATTGTAGTGAAGTTGGTCTGGAAATCTCCATAATAAAGCACGTAGGACTTGCTAGTGAAATACAACTGAAATGTGATAAGTGTTCATACATGACCACCTTTTGGAACAGTGTTGCAGTAACTGCAACTGAAGAAAATGGTAGCAAAATCTACGAACACAACATTAGATTTGTTTATTCCCTGCGTTCAGTTGGTATGTGTGCTTGCTTTAGACAAGGAACGCCTTCGGGCTGCAGACAGGGTTGTAAAGAGTCGAGAAATACAAGCAAGAGTAAACAGGAGGAGGAACAAGAGGAAGCTGGAGGAGGAGTTTGCAGAGGATGAAGATAATCCATCCTATGGACCTGGAATGCACTAAAAAGTTAATCCAATCTTTGTCGCTCGATTCCCAAAACTTTTATTTTCTCATACTAATGACATGTTTTCTAAGGATCTTCCAAACATATTTGTTTCAAACTTTCAGTAAATGTTACACAGTACCTTCTGCATAATTTAACACAGCCTTTTTCCAAAAAAACTGTATATTTTTGAATATATAAATAAAAAATTGCATAAAAATGTTGTGAATTTTCATTACAATTTAAAAAAATCATCTTTAATAACTGAACTAAAATGTTGTAAAATCCCTGTGGTAAGTTGTAGCCCATATTCCAATAAATAATCTGTAAAAAGTTCAACTTCCTACCTCATATACTTTGTGAGGAAAGATGTAATTTATAAGCGTTATTTTAACTTTGCAAGTATAGGGCGTTCCGGAGCCCCTTAAATGTCTGATTTACTTGTCACTTAAGCAGTCACACAGAGCCACACGCATGAGGAAGCTTGGGGAGGTCGAGCACCCAGTCCAATCTGCGGTCAGATGCCGCTCGTGTTTGTGTTGACTCCCAGCGCCTGCCGCGTCTGAGATGGCGAGCAGCCGGCAGGGGAGCAGTCAGTGGCCGTGCACGTGGCCGCCCGCCCGCCGACACGTGTCCCGGAATCGCCGGCAGCCGGCGCGCACGTGTCCCGCCGCCTTTTGACGCCGCGGCCCGACACCACACTGGCCGCACGGCGGCGCTCTGCTCTACAGCGCCCCTAGGCCTCGGCTTCGCAAACACTGTCTCACACGCACCTGTGTCCTGTACCTGTGGCCGGATAGCGGGTGACAGTTGCTGCGGCTGGGTGAGAACACGAAGCCGGTAGCTCCGTGCTGACTCCCCGACAGCGGCGACTGCGCCGCTTCAGTACTGGAAATTCTGAACCTGCAATTAGGTTCCTTTCAGTGTATGCTGATGCATTAGCTCCGTACTTAACAATCGTATACAACCGTTCCATCGACGAAAGAACCGTACCCAAAGACTGCAAAGTTGTACAGGTCATACCAATATTCAAGAAAGGTTGTAGGAGTAATCCACTAAATTAGAGGCCCATATCGTTAACGTCGATATACAGAAGGATTTTGGAACATATATTGTGTTCGAACAGTATGAATTACCTCAACGAAAACGGTCTATTGACACACGGTCGAAAAGGGTTTGGAAAACATCTTTCCTGTGAAACACAACTAACCCTTTATCCACATGACGTGTTGAGTGCTATTGACAAGGGATTTCAGATAGATTTCGTATTCCTGGATTTCCGGAAGGCTTTTGACACTGTACCACACAAGCGGCTCGTAGTGAAATTGCGTGCTTATGGAATATCGCCTCAGTTATGTGACTGGATTTGCGATTTCCTGTCAGAGGTCACAGTTCATTGTAATTGACGGAAAGTCATCGAGTAACAGAAGTGATTTCTGGCGTTCCCCAAAGTAGTGCTATAGGTCCTTTGCTGTTCCTTGTCTATATAAACGATCTGGTAGACAATCTGAGCAGCCGTCTTGGGCTGTTTGCAGATTACGTTGTCGTTTATCGACTAACGAAGTCATCAGAATATCGAAACAAATTGCAAAACGATTTAGAAAAGATATCTGAATGGTGCAAAAATTGACAGTTGACCCTAAATAACGAAAAGTGTGAGGTCATCCATATGAGTGCTAAAAGGAACTCGTTAAACTTCGGTTACACGATAAATCAGTCTAATTTAAAAGCCACAAATTCAGCTAAATACCTAGATATTACAATTACGAACAACTTAAATTGGAAGGAACACATAGAAAATGTTGTGGGGAAGGCTAACGAAATACTGTGTTTTATTGGCACGACACTTAGAAAATAAAACAGATCTACTAAGGAGACGCCTACTCTACGCTTGTCCGTCCTCTTTTAGAATACTGCTGCGCGGTGTCGGATATTTACCAGATAGGACTGACAGAATACATCGGAAAAGTTCAAAGAAGGGCAGCACATTTTATATTATCGCGAAATACGGGAGAGAGTGTCACAGAAATGATAAAGGATCTAGGCTGGACATCATTAAAAGAAAGGCGTTTTTCATTGCGACGGAATCTTCTCACGAAATTCCAATCACCAACTTTCTTCTCCGAATGCGAAAATATTTTGTTGACACCAACCTACATAGGGAGAAACGATCACCACGATAAAATAAGGAAAATCAGAGCTCGTACCGAACGATATAGGTGGTCGTTCTTTCCGCGCGCTATACAAGATTGGAATAATAGAGAATTGTGCAGATGGGTCGATGAACCCTCTGCCAGACACTTCAATGTGATTTTGCAGAGTATCCATGCAGATGCAGATGTAGAAGATGAAGTTTTAACACTTTTCTTCAATTTTTTATTACCTAACTAGCAGTTTGCTTATATTTTATTTTGCATGGTTAGCGTCTTTGAGGGAGAATGTAACTACGGTAGATGAGTTGCAAGTACTCTCGTATTATATGATATTTGCCCTTTATTCATGCCTTTGTGTTCTGGGCTTACACCTGTATCTCGTCTCTGATAATTCCAATGTACATCTCATTCTCTGAGTGTCTGCTGGGGTTCTTGGTACAGTGATATTAATTAACAACAACTGGTCGACTTTAATTACATATTTACTGATTCTACATGGAATCTGAAATGTAATCAGTTTGCCGGCCGCTTTGGCCGAGCGGTTCTAGGCGCTTCAGTTCAGAACCGCGCGACTGCTACGGTCGCAGGTTCGAATCCTGCCTCGGACATGGATGTGTGTGCTGTCCTTAGGTTAGTTAGGTTTGAGTAGTTCTAAGTTCTAGGGGCCCCCATGAACCATTGACCTTGGCGTTGGTGGGAAGGCTTGCGTGCCTCAGCGATACAGATAGCCGTACCGTAGGTCCAAACACAACGGAGGGGTATCTGTTGAGAGGCCAGACAAACGTGTGGTTCCTGAAGAGGGGCAGCAGCCTTTTCAGTAGTTGCAGGGGCAACAGTCTGGATGATTGACTGATCTGGCCTTGTAACACTAACCAAAACGGCCTTGCTGTGCTGGTACTGCGAGCGGCTGAAAGCAAGGGGAAACTACGGCCGTAATTTTTCCCGAGGGCATGCAGCTTTACTGTATGGTTAAATGATGATGGCGTCCTCTTGGGTAAAATATTCCGGAGGTAAAATAGTCCCCCATTCGGATCTCCGGGCGGGGACTACTCAAGAGGATGTCGTTATCAGGAGAAAGAAAACTGGCGTTCTACGGATCGGAGCGTGAAATGTCAGATCCCTTAATCGGGCAAGTAGGTTAGAAAATTTAAAAAGGGAAATGGATAGGCTAAAGTTAGATATAGTGGGAATCAGTGAAGTTCGGTGGCAGAAGGAACAAGACTTCTGGTCAGGTGACTACAGGGATATAAACACAAAATCAAATAGGGGTAATGCAGGACTAGATTTAATAATGAATAGGAAAATAGGAATGCGGGTAAGCTACTACAAACAGCATAGTGAACGCATTATTGTGGCCAAGATAGATACGAAGCCCACGCCTACAACAGTAGTACAAGTTGAAATGCCTACTAGCTCAGCAGATGACGAAGAAGTTAAAGAAATGTATAATGAAATAAAAGAAATTATTCAGATAGTGAAGGGAGACGAAAATTTAATAGTCATGGGTGACTGGAATTCGTCAGTAGGAAAAGGGAGGGAAGGAAACGAAGTAGGTGAATATGGATTGGGGGTAAGAAACGAAAGAGGAAGCCGCATGGTAGAATTTTGCACAGAGCGCAACCTAATCACAGCGAACACTTGGTTCAAGAATCATAAAAGAAGATTTTATAAATGGAAGAAGCCTGGAGATACTGACAGGTTTCAGATAGACTATATAATGGTAAGACAGAGATTTAGGAACCAGGTTTTAAATTGTAAGGCATTTCCAGGAGCAGATGTGGACTCTGACCACAATCAATTGGTTATGAACTGTAGATTAAAACTGAAGAAACTGCAAAAAGGTGGGAATTTAAGGAGATGGGACCTGGATAAACTGAATAAACCAGAGGTTGTACAAAGTTTCAGGGAGAGCATAAGGGAACAATTGACAGGAATGGGGGAAAGAAATACAGTTGAAGAAGAATGGGTAGCTTTGAGGGATGAAGTGGTGAAGGCAGCAGAGGATCAAGTAGGTAAAAAGACGAGGTCTAGTAAAAATCCTTGGGTAACAGAAGAAATATTGAATTTAATTGATGAAATGAGAAAATACAAAAATGCAGTAAATGAAGCAGGCAAAAAGGAATACAAATGTCTCAAAAATGAGATCGACAGGAAGTGCAAAATGGCTAACCAGGGATGGCTAGAGGACAATTGTAAGGATGTAGAGACTTATCTCAATAAGGGTAAGATAGATACTGCCTACAGGAAAATTAAAGAGACCTTTGGAGAAAAGAGAACCACTTGTATGAATATCAAGAGCTCAGATGGAAACACAGTTCTAAGCAAAGAAGGGAAAGCAGAAAGGTGGAAGGAGTATATAGAGGGTCTATACAAGGGCGATGTACTTGAGGACAATATTATGGAAATGGAAGAGGATGTAGATGAAGATGAAATGGGAGATATGATACTGCGTGAAGAGTTTGACAGAGCACTGGAAGACCTAAGTCGAAACAAAGCTCCAGGAGTAGACAACATTCCATTAGAACTACTGATAGCCTTGGGAGAGCCAGTCCTGACAAAACTCTACCATCTGGTGAGCAAGATGTATGAGACAGGCGAAATACCCTCAGACTTCAAGAAGAATATAATAATTCCAATCCCAAAGAAAGCAGGTGTTGACAGATGTGAAAATTACAGAACTATCAGTTTAATAAGTCACGGCTGCAAAATACTAACGCGAATTCTTTACAGACGAATGGAAAAACTAGGAGAAGCCGACCTCGGGGAAGATCAGTTTGGATTCCGTAGAAATATCGGAACGCGTGAGGCAATACTGACCCTACGACTTATCTTAGAAGCTAGATTAAGGAAAGGCAAACCTACGTTCCTAGCATGTGTAGACTTAGAGAAAGCTTTTGACAATGTTGACTGGAATACTCTCAAATTCTGAAGGTGGCAGGGGTAAAATACAGGGAGCGAAAAGCTATTTACAATTTGTACAGAAACGAGATGGCAGTTATAAAAGTCGAGGGACATGAAAGGGAAGCAGTGGTTGGTAAAGGAGTGAGACAGGGTTGTAGCCTCTCCCCGATGTTTTTCAATCTGTATATTGAGCAAGCAGTGAAGGAAACAAAAGAAAAATCTGGAGTTGGTATTAAAATCCATGGAGAAGAAATAAAAACTTTTGAGGTTCGCCGATGACATTGTAATTATGTCAGAGACAGCAAAGGACTTGGAAGAGCAGTTGAACGGAATGGACAGTGTCTTGAAAGGAGGATATAAGATGAACATCGACAAAAGCAAAACGAGGATAATGGAATGTAGTCGAATTAAATCGGGTGATGCTGAGGGAATTAGATTAGGAAATGAGACACTTAAAGTAGTTAAGGAGTTTTGCTATTTGGGAAGCAAAATAACTGTTGATGGTCGAAGTAGAGAGGATATAAAATGTAGACTGGCAATAGCAAGCAAAGCATTTCTGAAGAAGAGAAATTTGTTAACATCGAGTATAGGTTTAAGTGTCAGGAAGTCGTTTCTGAAAGTATTTGTATGGAGTGTAGCCATGTGTGGAAGTGAAACATGGACGATAAATAGTTTGGACAAGAAGAGAATAGAAGCTTTCGAAATGTGGTGCTACAGAAGAATACTGAAGATTATATGGGTAGGTCACATAACTAATGAGGAAGTATTGAACAGGATTGGAGAGAAGAGAAGTTTGTGGCACAACTTGACTAGAAGAAGGGATTGGTAGGTAGGACATGTTCTGAGGCATCAAGGGGTCTCCAGTTTAGTATTGGAAGGCAGCGTGGAGGGTAAAAATCGGAGACCAAGAGATGAATACACTAAGCAGATTCAGAAGGATGTAGGTTGCAGTAGGTACTGGGAGATGAAGAAAATTGCACAGGATAGAGTAGCATGGAGAGCTGCATCAGAGCAGTCTCAGGACTGAAGACCACAACAAGTTCTAGGTGACTGATGGCCTCAGATGTTGTCCCATAGTGCTTAGAGCCATTTGAACCATTTTGTAATCAGTTTGACAACGCAGCGGACAACGCAAACTGTACCTCGAACCAACACAGTCAGAATACAGAGTGGCTCAAGCTTCATCATGGCCATTGTTAAGCTATTATTGACTTCTGTTCTATTCAAGCTTTAATCTTTCTTCTTATATTTACTCATATTTCAATTCATTCCTTGCTATGGGATACAACACAATTTGCATTAAGTAAGTAATGGTAGTGTTGATGATGTTATATTGATCTCAAAAAATGGTTTCAAAAATGGTTCAAAAGGCTCTGAGCACTTTCGGACTTAACATCTGAGGTCATCAGTACCCTAGAACTTAGAACTACTTAAACCTAACTAACCTAAGGATATCACACACACCCATGCCCGAGGCAGGATTCGAATCTGTGACAGTAGCGGTCGCGCAGTTCCAGACTGAAGCGCCTAGAACCGCTCGGCCACACCGGCAGGCAAAAATGGTTTCTTTCAGTTATCTACATTTATGGTCTAAAGCACTGCTTCAGTAGGAAATTACACATTAAACATTCATTCTTGGTATGGTAATCACGTTTCCGTTAATGACAGCAGTTAAAAATTTTACCTTATTTGATCCCCTCTATAGGGTAGAGGCCCGGATTAAATTCAATGCCGTTCATCGCAGCAGCGTGCGACACAACATTCAAACACGTACACGTAAAAACTACAGAAAAGGGGGGTGCGTCCTGTTGGTATTCCGACTAATTGCGCCAGCTTGTACAGTCGGAAAACGAAACAAAAGGTAGGTTCCTGAGGGGCTTTGTATAACTGTGCATTGACGAATACACCAATTATGTTGTTCACTATCTGGATAGCAACCGTATCTGATGTCGTTTTTAACGAAACAAGCCTTGATGGACTGGTTCAACAATGAAAACGACAACGAGATTTAAAATTTTATATAAGTTTAGCTTTGGTGGGCTATTATTCCACGCCAAGGGACTGAAACAAACGGATAGACGCACATGGTACAGCGAACACACAATGGCGGGAACACGTGGGGTCTATTAGCATTCACAGAGGGAAGTCACCGAAAATCAAATTATTACGTAAGACGTGGCTGAGGGCCATCGCGATGATTATATCCTACTGCAGGAAATTAACCTCTCGTTTTAGGTGCCATACGAACCACTACTACGCACATGGCCGACTTCATTTACAAAGAAACAAGTTAAACTCGAACGGAAATTCTCACAAAACGAGGTATCAAATTTCTTATAATCACTTTTAGGAAACAATGAGACACTTTACACACACTGTGGCACCTTAGGTGGACTCAGACTCCACATACCTGTCCGGTGAGCACTGTATCTCCGCTGCAACCCAAAAAGAAACTGCCCAAAATTTATAAAACAACTGAATGAAAATACTGTGGCCCGACTTCTATTGCCATTAACAAACATTTAAGATGATTAACAAACTGCAAAACTTTAAATTTCCACTTATTAATCTGCACTCGCAGGATTGACACGAACATGGGCCCATGACCACGTTACACTTGTGTAAAATTCAACTTTATCTCACAATCGTTTACTTATTATGCAACAGTTCGACACATTCTCGCAAATGAAAATATTCTACCAGCATTTATTCACCAAACAAGAGTGCTAATGGCTAAACACTTATACTCAACGGTCACCATCACAATTTACCAGTTGCGTTATACCATCAAAATTATGATAATTAATCCGTCTTCTATACTTCCCTGACTACAGTGTCTCTAAACGATACATTGCGAACGCTGTCGGCGATGATATAAGTAATTTTTATACCTTTTATCCACCATATCAGCAAGAGCTCCACAACACCGTCCGCACCTCAGGCCAACTCGTCTAAGCATGGCGGCCTCTGGTGACCATGTTTACTTCGCTCAAACTGCCTCTGCTCTCCACTTTGTGTATCTTTTCCCAAGTCTTCAGGCAATCTCTTTCCTTAGCTTTCCCACAGTTTATACGTTGACAAAGTATACCCACAATGGATATACAGAAATTACCATTACCTCGCCAGGTATAACGAACAATGAACACCTACAGGAACAAAAAGTTTAAACTGATGAAATCCATCCAAGCCATCAAGTTTAATAAGAAGTGTCTCACAGGAAAAGTACATTACTGTAAAGATCAATAACAACAGCGAGTGAGCACAGAAAGCCAAAAGAAATTGTGAGATCTTCTGGCTAAAATCGGAAATCAGAAAGCACTACAAACAAACAGACCTGCTAACTAAACAGCTGTACGAGATGCACTTTGACGCAAGTCGCCTTACGCCATTTTTTGACAATGTTGATGCACAAGTTAATAAGTTACAATTAGAAATACAATGTAAGCAAAAGAAAAAAGTTTCCGATCTGATCACAAAGAAAACAAAAGATGAATCTGTAGTCTTGCTTGTACACCACAAAAATTTTATCATAGAGTTGTGAAGAACACTGATATAACTGTGAACAGTAATGAACTGAGCCTAACAAATAAAGGGCTCAAACACAACATTGCACCCAAACTAAATAAGAAACATATCAAAAATTTAATCATTAGCACCAAAATAGCTTGTGCCACAGCCAAACTAAACCACAACACACAGAACGCCATAGCACATAAAGCAATCCAAATTATAAAGAATAATCTTACAGAAAATAAAATGTCAATATCAAGCGACAGTGAGCAGCTAATACTTGCAAACATCAATAAAATACTTACTAGTCATGAAGCCCTAGTAATAAAAGCAACACAGCAGTTATCTTGTACCAAAGACACTACAATAACAAAACACTTGAGTTTTTTGACTCTAACAACATCACTGAACTACAAACAGACCCCAACCAAAAGAACCAAGAGAAGCTGAAAAGACTACTTAAAAGCTGCAATTTTCTACTGACTAATAGCGAAGCTCACCACTGTGTTACAGTGAATCCACAGGCCCCTAGGTTAAGGTCTCAGAAAAGATTCAAAAAACTGGTTGTTCCGTACATACAATTATAAATACCATAAACGGCCCAGGATACAAAATTACCAGAAAACTTAATGGTATACTGAAGAAAAATTACATTTTTGAAAACAGCTTTTCAATTAACAACAGTTATCAGTTAATAAACAACATTAAATATCTAATAGTGCCAGACACAGCAACATTTGCCTCCTTTGACGTAGTAAACCTCTACACCAATATCCCATGGAAAGACACTCTCACAATAATACAAAAGAATCTAATCAAATACAGAAAGCTAACCAATGTAGAAATTTATGAACTCTTGATGTTTGTTGAATTAGTCCTCTCACATGACTATTTTACAGTCAATGGCAAATTTTACATGCAAAACAATGGTCTCGCAATGGGTAGCAGCCTTGCTTGCTGACGTGTTTATACATAATTCTGAACAAGATTTCTTCTTATCACACCCACAGTTTACTGACAAAATTAAAAGATATGTGGATGTCACAATAATACCTTTCAATGGTCAAAAAGAAGAACTAAATAATCTAGTAGATGAAATGAATAAAATGCACCGAAATGTCAAATTCACAGTTCAAAACTAGACCACTGAAGGAATTAACTTCCGTCACTTGACTATCTCCACTCACAATAACGAGCATAACTTCCAAAGATACAGAAAACCCACTACTAGTGATGCTACCATTAACAAGAGCCGCGCGGGGTAGCCCTGTGGTCTAAGGGAGCCTTGCCACGGTTCGCGCGGCTCCCCCCGTCGGAGGTTCGAGTCCTCCCTCGGGCATGGGTGTGTGTGTTGTCCTAAGAGTAAGTTAGTTTCAGTTAGATTAAGTAGTATGTAAGCCTAGGGACCGATGACCTCAGTAATTTGATCCCATAGTACTTACAACAAATTTCCAAATTTTCCATTAACAATACCTCATGCCGTCTGAATCAACATAAAAGTGCTTTCCTCAGGTCATCTGTAAACTGTATGCTCCGCACCCCTATCAGTGAAGAAGATGAATATAATGTAATGAACATACTTAAATCTATAGCCCAAAATAATGGTTATAATGCCTCTTTGATAAACACCCTAGTTGAAAGAATCCAAAGTAAACTCAAGCAACCACCATCACCATCACAAGCTAAAAAAGAAATGCCAGAATTTGTCTGTCTTCCATTCCTTGGCAAAGTGTCAAATATACTTGCAAATCTTATCAGACCACACACCATAAAAATATTATTCCACCCTGCCAATAAACTACAAAATAAAATTGTTCACAATAATAAACCCACTGGAGATTGGCATTAAAATTCTGGCATATACAAACTCACATGCTCCCGTTCTTGCTTCTACATGGGCCAAACAGGAAGAAATTTTGCAACCTGGTATAAAGAATATATGGGTGCCCTTCGACTCAAAAACTTAAGTAAGTCCAGTTTTGCTCACAGTCAGTATGAACATTCTGTTGGTGATATCAATGACAATCTTTCTGTGCTACACATCGTTGAGAAAGGAATACTGATGGATCTCCATGAACAATTAGAAATTTACATCTAGAAACTAAAATCACCCCAAAAAATCCTGAATGAACAGACGGAGTCAACACAAAACCTTTTCTTCAGAATTTCCAGGATATCCTGTCACCAAAACAACAAAAATGACAATAATAACAGATATTCATCTCCTTGAATAAATCTTGCTCTTTTTGGCATGTAACGACTATGACATACTGTAACTCACAAAAAGTTTGTAACTATGTATTAAATGTTCCTCTATAACGGTTTACCTTTTGTATAAATGTTAACCTATATTAAAATTTTTTGCCGGCATAAAGACACTCCTTCGGCTAGCCATATTTACTGAAATGTAAAATCTGTACTAGTAATGTTTGTACCATAACACAGTGCATCTCTTGCCAAAGCCTATTATGTAGTAAAGCGTAGTATCTGTCATATCCATATCCTTTGTAAAAACATGGAAAATATACATTATGTGATCAGTGAAAAACCAAGGGTAGATAAATACTGTGTTTATTTGTGTACATTGCTTAATAGTGCACGTTATAAGAGGCAATATGATGTGGATACCACAATGCAGTGCACTGTAAATACAAAAAAACATAAAAAACTTTCGGGTTCGTAAATGTTTCGTTACAGAGTATTAAATTTCCGCCAGCAGCACCAGAATGCATCTAGCTACACTTGGTCCACAACATAATGTTCTTGTAACACCTCCATCTGATGATGAGACTGAGGCTCGAAAACATGTTGATGGTTGAATAAATCGTAAAAAAGCGACTGGTTGCCTATTTATTACCAATTTAAATCAAAGTCCCAGTTCGTCATCCACAATGGATATACTGAAAGACCACTGTACTCTATATATCTTTGGCTAATCCTTCACCTTTCTATATACTATTACATCCAAACGTCATGCAATCACACACTCATGGAAGGATATTGACAGGATATGGGAAGTGTGACACATTAAAATAAAACACAGATGGGCGCATTCTGGTACCCAAAGGTCACATTTAATTAATATTAAAACAGAAAAATTCTTTTTATGCCACATAGTAGCACGGAAATCATTCTAATCTCACTGGCATCCAAATGGTTTAAATGGAGCGCACTAACAGTGGCGCTTCAATTTCATTTATTTCTTTTGTTATCGCCTCATATTAGCCCCAACGGTGGAGTGGCAAATGCGGAGTGAGGCAGTACACCTCCTTGTTGTCCAGATATCTGATGTGAACATCTGAAGAGCTAGAAATCTGTTGTTAGAACTTACTGTTTTTCGTTGCCATTCTTTCAGTCGCGGGACATTAGGCAGTCGTTACAGTTCTTGTCATCGATAGTTCCGAGGAAGGTGCAGAACCAGCCGCAGAGCCGTGTTTTGAATTCGTTGCAGCCGTCAGATGCGGGTGTCGGCAGCTCCGTATGAAGCAAATGTAATTATTAGTTGGGTGGGCAGCTTAGGGTTTGATCTGAGCACTGGAAACAGACTGCTGCACCGTCCAAGGATCCTATCGCGTATTCTAAGTGTTGGCGCCGCGTTAGACGTCTGTCCAGCGAGACGCAAAGGTATAGGGCAGATAGCGCCCAGTCTGCTGCTGTTTCCCGGACGACGACAAGTGACAGAGCTGCCGGTATCTCCATTCTCTAGAAAGCAGATTGTATAAGGCGTACCCACTTACGACTGCGGACGCCACACTATAGGGTATGTGATGGTAAAGCCCCGTTTCAGGCAAAAACCCGCACCGAGTTTTTGAATTGACTGCCATCGATTCAAGAGTTGGCCACGAATGTTCGTCCCGGCAGGTCCTTCCAGAGGTGAGAAAACGAGATAAGCCAGCTTTTTACTACTTACATGTAACTTTTCTGATATTTTACTTGAACAATGTATAATGTAGAGCTTGAAAACAAGAATCAACGGCTTACTCGTTGACACTATTGCAGTTACGGTTCACTTTCGGGTAGAAATAATTATTCCAGTTGTCCCCAAAATCTACAACGGCGCATTTGTCAGAAAACTGCGAAATGGAGCAAATCTCTGCAGGTGTTTCGGGGAAAATCCCCGCAGCTCCAACGATGTGACGACAGTTCTTCAATGACAACTCCCGTAAAAAGATGACAGTCAGCCCACATTGAATGAGATTATCTCACCTGAAGATATAAGTCCACTGTCTAAAATTAAGATTCAGTGGAGAATTTGTGGCAAAGCACTGAAATATGAGGCGTGTTTTTTAAGTAAGGTCCATTTGAATGTAAATACACAACGAAAGGTTATTTCAAAAAAGTAAATTTATTTTCAGAAATTACATACTTCACTCTATTTTTCGACATAGTTGCCAAGTTTGTTGAAAGACGTATCATACCTCTCAACCAATTTTAAAATACCCTCTTCATAAAAACTTGCCACCTGCTCCGATAACCAAGAGTTCACTGCCGTTTTCATGTCGTCGTCATCATTGTAACGGTTGCCATTGAGGTGTTGTTTGAGGTGGAGGAACAGATGGTGATAGCTCGGCGCAAGATCAGGACTGTAGGGTGGGTGGTCTGAAACTTCCCAGCCAAAACTGACCAATAAATCACGGGTCTGACCTGCAGTTTGAGGTCGTGCATTTTCATGGAGAAGGACAATTCCCTTTGTCAGTATGCCACGTCTTTTGTTTTGAATCGCTCTGCGTAGCTTTCTCAGGGTTTGGCAGTATGCTACTGCAATGATAGAGATTGCATGAAGTCGACCAACAAAACACCATGCCTATCCCCAAAACACCGACGCCATGATTTTGCGCTGGGACTCAGTCTGTTTGGCCTTCACCTTTACAGGCGAGTGTGTGTGTCTCCATTCCATACTCTGTTGCTTCAATTCGGGCGTGATATGCAAAACCCATGTTTCGTCTCCAGGTACGATCTGACTCAAGAAGCCGTCACCTTCTTCGTGATAACGAGCCAAGAACTTCATCACGCACTCAAATCTTTGGTTTTTGTGGTCCTCTGCTAGGAGTTTCGGGAACCAACAGGAGCACAGTTTCCTAAACTTAAGGTGTGCAGAAACAATGTTGTAAAGCACTGATCTCGAGACTTGAGAAAATTCGTTTGAGAGACATGTTATTTTCAAGCACCTGTTCTCACGAATCCTCTCTTCAACTGAAGCCACCAAATTGTCTGTAATCAAAGAAGGGCGACCGGAATGGTCCTCATCATGGACGTTGTCACAGCCATCTTTGAATTCTCGTACCCTCTTACGCACTTTGCTTTCACTCATAACATTGTCACCGTACGCTTCGCAAATCTGTCGATGAATTTCTGCAGCAGACATGTTCCTTGCTGACAAAAACCGTATCACTGAGCGAACCTCACACGCTGCGGGCGAGTTGATAGTCTTAAACATTTTAAAAACACAGAATAGAACCGTACAGGTTAGCTACAGAGCTGAAACTGAGCACAGTTGTTCCCGAGGCATGCCGGTACACGACGCCCGCGCTCGTTGCGGTATGCGCGCGAACTACTAGTGTCTACAACAAAACGGACCTTACTTAAAAAAACACGTCTCGTATATGCTTCTAACATCGACAACCAATAAAGATCAAATGGAAGAAGAATTCATGGGAAAAAGAAAGCTTAATACTGAGGAGAAAAGACGTGAAAAAGAAATAAAGGAACGTACTGTAGAAAAAAGACAGATTTCGTTGTATCAATGCCAAAAAAAAGGAAGAAAACTGATAGCAAACCCAGCTGATTATTCTACAGTCAGATTCAAACTTCTCACATCGTGACAGCAGCTCAGCTATAGAAATGGACTTACTGTTTGGCGAAGAAGTATCCGAAGAAGAAGAAGAAGAAGAAGAAAAAGAAATAAAAGAGCCTACTAACACCGAATAAAGTGCATCATTTACTAGGTGCATAGATAGCTTAGTCTCAGTAACTGAACTCTTTCAGGTTAATCACTAATCACCCTTTCGTGAAGAAGTAGTTTTTACCATTATGTTTAAATTTACAAAACATTTCGATATTGTTTTGGGTAACTTGGCTGCAATACATCAATGTTACAAAGGGTTATTTGAAGTGTTGTTATTGTGCAGTCATACATTTTATCCACTTTTATCTCAAATGGGGCAAAAACCTGCACTGAGGTTCTTTACCGCATTTTATGAGGTGAAACTCAGCAGTTTCTTAAAGCTAAATTGTAAATTTCTCTATAAGTAATTTGGGTGGGTTATGGATAAAAATCCAAACTATGACTTGAGTTTGAAGTCCCAGGAAAATTTACCCCCCATTGACCACAATATTAAAAAAACTGACAATTTGAGGGTTTTCCCCCCAGCTGTCCTAACAAGAGTGACCTATCTATAACATCCATCACAATTCACATACGATGCAAGAAAATAGAAGTACTTTTGGCATACGACAGCACGTAAATTCTGATGATATGTCTCCTTTCACAGATTCCTCACATCAACTTGAGTAGTTGTTTGGGTGCCATTGCTCTCAATGATTTTAGAAATTCGCTAGAAATGTTATATATACCTTCTGTCTTATCTGATCTCAAGTCTTCAGTCCGCCACGGTAGCTGGGTGATCAGGGTGACGGATTGCCGTCCTACGGGCCCGGGTTCGATTCCCGGCTGGGGCGCGTATTTTCTTCGCTCAGGGACGGCTGTTGTGTTTTCTTCATCATCATTTCATCCCCATCCGGCGTGCAGGTCGCCCGGCGCCGACGACATCCCGCTCGAGTTCTACCTCGCATATTGGGACGTGCTAGGAGGGCAATTCACGGAAATGGTGAACGAGATACTCGATGGGGCGGAAATTCCACCTGGGCTGACCGAAGGGACCATAAAACTCATCCCTAAGAAGAGAGCCGCCCGCCGCGTTGAAGAGTTTCGTCCGATTACGCTCCTCAACGCCGACTATAAAATAATAGCGAAATGCATCGCAAACAACCTGAAATCGGCGATGAGGAAAGTCATCAGTCCGTGGCAAACATGTGCGGTACCAGGGAAAAATATATTTGACGCCACATGCACCTACAGGGACATAATAGCACAGGCAGCCACCACCAGAAGCGCAGGTGCCGTAATTTCGGTGGACTTCAACAAAGCCTTCGACAGGATCGACCACAAATATCTCGTAGAGACACTAAACAGACTCGGGTTTGGGCAAAAATTTATCACAATTATCCAGAAGATACTAAGTACTGCGAGATCGACAGTAATAATCAATAGTTGGAAAACAAAACTGATAAAACTGGACAGATCCGTGAGGCAAGGCTGTCCATTGTCAATGGCTCTATTCGCTATAGCACTGGATCCGCTGCTGCGGAAACTCACAACCCGACATCAGAGGATTCTCCGTAGGAGGCAAAGCAGTAGCATGTATAGCCTACGCTGACGACCTAGGCATCTTTATTGAAGACCAGGAAGATATTGGGAGAGTAGAAGCCATCATGAATACATTCCAAAAAGCGTCAGGCGCCCAAACCAACCCCAGAAAAACAGTGCTACTGCCCATAGGGAACCAACGACTCAAACCAGACAGCCAGTGGTATAAAATAGCAGAAAGCCATAAAGTTCTTGGAATATATATACAGTCTTGTCCACTTAGAATGGCCGCATACAACTGGAGGGACGTGCTACACACCATAAGAGGTCTCTCCAGACAGCACGCGAACCGGAAGCTAACAATCCACCAGAAAACAGAACTGATAAATACGACGATCCTGTCGGAAGCTTGGTACCTGGCGCAAATCTTAAGCATCCCGACAGAAATTGCGCGAGCACTAACGAGCGCAGTGTACTACCTGTTGTGGCGTCGAAATATATTCAAAGTGGCGCAAGCAACGTGCTCGCTGCCAACGAAAGAAGGGGGACTAGGTCTAGTTGATATAAAGACCAAATGTGCAGCCCTTCTACTGAAACGAACGCTCGCCATCCAGGACAAAAACCCTGACAGCGTCACAGCCAAGAAGCGCCGGTCGACACGAGGCACATTCCCTTCAGAATGCGACACGTCAGGCTGCACTACGCCAACAAAAGTTACGTTCTGGACACCGTGGCGAACCCCAGCCACAGAACAGCCAAGACAATATCCTGGGCCCTCAGGGGGAAGCCGGCAAAAAACAAAATTGAACACAAACTCCCGCAATACAATTGGAAACAAATATGGAGGAACGTCTCGGAAAACGTGTTCCTAAACATGCGAAAGAGACATGGTACAAAATAATTAACAGAACGGTACCAACCAACCAAAGACTGGCGGAGATAAAACTGCGGGAATGCCATCAACATCTGGGAAGCGTGCCAGCAGAAGGTGGCCCACATCAACAGAACGGCGCCGGGAAGCATCACAGTGGAAGCGATCACCGCCCCAGACTGCAACCCATTTCCACGGCCCAAGCGACTGGCGACTCTCTGGATCCTCGCCATGATGGCACACGCCATCGTAGCGCGGAGGCAGACCGACCAGCTGGCCTTCCTGATGGACCTCTGGGAGGAGAACAAGACGGCCCAGCAGCACAGGCGATAACACGAGAACTTCAGAAACTTCCTGCAGATTCCACTGCAGACAGCAATCGCCAGAGTCCTCCCCAGCCTGTGACCCTCAGCACTGCCACCAGCCACCCCACCACACTCACCACAAGAATAACGTGTGCAGTGATAGTGAACAAGTGCATCAAAAGATAAAGTGCTTTTTCTTCTCGCATCAAATAGTGAAGTATAGTAGTATAAAGTGAAATCAGTGATACAAAGTGCTTCTCACCTAACATCTGTCATGCTCGCAGCCAAACAGTGTCGAAAGTGTGCACAGAAGTACTACCAGTTTTTTTTTAATTAACTTTTCTTCCATTATTTGTACTATACTGAATAGGAAACAAGCATTACTTAGTGGAAAGTGCCAACTACTCATTATTATTATTAGATATATTTTTTTAATGATTTCCTTTACTTTGTGCCTATAAAATTCTATTGATTACTCACACTATCCTTTCTGCTTCTCTTATGTAATATGACAAAATTTTCTCTCTTCTTCAATTTAGGTATATTCTGTAGTATATGTAAAAAAAAGTTTCTTCCACTTCTGCTCCACCTATCATGGTGACGTTTCCCTCATACTGTCCCACTTAACAGTGTAAAATAGAGGAAGAGATCAAACCAGAGTACACAATGTGCCTGTGGCATCACAAGTGCATCACATACAGAAACATAAACTCAAAACCAATGCATCGATGCCAAATATAAACTGTTATGCCTGTCCTGCAGTGTCTACCCCCTCAAAAAAAAAAAAAAAAAAGAAAAGACGACAAATGGCCATGTAAAAGGGTTTAAGTAACAACAATAAGTGAAAAACGAAAAAGGAAAATATAAAAACGAAAACATACAAAATGACAGTAATATTAACCAACACTAGGAATATAATAGATTAATAGAATAAAATGTCTTTTTTTTTAAATGTATCGTTGTTAATATATTTAAATAAATATATATGGTTACAAAAAAAATGTGGCGTGGAATGTAATAAGACCTGCACCAAGGCGGCCGGACCTGCTCCGCAAGGGGCCTCCCGGCCAATGACACCAAACGCTCATTTTTTTTTTTTTTTTTCAAGTCTTCAAAGCTCTGTCAAGCTTTGAAACACCGGATCCAGGATCCACTATGTCTTCCAACTTAGCTTCCATCTCTTTTTCTACCACGCCATCACCTAGCTCCTTCCCCTCACAGAGGCCTTCAGTGTACTCTTTCCACCTGCACTCCTCCTGCATCCTTAATGTTGATTCTTCCACTTTCAATTTCTCCTGAAGTTGTTTTGGCTTTTCTTTAGGATGAATCTGTCCTTTTGACGAACATTTTCTTTTCGATTCCTTTACATTTTTTTCGTGGAGTCATTTTGCTTTGCTTCCCTGCACTTCTTACTTATTTGATACATAAGTGACTTAGATTTCTGTCTCTACCTTGTCATTCTTCTACTTCTTTCTTATGTAGATCTATTTGTTACTCAAGATTCCTTCGCAGTTACCTTTCTTGCACCGATACAGAGCGAGCATTAGTGAAACCGACAAATTGCAGGGACGGATCCCTGAATGGAAATGAAGGAAAAGAGGACCGATGAACACATGTCCAGGAACGCATCGTTACCACCGTAGATGGCACTGATGAATTACAGTTCCTTTGACCACGTGTCGTGTCTGTAGCCTACATATGACCATTAGACAGACGGATTATGCCAGTTCTGGTAAAGGTTGCTTCTTCGGTGAAGAGGACTGATCACAGAAATCCCATAATTGTGATGGTCTGGTGCAAAAACCATCGACAAGATCCTTCCCGTAGAGGGAAATCCACTGCTGATAATCCTTGTACACGGTGCAGATGACAGGGTTAGTAGCTGCTGTCATGCAGGATACGCATAATCTTACTTTGGCTTACGCTATGCAGGAGGACCACTTGCTTTGAGCCCGTTCTAGGGTTCGTCTCAATATCCTGTAGAACCCGATCCTTCAAATCTGGTGTAGGCGCAGTCCGCTGCCTCCCTGCACGTTCATCTATCTGAAAGAGCCCATGATCACACAAACGCCCAAAAAGGGCTTGAAATATTGTGTGACGTGGTTGGTGCCTGCGAGGTACTTGTCTTGTTATAGCCGTGCTGCCTCTCGACCGTTTTCATCCGCTTGGCCGTGTAAAAACACTATCTCGGCTTAGTCGACGCAGTAGTACTATCTCGTCTTGTTTCCGACATGAATACCGAACCACTCTGCTGCTTACAGTACGCTGCGCCAATCACACAGCCTACAACATACAAGGAACACACGGTATGTGGTCAGAAGAACTCTCATTCGTCAGCACCAAGTACCGTGCCAACGATGCATTTCCAAGAAGGAGCAATAAGAACGTTCATAGAATCCTTTTTCCTCCATTTGCAGTGAGGAATCCTCACCTGCAGTTCGTCGGTTTTATTAATGCTCACCCTGTATTTGTCTGTCCAACGTCTGTGATTGCCCTTTTTAGAGATGTATATTCCTATTCAGCTTCAATACCTATTGGGATGCTCATTATCGCAGTATCTACAGCCTCAGCGAATTTAAGACGCACGTCATCGTTACTCAGTACTTCGGCACCCCTATTCTTTTCAGCCTATTCTTCATCATTAGTGCATTGTCACCTGATTCTGAGGCTCTGTCTGCCCTTGGGTACGCCTCACAGTCCGATATCTGAGTGGAAAAGAAAACTGATGACCCGTTAGGTGATGATGGCTTCGGCTTTTGGAAAGGTAAAGACACCAAAGAGGCGGTTTTGATGCTGCATTTGATAATGGAAACAAAAGAAAAATCAAGGTCCATTCGTAGGATCTGTCGATCTAGAAAAAACGTTCGACAGTGTAAAATGGTGCAAGATGTTCGAAATTCTCAGAAAAGTAGGCGTAAGTTATACTGCAAGGCGGGTAATGTATATTAAGTATAAGAACCGAGAAGGAGCAATAAGAACGTAAGGCCAATAATGAATTGCTTGCACTAAAAATGGTGTTAGACAGGGCTGTAGTCTTTCTCCTCACTCTTCAATGTGTACATCGAAAAGGCAATGACGGAAATAAAATATAGTTGCAGGAGTTGGATTAAAATTCGGGTAAAAAAGGATATAGTGATATGATCTGCTGATGACTGTTATCCTCTTTCAAGGGATACTGGGAGTAAATCGAAGAAAGAAGAAAATAACGAGAAGTAGTGAGAGGTGGCATGAGCCCCCTCTCATATTTCTATCTTACGATTTTCCTCTCTAATTGCATGCAGTGAAAAGTCGCTATTCCTTCACACACGGACTTCCCACGCAACGTCTCTCTTCACCCGGGTGGTCCGGTGACAGGCGGGCTCCGCTGATCTGGAAAGGGTTAAGCCGACGGGTGTGAGGAAGCCGAGTGAATGCTTTGCAGACGCCGACATTGTCAAAAGACACGCCCGAAGGGGTCCGAAGTAGCGGCTGGGCTAGAGGTTCCGTTACTTCGCAGAATCTTAGCGAAAACACTTTCTGGCGGGCTACCAGCGAGGCGTGGGAATGACTTGTGTACCCAGGCAGTTGTGGCGGGAAAATTCCCGCGCTTTCTGCAAAATAGTAACTGTGATTGGCTTGCTCAGGGCATAGCTCCGTGACGTAGCAAAATCAGCGCAGAAATTGGCGCCAAGAATCTCCATTGGTGGAATGGTAGTGCTCCGGCAATGGAGTGGAATTTTCCGCCGGTTTTCGAGTTGCTGATTGGAACGTTTAACCAGGGCCACTGTCGTGGGGGCGGGAATGTTGTGTGTTCGGCCTGTACGGGTGCTCTAAGTAGTCGGCTCTCGCCTTTCGGTCGAGGACGTCGAAGCAACCAGCCATCGCTTCCTGTACGCCAGATCGTGTTCTGGCAGTTAAGAAGACAGTTTGGTAATGTATGTCCGCAGCACCGGCAGATAGGGATTTTCCTAGGTGATAATCAGAGCTCAGCAGAGCGCGCCTGTTCGTCTTTTTCTAACTTTGTTCTGTCTTGAGTAGCAGCAATTAATGTTGGGTTAGCTGTGTGTCTCTCTTAAGATTTGAGTGGCAAGGAATTGGCTCCACATACCACTTCGTCATAAACCTCACAATCTAGTTTAGGGACAACTTCACCTTCACAGCGTTTGTTTGAGTATCCAATTTGAGCCAATTTGATGTATTATAAATGTTTCATGTGTTTTTGTTTATTATTTTGTGTTTAGTCTTAATAAATCATATTGTTATTTTGGACAGAACTTTCATTCTGTTAATCGGTAGAACAACCCATCATTTCTCACTACGTTAATGAAACCTTCCTTTATTTAACTTATTTATCAAATTAAATTATTGCAGGTGCCAAACTCTTTTCTACTCCACTTGCAAGGTTGATTACAGTCAGTTCGCGTATATTTTTTAATCCATGTGCAACAGCAGAAGTCGGAGTTAGAATAGGGGGGGCTTAGAGCATCATTTACATATGTAGATTCTAGAAGAATTTAGTGTTAAATACACTGCTTGCCCCGGCACCTCGCAGTAGGAGGAATAAGATTAGTGATAAACTTAGCAGCAAAATTGTGTCTACGATGTAGACAAAGTGAAGGAACTCTGTTACCTTACACTTAAAATAACGAATGATGGACGAAGCAAGGAGGACATAAAAGTAGACTAGCACTGGCAGGGAGGGCATTTATGGCCAAAGAAATCCACCAGTATCAAAGACAGGCCTTAAATCGACGAAAATTTACTGTGAATGTACGTCCGGAATGCAGCATTGCATGGTAGTGAAACATGGACTGTGGGAAAACCAGAGAAGAATAGGAGCGTCTGAGGTGTGGCGCTACAGAAGAATGTCGAAAATAGGATGGAGCGATAAGATAAGGAATGAGGAGCTTATCCACAGAATCGGCGAGGAAGGAGTATGTGGAAACCACCGAAAAGAAGAAGGGACAGGATAGGACATATGTTTAACCAGCACGGAATAACTTCATTGGTGTTGTGGGTAACTCTTGCGGGAAATGCTGTAGGGAAAGATAAAGACTGAAATATATAGGAGAGGAATGCGTGGCGGGCCGCATCAAACCAGCTGAAAAAAATTAATGAAATAAAATAAAATCAAATACAGAAAGCGCGCAAAGGGAAGAGTATTTCTTCATATGGATATTTACTGTCATGAAAATTTAACCTCTTTTTAATTAAAATAATGTAATTCCTTTAATGGCAGTCGATACGTTTCGAAAATAGACTTGATGCCTGTTCGCAACAATATAAGTGAAAAATTTCAAATTCATTTTTATACCGACAACGATCTTTTTCACAAGGACATACCCATCAGTGTTACCTTTGTTTACAGGTCAGTAGAGGCAGTTTCGAACATCTACTGTAACTGAATTATCAGCGTTGTGTTTCTGTTGATGTCTCTTGGTAATAAAGAACAAAGAATCAAAAACTGTGTTTACTACTTTTTGTCTACTGTCAGTCAGACGTCAACGTAAAAAAATAAAAGAAAAAAATGTTTTCAGTGCCCCAAGCAACCGCTCGGTCTTTGCTAGTTTAACAAATTTTCGTCCAGAGCAAACCTCTCTACCGGTTTAAAAATATCTTTATGTTCCTTACAAAGCAATTTTGTTGCCTTCAGTTACACTAAATCTCTACTCATACAGATTTCAATACATATAGAGCGAAGGAAAAGCAACTGTCTATATGCCTCCGTATGAGTCCTAATTTCTCGTATCTTATCTTTGCTAACCTTACGCGAAATGTATGTTGGCGGCAGCAGAATCGTTCTACAGTCGGCTTCAAATGACGGTTCGCTAAATTTTCTCAGTAGTGTTCCTGGAAATGAACATCACATGCCCCCCAGGAATTCCTGTTTGAGTTCCCAAATCATCACCATAACATTTGCGTGTTGTTCGAACCTCCTAGTTTAATTTAATTTCCCCTGTGTCTGCATTGGACTAGACAGAGCGATGTTAAAAATTTCCCAATAGGCAACCAGTATAGTCAAAAAGGCTTATAATGATTTCACAAAATCATCCCGTTCTGCATCCTGATACTTACTATCTTTATATTTCATTTTGTTTATTTTTTCCTTTTATCGGTTCGTCCTTTGGCTCATTTGATTCTTAATCTGTGTTGCCTAATTTACTTTCAAATAACACGTTAAGAGAATACGAAAACATGAAGTAACACAAATGCACTACTGCGTCGATCAGGGTTGCGTTCAGACTCACTATTTTATCACTTCCCATCTTTGTCAAGGTGCAATATCGGCAAGAAAGTTCAAAGCCGCATCCTCAGTCGATGAAGTCATGGCGACGGTCTTCTGGGATTCTAAAGGGACTATTCTGTTTGGTGTCCTCCCCCACGATGCGACGACCAACAGTGAAGTGTAGTCTACCACCCTGAGGAAACCGAAGAAACGTGCTCGTCACCACAAAAAAGCAAATGAACTACTTCTCCATGACAACGCAAGATTTCATCCAAGTCTGCGCAACCGATAAGAGCTCACAAAACCTCATTGGACTCTTCTTCCTCATGCACCCTACAGCCCAGATCTCGCACCTCCCGACTTCCATCTGTTTCGGCCAATGAAGGATGCACTCGTAGAAAGCTGCACGTGAATGACGGGGAAGTTACTGATGCAACAAAGCGGCGACCCGTAGAGTGACACCATGCGGGAATACAGGCGCTACCAGTAAGTTGGCGTCAGGCTGCCTAGTGATCGGAGATAATGTTGAAAAATAGGGTTTTGTAGTCAAAAGAGCGGGGAATAATATAGTGTAGTGGGATCCTTAATAACATGCGTTCAGGAAAAAAAAAATGCTATTTGAGGAACGCCTCTCTTAGATGCAGAATGAGATTTTCACTCTGCAGCGGAGTGTGCGCTGATATGAAACTTCCTAGCAGATTAAAACTGTGTGCCGGACCGAGACTCGAACTCGGGACCTTTGCCTTTCGCGAGCAAGTGCTCTACCAACTGAGCTACCCAAGCATGACTCACGCCCCGTTCTCACAGCTTTACTTCTGCCAGTACCTCGTCTCCTACCTTCCAAACTTTACAGAAGTTCTCCTGCGAACCTGCAGAACTAGCACTCCTGAGAGAAAGGACATTGCGGAGACATGGCATATCAGCGCACACTCCGTTGCACAGTGAAAATCTCATTCTGGAAACATTCCTCAGGCTGTGGCTAAGCCATGTCTCCGCAATATCCTTTCTTTCAGGAGTGCTAATTCTGCAAGGTTCGCAGGAGAGCTTCTGTAACGTTTGGAAGGTAGGAGACGAGGTACTGGCAGAAGTAAAGCTGTGAGGATGGGGCGTGAGTCGTGCTTGGGTCGCTCAGGTCGCAAAGGTCCCGAGTTCGAGTCTCGGTCCGGCACACAGTTTTAGTGTGCCAGGAAGTTTCGCCTCTCGCAGATGTCAGAAAATGTTTTGCAAATTATTTACATATAACTGAAGATGGACTCTTGATAAATTGGAAAGGAAGTGACATGGAGGTGGTGATATCTGGATGTGACAAGAATGAGCTGGATGGAAAAAAAAAAACCATATTGGAAGTCTTAAGTAAGTTAACAAGGAGATAAGAATATTAAAGGAAACGAAAAACCGAAAAACAAAAGTTATTGATTATGCCATCATAAACAACAACGCCAACGTTAACGAGCTCGGAGGGATAGGGCTAGAAAAGAAAGGAAGAGGACGGCCTCGGATGAAAGACCTCGAGAAGAGGACAGTATGTGGCAAATGGAGCTGAAACGAACTGACAATGGCAGAACAGAGTGGCAGCATCGACGGGCATTAGCCTTTAAAATACGTGGTGTGAATGTAATTATAGCTTTATGACTACCATTCGTAGTCGAACAGGTACGATACAAAGGCGGCCTTGTCGTAAACACAGGTTCGTTGTTCCAGGAACTCGCGTTACAGTCGGTGACGTGTCAGCTAGCTCGCGATCGGGGCGCCACACCCGGGGAAACTATTAACTGGCGCCATTCTGCGCTGGCGGGCCATATTGTCAAGTGGCGCGGGCCCATCTGTCACGGCCGGGCGCTGGTGCACCACCAGATGTTGCACAATCGCGGGCCAACCTGTACGGGCTCCTCCCCAGCGGGCCGGCGCTCGGCGCTGCCTTTTGTACCGCAGCCCCCGCCACCGGCTATTTATAAATACTGGGGGCCCCCCGGCGCCGCGGGAAGCCGGCGACAGATGCGACACGTCCGCCAAAATAGCCCGCGGCCTCTTTAAATGTTTTGTTAATGGGACCACGATTTCCGAGGAGCCAGGGCCGGCATTGTGCGGGAGGCGCCGCTGACTCACCGCCCTGTGATGGGCAGGTGAATAATTTACTCCCCAGTCAATGGCCGCGTTGTGCTAAGGATCTGCCCGACAGCTCTGTCACCGGGGCTGGAGAATTCCCTTTCCAGTCCAACGAATAGCTGTGGAGTCAGAGATCCTAAGTCCCTACCTTCCAGAATCTTAAGCCGTCATCACACGAGTCGAGTTACTAAACGTTGACATGGCGCTCTACGAGTTTTGTGAAGTCACTCCTACTGAGGCCGACGAGAAAGACAGGCCGCGGTGCGTACGTCACACTTGATACTGCAGGTCTTCAGAGGGTCAGCAGCTGTCTCCGGTGGGGAGCGAGTAACTACACGAACGGAAAATGCATCGCAACACCAAAAAATTATTAATGTAGAGTAATGAAATTTCTGGAATTCATTTGTCTAGGTAATACTTTTAAGTGATTAATATTGCAAGATCACAGGTCGGCCAGTTATGCAAATCACCGTTTTTTCAAGTACCCAAACATGTTTCACCACTGCACGATCATCAGTGGGTTTCCGTTTTATTTAATCTGTAATGTGAACAATTTTACTAAATGATTACAAAATTATGTGGATATTTAGTTCAACCTATAGTTCGTTTCTTTCCGTTAACACCTTTATACTTGGTGTGCATCATTTTTCAGGACCCCTTGTGTGTTATTTATTACAGGTAGCTTGTCATCTGCAACCAAAGGATGTTGATGAGAAAGTTTGTCGCGATATTACGCTCCTATATTCGTTTTTACTGACTGAGAATAAAAGGGCTTGCCACACGAAAATGCCGGCCGGGGTGGCCGAGCGGTTCTAGGCGCTACAGTCTGGAGCCGTGCGACCACTACGGTCGCAGATTCGAATCCTGCCTCGGGCATGGGTGTGTGTTATGTCCTTAGGTTAGTTAGGTTTAAGTAGTTCTAAGGTCTAGGGGACTAATGACCTCAGAAGTTAAGTCCCATAGTGCTCAGAGCAATTTTTTTTAACCACACGAAAACGTATGTAAAAACTAACGTGCGTTCCTCAACGAATCGATATAAATGTCAATAGTTCCCCAGATACACTTGATGATGGAATCAATTTACTGCAAAATTCATCGTCCACCAAGTGCATGCGGAAGACTGAAAGTGAAAGAATGTTATTCCACAGAGGATGTAGGAATGACTGTCGATACGTCTCTACACAACCAACGACTTTCCTGTTCTTTTTTTCCCCCTTTCTATGTACATATTGCAGAAGTAATATTTTCTTGACAACTCGCAGAACCTCCGCTATTGGATTTTTTTTCTTAAAAAGACGTGCTGCCTGACAAACAGCGCTTCTCTTTCGACTTAAAAAAAACTGACGACGTCATTCACATTCACGTTTCGCTGCAAGTGTATCGACAACAGGACTGCAGAAACATTCTGTTCAACGGGTAAGCAATACTTATCAAACACAAATCACTAGTCCGTTTAGTGTACACACAGTGACAGATTCAATTGTGAAGGAGATCTTAGTGTTAACTACAAATCTTATGAATGGATGTATGTATAGGGACAGAACTGTTGACGAACCGACATTGTGGTTCTTTGTAATCGTTCAGATAACACTTCTCTGTGAAGAGATGTACACTCAAGTTAACTGATTTAGGGGCACCTACCTTGTTGGGCGTCGTCTTCCTCAGTGATGGCGACGGCTATGTCATTTATGGCATGACTTCCACGAGACACCGACAGTTGTCAGGCTAGCGCTGTGTAGTAGGTGATGAAACGAACGCGTGACAGAAAGTATATTTGTATATACCTGAATGGTGTCTGTTCTATGGGACATGTCCAACAGAACATGCACGACTCAAGTACGATAGTGGAAATCAGTATAAGGGCACGAAATTAACGTTGTCGGTTGGAACACCCGTGCAAATTATATACGCTATGCTATGAGGTCCATTATACAGAAAAAATGCAGTCAAATGATATCGCATTTGATGTAGGTAGTACAGTAGATAACAGAAGATCAGCGATTCAGGTGGTAGGGGGTGGAACTCGGTATAAAGGCAGTCAGCTTGGTGCGGTGTTATTTATTTATTTATTTACATTTCAAGTTCCGTAGGACTAAATTGAGTAGCAAATCTCCAAAGTCCTGGAACGCGTCAGCACATGAACTTACAACATAAAAGTAATAACAGATAAAAATAAATGTTCATGAAACTGAAAGAAAATCAGTCCATAAGTTTAAGCAAACACTATCAGCAATACAATGAGAATCAGCTTAATTTTTCAAGGAACTCCTCGACAGAATAGAAGGAGTGACCCATGAGGAAACTCTTCAGTTTCGATTTGAAAGCGCGTGGATTACTGCTAAGATGGTTCAAATGGCTCTGAGCACTATGGGACTTAACATCTGAGGTCATCAGTCCCCTAGAACTTAGAACTACTTAAACCTAACTAACCTAAGGACATCACACACATCCATGTTACTGCTAATATTTTTGAATTCGAGTGGCAGCTTATTGAAAATGGATGCAGCAGTATACTACACACCTTTTTGTACAAGAGTTAAGGAAGTCCGATACAAATGGAGGTTTGATTTCTGCCGAGTATTAACCGAGTGAAAGCTTCTTATTGTTGAAAATAAACTAATATTGGTAACAAGAAACGACAATAAGGAATATACATATAGAGAGGCCAATGTCAAAATACCCAGACTCGTGAACAGAGGTCGACAAGAGGTTCGTGAACGCACATCACTTATTGCCCGAACCGCCCGTTTCCGACCCAAAAATATGCTTCTATAATGAGAAGAGTTACCTCAAAACATAATACCATACGACATAAGAGAATGAAAATAAGCAAAGTAGACTAATTTACGTGTCGAAGTATCACAGACTTTCGATACCGTTCGAATAGTGAAAATGGCCCTATTAAGTCTTTGAACAAGATCCTGAACGTGGGCTTTCCACGACAGCTTACTATCTATCTGAACACCTAGGAATTTGAACTGTTCAGTTTCACTAATAATATGCCCGTTCTGTGAGATTAAAACGTCAAGTTTTGTTGAATTGTGTGTTAGAAACTGTAAAAACTGAGTCTTACTGCGATTTAACGTTAGTTTATTTTCTACAAGCCATGAACTGAGGTCATGTACTGCACTACTTGAAACCGAGTCAATGTTGCACACAACATCCTTTACTACCAATCTAGTGTCATCAGCAAACAGAAATATTTTAGAAACTTCCTGGCAGATTAAAACTGTGTGCCCGACCGAGACTCGAACTCGGGACCTTTGCCTTTCGCGGGCAAGTGCTCTACCATCTGAGCTACCGAAGCGCGACTCACGCCCGGTCCTCACAGCTTTACTTCTGCCAGTGAGGACCGGGCGTGAGTCGTGCTTCGGTAGCTCAGTTGGTAGAGCACTTGCCCGCGAAAGGCAAAGGTCCCGAGTTCGAGTCTCGGTCGGGCACACAGTTTTAATCTGCCAGGAAGTTTCATATCAGCGCACACTCCGCTGCAGAGTGAAAATCTCATTCAGAAATATTTTAGAGTTTCCCATAATACTAGAGGGCATATCATTTATATAAATTAGGAACAGGACCGGCCCCAACACTGACCCCTGGGGCATCCCCACTTGACAGTACCCCACTCAGATCCCACATCACAGCCGTTATCAACATTATGAATAATGACCTTTTGCTGCCTGTTGCTGAAGTAAGAGTCCGCAGCTCGTGGTCGTGCGGTAGCGTTGTCGCTTCCCGCGCCCGGGTTCCCGGGTTCGATTCCCGGCGGGGTCAGGGATTTTCTCTGCCTCGTAATGACTGGGTGTTGTGTGATGTCCTTAGGTTAGTTAGGTTTAAGTAATTCTAAGTTCTAGGGGACTGATGACCATAGATGTTAAGTCCCATAGTGCTCAGAGCCATTTGAAGCTGAAGTAAGAGGTGAGCCACTTGTGAGCTACTCCCCTTATTCCGTAATGGTCCAACTTCTGGAGCAATATCGTGAGATCAACACAGTCAAATGCCTTTGTTAAATCAAAAAATACGCCAAGCGTTTGAAACTCTTTGTTTAGCCCATCCAGTACCTCACAGAGAAAAGAGAATATAGCAGTTTCAGTTGTCAAACGACTTCTAAAGCCGAACTGTACATTTGATAGCAAATCGTGTGATATAAAATGATCAATTAACCTTACATACACAGCCTTTTCGATAACTTTTGCAAACACTGATGGCATAGAAATAGGTCTAAAATTATCTACATTATCCCTTTCTCCCTTTTTATAAAGCGGCTTTACTACTGAGTACTTTAATCGCTCAGGAAACTGACCATTCCTAAAGGAAAAATTACGAATATGGCTAAATACAGGGCTAACATGTGCAGCACAGTAATATTCTACTAGACACTCCATCATAACCATGAGAGTCCTTAGTCTTCAGTGATTTAATTATTGACTTAATCTCCCTCCTGTCTGTATCACAGAGGAGTATTTCAGACGTCAATCTCGGAAAGGCATTTGCTAAGAAATTTGTATGATTTCCTGTAGAAACTAAATTTTTATTTAATTCACCAGCAATGCTCAGAAAATGGTTGTTAAATACTGTACATATATCTGATTGATCAGTAACAGAAATATTATTACTGCGAACTGACTTTATATCATCAACCTTGTGCTGCTGACCGGACACTTCCTTCACAACTGACCATATGGCTTTAATTTTATCCTGTGAATTAACTATTCTATTTGCATACCACATACTTTTTGCCTTGCTAATAACATTTTTAAGCACCTTACAATACTGTTTGTAATGGGCTACTGTAGCTTGATTGTGACTACTTCTAACATTTTGATAAAATCCCGCTTTGTTCTACATGATATCCTTATCCCACTAGTCAGCCAATCGGGCTGTCCATTACTGCTAGTACCCCGTTTAGAATGTTCTAATGCAAAGTAACTCTCAAAGAGCATGAGAAATGTGTTATGGAAAGCATTGTATTTATCATCTATATTGTCGGCACTATAAACATCTTGCCACTCTTGTTCCTTGACAAGTTTTGAAAAACTCTCTATTGCTGTTGGATTAACTTTCCTACGTAGTTTGTAATTAAATACGGCATTGGTTTGAGTACAAAAACCTTTCAGTGTTAAATTTTGTGCATCATGGTCTGAAAGGCCATTCGCCCTTTTACTAACAGAATGCCCATCTAGTAATGAAGAATGAATAAAAATATTATCTATGACTGTGCTAATGTTCCCCTGCACCCTAGTTGGAAAAAACACAGTTTGCATCAAATCATATGAATTTAGGAGATCTACCAACATCCTTTTTCTTGCACAATCATGTACAAAATTAATATTGAAGTCACCACATATAACTACTTTCTGGTACTTCCTACAAAGTGAATCAAGAACCCTCTCTAGCTTAAGCAAAAACGCTCTGAAGTCTGAGTTAGGGGACCTATAAACAACAGCAATTAGAAGTTTAGTTTCACTAAATTCAACTAACGCTGCACAGCTTTCAAATATCTGTTCAGTGCAGTGTCGTAATCAAATGAAATACTGTTTTTACGTACAGAGCCACTCCCCCACCCCGTAAGAACTCCTTTGTGCCTTTACTGCAGATAGGACAAGCACCATTAGTGACACGGCTGTGACAATGTCACACGGAAAACAGTTACGTGTGCGTGTGAATTGCTAAGGGACCAAACTGCTGAAGTCATCGGTCCCTAGAGTTGCACACTACTTAATCTATCTCAAACTAACCTATGCTAAGAACAACACAGACACCCATGCCCGAGGGAGGACTCGAACCTCCTGCGAGAGGGGCCGCGCAATCTATGACATGGTGCCCAAGACCCCGCGGAAACAGTTATGTGATGAAAACGCATAAATAGATGAGCACTAGGAAATGGGACTCTCTAATCGTGAAATCGCCAAGAAGTTGAACCGTTCAAGTACAGTGACTGGTAATTTCTCTAGACTGGACGCACGGTGTGGACAGAACGGAAAATACGTACAAAAGATAAAATTGAGCAAAGCAAGGGCCACAAACTGTTATTCTTCTCAATTGTTGCCTATTTACAGTTGTTAGTAAAATGGTTCAAATGGGTCTGAGCACTATGGGACTTAACATCTATGGTCATCAGTCCCCTAGAACTTAGAACTACTTAAACCTAACCAACCTAAGGACATCACACAACACCCAGTCATCATGAGGCAGAGAAAATCCCTGACCCCGCCGGGAATCGAACCCGGGAACCCGGGCGTTGGAAAGTTGTTAGTAACTGCCAGACGTATACAACGAATTTTGTCCAGTGACAGACACCGTGCATTCAAGAAACGACTGCAGAAACCTGATCTACAACCCGAAGAAAAACAGGCCGGGTTGAAGTTTGCTGAAAGAAATATGTCATGGACGTCAGAATGGAATAAATTGACCCTCGGTGATGAGAAGAGGTTTAATTTAGATGTGCTGGATGGACTTCAATATCATTGGCATGGTCTGAGAACAGAGCAGCTGGTAAGAACGAGCAGAAATTTTGGTGGGGGAAGAGTTAAGACTTGGGCAGTCTTCCCCGCTAAAGGTAAATCATGCATGGCTTAGCTGAAGAACTAAGAACTCAAACATAAACACTCGGATACTAGAGACAGAAGTGATCAGAATATGAAGACTTGGGGGACGAGTCTAATGTTTCAACAAGATAATGCATCTGTGCATGTTTCTGCTAGAACCAAAAAATGCCGACACGGTAGCTCAGCGTGTTCGGTCGGAGTAATAGCAGCCCTCTGCAGTAAAAAAACTGAGTAAATGAATCAGCAACGAACTTCTGCGGGTGTCGTGGGACGTCCGCCCCGAACAAAGGCAACGAACATTAACGAACAAAATGAGATTGAAGAAAAAAATGGTAAGGCGAAAGAAAAAAAGAAAAAAAGTGGTATGAAGCTATAGATATCGATATCGTGACTTGAACTGCAAGTAGTTCGGATTTGGGGAATACTTAAAAACAGTGTTCATTGCAACGGAAAGCAATTTGAGGCCGTACATGAACTGAAAAGAGCGACGCGAGAAGAGCGGGCGACAGTTTGTTACAACAATTACAAACCCTCACAAAATAGAAGTCGAAGAAAATTTTTGATGTAATTAGGAAGAACAGAGGTTGGACAAAGTACTATCAGTGCAATAACACACACGGATTATACCAATTGCCTTCCAGGAAGTGCAAACGCCTCATTTTGTTACTCGTGTCATGAAAGAAAGTCTATGTATATATAACGATATATACAATTATGTACATGCAGCGTGCGATAAGTTGAGAATAAGAGTCGGACGGAAAGCGTTTCCGTATGGTCGAGGCGGTTAAGGCAACCGTTCTAGAAAAGCGGAGGATCCAAATTTGAGTCCCCCTCCAGCACAAATTTTCAACTTTTGGCATCGCATTGCCACAGTGCTTTGTGCAGCTGGAAGTCACGAGTTCCCGCCCATCCTTTCTCTTTCTTTTCCAGTTCTCAATTTTACATAAAGAGTAGATATCAGTTTCACCCGCCGGCGAGTTACGATGACAGACGAGTCAGGAGTCGCATTCCACACCTTGTGAACATCCCCAACACGAGAATGCTTCCAGCACTTATCTGAACGGGCACCAGTTTGCAGTCGCCATTATCAATTCATGTGGTTTTGCTGCCTTAGGCTTGTACCAATACGCACTCATCAGTCGAAGTAGCCTTTTCCCGTGCTTCTGGCATCTAATGGCGGTTTTTCTGCACCCATGTCAGTCTCTGTGCCCTGTGACGTTCGGTGAATACTAGTACACGTTTGGGACAATAGCTTCTGTACGCCATGGCGAAGAGATATATGCAGATAGTACGGCTGATAGAGCATAGGCCCGTAAAAAAAAAAAAAAAAAAAAAAAAAAAAAGACAGTAGTAGCCTTAGTGCGCTTGAAGAAGGCATACGACCTCACCGACGGACAGAATCTTGAAGCACGCAGAAGGACACAGGATTAGGCAGCACTACACGACATTCAGAGGAGCACTATGGGAAGAGTTTTAGATCAAGGCCTATGTGAATCTGCGAGATGGATTGTCACCAATCTTGTTCAACATAGCATTGGACGAAGTGGTCAGACAGTGGGGAGTAATAAACGAGAAAAGTGAGAATATTAGAAACGCATGGAGAGAGACGGGGGGGGGACAAAGGCCAGGCCCAAGCGGACTGACTAACCTTTGCGGAAGATGTATCAGTAATGAGACGGAAGAAGACGCAAAGACACTGCTCTACAGTTGAGCCGTGGTAAAAAAATTGCTGTTTTGAAGAGCGCGCCGCAGCGTGTTGTGTGAAGCAGTCACCCTCCGTTTCTGGCGGTGGCGCCGCTGTGGCAATCGCAGCTTTGGTGTCTCCCTCTGGTGGGAAAGGGGAAAGGTTGCCTGTTGACGTGCATTTAAGGGGCGCGATGAGCTCGCCAGGGGTCTGTCTGCGTCAGTCTCTCGTCCCCAGCTTGCTAGTCTGTCTCTCGTCCGCATTTGTTAGACAGTGTCTGTCTGTCGTTCGGATCAACCTTTAAAGCCGGCAAAATGAGAGTCTTTCCACTCCGCCAGTAAGAGAACTCAGCGAGTGGTCGCCCGGTCGGGACTTAGTTCCTGCATCTGAGTCTGCGCGTTAGGCAGCCAGTCTGCTCGAGTGTGCTCAGGCAACGATCATAGGCGGTTGGATCGATCGGTTGGTCGGTCGCGCACTGAGACACAAGATGACTTGTCCGTCCTGAGCGTCGGCGCATGTGAGGTCGCCACGTGAGTCCAGTGGGCCGCGCCGTATAGCGAGGGGTAGTGACTGTCGACACGAGAGCAACAAGAGTCAACCCACGACATCGGTCTGGCCGGTGCGAGCTGCAACGCCGTGGGACGGGAGATCGGCGCGCCTTCCTGCGTCCGTTGAAGCGGCTGGCAGCGGACTGTTCGGGAGAGCGATTTGGGGGTACTGCGCTAGATCTTCTCGAGGAATCGCAGTTTATTAGAAGTTACGTGATTGGTGATATCTTGTTTGATTTACTCTTGTTAAATTCTAGTTGTTTTCTTGGTGAGGTCACCAGCCGTTTTGCTTTGGGGTCGTCCCTCCATTCTTTTCCGTTTGCCCACCCGCGGGAAGGTGGTTTTAAAATTGGGTGGTCCGTTTATCCCTTGTGCAGTAGGGATGGGTTATAGCAACCTGCGGTTCGGGTTGTTCGGTAATCTATCTATCAATCTACCGTACGTTAGTAGCTGCCTCTGTCATGTTTGTCGGATATGGTGTGTTAACGAATTTATTGCTTGGAGTGTAACGGCCTAATACCTGAAATATGTTTTGATGTTTGGAAACTTTGATATTATTGCCTATGATCTTGAGAGACGGTATCTGTGTACTGTAGACTAGAGCATCTTAAGTATTGTTTGGCCAACCTTGTAGAATTTTATATAAGATGCATATCATGGGCTTTTATTTAAATGATTATTTTAGTATATAAAGTTGCCACCCTTTCACCGTAAGACTTTCTTAGAAACTGAAATCAAGTTCCACCTTCGGTGGCAAGGTTAATATTTTAATTGTTAGTGTTTTGTACCATTTCCATCCCTCCTACGGGGGGTGCATAGTTTGTGTGCTTGTGTTAAATTGTTATAAGTCTTTGTTTAAAGTAATCTGGTGTGTTGCAGATTTGCACCAGTGTAGTCTTTTCATAGGCTATTGTGTGCGGTCGTAACTATGGCCGTGTCAAAAGGGAACGGCAATGTTCTCTCCCCGAAAGCTCATACAGTCAAAACTTGCTTCTTTCTGCCTCTGAATAAATTGTGTTTTTGATATTTAGAGGGTGCTTTCTAATTTAAATGTTTCTTAGAAAAAAATGCTTTTTAGGCACTGTTAAAGTGAGTAAAATTCCCATTTGTTAAAAGGAATTTGGTTATGATTTCATGCTGACATAGTGTGATTAAATGTGTTGATGAATCGCTAGTAAATAAAATAAATTCTTAAGAATATTCTTTGAATATAAATCACGGTTCAACAGTCTAAGCAAGATAGCCAGAATAGTGGGACTGAGGATCGCTGCCGACAAGATATTTAGTACCACTGGGGATTGGAAAACGCTAGAAGGCATCGTGCAGAAGGCGGGCAAAATTAAGTAACTAGCAGAATATGTAGAAGGAAGAAACAGGAGCAATGAGGAAATAATAAAGACGATGACGAAGTTGAGATCGGCGTTCTGTATGCCCAGAGATATATGCAATAAAAAGGATATACACTAATGGAAAAAAGAAACCATTTTACAAACAAAATACTAAATTTGGAAGAAATAAAAAATCGGGAACAACGTGGACAGAAGAAAGGAAGAGACTTCATGGGGAGAGAATGAGGGAATAATGTGTAAGGTGTCAGGCAAATCCAACACCTTCCATGAAAACCCTGACATGATAAGCAAATCCAGTAGTATGTCACATAGCTCCGAATAAATCGTGACATTAAATTAACCAAAGTAATACGAGTAACGAGTGAGCAAATGGAATACCACAGACTAACACAAGAATGCCTAAATGCATGTCATACCTTCCCACTGTGAGACAGACACAGTTCCGAGGGGAGAAACGAGAACAGAAGCCGAGAGCAGAACCGTGTTAAGCGAGAAGGCCCTACGATAAGGGGCGGACGGACACCCACGTCGCCAGCTAACCGCTACGACCACACCACCCGCAAGTTTTTAGCGTGAGACTTTTTCGCGTCTCTGTTACGTTAGGACCACCGCCCAGCCCATGTTAAAAGCTAGAGCTCTCCAGAAGAACAGTAGAGATCATATGATAACACAAAAAGGGCCACACCACCCGCAAGTTTTAGCGTGAGACATTTTCGCGTCTCTGTTACATCAGGACCACCCCCCAGCCCATGTTAAAAGATAGAGCCCTCCAGAAGAACAGTATAGATCTTACGATAACGCTTAAAGAGTTACTTCCGAGACGGCGAGGTGAGCGGAGCTGTGCTACCCGCCGCCCCCTGACGAACACCGATAAGCTAATGAACGCACGCGATGCCGCATTTTTGAGCGCATAAGGCTTCACTCAGAACTGCAGAAGTCTCATCTGTTACACCCCCTTTTTGCGTAATACTAGTGTCCATCGTCAATTAAAGCTCATGGTGTTCCCATTTGCCACTTGAAGTAAAAATCTGAAACATGATGATTTTTCTGTTATATAGATATTGAGAAACCACATCAGCCACTGTAATTTACGACAAGTTAGATAAGTAATTGAAGATAATTGAGGGTCACTGTATACCATTTTGATAGTTTTCTCTTTTGTGAAACTTAATTTAAACCTAGATTATAGATGTGATATGGCATAGGTCATCCTTCGATCCATTGTAGAACTTGGAAACCCACTCAGGGAATATTCGTTCACATTTTTGTTGAACACAGTTGGTTTTTACCATCCTGTATTAAAACATTTCCTTTTATCAATAGTGCAATTTATAAACGATGTTTTGTGAGTAGAATAAAATGTCCAATGGTAAACTTAACTGCTTTTTCGACGTTATTTTACCAGCTAACTAAAAATAGGAAAGCCTTGAACCCCTTCCACTAAATTTAGTTAGATTAAGATTCTTTTACAGGAGTGCAGTGGAGCTGACGCTGAAATCATTAAGTATTTGGTTACATCATCGCTAGTCTCACTGAACTCTTCTGAATTCTACATGTCATGTGTGGTCTGGCGTCTCCTTACCAGCAACAGGTCCCTGGTTCAAACTAGTCAATTCCCTAAAAAACACGCTCAGAGTGTCGTTGCGCGAAAGTGGTAGGGAGACACGATATAGAACAAACAGACACCACGCAGAATGTTTGGAAATGGAAAAATAGGAAACAACAACAAAGGAAGAAGAGGAACTGAAGTTGTTAATGTGATGCTAGCTGGTCAATACGATTGTGTAAAAAAATAAAATAAAATAAATGAGAGAGAGAGAGAGAGAGAGAGAGAGAGAGAGAGAGAGAGCGAGAGATGGAAAAAATCACAGGACCAAGAGAAGCAGTTGCGCGACATAAACGAAAGTTAGTAGACGCGCTTCTATAACTGAAACGTGATGTCTATTCAAATTTCGCGTCAGTCGCATAAGCGTGGCTCTAGTAGCACTATGAGGACGGAAATCAGGTTTCTTTAAATACATGCTGTAACAGTCGTGAGCGTTACTTACCTTGGACATGGTAGTCGATGTTAGTCAAGAATGTCTTTAAGTCGACAAAGACGCCATTATCAACACCTCAATGAATTTAAACGAAGTCATGTAATAGGATTTCGTGAAGTTGGATGTTCTCTCTGCGATACTGCAGCAAGGCTTGGCTGTACATGATTGCTGACGGCGGTGGTCACGGGAATGTACGGCCGCTAGAAGGCCGGCCTACGGACGGCCACGTGGCACCACCGAGGGGAAAGATCATCGTGTTCTACACGTCGCTCTGGCGCTTGGTACTGCACCTGCAGCAGCAATTCGAGCAGCAGTTGCCACCACACTGACACAACGAACTGTTACAAATCGATTACTTCGAAGACAGCTCCGAGCCAGACTCCCTGTACCGTGCTGTCCACTGACACCAAACCACCGCCATTTGTGACTTTAATGTTGGACAGGATGGTGGTCTATTGTGTTTTATGATGAAAGCCGGTTCTGCCTTGCGCTAATGACAGCCGTGTGTTGGTTAAAACAAGGCTAGTTGAGGCCCTGCAACCACCTTGACTTACACCTGGCGTTATGGCCTGAGGGTGCGATTTCGTATAACAGCAGGGACACTATCGTGGTTATCACACGCATCCTCACTGCAAATTTCTGTGTCAGTCAGGTGATTCGATTTTACGCTGCTATTCATGAACAGTATTCCAGGGTGTATGTTCCAACAGGATAATGAGTTCCCATACGTTTCCATGTCTTCCTCGATCAGGAGATTTGTCACCAATCAAGTACATATGGGGCATAATCGGACAACAACTCCACCGTCATTTCTCCCGCGTCTCTCCTAGTGTGCGCAATCTAATAGCGGTTCCCCGCCTGGAGACACGATTCTGTTCCTTCTGGAACCTTCTAGAAGGCCGATGATAAAGTAGTCAGAAAGTATGTCACTGTGGTCGATTATGTGTATGAGTATCGATCTGTACCCTTACACTCTCCATACGCGAATGCAACTGGAAGAAACCATGGAACTGGCCGAGCGGTTCTAGGCGCTTCAGTCCGGAACCGCGCTGCTGCTACGGTCGCAGGTTCAAATCCTACCTCGGGCATGGATGTGTGTGATGTTCTTAGTTAGGTTTAAGTAGTTCTCAGTCTAGGGGACTGACGACCTCAGATGTTAAGTCCGATAGTGCTTAGAGCCATTTGAACCAAACCATGGAACATCGTACTGCAGGAAGTACCTCGTGCCTGCGCTTCAGAATCGTTCGCACAGTATAGATGTAGACCTAGATTACTCATTTTCGTACACTGTATAACGGGTGCCCCAGAAGTCATTCTCTAATTACAAAGTCCATAAGGCGAAAATATGACACGCAGACAAATAATTTCTTTTTGCGTACATGCATGCCTACAGTTATTTTGCTTGTTACAGAGCCCAGTGACATAATAACAGCGGAATCGGATACCTTTTGCAAACAACATGAACTCAAACCAGCAGAAATTCCGATGTTTCCTCTGGTATCAGGAGACACAGTCACCAAAAACAGTCGAAAGATTCTTCCAGACGGTTTACCGTAGACAGCCACCAAATGTTAAAAGCATCAAGATGTGGTACGCGAAGTACGAAACAGGGAGCGTCTGCGATCTCCCGAGAACATGCAGCTCTGGATCTAGTCTGCAGACAATTTAGACATCGACAGACGCCTTTGTGAGAAGCCCAAAGGAGTTAGTCCTCAGACTGCATGACGTGAGTCCCAGATTCCGAAGACGTCAGTGCACCGCATCTTACGTGAGCCACTTCTTTTCCGTGTGTACAAAGTCCAGATAGTGCAGTTCCTCCAACTAACGGTTTACAGTGCTCGTTATGACTTTTCTGTTGTCTTGCTGGCTGAGATTGAGTAGGATGATAACTATCTGAAGCGCATCCTTTTCTCAGAAGAGGCCACATTTCATTTGAACGGTCCTGTCAACCGTCACAATGCTAGGATCCGGTGGTCCCAAAAGCACCACGCTGTGTTTGAGACCGTCAGAGACAGCCCTAAGCTGAAAGTGTGGTGCGGACCTATTTTCTTCGAAGAAACGACGATCACAGCCAATACATATGTTGCAGTTATGTGTTGTGCCACATTTTCAGGACATTCCGTACTTAATTTTCCAACAAGGTGGTGCGTCACCTCATTATACTCTGAAGAGGCAAAGAAACTGGTACACCTGCCTAATATCATGTCGGGCCCCCGCGAGCACGTACAAGTGCCACAGCATGACCTGGCATGGACTCGAATAACGTCTCAAGTAGTGATGGAGGGAATCGACACCATGAATCCTGCAGGGCTGTCCATGAATCCATAAGAGTATGAGACGGTGGAGATTGAACACCACGTTGTAAGGCATTCCATATATGCTCAATAATGTTGATGTCTGGGGAGTTTGGTGGCCAGCGGCAGTGTTTAAACTCAGAAGAGTTTTCCCGGAGCCACTCTGTAGCAATTCCGTCCTGCTGGAATTGCCTAAGTGCGTCGGAATGCACGATGGCCATGATCAGACAGGATGGTTACGTACGTGTCACGTGTCAGAGTCGTATCTAGACGTATCAGATATCACATATTACGCCAACAGCACACGCCCCACACCATTACAGAGCCTGCACTAGCTTGAACAGTCCCTTTCTGCTGACTTGCAAGGTCCATGGATTCATGAGGTTGTCTCTATATCCTTACACGTCCATCCTCTCGGTACAATTTGAAACGAACTCGTCCGACCAGACAACATGTTTCCAGTCAACAACACTTCTAATGTCGGTGATGAACGGGCCAGGTGAGGCATAAAGCTTTATGTCGTGCAGTCATCAAGAGTACACGAGTGGCCGGCAGAAGTGGCCGTGCGGTTAAAGGCGCTGCAGTCTGGAACCGCAGGACCGCTACGGTCGCAGGTTCGAATCCTGCCTCGGGCATGGATGTTTGTGATGTCCTTAGGTTAGTTAGGTTTAACTAGTTCTAAGTTCTAGGGGACTAATGACCTCAGCAGTTGAGTCCCATAGTGCTCAGAGCCAGAGTACACGAGTGGGCCTTTGGCTTCGAAAGCCCACATCGATGATTTTTCGTTGAATGGTTCGCACGCTGACACTTGTTGATGGCCCAGTATTGAAGTCTACAGCAATTTGTGGGAGAGTTGCACTTCTGTCACGTTGAACGATTCTCTTCAGTCGTCATTGGTCCCATTTTTTCCGGCAGCAGCGATGTCGGAAATCTGATGTTTTACCGGATTCCTGGTATTCTTGGTACACTCGTGAAATGGTCGCACGGGAAAATCCCCACTTCATCGGTACCTCAGAGATGCTGAGTCTAATCGCTCGTGCGCGGACTATAACAGCATGTTCAAACTCAAATCTTGATAACCTGCCAATGTAGCAGCTGTAACCGAACCAACAATTGCACCAGACACTTGTTGTGTCATATAGGCGTCACCGACCGCAGCGCCGTATTCTACCTCTTTACATATCTCTGTATTTGAATACGCAAGCCTATACCAGTTTCTTTGACGCTTGAGTGTATGTTGCCGTTATTCATGGTGCCACCGATTCAGGGCATTCTGGACTTATTGTAGAATGAAGGCTTTCACGACCGGGTGACATGGCTGTTGATATACTTTCCAGGATGTGAGGTCGTGGTCCAAGAACTTTTCTGCTCCTTACGTTTCGTCCAGGACTGCGCTGGACTTCCTCAGAGGCGGTGCTCCGCTCAGTCTTGCCGACTGACTGGTCGGGTGTCTGAGAGCGACTTATATATTGTGAGAAAGGGGGGCGTGGTTCAGGTGACACTTGATGAGCAGTGATAATCCATAGCAAAGATAAGGTTGACTATCGATTACCACCTTGTCAAAGATAAAAATTGTTAGCAATTTTGTAGATCCACTGTCCATATATCGCCAAGTTTCATAGCCTCCTCTTTCCTATTAAAATTATCGTGATGTTTATAAATTTCAATAGCTTCTCTATATAGCCGTGAATAGTAATTTAACGTTATAGATAAAACTTCGGTATCCGAAAACTTCACTTGGTGGTTGCCTGGTTGAAGAGCATGTTCCGCTACAGCTGATTTTTCTATTTTTCCACGTCGACAAAGACTTTTATGCTCTTTCAGTTGCGTGTTTACGCTTCTTTTGGTAGTACCAATATAAAATTTACCACAGGTACACGGAATTTTATACACACCACATGTCGACAGGGGAGGGCGTTTATCCTTCACGGATCGTAGTACTTGACTTATTTTCTTTGTTGGTTTAAAGACCGGTTTTATGTCATGTTTTCGTAAAATCTTACCGATCCGATCTGTTACTTTTTTAATAAAAGGGAGAACTACTGTATTTTTCTGTCGTTGTGGTTCATTCTTATCTTTTGGTCTTCTATTCCTTGGACGCAAAATTCTATTTATCTCTTTTCTTGAGTAGCCGTTTTTTTCAAAAGCCTGCTTCAGATGTTTCACTTCAGCATCCAAATGTTCAGGTGTACATATCCGTTCCGCTCGATCGACAAGACTTTTTATGACACCTCTTTTTTGTTGTGGATGATGATTAGAATTTTTATGTAAATATCTGTCCGTATGTGTTGCCTTCCGAAAAACTTTTACTGCCTAGTGGCCGCTAACGCTCTAGTTACCTGCCCTGGGGGTTAGTGTATTTTTGCACCAGTGTACTGTTCCTCGTATTGCCGATGCTGTCCGGCATGACGTGTAGTTCGATAACCTCCTTGATTGCTGTGTCGATTGTGGTTTCTTTTGTCTACCTTGGTAGTAGTGGTTCCTTCTGCCTTCCGATGTTTCAAACACCAGATTCTGAAGACGCAGTGCTGTCACTTCGCCCTCGCTTGAATTATTCCATCGTTGTACTGGTTATCACACGTTAGGTGGAGTTGGTAACAGGATTGATCGACGTTTAAACTATCCCTAGTTTGAGTTGCCATCCTGTTAGGTGAGCATAACTCTTGGCTGCCTGTCTCACCGTTTACGCAGGTGTAGGGACTGTTCTCAGGGCGATCCTTGGAGCACTATCTGTGGATCACTCCCTTTTTTATCTGCTATGATTGTGTCAAGTGTTTAAAAATAATATTTTTTTAAATTGTTCCTATTGCTTTTGGCCTTCAGCCGACAAATTCTCTCTTCATAAGGCCTTCAGCCGTCAATGTAGCTTGTGTTAGAGTCATTATTTTCAAATGACTGTTTCTAAAAAATTATTTCCTTAAATAATGTGTATGTGTTTATTGTGCAACCAACGGTAACCGATTAGGCCCCATCCACAATTTTTCCTACTTTCCTTAAGTCTCACGTTTCAACGCTATATGTTCGTGTCTGTTTGGATACATTTTCGGGAAGATGGATCGGGCGCGTTGGTTCCATAACTGGCCTCCGCGATCATCAGACATAGTACCGCTGTATGTCTTGCTTTGGGGTTATGTCATGGACCAGGTTCATCAAATAGCAGTGAACGACATCACCGTATTACGGCGCAGAATTTCTGACCTCGTAACATACATCCGTCATGAAATGTTGAGTAACATGTGGCTGGAACTTGAATGTCGCCTGGGTATCCCTGGGGCAAAGAAAGGAGCACCCGTCGAAATTTATTAATTGTGTGTGTGTACACAAAAACTTGAATGTGTTACCTGCGCTTCACGATGAAAGAGAAGGTAAAAAGTGTGTTTCATATTATCTGTGTTATGAATGTTTCTAATCAGGGAAAGACTTATGGTACATCCTGGACATCTATTTAGTTGCTCGGAAGTGTGGTTGACCCATAATATTACAAAACAGAAAAAATCGAAAATAAGTCAACAGTTCTTTGCGTTTGCAGAGTACTGGGTCTGAAACGGGGCAGTAAATAACGCCATTGAGGGTTCAGCGCTAAATAGCCCCGGCGGTGTAATACGCAGAGAGGAGAGAGAGAGAGAGAGAGAGAGAAGAAGACAGAGAGAGAGCGTGGTTAACGTCGCTTCAGTGTCGGAGCGAGTCCTGGGAACGGCGCGCCGGGAGGGGATTGGGGGAAAGGCGCGGGAATACACGCGTCTGCACTGCAAATCCCGCGGGAGCCTGCAAGTAATTAAAAGAGCAATCGTTTTGGCGCGGCCGGTGGAATCAATTCTAATTATTATTATGGGGGCGGCGGCGGCGGAGGGCGCCAATCTGCGGCTGGGTGGGGGTGTACGGAGGCAGAGGGGTGGCGCGGCCTCTGCTGGAGTCTCTGGGGAGGAGACGGAGCCGGCCGCGGTCGAGTAGCCCCGACCCGACACGCGCCCTGCACGCAGCCTTTTCCTCGACCATCTGTCGCCACGAACTGGCAAGCCAAAGCAAAACTCTCCCCACAGCCTTTTGGTGTCACTCTGCAAGTGGTCTCAGATTGGAAAAAAACCTCGAAATTTAAATGATAATCCTCATATTATCCTCAGGAGCTACGGATACTGTCATAGCTTCATAATCGGCCCGTGTTTGGTTGACCTACGTCAGCGTGACGTGCTGTCATAGATCGTGCCGGTGTTATTGGCGCCCGCTGGAACGTGCGGTACTCGGAATACAGAGCCTCTCTCTTCAATCTTTAAACTTCATTTCACCAGTTTGGATTAATAATCGACATCTGCATCTGCAGGTGGGTGACAAAAGCCATGGCCTCGCGATGTGCACACATGCAGATGGCGGTAGTATCGCATACACTTCGTATACTGTGCATTAGCAGAGCTGTCACTTGCATTTGGGCGATTCATGTGATGATTGATGTGAAAAGGTTTCCGACGTCACTGTGGCTGCACGGCTGGAATTAACAGACTTTGAACGCGGAATGGTATTTGGAGCTAGATACTTCGAAGATTCCGTTTCGGAAATCGTTACGGTATTTGATATTCCGAGATCCACAGTGTCGAGAATGTGCCGAGACTACCAAATTTCAGGCACTAGCTCTCTCCCACGGACAACGCGGTGGCCGACGGCTTTCACTTATCGACCGAGAGAGCAGTCTTTGGGTAGAGTTACCAGTGCTAACAGACTAGCAACGCTGTGTGAAATAACAGCAGAAATCAAAGTGGAACGTACAGGGTGTTTCAAAAATGACCGGTATATTTGAAACGGCAATAAAAACTAAACGAGCAGCGATAGAAATACACCGTTTGTTGCAATATGCTTGGGACAACAGTACATTTTCAGGCAGACAAACTTTCGAAATTACAGTAGTTACAATTTTCAACAACAGATGGCGCTGCGGTCTGGGAAACTCTATAGTACGATATTTTCCACATATCCACCATGCGTAGCAATAATATGGCGTAGTCTCTGAATGAAATTACCCGAAACCTTTGACAACGTGTCTGGAGGAATGGCTTCACATGCAGATGAGATGTACTGCTTCAGCTGTTCAATTGTTTCTGTATTCTGGCGGTACTCATGGTCTTTCAAGTGTCCCCACAGAAAGAAGTCACAGGGGTTCATGTCTGGCGAATAGGGAGGCCAATCCACGCCGCCTCCTGTATGTTTCCGATAGCCCAAAGCAATCACACGATCATCGAAATATTCATTCAGGAAATTAAAGACGTCGGCCGTGCGATGTGGCCGGGCACCATCTTGCATAAACCACGAGGTGTTCGCAGTGTCGTCTAAGGCAGTTTGTACCGCCACAAATTCACGAAGAATGTCCAGATAGCGTGATGCAGTAATCGTTTCGGATCTGAAAAATGGGCCAATGATTCCTTTGGAAGAAATGGCGGCCCAGACCAGTACTTTTTGAGGATGCAGGGACGATGGGACTGCAACATGGGGCTTTTCGGTTCCCCATATGCGCCAGTTCTGTTTATTGACGAAGCCGTCCAGGTAAAAATAAGCTTCGTCAGTAAACCAAATGCTGCCCACATGCATATCGCCGTCATCAATCCTGTGCACTATATCGTTAGCGAATGTCTCTCGTGCAGCAATGGTAGCGGCGCTGAGGGGTTGCCGCGTTTGAATTTTGTATGGATAGAGGTGTAAACTCTGGCGCATGAGACGATGGCGTCATTTGGACCGCAGCTGCAACACGGCGAACGGAAACCCGAGGCCGCTGTTGGATCACCTGCTGCACTAGCTGCGCGTTGCCCTCTGTGGTTGCCGAACGCGGTCGCCCTACCTTTCCAGCACGTTCATCCGTCACGTTCCCAGTCGAAATTTTTCAAACAGATCCTTTATTGTATCGCTTTTCGATCCTTTGGTTACATTAAACCTCCGTTGAAAACTTCGTCTTGTTGCAACAACACTGTGTTCTAGGTGGTGGAATTCCAACACCAGAAAAATCCTCTGTTCTAAGGAATAAACCATGTTGTCTACAGCACACTTGCACGTTGTGAACAGCACACGCTTACAGCAGAAAGACGACGTACAGAATGGCGCACCCACAGACTGCGTTGTCTTCTATATCTTTCACATCACTTGCAGCGCCATCTGTTGTTGAAAATTGTAACTACTGTAATTTCGAAAGTTTGTCCGCCTGAAAATGTACTGTTGTCCCAAGCATATTGCAACAAACGGTGTATTTCTACCGCTGCTCGTTTAGTTTTTATTGCCGTTTCAAATATACCGGTCATTTTTGAAACACCCTGTATGACGACCTTAGACGACTGGAAACAGTGGCTTTGTCAGGTGAGCACCGATTTCAGTTGGCAAGAGCTGATGGTAGGGCTCGAGTGTGGCGCAGACCCCGTGAAGCTATAGACCAAAGTTGTTAGCATGGCACTGTGCGGACTGGCGATGGTTCCATAATAGTGTGGACTGTGCTTAAATGGAATGAACTTGGTCCTCTTGTCTAGCTGAACAGATCATTGACTGGAAATGGTTATGTCCGGCTACCTCGAGACCATTTGCAGCCATCCATGGACTTCATGTTCCCAAACAAAGGTGGCATTTTTATACGGGGTGTTCAAAAAGTCTCTCCGCAGTGCCGTATGATTATCAGCCGTGCATGCCGTATGATAGTTCACCTGCCTGGGTGGACTCTCCCCACATTCCACTGTTTCGTTTATCTCAGCCAGCGTCAGTGGTATCGTCGGTGTGTGTCGTTACGTGCTGACGTGAACTTTTAAGTTCAGTTGCTTTGTTCGTTTGTTTCGCTTTCGTCAGTGTTAAAATGCTAACCATTGAAGAACGTGTGTTTTTAGTCGAACAAGTGTTCAAAGCTGGCAGTAAATACACAGTTTCAGTTCGTCAAACGTTTAATTCAGTTTTCCCGGAGACAACACTCCCACATCGCGATACTGTGCGAGATTTGATTAACACATTTCGAAGTACGGTTTAAGTGACAGATGCACCGAGAAGTGGTCGTCCTAGCGTTTTGTCTGAGGATAAACTTCTCGATATTTCCGATAAAATGTCCATGAGTCCGAACAAGTCAGTAAGAAAACTTGGGCAGGAAATCGATGTTAGTGTCGGAATGGCCCACACAGCTGTAAGGAAAAAATTAGAATTTTTCCATACAAAGTGACAGTCGTGCAAGAATTGAAAAATAGTGATCATGGCAAGAGACTGCATTGTTGTCAATGGTTCAAAAATTTAGTTCAACCAAATGGAAGGGATATTCTTAATGAAACATTTTTCACTGATGAGGCGTGGTTTCATTTAGCCGGGAACATGAAGTCGCAAAATTCTCGTATGTAAAGTACAGCAAATCCATTGTGTATTCATGAGGAACCACTTAATTCTGTGAAAATAGGAGTTTGGATTGCAATTTCTAGACGTTGGATTGTGGGTCCCATATATTTCAACGAAACAATAAGCGCACAACGATACTGCAGTGATATTCTGTACCCAATCATAGGAGAACTTGTGTTAAGTTCAACAAGATAATTCAACCGCGCATACAGCTCGCGTTTCAATGTTCAATGTTCAATGCTGATGATCGCATAATTTCACAGGGACTTTGTCCTCCACGATCGCCTGACCTAATACCACCTGACTGGGGTGCAGCGAAAGCAGCTGTCTATAAAAACCGTCCAAAATCCATCGATGAACTGAAAACTGCAATGTCCACTTTCAATGCTTCTGTTACAGAACAAACAGCTTGTGTTTGGAAACATGATTAAACGATTTGAATTGTGTATTCAACAACACATGGGACACTCAACATTTAATGTGAAAATTGGTTAGTAAAAATGAATATTCAATAAATTAATAACTTGTATTTCAGTGAGTTTCATTTCGGTATATTCACTGCTGCTTACGGCACGCTCGGCTAACAATCATACGGCTCTGCGGAGAGACTTTTTGGACACCCCATAGATGACAGTGTGTCATGTCAGAACATTCTGGACAGTTGGAGCGAATAAGTTGGCCCCAGATCGACATACATGAATCCCATCGAACATTTACGGGAGATAATCGAGAGATCCGTTCGTGCACAAAATCTTGTACCGGCAACACTTTTGCAGTTATGCACGGCTACAGGCACTGCATCATGGCTCAGTATTTCTACAGAGCACTTCCAGGGGCTTTTTGGGTCCATGCCACGTCTAGTAGCTGCATTACGCTGTGCAAAAGAGGTCCCGCATAATATTAGGAGGTATCCCATGGGTTTTGTTACATCATTGTAGGCCCACAAACAATGATTTTCAGACATTTTACCGGTACCGGGTACTGTTTCAATTGCCCCCCCCCCTCCCCTCTCATCCCCTCCTACCTCTTCCGGGGAATTAAGAACTAATTATTCTCGTTACTGTGGTATTCACTTCACAAATCTGTATAATGTTGGTTATTAACTGCTGTCAGTTCCGAAGCGCTCATCGCCTTGTCATAGGTAGGGCCCGAATTTTAATGACAAGTCATGTTTTTTTCCTGAATTTTTGGGTGACTTCTACAACAATTTATGCACTAATCCAGGTCCAGAATGAGATTTTCTCTCTGCAGCGGAGTGTGCGCTGATATGAAGATCCTGGCAGAGCCGGCCGCGGTGGTCTAGCGGTTCTGGCGCTGCAGTCCGGAACCGCGGGTTCGAATCCTGCCTCGGGCATGGGTGTGTGTGATGTCCTTAGGTTAGTTAGGTTTAAGTAGTTCTAAGTTCTAGGGGACTTATGACCTAAGATGTTGAGTCCCATAGTGCTCAGAGTCATTTTGAACCATTCCTGGCAGATTAAAACTGTGTGCCGGACCGAGACTCGAACTCGGGACCTTTGCCTTTCGAGGGCAAGTGGTGGAGCTCTTGCCCGCGAAAGGCAAAGGTCCCGAGTTTGAGTCTCGGTCCGGCAAACAGTTTTAATCTGCCAGGAAGTTTCATTAATCCAGGTATTTTAGTGTAGAAAAATTTATTTTTTCTTCGCATATGAGGCCATATTTACAATTTTTTTGTAATAGGTCATGTTATGGCTAACTTTCGCGAAAAATGCATGTGTCTTTATGGACACAAGAATAAAAACTTGAAAATGTGACTCACATGATAATATTTCAGGTGATATTGTGACAAATAAACAGAACAATTACGACAAAACTTTCTTTATCAGGAATATAGTAGACAAACGGCGTAACATACTAGTCGGTTCGCTGACGTAAGATATTTGTCGTGCGCGTTCGTCAAAACGTTCTAGAAACCAACAAGGACGGCTTCCGACGTGATAAACATTGCCCTCGTAGTCACAATATTCAATCTCAATACAAATTCAGTTAGCTGAACACCCCTAAAATGAAGCGATCCAACAGCATGAAGTTGCGAGGTTTTATTCATGAATTTGGAGAGAAGGTCTTCAGCACTGGCGGGGAATATTATTTGGTAAACTATGTGAAGTTAAAATTAGTGCAAAAAAACGCTTTAATGTGCAGCTGCGTGAAGAGATGTGCTGAAAATGACCACAGACAGAAGGTGTTATTTGAGCAGACTGAATCATCTTCAAACTGTCAGTCATTCTCCGAGGACTGGAGTGAGATGATGATGTCTTGCAAAATTCCGCTGGAGAAGCTGAAGAATCCACGCTTCAGACAGTTCCAGATGACACACACTGAGAACTATTTACCTGTGTGCAATAAGGAAAAATTTCGAATTGGTGTTGCTGGCCAAAAGGTCTGGTTGTCCATAGATGAAACTACCGACGTGAGCAAGCATTAGGTTGCAAATGTTGTTGTTGGTACTCTAAAAGTTGACAGGCCTGGAGAAATGTTTCTCCTAACTTTTGAAGCTGTCGAGAGAGTAAATAGCTCGACAATTGCCTTTCTGTCTGACAATTTTATGAAACTACTATGGTCGGATGGTGTGAACAGAGGTAACGTTTTGCTGCTAGTATTTGACGGTGCTTCGCATATGCCTAAGGCGGCCAAGGGACTTCAGATTCTCTACCCCATTATCGTGTACGTCACTTGCCTTGTACATGCGTTATACGGAATTGCAGAAGAAGTGCGATCAAATGACCCTGATGTGGGAAATGAATTTTACGTGGCAAGAAAATCTATGTGAAAATCCCGCCGCGGGTGCAGAAATTCGACGAACAACCACCTTTACTGCCGCTCAGCCCGCAACCTGTTCTAGCACGATGTGCTGAATATACCCTCCCCCCTCCCCCCCCCCCCCCCCCCCATGAACCATGGACCTTGCCGTTGGTGGGAAGGCTTGCGTGCCTCATCGATACAGATAGCTGTACCGTAGGTACAACCACAACGGAGGGGTATCTCTTGAGAGGCCAGACAAACTTGTGGTTCCTGAAGAGGGGCAGCAGCCTTTTCAGTAGTTGCAGGGGCAACAGTCTGGATGATTGACTGACCGGGCCTTGTAACACTAACCAAAACGGCCTTGCTGTGCTGGTACTGCGAACGGCTGAAAGCAAGGGGGAACTACAGCCGTAATTTTTCCCGAGGCCATGCAGCTTTACTGTATGATTAAATGATGATGGCGTCCTCTCGGGTAAAATATTCCGGAGGTAAAATAGTCCCCCATGTGGATCTCCTGGTGGGGACTACTCAAGAGGACGTCGTTATCAGGAGAAAGAAAACTGACGTTCTACGGATCGGAGCGGGCAGGTAGGTTAGAAAATTTAAAAAGGGAAATGGATAGGTTAAAGTTGGATATAGTGGGAATTAGTGACGTTCGGTGGCAGGAGGAATAAGACCTTTGGTCAGGAGAATACAGGGTTATAAATACAAAATCAAATAGGGATAATGCACGAGTAGGTTTAACAATGAATAAAAAAAATATGAGTGCGGGTAAGCTACTACAAACAGCATAGTAAACGCATTATTGTGGCCAAGATAGACACGAAGCCCACGCCTACTACAGTAATACAAATTTATATGCCAACTAGCTCTGCAGATGACGAAGAAATTGAAGAAATGTATGATGAGATAAAAGAAATTATTCAGATAGTGAAGGGAGATGAAAATTTGATAGTCATGGGTGACTGGAATTCGGTAGTAGAAAAAGGGAGAGAAGGAAACGTAGTAGGTGAATATGGATTGGGGCTAAGAAAGGAAAGAGGAAGCTGGTAGAATTTTTCACAGAACATAACTTAATCGTAGCAAACACTTGGTTCAAGAATCATGAAAGAAGGTTGTATACATGGAAGAACCCGGGAGATACTAGAAGGTTTCAGACAGATTATATAATGGTAAGACAGAGATTTAGGAACCAGGTTTTAAATTGTAAGACATTTCCAGGGACAGATGAGGACTCTGACCACAATCTATTGGTTATGAACTGTAGATTAAAACTGAAGAAACTGCAAAAAGGTGGGAATTTAAGGAGATGGGACCTGGATAAACTGAAAGAACCAGAGGTTGTACAGAGTTTCAGAGAGAGCATAAGGGGACAATTGACAGGAACGGGGGAACGAAATACAGTAGAAGAAGAATGGGTAGCTTTGAGGAATGAAATAGTGAAGGCAGCAGAGGATCAAGTAGGTAAAAAGACGAGGGCTAGTAGAAATCCTTGGGTAACAGAAGAGATGCTCAACTTAATTGATGAAAGGAGAAAATACAAAAATGCAGTAAATGAAGCAGGCAAAAAGGAATACAAACGTCTCAAAAATGAGAACGACAGGAAGTGCAAAATGGCTAAGCAGGCATGGCTAGAGGACAAATGTAAGGATGTAGAGGCTTATCTAGGGGTAAGATAGATACTGCCTACAGGAAAATTAAAGAGACCTTTGGAGAAAAGAAAACTACTTGCATGAATATCAAGAGCTCAGATGGAAACACAGTTCTAAGCAACGAAGGGAAAGCAGAGAGGTGGAAGGAGTATATAGAGGGTCTATATAGGGGCGATGTACTTGAGGACAATATTATGGAAATGGAAGAGGATGTAGATGAAGATGAAATGGGAGATATGATACTGCGTGAAGAGTTTGACAGAGCACTGAAAGACCTAAGTCGAAACAAGGCCCCGGGAGTAAACAACATTCCATTAGAACTACTGACAGCCTTGCGAGAGCCAGTCCTGACAAAACTCTACCATCTGGTGAGCAAGATGTATGAGACAGGTGAAATTCCCCCAGACTTCAAGAAGAATACAATAATTCCAATCCCAAAGAAAGCAGGTATTGACAGATATGAAAATTACCGAACTATCAGCTTAATAAGCCACGGCTGCAAATTACTAACGCGAATTCTTTAAAGACGAATGGAAAAACTGGTAGAAGCCGTCCTCGGGGAAGATCGGTTTGGATTCCGTAGAAATGTTGGAACACGTGGAGCTATACTTACCCTACGACTTATCTTAGAAGAAAGATTACGGAAGGGCAAACCTACGTTTCTAGCATTTGTAGACTTAGAGAAAGCTTTTGACAATGTTGACAGGAATACTCTCTTTGAAATTCTGAAGGTGGCAGGGGTAAAATACAGGGAGTGGAAGGCTATTTACAATTTGTACAGAAACCAGAGTCGAGGGACATGAAAGGGAAGCAGTGGTTAGAAAGGAGTTTTGCCATTTGGGGAGCAAAATAACTGATGATGGTCGAAGTAGAGAGGATATAAAATGTAGACTAGCAATGGCAAGGAAAGCGTTTCTAAAGAAGAGAAATTTGTTAACATCGAGTATAAATTTAAGTGTCAGGAAGTCGTTTCTGAAAGTATTTGTATGGAGTGTAGCCATGTGTGGAAGTGAAACGTAGACGATAAATAGTTTGGACAAGAAGAGAATAGAAGCTTTCGAAATGCGGTGCTACAGAAGAATGCTGAAGATTAGATGGGTAGATCACACAACTAATGAGGAGGTATTGAATAGAATTGGGAAGAACTGGAGTTTGTGGCACAACTTGACCAGAGGAAGGGATCGGTTGGTATGGCATGTTCTGAGGCATCAAGGGATCACCAATTTAGTACTGGAGGGCAGCGTGGAGTGTAAAAATCGTAGAGGGAGACCAAGAGATGAATACATTAAGCAGATTCAGAAGGATGTAGGCTGCAGTAGGTACTGGGAGATGAAGAAGCTTGCACAGGATAGAGTAGCATGGAGAGCTGCATCAAACCAGTCTCAGGACTGAAGACCACAACAACAACCCAAAATAAAGATAACCAAGATTTATAAAAACATACATCAACGCCAACTTTTTAGTGGTATCAAAAGGCGTCACACGATTGGAAGCTGCTGGTACTCAGCTGTGTGACGGCCGGGATATTGTTCAACATGTGCAGACTGAGACGGGTCGAGCTCATGGTCATGTGGCTGACAAAGCAAGCAACAAATTGCGAAGCGCTCTCCAGAGGAATCCTGGACATTCTGTAATGTGCAAAATTAGTGAAAGTCTTTCTCGGAATACCACGATATTTCGAGACAATGAACCAAAGCTGTCCTGTAGTGACATCGCCTGCTTCAAATACGCTTCTATGATGTCCTGTGACGTGGAGAGGAGCTTTTTCAGGAACAAAAGTATCCTCAGCGACAACTGTAGACCTTTGAAAATGGGAAACTTCTAAATGCACCTTGCTATCCAGTGCAGCTCTGATGTTTCTTAAGACAGACAGGACGCATTAACTAATTTTGAATACTTTACACAAGTCATGTGCGGTAGTAAAACTGTATTGTTTGGATACGTTCGACTGCTTTCGCTGAATATCATGTTTCTTCAGACACATGTACACATTTCAAAAATAAATGCTAGTTAGTTTCAAACACTGCAAAAGCAGTGTATTTTGTTCAGAAGTGTATTTTTGATTGCATGATACATAAAAAATTAAGAGGAAATTTTTATTTAAAGTCATAATTTATTTTTAAGGTCATATTTGTATAAGTTTCAAGAGATAAGAGCTTGCGTATTCCACTGGTTTGTAACTCATTAATATCGAGACCCTGTTCATTGGACACACAGGGTGACCATGCACATATTGTGCGACAGTAAAATACTCTGAGGTGATAAAGTCATGGGATATCCTTTACTATCGTGTGGGGCCTCATTTGGTCCGATGTAATGCAGCAGGTCAACGTGGCACGGACTCAACAAGCCGTTGGAAGTCCCCTGCAGAAATATTGAGTAATGCTGCCTCTGTAGCCGTCCGTAATTGCGAAAGTGTTTCCGATGGAGTATTTTATGCACTAATTGAACTCTCGATTGTGTACCACAAATTATCGATGGGATTCATGACGGTCGACCTGCGTGGACAAATAATTCGCTCGAATTGTCCAGAAGGTTCTTCAGACCAATAGCGAACAAATGTGTCCCGGTGACATGGCGCATTGTCATCCATAAAAGTTACATCGTTGTTTGGGAACTATAGTGGGACGCGAAATTGAAGCGTCACCCATCCACCAGTGTCAGCCCAGTTTGCAGGTGAATATAAGTTTAATTTAGTTTTTTATGTATTTTTGTAATATTTGTAATGGTTGTGAAGTGTCTAAAGTTTTTGTATTTTTTTTATGTTTCATGTACGGAGAGGGCGGCGCAACGAACGGAGACAGCATCTTCGTTGCCGGGACCGGAGAGAAAATTGCTGGCCACTATACGTCGCGGGTCGACAGCCAAAGAGCGACAGAAGATTCTGAAACCGATTTGTTGCGTCGTGCTTCTAAAAATTGAAAATGAATAATTTGTAATGTTTTGTACAACAATGACGTCGTAGAGAGTTTAATCTTATTGATACTGTTAGTTTTGTCTTGTCAAGGCTCAGGTTCACGTCTGTATGTAGGAAGATAATAAACTAGTGGATGCTATTAAAGTTGAGATACGTGTTCCGAGGATTTATTTATGAAGAATTATGTGAATGAATTAATAATATATTTGACAAGATGATTGAATTTTGACAGCGTTCATCGTGACTTCGAATCTCAAAAGGTTTATTCAATGTGGTCCTAATATTGATTACATCAGATAACGTGTATCAATATAATTTCTGAGGAGAAACAAACGACATCTAAAATTGAATAAGTTTACGCAAACCAATTGGCTCGAGTGACGTAATTCTGTGCATACGACTCAAATGATGTTTTTGTTTTACAGTTTCGTTCAAGAACAATTCTGAGGCAATTTAAAAAGAGTATAAATAATTTTGAAGTGGGTTGTAACTGACGTAGGTAACGAAGTCTACACATGGTCATATATCAAAAGAAAATCATTTAAACAAATCTATACGTCGTTACACCACAGAACATGAAGTCCATGAACGGCTGCAATGGTCTCCAAGTAACCGAACTTAACCACTTCCAGTCGATCATGTGTTGCTTTAGACCAGAGGACCCAGTCCGTTCCGTGTAAACACAGCCCACACCACTGCGGACTCCCCACGTTTACACAGAGCCTTGTTAATTAGGGTCCGTGGCTTCCTGGGGTCTGCGCCACGCTCGAACCACGCCATCAGCTCTTGTCAACTGAAATCGGGATTCATCTGATCAGGCCACGGTTTTCGAGTCGTCTGGGGTCCAACCAATATGGTCACGATCCCAGGAGAGGCGCTGCAGTCGATGTCGTGCTGTTAGCGAAGGCACTAGCGCCGGTCGTCTGCTGCCATAGACCATTAACGCCAAATTTTGCCACACTGTGTAGTCGGATACGATTGTCGTATGTGCCACATTCATTTCTGCGGTTATTTCACGCAGTGTTGCGTATTTCTTAGCGCTGACAGCTCTACGCAAACGCCGCTGTCCTCGGTCGCTGAGTGAATTTTGTCGGCCACTGCGTCGTCCGTGGTGAGAGGCAATGTCTGAAATCTGATATTCATCTGATATTCTCAGCACAATGTTGGCACTGTAAGTTTCGGAATATTGAATTCCCTAACTATTTCCGAAGTGAAATGTCCCATGGGTCTAGCTCCCAAGTGCTATTCCGCGTTCAAAGTCTGTTAACCGCCGACGTGCGGCCATAATCACTTCTGAAACCTTTTCACACGAATCGCTTGAGTACAAATGACAGCTCCTCCAATGCACTGCCCTTTTGTACCTTGTGTACGCGATACTACCGCCATCTGTATATGTGCATATCGCTATCCCATGAATTTTGTCCCCTCAGTGTAACACTGGAGAAGAAGTTGTCAGAGCACCGAAAGACGTACGTCGAAACAAAGCGTCTGGACTAGATAACATTCGCGCTGAGTTATTACCTTGACAGATCCAGCCGTGGATAAACTGTTCAACTTCGTGTGGAGGGTATATCAGATAGACGACATCAAGAAGGATATAATAACTGCAGTGCCAGAAAAACGCAGGTGCTGACAGATGTGAGTCTTACCGAATCATCAATTTAATGTCCGTAACTAGTGGCCTAGCGGCTAGCTTGCTGACTGTAGACCATCCGGTTCCGGATTCGATTCCCGGCCGCTTTGGAAATTCTTCGCCTTTGGACTGGGTTGTCCTCACCAGTTCATCTTGTCTCCATCGTCTGGCAACTCGTCCAGTTGGCGTCAAATAGAAAGACTTGCACGAGGTGGCCGAAACATTACAGACAAAAATGTGATGCAGTGATTTTATAACATATTTCATCACTTTTGTAAGTAATGATTGCAAAATACTGACACAGATTTTTGACAGAAGTATAGAAAACTGATAGGAGCGATCTAGCGGTATATCAGTTTGGGTTCTGGAGAAATGTAGGAACACTTGAGATAATACTAATCTCATGATTTATCTCACAAGATAGTCTGAGAAAGGCAAATCTACGTTTACTGTCAAAAACAGTCTTGACCACAATTTATTTATTACGGTGACCGGTTTCGACCACTACTGTGGTCATCTTCAAACCAATGAGGAAGAAACTCCTTCTGGCGGTAAATCGCCAGTGATATACCACCAGATGGAGGTTCTTACTCATTGGTTTGAAGATGACCACAGTAGTGGTCAAAATGGTTCAAATGGCTCTGAGCGCTATGGGACTTAACTACTGTGGTCATCAGTCCCCTAGAACTTAGAACTACTTAAACCTAACTAACCTAAGGACATCACACACATCCATGCTCGAGGCAGGATTCGAACCTGCGACCGTAGCAGTCGCGCGGTTCCAGACTGCGCGCCTAGAACCGCTAAACCACCACGGCCGGCACAGTAGTGGTCGAAACCGGTCACCGTAATAAATAAATTGTGATCAAGACTGTTTTTGATAGTAAATATTTGTAACACATTGATCACTGTTCACTCCCACAATGTACTCAAAAGCAAATCTACGTTTCTAACATTTTAGATTTGGAGATAGGTTTTGACAGTGCCAACTGGCACATATTCTTTATATGGGTAAATCGAGTAATTAATGAGGAATGTATGGTTCAACCTGGCTAACAAAAAAAAGAAATTCAGTTGGTGGGGCACATCCTCAGGCATCAAGGAATCGTCAGGTTTATAATGGAAGAGAGTGGGGTGAGGGGGAGGGAGGGGAGATTACAAATTGTAGAGGGTAGCCTAGGTATGAATACAGTGCAAGCGGGCTCAAATGGATGTAGATAGCTGTAGTTATGCAGAGATGAAGAGGTTTTGCACTGGATAGACTATCGGTTCAGAGCAACATCTGCTGTGTCCACTGGTACACAATCGTAAACACAGAGGATACGACATGCCAATGCTAGTCTCTGGTGTGGCGCAATGTACCTATGGTCAGACGCCAGAACGGATTATATTATGCTTCCACCATACGCCATTCAAACAGTCCTATTCATCCGCCATAGTTATGGTCCAAAACCATAGAAAGTGCCCAAACAATGGGGTGCAGTATTTTGTGCCTCTACCTGACTTGAGGCAGGTAGTACGTAAATGAACATTCGTGCACGAACTGCATACTTAAGTGGACGTACTGATCCACAAATTCAGTGTATCTCCACAGTCTCACAACTAGAAGTACCAGGACTTATTTAGTGTCACCGCCAGCAGAACCAAACTGGTATCAGAAACTAAGCCAGTGTGCCGGCCGCGGTGGTCTCGCGGTTCTAGGCGTGCAGTCCGGAACCGTGCGACAGCTATGGTCGCAGGTTCGAATCCTGCCTAGGGCATGGATGTGTGTGATGTCCTTAGGTTAGTTAGGTTTAAGTAGTTCTAAGTTCTAGGGGACTGATGACCACAGCTGTTAAGTCCCATAGTGCTCAGAGCCATTTTTTTAAAGCCAGTGTTGAAACATATACTTGTGATACAACTGTTTAACATCATTATTATCATTAGCAAGTTAAGTAATGTATGGTGGTCATTTTGTTTCAACCTCAGGTTAATTGCGAAATAGAACAACAGTGAAAATCCACTGAATCTTTGCACAGGTGCGTTGTGCAGTGTCTCTAGTATGCCTGTCTATTGCATCATCCCGAAATTTTCAGTTGTGAGCACACAAGAGCATAATGTCTCCCGTCAAGTGCGGAGCGTTGTTGAGGCGTTCTATCTGATTTCATGCAGGCCACATAACGTAACAGTCATGTGTTTCTTTCCCTGCAGGGGCAACGAAAATGCTCCTTCACTGTTTTCGATGGAAAGTGTTCGATCACCCACCATATAGCCCAGAGTGAACCACCGAGTGTGAGCACTCTGGCACGGAAGACGAGCTGCAGACCACTGCAGAGAATTGACGGAAATTACAGGCAGCTGCATTCTATGACAAGAATATTACAAACTTTTGGTATCACACTACGACAAAAGTCTGTTGGAGCAGTGGCTATGTACAGAAGTAGCTGGAAGATGGGCTGAATATTGCAAATAAAACTTTTTTTAATTTTCAGCATAGTTTCCATTTCGTGACCAATCACAAGATGAAAATGTAGTGCTGTATAAATAATATTAACTAGCCTTTCCCCCACAGTTTTTCCCATGTATGCATGTGACACCTGTATGTGTATCTCCTACTGCACTTTGCCCCTTGCACTGTGTCCACCTCTTCCCCCTCTGTCTGCCCACCACATCCTCCCTCTCCTTCTCCTCACTCTCTTAAACAGAGCCCTCTGACCATATCTTTCTTTCCCCCTTCCTCTGACCAATATGCTCGTCGCCCTCTCTCTTTCCATCTTTGTCTCCCCCTCTTCCTTTTCCACCTGTCCACTACCACTCTGCACCTTAGACTTGTCTCATGCAGCTATAATGCTGCCCCTATCTGTCCATTTCCTCTTCCCTCTCTATCTGTCCATTCCCTCTTCCCTTTCACACTGTCCATCCTCTACTGTATCTATCTCAGCCGGTCCCATGCCATGCTCATCAGCATGCAAGGCTCTTGCAATACAGTTCAGTAAAGCAGGCTTGTTCTATAGCCACAGCATGCCTGTCACACAGGGCAGGCTAAACATCAGAGGCTTGAAACACATTTATTTGCCTCTGACGTACAGGACGCAATTCAAAGCAGGTTGGTAAAGCATGTTGATATTACTCCAACACAATACACCTGTCTTGCAAGGCATTGTACATGTTGGAGCTTGGAAAGACCGTTCCTCACCCCTGACATGTAGGCTGCCCTGCAAAGCTGCTGTATTTGGTAGGCCAATACGTTTCCCACACAATACGACTGTCATGCAGACCAGCCTGTACACTAGGGGCTAGGAAAAACACGTTTTCGCACATACCTCCACTCATATTGGAGCTAGGAATTTGTAAACACCACAGCACTTTTTTTTGTGCGCCCTAAAATAACAACAAAAAAAACAGCACTTATACTCGTGAGGCCTATTGGTACTGTGCCAATTTTGGTTGAAATCGATCCAGTAGTGAGTTTGGGAGGAGATGCCAGACACACGGACACATAAGCACACACGCACACACACACACACACACACACACACACACACACACACACTGTATGTGTATGTGGGGTGGACCATTTTAATCGATAATGGAAAATTACTCAGTGTAGGGTAAGATAAAGCAAAATGTGCTAAATGAAAGTTGTTGATGGCTAAAAGGGTTATGCATTGCTACTAATGACCATGATCTTGAATGTCATTTTGAAGGTGAGTTGAAAGCTAAAGTAATTTTTTAATGGGAAGCCTAATATATGATTTTAGATTTGTAAAGAGCAGCAAATATTAGTGAAGGTCATGACAATGTACAGTGAAGGTCAAATAAGGAAATATGTTTTTATTTCTAGTAGGAATTAAGTCGGAATATAGGAGGGATAATGTTACATACAAATTGGAAGGGGCATTCCTAGCAATAAGAAGTGAGGGGACTCACTCACGACTTGCATATCAATGATCTGCTTTATTTACGTTTGTTGTCTTGAAAAGTCAAAATAACATTTATACGTTGCGATGTATTTATTTTTGCCAATAAACACGTTAACTGAAGCTCAAACCCTCTCTTCACTCTTTCCAAACCCGACGTCATAAATAGGAGTTTCCGTAAAACGGAACTCAACTTTGAAAGACTTTTGATAATTACCTTTAAGATCATGGTTACTGGTAATGATACGTGACTTGTTATGCTCATTACAATTTGTATCTAACATTGTATTTTGACGTATTCTTCCTGTGTTCCAAGTTGATCCCTAGTAGAAGTAAAAACATATTTGCTTATTTGACCTCTATTTAACCTTGCCATGACTGTTTAAAGTATCATTTTACACGTAACATTTGCTGCTCTTTTCAAATCTTAAATCAAATATTAGGGTTCCCACTTGAAAAAAAAATCACTTTAGCTTTCAAATCACCTTGAAAATCACGTTCAAGGTCAGGGAATTTAGTATCAATATGTGATCCACTTTGCCACCTACAACTTTTATCTGAAACATTTTGCTGTATCTCATCTCTATCCTGAATTATTTCCCATTATGAATGAAAATGTCCACCCTGCATGTATACATGTATAACAGATAAATTGTTGTTGAATGTACCGTAATTTGTGTTGTCTCAAATTTATGTTCATACCTTTTCTGCGCTGTGACACAGCTGATAAAGCTGCTGCCCGCTTAGCAAGTCGCCGCATCAACTAGCTCCTGTCACAGCGGGTTTTTTCTCTGCTATCTTTATGTCGAGTGTCAGGCTTATTTGGTGAAAAAAAACAGCATCAAAATACACTCATGCTCATAAACTAAGGACAATTAAGGAATGTGGTGCTACACAATGTGGCACTACGCAAAACTGGCGCTAATAGCATAGGCACTTACGGAACACACACGGCACAGATCTATAAGTTGAGAAAACCGTCCCGAGACACATGTGCTAAGAACGCCACTGTTTCCTGCGCATGTACCCTGACATCAATATGGGATATGATCACCATGCACACGTACATAGGCCGCACAACGGGTTGGCATACTCTGGGTTAGGTGGTCGAGCAGCTGCTGGGGTATAGCCTCCCATTCTTGCACCAGTACCTGTCGGAGCTCCTGAAGTGTCGTAGGGGTTTGAAGACTTGCAGCGATACGTCGACCGAGAGCATCCCAGACGTGCTCGATGGGGTTTTTATCTGGAGAACAGGCACGCCACTCCATTCTCCTGATATCTTCTGTTTCAAGGTACTCATCCACGATGGCAGCTCGGTGGGGCCGTGAGTTATCATCCATCAGGAGGGAGGTGGGACCCACTGCACCCCTGAAAACGTGGACATACTGGTGCAAAATGACGTCCCGATACACCTGACCAGTTACAGTTCCTGTGTCAAAGACATACAGGGCTGTACGTGCACCAGTCACAATCCCATCCCACACCATCAAACCACAACCTTCATACAGGCCCCTTTCAATGACTGTAAGGGGTTGGTATCTGGTTCCTGGTTCACGCCAGATGTCATGCCACATGAAAACCTGGCAAGAATCACTGTTTAGCTATACCTCGAGTCGTCCGTGAACATAACCTGGGACCACTGTTCCAATGACCATGTACTGTGTTCTTTACACCAGGCTTTACGGGCTCTCCTGTGACCAGGTGTCAGTGGAATGCACCTTGCAGGTTTGTGGGGAAATAAACCCTGTCTGTTCAGCTGTCTGTAGACTGTGTGTCTGGAGAAAACTGTTTCAGTGGCTGCGGCAAGGTCCCGAGCAAGGCTACCTGCAGTACTCCGTGGCCCTGTGCGGGCACTGATGGCGAGATATCGGTCTTCTTGTGGTGTTGTACACTGTGGACATCCCGTACTGAAGCGCCTGGACACGTTTCCTGTCTGCTGGAATCGTTGCCATAATCTTGAGATCACACTTTGTGGCACACGGAGGGCACGTGCTGTGTTTGACCAGCCTCCAGTCGCTCTAGTATTCTACCCCTCATAACGTCATCACTATGTGTTCTTTGAGCCATTTTCAACACACAGTCACCATTAGCACGTCTGAATACGTCTGCACACTTACTCGCTGCATCGTACTCTGACATGCACCAACACACCTCTGTGTACGTGGACTGCTGCCAGGTCAAATGCACCGCATGGTCATACCGAGGTGATTTAAACGCGCAAACCGCTCACCAGAGCGTTGTTTCACCATGTGTCAGCATTATTCTTAATTTATGAGCATGAGTGTAGTCTCAGGACTGAAGGCCACAAGAACAGTGTAGGGAAGAGCACCCTAAGACAGCAGCAGTTTATTGCCTGTAAGGGAAATGCTGTAGTATCTATATGACGTGTCCTAAAGCCCAAAATCATGCTATTGAAGGGAATCCCATATTGTAGCTGTTAGTATTGTCAGGTTACTGGAGGCAGATGTGAGGAAGGAGGGGCGGTATAAAAGCCAGTGAGAGGAGCGGCCACTTGACTGCAGAACACGTGGCGTGCGGCGGAGGGTGCCTGCGCCTAGTTAGCACGTACTGTGCCGGAGCTGGAGAGAGGCAGGTTGCAGGCGTCCTCCGGGTGCGGCACTGCGCGGCGAGCAGATGTCTGGCGGCTGCAGTGGGTTCGCGAGATGTTAACGAGCTTAGCATGGGGCTGGGGAGCAGGCAGCGCACAATGCGGCCAGCTGGCGACCCTCGCCAGGCAGGCCTTTGTGAGCGCAGGTGCCGCCGGGGCTCCGAGCGTTATGAACTGCGGCCGCAGTGTATCTGCCGGCCACCCCAGCCGGGCCGAAGCCACGTTTTTCATTCGCGTTTAATCGCCGGCCACTGACGTCCCGCCGCCGCGCCCTCTGCGGGCATACGCGTCCCGATTCTAGTCGTTATGCGAGGACCCAACAGGCGTAAGACGCCGTAAGCTCTCACCGCGCTGTGGAGCTACTCTTGGTCTGAATCCAGCTCCGTTTATCAACACCGCGAGAGGAGGCTCTCACTTGTCTCCACAGTGACATTGTTTTCTACCCCGCGAGATACAGACACTGCCCGGTACGAGCTCCGAACGAGTGGCCTGCAAGGTGGTGTTTGGGTTCGAGCCTACAATCAACGAACGTGGGTCGCGCAAAGTGGTGCTAGGGTTCAAGACCGCGACGTCTAAACCTCTGATTGCTTAGAGAACTTACAAGTTCGTTCAGACTTCCTACTGCCCGTAAATGGGGACGAGCGGCCGGCCGCTGTGACCGAGCGGTTCTAGGCGCTTCAGTCCGGAACTGCGCTGCTGCTACGGTCGCATGTTCGAATCCTGCCTCGGGCATGGATGTGTGTGATGGCCTTAGGTTAGTTAGGTTTAAGTAGTTCTAAGTCTAGGGGACTGATGACCTCAGATGTTGAGTCCCATAGTGCTTAGAGCCATTTGAACAGTTTTTTTTTTTTTTTTTTTTTTTTTTTTTTTGGGGACGAGCGAATTTACATCCAAACTATGAAATTAAAAGTATGCGAACATCCCTATATAATGCGGAGTTTACTATTAGATGTAGTTAGAGGTCGAGTCGGCAGTACAAACGGACGCGCTGTCAGTAGAGTGGTAGTGACAACTGAATAGGTCGATCAGGAGGGCTCAGTGACTTTGAACGTGGGCTAGTCATTCGATGTGACCTGAGTAAGTAATCCATCAGGGCCATTTCAATCCTCCTAAGGCTGCCCAAGCCGACTGTTAGTGTTATGAATGGGGAGTGGAAACGTGAAGGAAAAATCACAACTAAATTAAGAGCAGGTAGACCTCGTGTGCTGACGGACAGGGACCATCGAGCAATGCGCAGGGTGGTCGTAAAAGATCGCATGAAATCAGAGGAAGGAATCACTCGTGAGTTGCGAGGTGCCACCAGCAGGACAGCTAATAAAGTGACTGTCGGTAGGGAGTTGAATAAAATAGGACACAACGGTCGTGCAGCTTCTCATGAGGCAAAGACTTCTGTAACCAATGGCAAACGACGCTTGAGGTGGCTGTCGGGCAGTGGATGACTGTAAACTAGTGATTTATAGTGACGAATAGCGCTATACCCTGTCGCACTCCATCTCACTTGGGTGAATGCCTGCTGAACGTTATCTGTCATCATTGTGGTGCAAAACAGTGAAGTATGGTGGAGGCTGGTTACCAAAAGGGCGGTCCCAGTATTGGGGTTAACAAAATTCTCAATGCTAATGGATATGAACACATTTTACAGTATTGAGTACTGTGTATACTAGGGGAACAGGACTGTCTCGTGTTATCATGACAACGCATCCTGCGTAAGGCATCATTTGTGTCGCCTTGTGGACAGTAACTGTCCTGAAATGGAGTGACAGGGCCTGCCCAGAGTCCCGATCTCAAACCAGTGGAACATATTTGGGATGAGCTAGAATGTCGACTTCCTTCTAGAACATCACCATGTTCTCGATTTCAACTCTTGAGGAAGAATAGGCTGCCATTCTTCCACAGACATTCAGACACCTCATGGAAAGTTTTGTATCCCGCCTGGAAGGCGGCACGTGGGTCTGCTCCTGTAAACGGAATGGGTAGGCTGAATGTAGGAATTGAGCAGGAGCAGGTGAGGTAAGACTCTCGGTACAGATTCTTACGTGAAAGCACATTTAATTATTAGTCAATGACATGCGTAACTTTGCAACTGAAGAGCCCGTAGGTGCAAAACCGTATTCCCGCCGTAAGTAGTACATAGTCTCAATAGCAGGCTGAGGTTGAAGCGATGTTTCCAGGCCGTCTGCTCTTGATGAAATGGGCAGAATCTGTAGCGGAGCTCTTAGACCTCCACAGCACCGGCTAGAGGGTGCTGTCGACGGTGTCTGTCGTAGTGTCAACTTAAGAACTTTCACCTACGCCGTGGCATCGTAGCTATCGATACCACAGAAAGAGTCCCAAATATATAAAATAAGACCTTTAAGGACGTCCGAGGCCCTCCCTGCATATGTATTGTACGGCGAAGCCTCTGAGACTTCACCACTCACGGTAACTCATACAGTTGCAGCCAGGGGGGGGGGGGGGGGGGTGACTGCGCGGCTCACAGGGGCGTGTTCTTTTTTGTTTAGAAGGCCAGCTTAACTGTGCTAGCGACTGCTCTTCTCGGAGCCAGTTTCAAACTTCTCATCCCGATAGAAACGTTCGACTAACCGGAGTGATGATACTCTTCATGACCATCATAACTGTGTTTCGCAACGGGTTCTTCTTATTGTCTCCTTACCTTGCAGATGTGCCAAGGCAGGCTTTTATCACACAAAGACTTGGTTTTAACAAAACTTGCTATCTTGGCAATAATGGATAAATTATTAATGCCAACATCTCACAAAATATCAAGAAAAATACTTCTACACGTCTGGACTGATATTTTATTATTAAAATGTATCGGTCGCCCTCGGAACATGAATAAAATTAATATTAAAATTTTTGTACTTAGTAATTAAAAAATATATCATATTAATTTTTAACCTTAATGGCTTTTCTTATGTAATTGTAATTTTCCTTCTTGATGACGTACCATTGCAAGGTGAAAATATTGTTAGAGTCAAAATTTTTGGAATTGCTTCTTCCTTTGACTCCAAAATAATATATTCGTAAGCTATTACATACTTCTCACTTTCTGAAAGGTTCGTACTGTCTTTGAATTTCATTGTCCTGATAAATTTTCTGTCTGCGTCTGTGAAAGAGGATCGGTACGTTGCTTGATCTAATCTGTCGTCTATCGTGTGGTGTCTGGTCTAAATTTCTTTCATCAACGCAACTTTTAAAAGTCATGGGTCTTTAAACAGCAGCTTCGATGTCGTTATGTCAGTATTTTGTGCAGATGTTAGCATTTCCAGGTACTGTGTTGTTTCAGATGGTTCAAATGGCTCTGAGCACTATGGGACTTAACATCTGTGATCATCAGTCCCCTAGAACTTAGAACTACTTAAGCCTAACTAACCTAAGGACATCACATACATCCATGCCAGAGGCAGGATTGGAACCTGCGACCGTAGCGGACACGCGGTTCCAGACTGAAGCGCCTAGAACCGCACGGTCACACCGGCTGTGTTGTTTCATTTTAGATTATTGAGGTTATGGACAGGAAAGTGAGCTTTCACGAAGATAACTAGCAGTTGCAAAGATCTTACTGCAAGAAAGGCATTTACAGAGAGGAATAGCTAACAGACTAGACATGTCACAAAAATCAATAAGATTTATAAATCAGGCAAGAAGTAATGAGCATGACTACTACTCCACTCGACGTGGGTGGACAAACGAGAAACTGTCAGTAATTATTACTTTGTGATTAAAAGTTAAACTTCAGAGTCGATATTACGACTTCCGCCTATATACACAACATGCGTTCGATAGTAATAATGTCACTGTTATTACCCATTCGGGACGGAGAGCCACTGTATTCGTCTGAGCACGCTGTGTTATGGATGGGGTAAGGGGACATGCTATTATTCTAGCTTGTTTTCCATAACTTCTGCACGCACACCCTGTTATTATAACTTGTAATTTTACCGGAAGCTACTATCGAAAGCGCTCACTGACTCTCGATTTACAGATCTGTTGCATATAGTATGCCATATAATATAACAAATTACGCTGTTGTTAACACGTTGGCTTATCTGGGTAATAAGAAGGATCGACCAAGCTCATCTACCTTATCGTACAATGCAGTTGACGTAGAGATGTCTGGTATTTTCGAGTGATCCGGCCAACTGTTCCAAAAGCAATATAATTTAAGAAGGCATGAGGCAGGTAAGTGACTCGCGGATACTATCGATTTACTAAGTTCATTATCATATAATGTGTAAAGGGGACTTGGTGCGCAACAACTTCATCGACACAGCGGTTCGCCTGTATGGATGAATCATAGCTCAATTTTCCACTTTATTGTGTAACAGGAATGTTGACATGTGCCTAGCGACAAACAAACAGTTAATTGTGTATCTTTATTTTTTCGAAGTTATAACTAAAACTTAAGTAAAACTTTCTGATTATCTCTCCTTGACAAATATGCCCATTCATCCGTAAGTTAGTTTGCTTCCAGATGGCCTGTGGACATTTCTCGAGACTGATTCCCTGTCATCGGGAATTTTGGTACTTTCTTCGCATTCCTAGTCGGAGTGTTTTGGCTCAAAATGGCTCTGAGCACTATGGGACTTAACATCTATGGTCATCACTCCCCTAGAACTTAGAACTACTTAAACCTAACCTAAGGACAGCACACAACACCCAGCCATCACGAGGCAGAGAAAATCCCTGACCCCGCCGGGAATCGAACCCGGGAACCCGGGCGTGGGAAGCGAGAACGCTACCGCACGACCACGAGATGCGGGCGGAGTGTTTTGTTCTGTAGCTATACAGACTATCCGGACCAGAGTCCACTCCGAGGCAGAGGAGCCGATTGGGAGCTGGTGCGTATTGGCAGTCCGTCTCGTCATCCCCTCCGACTGCCGACTGGCTCAATCTGGGAAAGTGGGTCTAGACAAAGACGAGAATTAGTGTAATCCCGCGCTGACGTCAGCGGGCCGCCAGATGGCGCTGTCCGGAGCGGAGCGGGGCGCAGTCACCTGTTTTGCGGCGTGGCGGCGGCGCCACATATGGTCCTCGCATTGCGCTTTAATGGGCTGCGGAGGGTGTGTCCAGGGGGGCGGGGATGGCGGGCGGGGGCAGGGGAAGGAAGCTGCACAGCTGGTGGCTGGCTGCGCGGATTCATCAGGCTGCCCAGGCCGACTGGGATAATGAAATTGATCTGCGGACCACAATCTGTTCGTTCCGGCCGACAATGAAGACAACACGCCGAGTCTGCGGCCGCCATGAAACTGAGCCGCGTCGTTCCGGTGTGGCGACCCCGCCAGGCATTCATTACACTGCACAGTGTCTGGCGAGCTGCATCCTCACACATATTCACAACGGCGCGGGGCATTGGCTCCAGCACCGCAGCGATTGCCGCAGGTAATCATACGATGCAGGTTTTACTGGCTCGTCTTTACACCCTTGGTTAACATCGATGTTTTGGGGATTAGGCAGTGGTCGCTAACATACTGGCCATTAAAATTGCTACACCAAGAAGAAATGCAGATGATAAATGGGTATTCAATGGACAAATATATTATACTAGAACTGACATGTCATTACATTTTCACGCAATTTGGGTGCATATATCCTGAGAAATCAGTACCCAGAACTACCACCTCTGGCCGTAATAACGGCCTTGATACGCCTGGGCATTGAGTCAAATAGAGCTTGGATGGCGTGTACAGGTACAGCTGCCCATGCAGCTTCAATACGAAGAGTAGTGACCGGCGTACTGTGGCGAGCCAGTTGCTCGGCCACCACCAGACGTTTTCAATTGGTGAGCGATCTGGAGAATGTGCTGGCTAGGGCAGCAGTCGAACATTTTCTGTATCCAGAAAGGCCCGTACAGGACCTGCAACATTCGGCCATGCATTATCCTGCTGAAATGTAGGGTTTCGCAGGGATCGAATGAAGGGTAGAGCCGCGGGTCCGTAACACATCTGAAATGTAACGTCCACTGTTCAAAGTGCCGTCAATGCGAACAAGAGGTTACCGAGACGTGTAACCAATGGCACCCCATACCATCACGCCGGGTGATATGCCAGTATGGCGATGACGAATACACGCTTCCAATGTGCGTTCACCGTGATGTCGCCAAACACGGACGCGACCATCATGATGCCGTAAACAAAACCTGGATTCATCCGAAAAAACGAGGTTTTGCCATTCGTGCACCCAGGTTCGTCGTTGAGTACACCATCGCAGGCGCTTCTGTCTGTGATGCAGCGTCACGTGTAACCGCAGCCATGGTCTCCGAGCTGATAGTCCATGCTGCTGCAAACGTTGTCGAACTGTTCGTGCAGATGGTTGTTGTCTTGCAAATGTCCCCATCTGTTGACTGAGAGATCGAGACGTGGCTGCACGATGCGTTACAGCCATGCGGATAAAATGCCTGTCATCTCGACTGCTAGTGATACGAGGCCGTTGGGATCCAGCACGGTGTTCCGTATTACCCTCCTGAACCCACCGATTCCATATTCTGCTAACAGTCATTCGATCTCGACCAACGCGAGCGCCGGCCGAAGTGGCCGTGCGGTTAAAGGCGCTGCAGTCTGGAACCGCAAGACCGCTACGGTCGCAGGTTCGAATCCTGCCTCGGGCATGGATGTTTGTGATGTCCTTAGGTTAGTTAGGTTTAACTAGTTCTAAGTTCTAGGGGACTAATGACCTCAGCAGTTGAGTCCCATAGTGCTCAGAGCCATTTGAACCAGCCAAGCCAACGCGAGCAACAATGTAGCGATACGATAAACCGCAATCAAAGTCGGAAACGTGATGGCACGCATTTCTCCTCCTTACACGAGGCATCACAACAACGTTTCACCAGGCAACGCCGGTCAAATGCTTTTTGTTTATGAGAAATCGGTTGGAAACTTTCCTCATGTCAGCATGTGTAGATGTCGCCACCGGCGCCAACCTTGTGTGAATGCTCTGAAAAGCTAATCATTTGCATATCACAGGATCTTCTTCCTGTTGGTTAAATTTCGCGTCCGTAGCACGACATCTTCGTGGTGTAGCAATTTTAGTGGCCAGTAGTGTAATTAAACTTTCGCTACTGGAGCCAGTGTAGACGGATAACTACAATGGCGTAAAAAAATCACAACACCAAAAAATAATTAATGTAGAGTATTGAAATTTCGTAAATACATTTTCCTAGTTAATATATTTATGTGATTGACGCTGAAAGTTCGAAAGTTAATGCAAGAGCGAGATAAGCCACTGGAAATGTGAAATGCTACTACGTTAGTAATCGGTGTAATCGCCAGAATGTTGAATTCAATCATGGAAGCGTGCATTAATTGTGTTGCACAGGTGCCAGATGTCGATTTGTGTGTTGGAGTTCTGTGCCTGTTGCACTTGGTCGATACAAGGACGGTTAATGCTGTTTGTGTATGACGTGGAGCTGTCATCCGATGATGACACATATATGGTTGATTGTAGATAGATCTGATGATCGAATACCACAAGGCAACATTTCGACTCTCTGTGGTGCTTGTTAGGTTACATCAGCGGTATATGGGCCAGCGTTATTCCGCTGCGAAACACCCCCTGGCATGCAGCTCATGAATGACAGCGCAACAAATCGAGCCACCAAACTGATGTAGAGTTTTGCTGTCAGGGTGTGTGGCATATCCACGAGAGTGCTCCTGCTGTCATTAGAAATCACACCCCAGACTGTGGATGGAGGTCCAGTGTGTCCAGCACACAGACAGGCTGGTTGCAGGTCCTCAACTGGTCTCCTTCCAAACAACACACGGCCATCGTTGCCACCAAGGCAGAACCAGCTTTCATTAGAACTATAAAATTTTGTCCATTTTATTTGGACTGTTGAGCTCTGTGGCCGTGGATAATGATATTTTACTACAAAAATACAGCGACCAGCAACTTTTTTTCAATTTTTTTCAATGCGTTTTATTTATGCCAATATGCATTTCGAGTTTTCAACCATCTTCGCGAAATTGATGTAAATGATTGGAATCGTTGCTTTTGCACAGGCCAACGGTAGCATCCAAACTGCTGTCGATAATTTATCACCGTAGAAACTGAAGATACATGTAATTTGCCAGCTGAAGATGGGTGCAAACCCGAAATGCATATTGGCATAAATAAAACGCATTAAAAAAATAATAAAAAAGGTGGCTGGTCGCTGTATTTTTATAGTAAAATTTCATTAGAACATATAACCCATCATGCCGTCCAATGAGCTATTGTTTGAAACCACTGAAGTCACAAATGGTGGTGGTTTGGTGTCAGTGGAACGCACGCTGCAAGGCGTCTGGTTCGCATCTGTAACAGTTTTATGTAACTGTGGTGCCAACTCTACTCAAATTGTTGCTGCATACGCAGTTGTATGCGCCAAAGCCACACGCTGAACACGATGTGTCTTCCCCTTCGTTGATGCCGGAGGCCGGTCTTCTTGCGACAGTACATTCTTGAGACTACCGCTGCCGCCAATAATGTACTCATGTATGGTGGCTACATTCCTGCCAAGGCTTTCTGCAATACCGCAGAAAGATTATACAGCTTCTTGAAACCAGGTTCGAATCCTGCCTCGGGCATGGATGTGTGTGATGTCCTTAGGTTAGTTAAGTTTAATTAGTTCTAAGTTCTAGGCGACTGATGACCTCAGAAGTTAAGTCGCATAGTGCTCAGAGCCATTGAAACCCTTTCACACGACTTCGTTCGAATTCAGTGAGTTTTTGGCAATGGTGTCTTTGTTGTTTTAAAGGCATTCTTGACTAACATCAGCTTATCACATCCAATCTCAAACGCTCACGACTAGTACAGCATGTATTTCAAGCGAACCTCATTTGGAGTCTCATGGTAGCGCTACTGGTGTAAAATTTAAATAGACATCATATTTAAGCTGTAGAAACACGCGTACCAACTTTTGTTACGTCGCAAAACTCCATCTTCGGGGTGCGATTTTTTTTCCCCCTCAGTATGTACACCCAACTTTGTAGTAATGATATTCCGACTGTGCGCTGCACGATTTGCGTTGTTAATAGTGACAGTGTCATGACGTGGCGTGAGGCGCAGGCACTGGTGCATTAGTGTGCATTTCAATTGCACATCGTCAGCATGAGTGTGGAGAAGATGAGCAGGGACTTACTCGTGAATGTTTTATCAAAGCAACAGCAATACTACTGCTTTTCTTCGCGAGTGTCGCCGCGTTAAACGAATACGGAAAGATACTCTTTCCGCACAGGGGCTGAAGAAAATGACTCGGAAGTTCGAATTAACTGCAGATTTGGGAACTGCTCGTGTGAGAGGTCGAAGGCCAATTGCACCACAAATTGTTGAGGAAGTCTCTGTCGCTATGGCTGACAACGGGACACTAACACATGTTGGAAGTTGAAGGTGAGCGTAGCGAGGGACGTAGCTAACATCCAACCTGAGACGTTCCGGGTAACAGTAGAGCAATTTACAAAGCGGTTTAAGGCTGTCGTGGCTGCAAATGGTCGTCACGGGTTTGTAACGTGGGACGTAAATGTGGTACGCAATTAAGATATGTTAACCTCTCAAGTGGAAATTAAGATGTGTTTCTTTCAGTGATTTATTCGTTATTTCTTTTCATCATGTTCTTACAAACGTGTCCATAAAGTTCAATTTTCCTACGATCATTCGTTTTTGAGGCGAGGCCCACTGCAGTAGCGAAAGTTTAGTTTAACCACCCTATACATTACTGACCGCTAAAGTTGCAAAAACGAGAGGGATACCAAATAACGAAATTTTCAGTGGAAAGCAATGGTAAATCCACCTTTCATACAGTTTTGCGAATTTATCAAACTGTCAAGAGTTTCTTCTCTCTGCCCGCGTTTTCTCATTTTTCCAAGCCACGGAAAAAGATCACGCTGTGAACTAAAATCTGAATGTGTTTTATTTTCATTACACTAGATATTCAGCACACTTTGTACCTATAACCCATCTTTGGATTGAATGAATGTGGGTGTAATTACACACGCATGCAACTGGTCACATTCACGTGGACTTTCTTGGTGTGGATTTGCAGCAGAGGCCTGGGAACGGCAGCTGAAATTTCAAACCTGGCAGACGTGAGGGCTTTATCCGCGTGGGTGTTCGTACCGGAGGCTCTCACGAGTGCCCCCCCCCCCCCCCCAAATCGCGTGACAGGAACGCTTTCGTTCAAATTCTTAGACACTGAACCCATGAAAGATTTTCGGAACGTCCCTCTTCTCCCTGGAAGATTTTCACTCTCAGTGCTAGGAGGTAAGCTGATTGGATCTCAGACAGAAGTTACCGGGCTGCTGACGAGTAGAATAGCGGCGGGGTCGCTGTGCTGGAGGCGAGTATGTGGCGCTACTTCTGCGCGCACTTAGATGGAGATTTTCAAAATGGGAACCAGCTGATGCTTTCCGAGCTAGGATCTTCATGTAACTTTAAACTCATTTGTGAGGAGCATTATAAGTTTCTAGCGAGTGTTAAATTTTCTGTCATTTCAATAAATTCAGATGGGACAGAACTTGTTGTTTACCCGGAAACACTTTGTAAGTAGGCTGTTTAGGTTTTTATATTGGTAACGCCACGTAGCGCTCTGTATGAAAATCACTGGCTGTGCTGTGTGCAGTCTGTGGCTAGTTTGCATTGTTGTCTGCCATTGCAGTGTTGGGCTGTTGGCTGTTAACAGCGCGTAGCGTTGCTCAGTTGGAGGTGAGCCGCCAGCAGTGGTGGATGTGGGAAGAGAGATGGCGGAGTTTTGAAATTTGTAAGACTGGATGTCATGATCTGCTATATACATTATGACTTTCGAACACTATTGAGGTAAATACATTGTTTGTTCTCTATGAAAATCTTTCATTTGCTAACTATGCCTATTAGTAGTTAGTGCCTTCAGTAGTTTGAATCTTTTATTTAGCTGGCAGTAGTGGCGCTCGCTGTATTGCAGTAGTTCGAGTAACGAAGATTTTTGGTGAGGTAAGTGATTTGTGAAAGGTATAGGTTAATGTTAGTCAGGGTCATTCTTTTGTAGGGATTTTTGAAAGTCAGATTGCGTCGCGCTAAAAATATTGTGTGTCAGTTTAAACACAGTCATGTATAATTGTTCTATGGGTACGTTTCATATGTCGATCCTTAGCCGAGGATACCTCACTGGAATCTTCTGATTTTTTCTTGTAGTTTGTGTAATTAGTGTAGATTTTGTTTATTGCTAGCGCGTAATTGTAGAGAGAATCTCCTTTGTAGTTGCAGTCTTTCATCGTTGTGCAGTAAAACAGGTGTGTCACGCATGTAAATTTGCACCAAGTATTTCGCAGCTGCACTTGCAATTAACTGGATATTATTTTCAGTGCTATGTTAATGTGTTCTTTTATTTTTGCTCTTCAAATTGTGTTTTTCTGTGTTGTCGTGTGAGATATTGTGACAATAATGGCGTGTGAAAAACGTAATACTAGGCTCCAAAGTAAACTGACAAATGACAGTGAAGACGAAAGCAGTGTGTTAGCGCCACCATGTAATGAATTAACTAATGTTCAAAGTAGTAATTTGGTAATTGTGCATAGGGAAATGGAGCGGGCTGCAAATAATGGTGTAGGCAGTGAAACAATTAGTGAACAGGGAAGCATTATCGATCGATCGGTCGGCAACAGCTCGCCTCAGGATTCCGAAATGACAGGACACAATCTTGCAAATACTGTAGATTCAGGTTTTGCGTCCCCACCGTTTTCTCAAATAAATGAACACACATTTTCTGCTTTTCAAAATGCGAATATTGCCGGTTCAAATGCACTGCCGAATAGCACTCAGGAACATGTTTCAGACACCAGTGCACTGTTATTGCAGTTAATGCAATAAATGGGACAAAGGCTACAAAAGTTAGATACAACGCTTGAACAAAATCAGAAACAAATGGGACAAAATCTTCAAACGTTAGACACAATGGAACAAAATCTTCAAAAGCTAGACACAATGGTACAAAATCTTCGGAAGTTAGACACCACACTTGAACAAACACGTGAAGATTTAACTACTGAGTTACATAACATTGAATCGGAATGTCAAAAAGTCTGTAAAAACACAAATTTGTGAGCATTTACAACCTATTTTTTCGCGTCATGAAAATGCATTACAGAATCACGAAGCAGTCATAAAAGAAATGCAAACTATTGTTCATGAAAATCACGACACCTTGCAAGCTAAAATTGACTCAGTTGCATCTACCGAGTCGGTTACGAAACTTGCAAAAACTCAGGAAAACTTAAAGGACACAGTAGATACGATTTCAACACAAATGGACACTCTGAAACTTGGTTCAGAAAAACACACAGAGGAAATAATTTCACTTTCGGATAAAGTAGCAGAACTTTGAGATCAGTTCACTAACTTAGCTACAAAGGTAGATGATGATCTGAATGACACAAGACCTGTAGCCTTCACGGACACTGAAGAGTATGAACAAATTAGAAAATTCAAACAAAATCAAAATCAAATCAATACACAGTACAAAAGAGAAATCCGGGAAGTACAAGATCAGTTGGCACAAGTAATACAAGAATTACATATTTCAGAGGACACTCGCGCTCCAGTACGGGAAGAGGGACATAGAAATACGGAACAACCACAAAATAATAACACAGGACACTTCGGAAATTATAAAAGAAATTGGCAAGGTGCACCGAATTTTGAGATGGAACCGCCGACACGCAGTAACAATGACCGATATGCGACTCGTCGACATGATGATTTGGACTATAAGCTGTTTATTACTACACGTAAATTCAAAACATTTAAGAATTCCGGCAACGACATTCATCCACAAGCGTGGCTTCATCAATTCTCTCATTGTTTTCCTCCCAACTGGTCAGTGGAGCACAGGTTAGAATTTATGTGTGGCTACTTGGAGAATGAACCAGCTGTAAGAATGCGATCGGTCGTACACGATTGTCACAGTGAAGGAGAATTTTATCATGCCTTCATCTCAGCGTATTGGTCTCAAGCTACACAAGACCGAGTAAAACATAGCATCATAATCATGAAACGTTTCGAACAATCTGAATTTTCCAGTCTTATGAAATATTTTGAAGACATGTTGCATAAGAATCAGTATCTTTCAAACCCATACAGCCCCTCAGAACTCATCCGCATTTGCTTAATCAAACTGCCTGAACATTTACGACATATTATTTTAGCAGGACGTTGCAAAGACGACATTGAAGCTTTTCAGGGACTGTTACAAGAACTGGAAATTGACACTGACAATAACGGAACGCGAAAATAGGAGCACAACAATTACAGGTCACATCTGTCACAATTCCGCGATGACAGAAGTAATACACGACAATGCTATTCTTACAACGTAAATCGTGACCAAAACAGACACCACCCACATGACAACCGTTGGCAGAGTAGTAATAATTACAGGGAAAGATCACCTCTCTGCGGTAATGACTATCACAGAGACAATCAGAGAAACAGACAATATGGGAACCAAAATAATTATTATCAAGGGAGACAGAATAACTTTAGATGCAACGGTCCAGCGCACAGTTACGATTCAGGGAGAAATTCTCCACCACGTGACCGACAAGAATGAAACTATGGAATCTACCGACATGACGACAGACGATATGATCGTAACGACAGACCTGAATTGCATCAGAACTGGCGGGATTCAAACAGAGCAGGGCCCTCTCGACAAGGTGAATTTGTAGAAGTTAGGTCTCCAAATCCCAATAACGACGCGCGCCATCAAAGACACAAAATGGCAATGACTCATACCGCTGGCAGCCACAAAACGTACTTATGTAACTGACGACGCAGCTGCCGTAGCTAGTAATTACGTAAAAATGGAAGACATTAGGGACATCTTACTCCAAGAACACGACGTAAAACGTAACAACATTGCATATCCTGTGATACACATTACTGCAAATGACGTAAAATTTACGGCAGTACTTGACTCTGGCAGTCCCATTTCAGTGATTAGTGAAACAGCTTTTAGCAAATTCAACAAATCGAACGATTGCCCCACACTTCCGTTACGTAAGATTAAATTACAAGGTGCAATCTTTGGAAAAAGTGTAGATGTACGCCAACAAACCAACTTAGATTTCTGTTGTCAAAGCCACAGCTTCTCTATAAAATTTCTTATTGTTCCATTATTGTCGATGGAAATTATAGTGGGAGTAGATTTTTTTAATGAATACAAAGCAATCTTAAACTTTCACGATGCTAAAATAAGTTTAGAGAAAGAAGGTAAGTCAATAGCTTTGAAATTTGAAGATTGGTTCTCAAACCATGACGAAGAAATTAATCGGCTTTACCTCCTGTTAGACAACAGTTCGGAATTTTCGACGGAACTTGACACTAACAATCACTCTGCAAGTACTGACAGGGATGATATCGACGGCATATTTGAAACTAATGAGTTAATTCAGAATAAAATTCAAACAACTGAGAATTGTAATGACACTGATAGGCAAGACCTTTTTGAGATTTTACAAGCACATTCCACAGTTTTTACTCACAATACAGGAACAATCAAGGGATTTCAATACCAATTTCGTGTTCGTGAGCATACTAAATTTTGTGTTAGACCATACGTAATTCCAGCACATTATAGGGACCGTGTTAGAACAGAAATACAATCTATGCTTGACGAGGGCATTATTGAGCCTGCAGTAAGCTCATACAACAATCCATTACATGTTGTTGAGAAGAAAAATGGATCGATCAGGTTTGTCTTAGATTCGAGACAAATCAATACTATCATTATTCCTGAAACAGACAGGCCGCAAACGTTAGAAGAACTTCTTCAAAATTTTAATGGTGTAAAAGTGTTGTCTTCCATTGATCTCAGATCCAGCATTTATCAGATCGAACTTCATCCAGAATGTAGAAAATACACAGCTTTCCTTTGTTTCGGCGTTTGTTATCAGTTTCGGAAACTTCCTTTTGGTTTGAACATTTCTTCAGTAGCATTCATTCACGGACTAAATTCCATATTACCTGAGTTCTTAAAACGTCACATCACCTTATATGTGGACGATATTCTAATAGCAGAAGCTTCATGGGAACAACATAATCGCATCCTCAACAGTTCGTTACGTATTTTTGCAGAATCTGGAATTACAGTTAACTTGGAAAAGTCTAAATTCGGTAGGTCAAAGGTGAGGTTTTTGGGACATATTATTTCTTCTGAAGGCATTCAGCCGGATCCTGAAAAGTTAGAAGCAATCAGAGACATTCCAGTTCCATCCACAAAAAAACAAGTCCGCAGTTTTCTAGGTCTCGTAAATTTTTACCGTCGTTTTCTGAATATGCAAATTCTAGTTACACCAAAACTTTGTTCTCTCACTGGAAAAAATACTATTTGGAACTGGGACGAACAAGCGCAGTTGGAATTCAATTCTTTGAAAGAAGCGTTACTTAACGCGCCAATTTCTGCCTTAGCACGGATTCTTCTAAAGTCGGTCTTGGTGCCCATTTATTTCAAGAAGCCATAGAAAATGACACTACTGTTCAGAAAACCATTGCTTTTGCTAGCAGAGTGCTAACAAAATCTGAAAAAAATTATTCCGTTACTGAATTAGAAGCTTTAGCTATCGTTTGGGCATTTAACAAATTCCGTTTCTTTCTTTCTGGTAAGCACGTAAAAGTATACAGTGATCATCGTGCATTACAATTTCTTATGTCTTCAAAATTAAATCATGACAGGTTAAAACGTTGGGCATTGTTTCTGCAAGAATTCCACTTCACAATAGTCTACATTCCCGGCAAGGAGAACATTGTTGCGGACGCACTGTCACGCGCACCGGCTGGGCTTGAGAAAAGTAACACAGAAGGCAACCTCAAGAAAAATTTCAGTATTCTTTACATTCAGAAAGTCGCCTTTGAAAACTTCATCACCACATCTTTAAAGGACATTGCTCATGAACAAGATAAAGATCCGATTTGGAAAGACATCAAGAGCAAATGGCATGAAAAGACACACACACAGATTCGGCATTATTATCTGGTTAGAAACAACAGACTGTTCAAACGCTGCACTGAAGATGACAAGCTATGGCTACTTTGCATTCCTGACGATTTTGTTAATAAGCTCATTTGGTACATTCATTTCAGCTATGCACATTTTGGCCCACGAAAATGTTATCATATTCTTCGAACGACTTGTTATTTTAACAATATGGAAAAGAGAATTCGAAGAGTCTTGTCTATTTGTAAACTTTGTCAAAAGGCGAAACCATCTACTATCTCCCATCGTGCTCCGCTGTTTCCTATCATTCCTTCTAAATTAAAAGAATTTGCTGCTGTTGACCTCTTGGGACCGCTTGTCGGAACATCTAATGGATTTTCGTACGTTCTAGTCGCTGTTGAACTTACTTCAAAATTTGTTTCTTTCACTCCGTTACGTAAAGCCACTGGACGGTCTGTATCCAACGCCTTTGTTAAAAATTTCTTACGTGAAGTTGGACACGTTAGTAAAGTCATTTCAGATAACGGACCGCAATTCAGATCAGCTGTTTGGCCACGCATGCTTCGGAATCATAAAATCAACCTGTTTTTATTTCATTGTACTCACCACATTGTAACCCCTCCGAACGGATTATGAAAGAACTCAATAAGCTTTTCAGACTTTATTGTCACAGAAAGCATCAGCATTGGGACAGATATTTACACTTATTTCAAAATGTGCTGAATAAAATGGCTCATGACTCCACTGCTTTACCACCTACTCTTGTACTGAAGAATGAAGAACCACCGAACAGAATCAGAGAGCTTGTACCTTTCCCGAATACACGTAAACTTCGACACAAAGACATAATTCAAATTCAAATGGCTCTGAGCACTATGGGACTCAACTGCTGTGGTCATAAGTCCCCTAGAACTTAGAACTACTTAAACCTAACTAACCTAAGGACAGCACACAACACCCAGCCATCACGAGGCAGAGAAAATCCCTGACCCCGCCGGGAATCGAACCCGGGTAAAAGACATAATTGATTGTCTATTTAAAAAGTAAAATCTGCAGCAGACAAAAGGAGAAAACTACACGGTAAAGCAAATGCAAAGAAATTATATATTGGTCAGAAAGTTCTCATTAAAGCTCATTCATTGTCACATAAGAAGAAACACTTGAGTCACAAATTCTTTCTAGTTTACAATGGACCTTACAGAATCCGACGTATACCACATGATAATTGCGTTGAAGTTGAAACTCTGCGTACTAGGAAGAGTAAAGGTTTACACCACATTTCACATGTAAAACCGTTTATTGAAAGATAACCTGCTTTTTAACTTTGTCTTTGCCATCTAACTTTTCACTTTACATTGCTAGTATGCTTTGTCAGACTTAAGAAACTATTACCATGCAACAATGTTTGAAGTTAAATATCCAGTCAAGAACCTGGGCAACTTATTTAGACAAGTAATTACGAATGCATTGTTATAGTGAACAGACGACACAGTGTTGTACATTCTTGCAACAAGTTGCAAGATTACGTAACGACTATCAGACTTACATACTTAATGCAACATTTTGGTTTACTTGAAAAGATACTCTTTATTTGAAGTACATTCGGTGAGATTTAAGATGACTTAGCATTTGGTTTTTTTGATAGCTACACGATTATATCACGACACTATTAATATGTGACACAATTTACATTGTTGCTTTTGCGGTGTATCCGTTTTATATCTGGACAGTTTTTCTGTATTTTTCTGGAAAGTAAAACATGTTTTAGTAGTGACTTTTGTGGTATAGCTACAATGAGAGAGCCTTTTTCGTAGCACAACAATACGTCACATTATAGTACTTTCTTGATCACGGTAAGGTACGTAATAACTACCATTTCTATAAGCAAAGCATTTCACTTTCGTTTATGATGAGGTAAGTACATTGACTTCAGCAGAACTTTGCTTACAGAGGACGATAACTACGACACTTCCACAGAGATTATCTTACAACAAGACGCACAGTTTAGCGCTACAGTACAGGTATTTGAGTGATTAATTTTGTACTTAAAACATTTATTTTTAAAGATATTTGAAGTACAATGATACAAAGGTTTTCCGTGATACATTTCATTCCATTGCTGTAACCTGTAACACCTGAGGGTATAATTACATTAATACTCAGGGGGTTACACGCTTACTTTGTGTACCATGTGTGTGGCAAGCACAAGGAGCCCTAGATAATATGGTATTTGCTTATACAACTTTACACATAGGTATCATATTTCTCTAACACATAAATTACACAGCTATATGATCATTTAACTGAGAGAGACAAACATTTCTTTTACTACATCAGTGACAGATGTTTACGCAATTACACAGTTGGATAACTTCACACTTATGAAATTGTATTTTGTCTGTACTTTGTGAACTGTTCATATTATTTTCAGAACCATTGTCATACTATGAGAGCTTTGAATGATGTATTTGGTATGGGATCATGATTTTTAAAGTACGTTTGAGGTAGATGACACTATTGAAATGAGCAGAGAATTTTTTTTTAGGTTCTGAAATTATTGGAGGAAGCTACAACGATTTTGAGAATTGACTGAGATGTTATGATATTATTACGACGACGATGTGTATTATGCTGTTGAAATATGTTTATGATCAATAAGATGATGCTACCGTATATGAGGAATTTGATTAGGCTACATATTTCTTATGATGAAATATTGAGGAAGTGTCGACGAATATGTATATGTATAATACGGTAAGGAATAATGAGTAGTGGTTAGGGACTCTGATTTGTGGAAAAGGATGTTGGAAACCGAGAATCGTACTTCAAGAGTTATGAAATGTGTGTATATGCGTAAATGTATCACTATGCTGGTGAAAATTTTTTGGACACTGTTATATTTACAGGATTTTGTTTCTACAGATTTGAAACGCAAATTCTCGACCTGTGAAATTTTTATATGAGACTGTCACTGTAGTGCAAACTGGTGTAAGTATTTCAGTAAGAAAGCCAAGTGACCTTGACGTAATGCGTCTTGAGCGGCCAGCTGTGTCAGACGCCTGGAGAAAAAGCCATTAGTGTGTGCCTTTTCAGAGGCACAGGTAGAACAAAAAAAGAGGCCATTATCCTCGCTATTGACATTTCTTTGTCGAAAGCATCGCAAATACGACACACTCAAACTTGAAAACATATGATTACACTGTGGAGCTCTTAATTTATGATATTTACTAAAATGCCTAATGAAATGATGAGAAACATTTTTACATCTATTGTCTTTCTAGTTGAGAGATTGCTCAATTTGTTTAATATCTAGTTTCTAGTTGTCCTGCAGCATTGGTTAAAATAAAATTTTATAGATGTAGTAATATAAATATTTTATGCCTACAGACCCAGTAAAGAATAACTTTATGATGTACTTAAAAAAAACGAAGGAGCACAAAAAGACATTTCCCTTCACAGGAATTGCATACAGAATTTTCTTTTCAAGTACTTGGTAATTTCTTTTGTAGAATAATTTCTGATGCATCACTCTAGTGTTAAGATGTGACATAGGTATTAGACATGGCCATCTTTAGTATAATATTTTTTTGCTTGAGCTTTGTCATGTTTAGATATAAGTTATTACATTTGCTGCTGCTGTTTGCCAGGCATAGTGCTACTAAATTTCACTTTGTATTACTCTGTTAAGCTAGTTTTACTACTGATTTATTTTTCTTGTTGGTGCACATTGGCTCATATTAGTTGTAATGTTGCATTGCTTGGTAATTTAGATTTACTGCAGCTTGCTTTGAAAATTTCCATTTTTTTGTCATTGCTGTTTGTGTTAATTGTTTTGTGCTGCTGCATTGCCTCATCCCTTGGTATATATATATCTGAGCTCAGTACATTTAAGTTAGCTTAAGAGGGGGTAGACTATATAAGAGAATGAGTTGTGATGAATTGGAAGAAATAAATTGAGAAGCTATAAGAATATGGTTTGGCCAAATAAGTATTTTTAAAGAGGATATGAACAAAAAAGTAGGGTTTAGAGACAACAAGTTTAGGTAGGATTTTCTTGGAAATAAATGATGTAAAATAATGGAAAATAAGTAATGAGGTAAGAAATATGTGAACATATAAATACAGAAAGCATGCTTGGATAGAATGTTTTGGTGAAAACAAATGTTGAAATAAGACGAAAGATCTATGGAATGAAGTTTTGGGTTGGACTGCAGTACCAAATGTTACACTGAAAATGAACCCTGTCATTCCTTTTGTATTATTCCGCTATGTGTTTATGTATCCTTGTGTATTTGTCTTTTTTCCTGTCTTTATGTGTTTAGCTAATAAGATTTATGTTGTAGAATTTTTCAAATACTAATGTTCAGAAGTTTGAATCTTTTATTTAGCTGGCAGTAGTGGCGCTCGCTGTATTGCAGTAGTTCGAGTAACGAAGATTTTTGGTGAGGTAAGTGATTTGTGAAAGGTATAGGTTAATGTTAGTCATGGTCAGTCTTTTTTAGGGATTTTTGAAAGTCAGATTGCGTCGCGCTAAAAATATTGTGTGTCAGTTTAAACACAGTCATGTATAATTGTTCTAAGGGGACGTTTCAACTTCACACCATGCCTCATGATACTGATTTGTTTCGTGTTTTGTTTGCGCTACGAGGTACACTCCTGTTTCGATGTCTCGAATTTAGTCGGAAAATGGTGAATATTATTTGCTACGGTTTATATTCAATTAAAACTAACTTGCTCTAAAATATCCGTAATGGATAAGCTTAATTCTGTGAGTGTCTGATGCTTTTCGTGTGAGCATATGTGCGTCCATGTTGCTTCTGTGTCAGGCTAATTCCTGCTGACTAATTACGATGAATGGAGTTGTCCTTACGGAACTACAGGACTAGAATTTTCGTATGTGTTCCATGTTTAGGTTCAGGAGTCCACTCCCTTTTGTGAATAACAATTTGTGTTCATCAACTTAGTTCGTTATATAAGGGGCGTTCGAAAAGAAACGAGCTAGAGGCATAATTACAGAAACCAGTACCTGTATGTTAAAAGTATTGACCCTGGCTGTTGAGACACTTGTACCACTGTGACACAAGGCGGTGAATGGCTGTGTCATAAAATTCCCGGGGTTGCGATGTTAACCAGTTCCGCACGTACAGCTGGATGTCGTCATCGAGGTAAATCGTTTGCCCCTATGCTGACGTTCTTCTTTGACCAACATGGCCCCCTTCTTATTCACTTCCTGCAGCATGGGACAACGGTGAATGCCAAGCGTTACTCTCAGACCTTGACCAACCTTTGCCAAGCGATCAAATCAAAACGACCAGGCAATCTCACCCGTGCGGTCATTTTGCTCCACGACAATGCAATACGGCCAACACAGTCGCGGCACTCCTGCAGAAATTCAAATGGTAGGTTCTCGGCCACCCGCCATACAGTCCGGACCTCCCTCCGTGTGATTGCGCAATTTCTGGTCCCCTTAAAAAGGCTCTAAGGGGCAAACGATTCACATCGGACGACGACGTCCAGCTGTATGTGCGGAACTGGCTAACATCACAGCCCCGGGAAATTTTATGAGACAGCCAGTCACTGCCTTGTATCACAGTGGGACAAGTGTGTCAACAGCCAGGGCCAATACTTTTAACATACGGGTACTGGTTTCTGTATTTATGCCTCTGGCTCGTTTCTTTTTGAACGCCCCTTACACTTTTTCACAGTGTACTTATCAGCAAGTGATCCTGCGTCCTATGATCACTAACAATCTGAAGTTCGGTAGTCAGATTTCGATTTCGCATTTTTCTTTGTGGTATTCACTGAATATTTCTGAGACTTCAGACGACGAGGCACTCAGGTGTAGGCAGAGAATCTCAGATACTGTACTTGTTCAGTAGGAAGCTTGCTGCTACCTAAAGTCTCTGTGACAGGGCGAAAGTTCGACCCACCAAAAAACTAAAGGGAAATATTTAGATAAGCAAGAAAAGAGGTCGGTTTTAGCATTACAGTAGGTAGAATACATGATTACATTTGCAGGTGATTTGGTCGTATACAGGGAGCGAGGTTTAGTACACCGAGCTGCCACCTCTGCAGCATCAGTGGCTCTAACCCAGTTGGGCGTCGGGTCGTGGGCAACATGCATTCTTGTGTTGTCTTGTTGAAAGATAACGTCACAGAGACTTCGAAAGAAGGGCACAGCCACCGACCTTAACACGTCAGAAATGTAACAGCTGCTGTCCAAAGTGCCGGCTGTTCGAACCAGAGGTGATCGTCCTGTATAATCAATGCCTGCTTTCCACAAACAAGCTCATTTCATGCCTCAGCCTTCGTCATGTGGCGATACGATTCTGCGCGGCTGAGAGAACAATACGTCTGCCCTCTTGGGCGCTTGTCACGTGGGGCTGTTGATATCCTGCGTAGTGTTATGGTCCTACTCAACCCAACGATTCCGTATTCGCATGGCAATCGTGGGGTCCCGACTAAGTTGAGTGACAATATCGCTGAGGGCACAGTCCTGTCGAATTCCGAGACATGGTAGTATAATATGCTTCTACTTCTTACAGAGGGTATAACACGCTATTGTCAGAAACAAACATCATTCAAATGTGATTTACAGATTAAAAGCTGGTGTGGAATCTTTCCTTATACGCAAAATGTAGATGACATTATTCTAATCTACTTTCTGCGAGCCACTGAAATGATAATCATTTGCACATGCCTACAAGACAATTCTTTGCATGTCGTCTTCATGGTTTTAATATTTTTAATTAAGTACTGATTCGCAGTATTATCTACTTAATGTTCGTCATTGTTTCTTTTTCAACCAAACAATTGAAAAGCTCGGTTGGCTGAACGAAACAGTTGAGAAAGTAGGTATACATGATAAAGATTCAACGATTCAATGATCGACAACAGTCGATGAGCGCTGACTGGTCGAAGAAACCCGGGCGCTATTTCCTGTGATCTGAAGAAACTAGAACGCTTCGACCAGCAGAAGCTTAGATGCATTATGCACATCAAACGGAAGGACTTCACATCAAACATAGCAATTCTTGGGCGGGCGAAGATGTGAAGTTTAGAAGCCGCCGTGATTGGTCACCAACTGATGTGTTGGGCTTTTCCAGACGATGGGGACCGACAGACTCTCTTGACAAATTTTGGATGGTGATGTGAGTACAGATAGAAGGCCCCTTTCTGTTCCTATCAAGTGCTCACTATAAGGATCAATTCAAGATGAACCGAAGGAATAGAAACATTGACCAAAATCACTGGTGCGCCACAGTAGAATATCTTATTCGCTGCCACACTCTACTTCAGCTACTTCATTTTGAGCACTAACGATGAAAACTGGAAAAACGTCTGAGATGCATCTAAGCCCGGTCCAGCACGCCCTCCACGATCTATTGTGTGTTGTCTATGTGACCGTATGTTTCATGGCAACATTGATCTGCTAAGTCATCAAAGGTTTCTCCGAAACTGAACTGCGATGTAATAAGGGAAATACTGGAGAAAAATGAAAACTCGGATACTTGTATCAAATGACAACAACAAGTGAACTTGCACAAAAGCTGTAAAATGATACTGACAGCTTCAATGAATTAGTAAGTTCGTTCGTTACATGTTCCATAGATTACTTCATGGATAATCTTAGCAAAATGAAGTGGAACGAGTAAACGATTTTAGGTTAGATTTAAGATTTATTTTGCTACATGGTTTGCTGCCTGTCAGACACTTATGTTACTGGACAGAACTTTTTATTGCCGTTTACTGAACGCCTTTCTGAGCCACTGAAAGCCTTGATAATGGATAACAAAGTTCATTTTTTTCCTTTAGTGTTTTAGATATGGACGTTCTTTTCAAATTGTAATAGATTGTTTACAACGAATTTCATGAAGAAATATATGCGACGGTGCACTTAAAACGTCCATCTCCCTGACGACGTATCAACATGACTGTAGGTGAACACCGCATATTATTCCCAGTACTCGGTTTCTTTCTAAGTGTTTATTTACTCCTGAAAATTATTGCAATAGACATTATTGAACGAAATTATGCAAAATTTTTCCGGAGGCTAACCCGTTTGTTTCCAAGATTATAAGGCACACGAAGAACAAAAATAGATGAATTTAATTGTTTGCGGAGCTCAGTATTATGCTACTTCCAGTTCAAGTTTTCAGCAATAAGTACAGTCAAAATTTGGAACAGTCTAGCATATTTACTGACTCCTGTTCATGTGACACATCAACTGTTGGTATAATTATTTGCTGTGCAGAACTGATTATCGAGTGTGTGTGTTTTTTTTCATGATTAAAGGAAAGTAAATTTTCAGAGAACCAATTCTTTGGTAGGCACCAGTAACAATTTCTGTGACTATCTCTACAACAGGATTTATTATAATACTAGTATGGTCCTCAAAAACTACCAATTTTGCTTAATGAATGTAAAGCGAAAGGTCATTCACATATATAAGGAACAGCAGAGGACCCAAAATTGAACCCTGTGGGACTCCCTTTGTGATTTCTCACCAGTCATTGAAATTTTCTTCCCTTCCGACACTCTGTGAATTATTCAGCATTCTGTTCGTGAAGTATGATTCAAATCAGCTTTGTGTAAAACCATCCATTCCGTAAAACTTGAGTTTTGCTAAGAGTGTAACATGAACTACGCAATCAAACGCCTCATTACAAAGGACTAATGAAACCAAGAACTTTATTGACTCGCGTGTACAGTGAATGCGCCTTGGCAACTTTTAGATGAGTCCTCTCGACGTGTCTGAGAGCCTCCAGGGCCGCTAGTGCCGAACACAACTTCCGACGACGGTGGTGGCTGGTGGTCGGGCGAACGCCCTCCCTTTCCCGCGGTGGCGGTGCACCTGGTCCTCCGCCTTGCTCGCCATGTGTGACGCTCGAGATTGGCTGAGACCTCTCCAGAGATCGCGCGTCGCTCCCGAGTAATTGATTGGCTGGCAGTGATGGACTTCCTGGCCGCACCTGGGTAGCGCTCCGTCTCCAGAGACGCCGCGGGCTGTGTCTCATTTGCTGTCATTGGCGACTGCCACTTTGAGAAACGCGTACTCCACAGCATCAATTACGAAGCTACACAATAAAACTGTGGTATCCTCCGAGCTCCTCAGTTAGCGTCTAGAGGCTCGAATCCAAATTTATTCAGCAACTGACGCAAATGTGTTGGCTGGCTCCAAATATTGTGACACAGCATAAGGCATCTTAGATTACAGCCCATATAAGGTGGCTATAATTTAGCACCTTACAAGCACTCATTCACATACTTTGCCGTGAAATACAACCACAATTAGGTATTATTTGATAGGCTCAGGGGACTGATGACCTCAGATGCTAAGTCCCACAGTGCTCAGAGAAATTTGATAGGTTGTATACAACATGTGTATGAATATCTGAACGAGACTGACATTGTCACGTATGCCTTGTAAATAACTGCTAACGCTTATTGCATGGAAGGTGACGCAGTGTCTATTAACAGAACGGCGTAATGAATGATGGCCTATAGTAGTAGAGGTTGGAACGCCAGTGGAGACGAAATGTCAGGCAGAACTCAAGCTCTGGGTGGAAGGTCAGCGCAGGTAATGGCCCTGCTTAAAACGTCGTGGCAGCTGAGCTCTGGAGCATAATAGGGTGACGGCTTGCCGCTATTGTAGCAGGACCGGAAAGATAACAGGGAACTCTGCAAATTTTGGACGCAGGTGAGAGGGACGAAGAAGCGGCACCTCGGAAATTTACTCAGAAGCATACCATTGTACGAGTATAGGTTTTTCCTCGCAAACTTTCCGTGCTGGACGAGAAAAGACTAAAATATGGTTGTTCGGCGATCGGAAGAATCTGTAGAGAGGGAGAATATTCCGTGGTTTCGGGAACTACGAGGGTGGGGAGCCGAGCCTTGCTGGGAAGCCAGCGGTGGAGAGGCGAGGTCTTTCATTATGAGTGCCCATGTGTGACGGTCGCTCGGTATCAGCTTTGTTGGTACAGACAGACTTGCTGTCTTTGCTCTCAGGAGACTTTATAGTTAGTACAATTCTTGACTTCTCCTCCGGATTGATAGTCGTCATTGAGTATACAGCGTTCTGTAATTGAGAGCACTTCTTCTGCCTATACTTACTTTGAGACGTTATCTGAACTCCGTCCTTGTGGCTGGGATATCGCGTTTCTCGTCTGTAGAACACAGAGAGGAGAAGGCAGTATTAGACTATATTAGTTAGAGGACCGCCTTCTGCCGTCCTAGTCTTTGAAAGAGTTTATTTGTGTCTGGAGTTCTTCCATCGTCGCAGACGAGAACCATCACTTCGACGCACCGGACGCAGTACGTAGGGTGATATCGCAAACTGCTTTGCCTTATTAGGACTATAAAGCTAAACAGCTGTGATCACGTTAGTTTATTTCCACTGAGGTTCCACACCAGCGTAGATCATCTTTGAAAGCAGTGTCTTCTAGTGTCTGGTACATAGATGATGTCAGTCAGTTCGCGTTAGTGATATTAGACTGCGCAGTCATAATAAGGGGCAGAGATGTGCAATTGATTAATAATTTTTGTTAGGAATTCCTTGAGCGCAATAAGAGTGTCACGCACTAGAGTCCCCATACAACAACACTACCTGCTCCGTACTTTACTGTTGATACTGCACATGAGGACAGGTAACGTTCTCCAGGTATTGGCCAAACCCAAACCCACTGTACTGCCACAGGGTACAGCGTGATTCACCACGACAAGTTCCACTTAAGTACTGTGTGTGGCTTATGAGAAGCTGCTCGACTATTATACCCCAATCTTTCTAACTCTTTACACACAGTCACAGTGCTAACCGCTGGCGATAGCACTTTGCAACTCACGACTGATGCTTTCCCCTGATTTCATGCGATTTTTTTAGAATCACCTTCGTCATCACTCGATGGTTCTTGTCCGTCTGAGGTCTTCCCTGGCTTGGTTCAGCTGCGATTGTTCCTTCTCGTTCCGGTTTCTCAGTCACATCGCCAGTGGTCGACTTGGGTAAATTTAGAAGGGTTCAAACGTCTCAGGCGACAATGAATGACTGGTCCAACTTTGAAGTGACTCATAGATCTATTCTGCTGTTACTGCTTAGCTACTGACAACACACTTCTCCCTGCATCCTCTTATATTGGCGGGTCCACCTCTTGTAAGCATCTAGTGGTCAATTCTGCGTTACTTAGTGGTCTCCGGACAGTTTTTATCAGATATTGCAGAAAAAAACGGGTACATATATCGAGCTGCGGTTTTGGCTAAGCTGTAGCGAACTATGCGCGGAATTTACAGAAATACGCAGGTAATTAGCTAAAACTGCTGTACTGTCAGTTTTATTTGTCCAAACCCTATTCAGCCGCAGGGTGATCTTCAGTCGACCTATAAATACACAGAATACAGATTGTCGCTACGATAATCACTCATGAAGTTTACTTTAGCAGCGACGCTCACAATACGAAATCCTTGGAATCAAAAAATATAAAAGTGGTACTTTTATTTTGCCAAACTTTTGTTACCGCACTTGTATAGACTGTCTGTGCCTTAACTTTACTGCTAGAATTCGACCAATGTGAGTATTCATACTGGTAAGCTACAACGATTCCACAGGGTTCATCAGCTGATATTTGTTTACACACGGAACCGCCGATAGTGATCCTCCAATATCGGAACCTTAGGGTAGTCAATAATATTCGTACATCAGTCAAAGATATACGTATGTTCTATTTTGTACAAGATTGTAAACATGTAACAGGATTTTTAACAAATAGTTATTAGTTACACAAGCTAGCCCCTAGTCTAGTCTAACACACAGACAATCGATAAAACTTATATGTATACACCGTAATACACACACGTATTTCTTCACATTACAATCACATAGTGTATGAAATTCACTGTATCATGGATTAAATAAAGTACAGTATTAAAAACCAGTTTCAGTCTTGTATATTATAGTTACAGAGGTGAACACAATTTGTGTTGTCTCCAGGGCTCACGGGTGTGGAAACATCACATACGCCGGGAAGGCCTCCGATCACAACACAATTTGTGTTTTTCCTTCATATTAAGCTGAAATGTAACGCACATACGAAATAATATATTGAAACTGTCACTTGTTTTAATAGATCCCAGTTTTCTAATTACGCTTGTAGGTGAAATTAGAATTCAATGTCCTAATATAAAAATACAGAAATAAAAATCAAACGTTGGTCTTCTATTTTTTGTTATTGTTAAAATGGTAATTTATTTGCTAGTCGTGTCCTCACATTGTAGTTACAATCTAAAAGTGTGTAACAAACAGGGTCAATGTTTTTAGGTGCTGCTCCAGTAAGTTTGTAGAACCACATTTTATATTTTCATATTTGTAAAATTCAACTGAAACTGTGGTACACTGTAAAAGGTCTAGGGAACGTCATAAATACACTGCATCCTGGCGTTAACGCTAGAAAACAGTATGGGTGTAAAGTGCTACAAGTATGGTGATGGTATTTAGCCAATATATTATTCATTGTGGGTGGTATGGAGCAAACACAGAAAGCTCGTATTATTTTACGGAATGACAGCGATAGTTTTCCGAGCATCCAAGATCGACCAGGGAGAACCAGAAGCAGAAATAGTGGTCCGATATGATGCTCACCTCATTGTTGCCAGTTACCAAGGTTTGCAACGGCTGGAGAGTGAGGCATGGGACAGAGAGAGATAACATTCTAGCAAACTTTGTTTCTGCTCGCTTTTGAGATCGGTAAGTTAGTGTATCTCTGTTTCACCACCGACCTTTCAATTGGTTGATAGCTCATCACTTGCATGTATTTCTTCATTTCTGCATGATTGAAGTTTCCTGCATTATGTATAGCTTGTTTTAAAAATACTAGTCGTGTACTTCCTCGGACTATTTTTCCTTACAATGTTCGATCTAGAATATTTAGAAGGAACTGGTTGTATCATGTTACGTGAACAAGCACTGCTTATCTTCTTCGCTCTTTTGTCCTCTTAAATGATCTTTCTTTGCCAGTTCTTTGCAGAAAATTAAAACTAGAAGTCTGCTGAGCGTGAAAGCCTTTTTGTAGTCCCCGAACTACCGATCCTACGACCGTCGTATCTTCTGTTAAAAAAGTCTGTAAACCACTGTGAAATGCTTGGGAATAGGTCTACTGAAGAGATTACCTACACAACACTTGTCCGTCCTCTTCTGGAGCACTGTAGCGCAGTATTTGTTCCTTACCATATAGGACTGAGGGAGGTCATTAAAAAAGTTGAGAGAAGGGCACCTCGTTTTGTATTATCACGAAATAGGCGAGAGAGTGTCACAGATATGATAAGCGAGTTGGGGTGGCAGTCATTAAGAGAAAGGCGTTTATCGATGCGGCGAGATCTTTGGATGAAATTTCTGTCGTCAACTTTCTCTTCCGAGTGGTAAAATATTTTATTGACTCCCATCTTCGTAGGAATAAATAGAAAGAGATATACATCACGATAAAATAAAGAGAAATTAGAACTCGCAGAGAAAGACGGGTGCTCGATTTTCCCATTTGCTCTTCGAGACTGGAATGATAGAGAATGAATGTGAAAGTTGAAACTATCTGGCAAATTAAAACTGTGTGCAGGACCGAGACTCGAACTCGGGACCTTTCCCTTTCGCGGGCAAGTGCTCTACCACCTGAGCAACCCAAGCACGACTCACGCCCCGTCCTCACAGCTTTACTTTTGCGAGTACCTAGTCTCCTACCTTCCAAATTTCACAGAAGCTTTCCTGCGAACCTTTCAGATCTAGCACTCCTGGAAGAAAGGATATTGCGGAGACACGGTTTAGCCACAGTCTGGGACATGTTTCCAGAATAAGATTTCACTGTGCAGCGGAGTGTGGGCTGATGTGAAACTTCCTGGCAGATTAAAACTGTGTGCCGGACCGAGACTCGAAGTGAGAAAAGCAGAGTGAAAATCTCATTCTAGAAACATCCCCTAGGCTGTGGCTAAGCCATGTCTCCGCAATATCCTTTCTTCCAGGAGTACTAGTTCTGAAAGGTTCGCAGGAAAGCTTCTGTGAAAGGTATGAGACGAGGTACTGGCAAAAGTAAAGCTGTGACGACGGGGCGTGAGTCGTGCTTGGGTATCTCAGATGGTAAAGCACTTGCCCACGAAAGTGAAAGGTCCCGAGTTCGAGTCTCAGTCCGGTACAAAGTTTTAATCTGCCAGAAAGTTTCATATCAGCGCACACTCCACTGCAGAGTGAAAATCTCATTCTGAAATGTAAAAGTTGTTCTATGCATCCTCTGCCAAACACTTATGTGGGAACTGCAGACTAATCATGTAGATGCAGATCAACACATTTAATAGTAGATAAATCGTGAATGTCTTACGCTTGGGATTATTCATCTCTGTCATTGAGTTCCTTCTGGCGGAAAACCAGTGCATTGCAGATATTCATTGGCTCTTGCAGAATGTCTATGGACACCTGGCAGTGAACAAAAGCACGGTAAGTAGCTGGGTGAGGCATCTGCATCTTCGCAACAAGGTCGTGCAAACCTGTCCGTTCTCCCGCGTACCGGCTGGCCGCACATAGTAGTGACCCCACAGTGTTGGAACATGTGGATACTCTCATTTAAGATGAGAGTAAGAGTAACTTCGTGGTCACTTTCCGCCGTTACCAGAAAATTTTAAGTAAGTTCCTGATCTTTCATTTCTCCATTTTGAACAACTATGACTTCCGACTTATGTTATCATACAGAAACTGTATTTGTTTTAGACAGTGACTAGAAAGAGAATGCTAAAAAATCGGAGTGAAAGACGCCAATGTAGACAGGCACTATTTTTACGTAGAGAAAGGAAGAGTAATGTTGACGTTCATAATGATAATGCATCTATTTTACTGAACAATCATAATATTAATACGTGAACATGGAAAATTGAAGGACCGATTTTTAAAATTAATTATACGTGCAGGCCAATGCAACATTTATACGTCGAAAAGTTCTTCGCCTTAGTTATGCATAAAAAAAAATCATGTGTGTACATAGCCATTAAGAGACGTACAAGGAAGCAGACATACACACATGATAAAAGTTTTCCTGTGCCCCTCACATTTTTACCAATTTCTACCACGCATACCGATCACGTCCTATGATAGAAATGACACACAAAACTAATGACGTTTCGTGAAATCGCATTTAAGGGACTTTCATGTTTAAGTGTTACTGATGGTTCATTTGCAGTAATACGTGCATTCCGGGCAGCTACAGTACCACAACTGCTAGGTCGCTGATGTCGTCACCAGTGGAAAACGAAATTTAGTAACGAAGTCGTCGGAAGCATCAAACGTTGTTTATTAGCGTCGTTTTTCCCTTATTTTCGTCTACGAGTAAACAGAACAAACTTGGTTTTCGTTTGCTGCCGTCACCATAAAATCTGAAATTTTTCTCATTTTAAGTTTGTTCATTTTGAATAGTTACGACTTCCTTTATTATACGGGAACTAAGTTTTAGGCTCTGCCTCGCAGAAGAACACTAATGAGTTGGACTGAAAGACGACAATTTTTATGTAGACAAAGCAACAGGAACAATGTGGATGTTGATAACCATAATCCTATTGTTGCTTTGAAATTTTGAGAGCTATAACTGCTGTTGAATGAATTTACAGTGCCTCTTTTATAATGCAAATAAACTGGCATCTGTGATTTCTTTAAGTGACACAGCGGCATTCACTTAGTGTTGTCGTAGATTAATCTGCCCATTACATTTGACGAATCTCATCTGCGACCCTTACTGTTTATTGATGTGCCCATAACGAGAGAAGTTGGCACATAAGGCTCTACAGGACATCTACTTCTGCTGGTAGTCACAACTTCCGATAAAGTTTGAGAGTCAAAGGGAAATAAGCAGATCTGCTGTTTGATAATTTGTTCTTTACCATATCTCTTCGTAAACCAGTGAATACTTGTGACTGGGAATACAGATTGGATAACTCTCACAATCTCCGCTTCTTCAATATATACTTTTATGACTGCCCGTGTTCAATTCCGGGCCGGGTTGGAGATTTTCTATCCTCGAGGACTGAGTGTTGTGTTATCCTTAAGTTTGTATCACCGTAGTTGACGTTCCACAACTGAGATGGCTGAATGGGCACGTTCTGGCTGCCAGTTAAAATAAATACTTTTCTGATTTCTCCCAGTTTGTAAACAACGAAAGATGAAATATAAGCTTCTACATTTTTGCGCTTTACTACTTCACTGTTTACTAAGAAATTAGTCCTGTCTGGGGTTTTCAATAAGGCCTTCTCTTTCTTTTTTTCCTCAGGAGGGATATTAATTATAATATTCCTGAGGTCAGGCAAGAGAACATGCAAGAATTTCTCTAGAGTCATAGGGTCTAGACGGCATATTTTTTCCATCCGCGCTTTCTATATAAACAACATACGGCCCACTATCTGTATGTTGGTAGAAGGTCGGCGATAGCTGAGTAGTTGCCACTGGGGAAGTGTTGGTAACGTTTTGTTGGTTGGAGGGCGGAACCAGAAGCCACTGTGGCAACGGAATCAGCTACATTAGAGACATTAGTAGCGGACGAGACTGGGCGAACTTCTGGAATTTGGAGGTTTAAATTCCTGTAATCCAGACTAACCTCAATTTGTCGCTTATTTGTCGCGCTGGAGAAGCTGAAGGCATCCTGTTCTGACAGCTCCACCTTCTCTTCGTCAGGTTGTGCTCCAGTGTGACCCCGAACGACCGCTAATGATTGACTGATAGCGTCCGGCGTGGTGTGCAAAGTAGTCCCTGTAAGGGCTATAAAGTGAACTATAAGATCTTGATGTAGCCGATGGGCAGAGGTTGTTATTGGTGTCACCCAATGGCGGTGTCAAAATCACCACCCCCTTCACCATACACCCAAACTATTTAATAACTTTAGCTGCAGCTGACCATCGACTTTAATCAATGGGTAAAGTTGAAAATTTGTGCAGGACCAGGATTTGAACCCAGGTTCCCTGCTTACTAGGCAGACGCGTTGATCACTGTGCCATCCGTACACAGCAGTCGTGGCAACTGCTCTTCATTCTGGCATGCCTTCCAGCAGATTCAAATTCTCAAATATCCACACTCTACTGATGTAATGCCTCTTCGACATTATCCTGATTAGTCGAGGCAGTTTGCCGATTCCCGTAGGAGTTCGAGCGTGATGTGCATCCGCATTGAAGTGATCAGTGGCCGTCCTCGGCTTAATTGTATATACACTACGTGATCAAAAGTATCCGGACGCCTGGCTGAAAATGACTTACAAGTTCGTGGCGCCCACCATCAGTAATGCTGGAATTCAATATTGTGTTCGCTCATCCTTAGCCTTGGTGACAGCTTCCACTCTCGCAGGCTTACGTTCCATCAGGTGCTGGAAGGTTTCTTGGGGAATGGCAGCTCATTCTTGACAGAGTGCTGTACAGAGGAGAGGTATCGATGTCGGTCGGTGAGGCCTGGCACGAAGTCGGCGTTCCAAATCATCTCTACAGTATTCAGGTCAGGACTCTGTACAGGCCATTACAGGGATTTATTGTCGTGTAACCACTCCGCCACAGGTCTTGCATTATGAACAAGTCCTCGATCGTGTTGAAACATGCAAATGCCATCTCCGAATTGCTCTTCAACAGTGGGAAGCAAGAAAGTGCTTAAAACACCAGTGTAGGCCTGTGTTATGATAATGCCACGCAAAACAACAAGTATTGCAAGCCCCCTCCATGAAAAACACGACCACACCATAAGACCATCGCCTCCGAGTTTTACTGTTGGCACTACACACGCTGACAGATGATGTTCACCGGGCATTCGCCATACCCACACCTGCCATCAGATCACCACATTGTGTACCATGATTCGTCACTCCACACAACGTTTTTCCAGTGTTCAATCGTCCAACGTTTACGCTCCTTACGCCATGCGGGGCATGGTTTGAAATTTACCGGCGTGATGTATGGCATATGAGTAGCCTCTCGACTATGAAATCCAAGTTTTCGCACCTCCCATGTAATTGTCATAGTACTCGCAGTGTATCCTGATGCAGTTTGTAATTCCTGTGTGATGGTCTAGACAGATGTCTGCCTATTACACGTTACGACCCTCTTCAACTATCGGCGGTCTCTGTCAGTCGAGGTCGGCCTGTACGCTTTTGTGCTGTACGTGTCCCTTCACGTTTCCACTTAACTATCACGTCGGAAACAGTGGACCTAGGGATGTTTAGGAGTGTGAAAATCTCGCGTACAGACGTATGACACAAGTGACACCGAATCACCTCACCACGTTCGAAGTCCGTGAGTTTCGCGGAGCACCCCATTCTGCGCTCTCACGGTGTCTAACGACTACTGAGGTCGCTGATATGGCGTACCTGGCATTAGGTGGCAGGACAATGCACCTAATATGAAAAACTTATGTTTTATGGTTGTCCGGATACTTTTGATCACATAGTTTATGTGGTGTCTGTTCCTTCGTTCACGACGCTGAAATCTTATGGGTGCCGGCGAAATGCCGCTAGTAATGAGGATAATGAGCAAGGGGCACTACATCAGTAGTTTGTGGTTAATTTGAGAATTTGGGTTTGACGTGCTAGGGATTTCGTGCAGTTGCGGATGGCGCAGTGGTCAGCGTATCTCCCTAGTAAGCAGAAGACCTGAGTTCAAATCGCGGTATAGCACAAATTTCCAACTTTCCCCATTGATTTAAATCAATTCCAACTGGCAGCTAATGTCATTAATTCCTTCGTGTCATGGTCATAGCGGCTACAAGATCAAAATGGTGTCTGGAGTTTCAGAAAGAACTGACACCACATACATGTCTACATTCACCATATACTTTACCTTCCTTGGCAGGGCTTCTCGCGACCAAGAGGAAACTCAAATGTTTAATTTTGTTTCAGGTAATCGAACCAATATTCACACACTATAATGAAATCACGTCACGTGTGCTCTGCACGCAAACATCTGCAGCTATGACTTTGTGGAAGTAACAATACGTCCTACAGCTGTTGCGTCTCAAGGGGAACTGACTTAATATAGTACCTTGAAAATTTGAACACTCTCGCTTTTTTTGCCAGCCTCCTACTCTACGTAAAATGGACTTTTGTATATTTCTCGAGTTTTTGCCGTGTTTACTACATTAAACAAATTTGTTTTTAGATTAAAAGCACACTGTAGCCGGTGCAGGACTGATGTCCGAAAGTCGGTTCCTGAAGCAGACTGAAGAGGAATGCAATGCTGTTGCACTAAACATTCGAATCTTTGTTCCATGACCTAGCTGAAGTAGGCCGTACACTCTTATCGAGTCAAAACGATATAAGTAACCATTTCACATTTTGTGATGGCTGCGTTTCAAAACGTGGGTATTACGCAGCGTTGATTCGACTCATCGGGTTGTGAAAATATCTGGCCAAAGTGATAGGAAAACTGTGAGACACGGCGATTCTCGCAACGCGGGTCGTTAACTTACATCGCAGATCTTGTCCGCTGTATTGCTGTCCCTTGTCCCTCCTGTTTTTATCGCGCCTTTGCACTACGTCCCGGAGGACGCCATAAATCAAAGCCGGAACGGCTGGGACGTTAGCCCGCTAGGGCACCATGTTTATCGGTCAGTTTCAGCAAAAATAAAAAGCCAAGCAGAAGTCTCTCACCCTCTGTTGCGCCACTTCCAGAAGGAAGTTGCAGGCGGTAAATCGTACGTGTGTTCTCCATCCGATAAAGGATAAAATGAACTTATCATAAACACCTTACCATTTTTGTAAGTTCACTGGTCTTTTACATCTAGTTTGTCGGTGAAAAGCTCTCAAAAGAAACCCAAGAAAGACTGTAAAGGGTATGAATATAAAGGAAATAACTTACGTATGCAGATCGTGATGAAGCGCTGAATAGCACCGCCGCTACAGCCGTCTGATTTCCTCATAAAATCTATGTCTTTAGGTACGTCATTTCTAGCTTTCAAGGGATTACAGATAATCAGTAGCTAAAGAAATACAGGTTTAAATCCACTGAGGATTATTTTTTTATTAAGTAGGTGGGCCCAGCTATGGAGAGCGATTGAATATATTTCGCTGATAGCTTGCTTTTTTCTTCTTCAAAAATCTCTTTATCTTGTTTCTGTGGTGTTCCTTACTTTTTTCTTTTTTTTTTTTTTTTCTTTATTGTGAGTTTAAAACCTGGAGAACAGGTAGGCTGGCAGCAGCACAATACGCCGCTCTTCAGCCAAAGATAGCACAATGATATAAGCAAAGAAGATACATGACTTGGAAAAACGGCGGGAAAAAACAGTAGACACATGAACATAAAAAACATGAAGCCGTTCACACTCGATGACAATCCACACGACAAACCGGTGACACGAAGCACAAACACTGAAGATGACGATGGCACTGGTGAACGATGGAGTGTGACGGTGAACACTGAACACTAAACACGACGGCACACACGAGACACTGATGGCGATGATCTCCGGCGTGCGAATGTCCACTTAGCGTGTGCGAGTCTGGGGACTTGCCAAGAGGGGAATAAGGGCGAGGTGAGGGAGAGGGGAGAACAAGGATGCCAATGGCTGAGGAGATGGGGGGAGGAGGAGAGGGACAGGGGAGGGGAAACCCGGGGGAGGAGTGAGGAGAAAAGGAGGAGGGAGGGAGAGAAGGGAGGGAGGGTGCCCAGAGGAGCAAACACAGGAGGAGGGTGGGAGGATCAAAGTTGGTAGGAGGGGTAGATGGAGGGGAGGAGGGCATCGTCAGGGAGAGGGAGCTGGCGGAATCCACCTTGGTAAGGAGGGTGGAGAGATGGAGACCGGGTGGGACGTGGGAATACAGGCACGCCAGCGGGCGGGGATGGGAGAGGATCGGGGAGACTAGCGGGTGAGGAGGATCGAGTTTACGGGAGGTGTACAGGATCCATATCCTTTCAAGGAAAAGGAGGAGGTGGGGGAAGGGGATGAGATCGTACAGGATCCGCTTGGGGGAGGGGAGACGGATGCGATAGGCGAGGCGGAGAGCATGGCGTTCAAGGATTTGGAGGGATTTATAAAAGTTAGGGAGGGCGGAGATCCAAGCCGGATGGGCATAACAAAGGATAGGGCGGATGAGGGATTCATAGGTGTAGAGGATGGTGGAGGTGTCCAGACCCCACGTACGGCCGTAGAGGAGCTTGAGGAGACTGAGTCAGGAGTGTGCCTTGGCTTGGATTGTCTGGAGATGGGGAGTCCAGGAGAGGCGACGGTCGAGGGTGATGCCAAGGTACTTAAGGGTGGGAGTGAGGGCCATAGATGGTGAGATAGAAATCAAGGAGGTGGAAGGGTGGTTTTGCCTACAATGATCGCCTGGGTTTTGGAGGGATTGACCTTGAGCAACCACTGGTTGCACCAAGCGGTGAACCGGTCAAGATGGGATTGGAGAAGGTGTTGGGAGCGCTACAGGGTGGGGGCAAGGGCAAGGAAGGCGGTGTCATCGGCAAACTGGAGAAGGTGGACAGGGGGTGACGGCGGCGGCATGTCCGCCGTGTACAAAAGGTACAGAAGAGGGGAGAGGACGGAGCCTTGGGGCACACCGGCGGAGGGGAAAAAGGTGTAGGAATCTGTGTTATGGATGGTGACATAGGAAGGACGGCGGGAGAGAAAGGAGCCGATCAGACGGACGTAGTTAATGGGAAGGACGAAGGTTTGGAGCTTGAAGAGGAGACCGGAATGCCATACGCGGTCATAAGCAGGTTCGAGGTACAGGGAGAGGAAGATTGCAGAGCGACGGGAATTAAGCTGGTCGGAAACGAGATGAGTGAGGTGAAGGAGAAGGTCGTCGGAAGAGGAGGACGGCCGAAAGCCACACTGGGTAATGGGAAGGAGGCGGTGCTGGCGGAGATGCTGGTGGATGCGTCGGGTGAGGATAGATTCCAGGACCTTGCTGAAGACCGAGGTAAGGCTGATGGGACGGTAGGAGGAGACGGCGGACGGCGGTTTGCCAGGTTTAAGGAACATCAGGATACGGGAGGTTTTCCACAGGTCGGGGTAATAGCCTGTGTGCAGGACTACATTGTAGAGCCTGGCCAGGGTGGAGAGGAAAGAGACAGGAGCTTCACGAAGGTGACGGTAGGTGGCACGATCGTGACCAGGAGCGGTGTTGCGTTTTGTGCGGAGTGTAGCAATGAGATGATGTGTAGTGATAGGGGCATTGGGTTCCGTGTGTGCAATGTTGTCCAAGTACTGGAAACCAGGAGCGGGGGGAGGGACAGAGGTGTCAATTCGATGGCTACTTTTTTTTCCCTGTCAATGTTCTCTTAAATACAACACCTGGTTTAACTTTAAACTGATGCTTGTCAATTAAAATTTTGAATATAGATCTCTTCTGTAGAATTTTGTTTATAAAAGCCTGTTTCCTGAAGAGCTCTTTTAGTTTCAGGTGTCCAGGTGTTTGTAACTTTCAATGAGAGAGCAAGGTAGAAAATTCTTTTGGTCATTTTATACACCTGGAAAATGCAAAAAGAACGCAATTGAATAAGACTTGTTATACTTGCACGGGACACTGTGAGATGGCAGTGAACGCGCTCATCAAAAGCGCCACACTGCGGACACACCAGGAACTGCGTTATCAGCCGTGGAATGTTGCAAGCTGCTCAGTGGTTGTTCACCGCCAGAGCCAGTGGCAGCCAGTCTGCCGTGGTGTGCGGAGCTCCTTGCGTGTCTTCAACATTGTCAGCATGCGGCGACAGCGTGTACCTGAACCGTTTGTGCAACTGACGGAGATTGGGCGAGGGCGTATAGTGGACCTGCCGGAGGCCGGGTGGACATACCGCAAAATTGCGAGAGGTCTCCACAGTGCACCGATGTTGCCGCCAGTGGTCAGCAGAAGGTGCACATGCCCGTCGACCTGGGGTCGGACAGCGGTGACACACAGATGCACACTAAGACCATCTTACGAAGTGCCCTACAGGACCGCACCGTCACTTCACAACAAATTAGGGACACTGTTGCTCCGGGGGTATCATCGACAACCATTCACAACCGTCACCGTGAAGCAGGGCTACGATTCCGCGTGCCGTTAGGACGTCTTCCGCCCACGCCCCAACATCGCTCAGCCCGCCTCCATGGAAGGACGAATGGAGACGTGTCGTCTTCAGTGATGAGAGTCGCTTCTGCCTTGGTGCCAATGACGGTCGAACGCGTGTGTTGCGCCGTGCAGGGGAGCGCCAAAATCTGTAGTGTGTACGACAGAGGCACGCAGGACCGACATCCGGAATCATGGTGTGGGGAGCCATATCCTACACTGGCCGTGCGCCGTGCAGGGGAACGCCAAAATCTGCAGTGTGTACGACAGAGGCACGCAGGACCAACACCCGGAATCATGGTGCGGGGAACCATATCCTACACTGGCCGTTCTCCACTGATGATAGTAGAGGGAACATTGAACAGTGAACGGTACGTTGAAACCATTATTCAACCGGTCTTGCTGCCGTTCATGCACCAACAAGGTGACATGCTTTTCCAGCAGGTCAATGCACGTCCACATGTCTCCCGTGATACGAAAGGGGCTGCTCAATGTTTACGCCAACTACTCTGGCCAGCACGATCCGCAGAGCTGTCCCCCATTCAGCATGATTGGGACCGGATGAGACGTCATCTTGTGCAGTCTGCAAGACCGGCACCAGGTAGACACTGCTGTCAGGCCATTCCTCAAGTCTACATACGGCGCCTCTACGATCGTCTTCATGGGAGAATTGCAGCCTGCATTGCTGCAAAAAGGAAGGTATACACAGTACTAGCGCCGACATTGCGCACGCTCTGTTGACTTAACTCACGTGGGTATGGCTCTGTCTTTGTGCTCGTCCGTTGTATTTGTCTCCAAGTGTGTGTCAATAAAATTTCCCTCCACTGGGCCGACGAATTCATGGTGTTCTTATTTCATTTGCCAGGAGCTATGGTTCATCCTAGAACGTGGCCACAAAATTTCTGTCTTGTTTTCCTGAAAATGTTTGACATTTTCTCTAAATTTTTGTTTAACTCTTTAGACATACGACTCATCCAAATTCCGTCAACAGAAACCGGATCAAAAATATTCCTCAGTATTTCGCTTCATTCTTCTTGTATGTCTTAAAATAGTGATTGAAGTCTCTGATGCATATAGCGCTTCAGCTCTGACTGCCTAGTTTTTTAGTGGCATGAGTAAGGCTAAAAAGCAATGTGTTCATTAATGTTAACACTGATCATGCATAGGTATCCTGTAAACTGACTGGTTCCACATCATTTGGATAAAGAAGTCGTTCAACTAACTCATAAAAAGGAGAGGAACAACAAAATTATTGAAAAAGTCTGTTAATTTATCACAAGACATACTAGTGCCATCACTTTACTATACGATTTGCACTTATTATTTTTCTATCTGGTGGGCAGCGTTCAGATAAATGTACAACGAAATGCTTGGTAGCTTTTGACATTGAACGGTAAATCGAAATAATCATCTGTAATTGGAATAAAACGTCAATGGAAGCTTTTAGAGCTCAGAGATAGCTGGAATTTTCAGTTGCAAGGGGAACAACGGCGAGTGGAGTAATAATATAGAGATCTCTGCACAAATGACTCTGGGTGTACTTGCAACTAGTCAGTGTCCATTAAATGGCCATTACATGTTCTGTATGTTGTATACCGATCTAATACACGTGTCTGGTTTGTGTAGAAGAGGGGGTTGGGGGGGGTGAGGGGGGGGTGAGGGGGGGGGGGAAGAGGACGGTGGGAATTGGCCGCACTCCACTGAACTTCACTGCCTCAGCTACTTCAAGTGCGTTGGTACACAGAAACGGTCGCCTCACGAATATCTCTTTTGTTATGCCCACTCATTATTCTTATACCAGGATTATTTCTGAAAGGTGAACCCTAGCAGTATGAACAGAACTTTTGAATATTTCTTAGTTACGAAAACTACAGCTTAGAGTACGCATTGTTTCTGTAAAGAACTTTCCAAAAACTCTCCAAAATAATCTTAAAAGGCCCTTTAAATTTTTTTGGAAAATGAATGGAAATTCTTCAAGCTTCATTAACTGTAGACAGGTTCATTTATTAGTTGCTTCTTCAGGTGGTAACGTTTCACTTCACAAGGCTAGAGAGAATGTACGATGTCTCAAGGCTCCAGTTGTGAAGCGATTAATTGCGTAACGTCTTAAAACGTTGATCATCGAATGGCTCAGCTTGAAGTTTAGGTGATCATCGAAAGCGTCAGAACTCATGTTCCAATAAAATACCAAAGCTATGTTATAATTGACTCTAGGTTCTAAAAAGTTAACGCGTGCTTCACCCGCGTCCAGTTCGAGTCAGTACATCAGGGACCTCCTCCACCGGGCAACGGTAACAACAGCCCGTTCTAACGTATGGCATACAAGATGGAGTCTCAATGGCTTGGTGCGAGAACCGGTCACCGGATGACAACTAAATTTTCACAGCTCCGTCTCCACAGTTTTATTGGTAATAAACGTGAACTAGTTTTATCCACCTGACGGAGATCTTTCATGAGCTAACTACACTCTTCTTTCAAAGTGGACTGCGTGTTAGGACTACGTTTTATAAGGAATCAACTTTTTAGGCCTTGAGTCTATTATAACACAGCTTTGATATTTTATTAGAGCACGAATTTTGCGCTTTCGACGTTCAGCTTTCGGTGTATAAATTCGGCGCCGAACTTCGCGGTGTGGCGGCAGTAATGAAGAGCCAGAAGCGGACGAACTGGTGTTATCACTCACGGTAGAGAGCTCTGTTGTTTTTTTACGCGGTGTCACTTTGTCGGCGGCGCCCGCGAGCGTGATTCGGCGGCCGGCCGCGACCTTATCTGCCGCGCTAATCTATTACTGGGGCCGGCCGGGCTGGAGACGCTACGTTTGTGTGTGTGTGCGTGCGTGCCAGTAATCCGGCGGCAAATTGTTATTGCTATCGGCGTTTTATGACGCGCCGGCGCGCCCGCGGGGAGCCCTAAAACTGGATTGCTTATGGCCCGCGCGGCCGCCCAGACAACTCCCAGCTTGCTGTCGCCGGAGGAGGTCGCCGCTGACAGCGGCCTCCCGCCCTCGTCAACGTGCCACTGACTCGTCGGCGGCCTTCGGGGCGTCTTCCGCCCACTCAAGGCCGGCCCACTCGTCTCCGTCCGTTCTCTCTTGTTTCGGCTCTTGCGACGCTCGCATCAAGTTCTGAGACGCCTCTGGTGACGATGGCTGCCCCGCCTACCAGGAGTGGCCACAACGTTCTAATCAGTTTTTCGAGAAAAGATTAAACCGTGAAATTTAACTTTCAAAATCTTTTCTTAAAGAATTTACTTGATTTACTAGCGATTCATCAAGAACATTAACACACTATGTGAACGTGAAAGTAGTTGCCAAGGAGTAACTGATGCAAACAAATTAAATTTCAACCAATGGAAATTTTATTCATAAAAGCCTTGTCAAAAACAGATTTAAAATTTATAAGCAGAAAAGCACCCTCGAAATATCAAGTTAAAATTTAACAACGTGAATTTTATTCCTAACAGCTTTTTCAAAACAGATTTAAAATTATAAGCAGTAAACCACCCTCGAAATATCGAGTTACAATCATTCAGAGACAGAATTTTTTTTTTTCTTTTTTACAGTAGGAGCCTTGGGGCTAAGAAGCTTCCGCTCCCTTTCAACACGGCCGTAGTCACGACCGCTCACAACGACCTCTGAAAAACTACACTGGTGCAAATCTGCAACACACCAGATTACTTTAAACTAAAAATTTTAACAACTCACACAAACACATTAACTATGCACCCAGTAAGAGGGATTGAAATGGTACAAACACTCACACTAAGAAATTATTTTCCACCAAAAGTGCAATTTGTTTTTAAAAGGGTTCTTACTGTGGAAGGGTGGCAACTTTATAAAAATAAATATTTAAATAAACCCCATGAAATTCAAACTTACATAAAGTGTACAACATGCTTGTAATCTCTCTTTATATTCGATGAATTATTCTGATCAATTCTACCCTTGAATGACGTTTACTAATTTTCTATATTCATACTCCCAGAATCCATGCGCAAAGTAGTTTCATACAATAGCTATGCGATGAGCGCATAATTATTCTTCGTAGTACTCTCTCTGGTGGTTGTTGGGAAAAAAGCTTCCGAGATTGTTTTCGTGCCGATTAGCCTGAGCATCGTTTGAAGAATTGTAATCTGAATATTGAGATGACAAATGATAACTGATACGAAATTGTACGATTAAAAGGGATATAGATATAGGGTGATTCAAAAAGAATACCACAACTTTAGGAATTTAAAACTCTGCAACGACAAAAGGCAGAGCTAAGCACTATCTGTCGGCGAATTAAGGGAGCTATAAAGTTTCATTTAGTTGTACATTTGTTCGCTTGAGGCGCTGTTGACTAGGCGTCAGCGTCAGTTGATGCTAAGATGGCGACCGCTCAACAGAAAGCTTTTTGTGTTATTGAGTACGGCAGAAGTAAATCGACGACAATTGTTCAGCGTGCATTTCGAACGAAGTATGGTGTTAAACCCCTGATAGGTGGTGTATTAAACGTTGGTATAAACAGTTTACAGAGAATGGGTGTTTGTGCAAAGAGAAAAGTTCTTGACGGCCGAGAACGAGTGATGAAAATGTAGCACGCATCCAGCAAGCAGTAACTGGACTACAGTATCTGGAGATGTTAGAGAATTGGCTGTTCCCTCAGCTCGAACAAGAAGCACAACAACTCATATTTCAGCAGGATGGAGCGCCACCACATTGGCACTTATCTGTCCGTAACTACCTGAACGTCAACTACCCGAGGCGATGGATCGGCCGCCAGGCAGCCCGTGACAGAGCACTTCAGCACTGGCCTCCAAGAAGCGCTGATCTTACCCCCTGCGATTTTTTCTTATGGGGGTATGTTAAGGATATGGTGTTTCGGCCAGCTCTCCCAGCCACCATTGATGATTTGAAACGAGAAATAACAGCAGCTATCCAAACTGTTACGCCTGATATGCTACAGAGAGTGTGGAACGAGTTGGAGTATCAGGTTGATATTGCTCGTGTGTCTGGAGGGGGCCATATTGAACATCTCTGAACTTGTTTTTGAGTGAAAAAAAACCTTTTTAAATACTCTTTGTAATGATGTATAACAGAAGGTTATATTATGTTTCTTTCATTAAATACACATTTTCAAAGTTGTGGTATTCTTTTTGAATCACCCTGTATATTGCTCCTTCATACGAAAGGTGTGTAACAATTTACATCATTTGACATTTGAGAATTAATGATATTCATCGATACATTGTGTAGTTGTTAATCAGAAGGGAACTTCCGAAAGACTGGATACGAACTTGCATTTAATAATCCAAGAGCTCCACTACTTCTTCGGAAGGTTAAACTTCATCAAAGTCAAATATCCGCTTGATCTGAGGTTTACCGACTGATTATACAACGCTCCCAAAAATACGAGGCATTTTATTTGTACAGATTAGCAGACTGCCGCAAAGCACGAGCCTGCATAGAAGAAGAATCATCGCCTGATTTCATTCTAACAAGTAAAATTTCTGAATCATTTTGAGTGACTGAGTTATGACTGTGTTTCCCATTATGAATGATTGATTGCTCGAACGAACTGAGAACTACATAACTACATAATTACATAGATAGGAGGAAAAATTACATGCTCTACATTACACATATACCGCCTCGCAAGATGATAGGCAAGATCAAAACATATTTCAGGAATTCGGCCTTTACCTTAATTCTATAAATTCGTTAACACCGAAACCGACAAACATGACAGAGGCAGCTATTAACGTATGGCAGACCGACAGACAGACAGACCGACACTAACTGCCTAACAAATGCGGACGAGAGACAAGCGAGCAAAGCTGAGGACGAGAGACTGACGAACAACACAAGCAGAATTCAACAAGTAACTGAAACAACATATCACTAATCACTCAGCTTCTAAAAACTGCGATTTCTGGCGACGACCTGCCGCAGCACCCCCAAAACGCTCTCCCGAACCGTCCGCTGCCAGCCTCTTCAACGGACGCAGGAAGGCGCACCGATCTCCCGTCTCACGGCGTCGCAGCTCGCCCCGGCCAGACCGAGGTCGTGGGTTGACCCTGTTGCTCTCGTGTCGGCCGCGAAGCCACTACGCCTCGCTATACGGCGTGGCCACTGGACTCACGTGGCGACCTCACATGCGCCGACGCTCCAGGCGGACAAGTCATCTTGTGTCCCAGTGTGCGTCCGACCAACGAGCAATCCAACCGCCAATGACCGTTGCCCGAGCAACTCTAGCAGACTGGCGGCCTAACGCACCGACTCAAATGTAGGAACTCAGCGCCGACCGGGCGACCACTAGCTGAGTTCTGTTACTGGTGGAGTGGCAAGACTCTCATTTTCTGGCTTTAAGGTTTGATCCAAACGACAGACATACTAGCACTCCGACGACAGACAGACACTAACTGCCGCACAAATGCAAACGAGAGATAGACCAGCAGCTGGTGACGCGAGACTGACCTAGCCGACTGACCGACCTACTAGACTCGCCGAAACTGACGGACTGACCCTGGCGAGTTTTTTTTTTCCTTTACTGATTTTCAATTCCCCCCTAAGGGGGCGGACCGGCAGCAGCTTAGTACGCTGCTCTACAGCCTACAGACTTTCATTTTAAAAACGGAAGAAGAAAAGAAACAAGAAAAACAGGCAATAAAATGGTGACGTCAAGTGTAAAATGGCGGAAAAATGCTGAAAGTTAAAACAGAAAGCAAAAAGGGGAGGGCAACGTTAATAAAAGACACAGGAAATCAGGTAAGTAACATAGTACACACACAATTAAAAACACGGCGACAGTCTGGTTTCTGTTCGCAAGAGATAAAGGCACACCCAGCGACAGTATGATGGCTGTTCGCAACACTTCCCAAAAAACACAACACGGAACACTCACTGTAAAACACGCATTGGAGAACACTCACTGTAGTAGAACACTGCACGAAAGTGGCGGCACAAGGATGACACACCCTAGCCAAAGGCAGAGCGGGGGGGGGGGGGGACATGGAGGAGGTGGAAGAACAAGGAGGGAGGAAGGAAAAAAAACGAAAAAGGGGGGGGGGACCAAGGAGGGAGAGGACGAATAAAGGGGGAGAAGGGCAGACGCGAGAGGGAATGAGAGGAGGCAGAGGAGGGAAATTTAAAGGACTCGGGGGAGAGAAGGGGGCAAAGAGAGGGGAGGTGGGGAAGAAAGAGGATGGAAGGGGGGGAAAGGGAGCCCGGGAAAAGGACAGAGGAAAGGAGGGGGAGTGAGGATCAGAGTTGATAGGAGGGATAAATGGAGGGAGAGAGGGCGTCTTCCGGGAGGGGGAGTTGATGGAAGCCACCTTGGGAAAGGAGATGAAGGGTGTAGAGATGGAGGGTAGGGGGGACACAACGGTGAAGGCGTGGCAGGGGGCGGCGATGGGAGAGGAGAGGAGCAACTAGGGAGTGAGGGGGTTCAAGGCGGCGGGAGGTGTAGAGGATGCGGATATGTTCGAGGAATAGGAGCAGATGGGGGAAACCCTGGCGAGCTTATAGCGCCCCTTAAATGCACGTGAACAGGCAACCTTTTCCCTTTTCCACCAGAGGGAGACACCAAAGCTGCGATTGCCACAGCGGCGCCACTGCCAGAAACGGAGGGCGACTGCTTCACACTACGCTTTGCGGCGAGCTCTTCAAAACAGCAAATTTTACCACGGCTCAAAGATGTTAAGTAATTGCTATCATTTTTTTATTATTTCGCTCTAACAGCTATGACAACGACATTATAAGAAAGACGATGTAACGTATTACTATCTTTACGACGTTTCTCATCGAGACATATACGTTATCCCGCATTTCTAGCTGCTTCTCTCACACTAATAATGATAAAAATTCAGAATTTCAGGGTCGCCACCTGTCCAAGCCCTTCCTAACCATTTAGAAAAGAACGGAGCTGGAAAATTATTAGTTTAATTACTTTAATAATTTAATTACAAGTATGCAAATTTCTTTAAGTAGCCAGATAGATAGCACTCCCTGTCGTGCATGAAGCAACTTGATTAATTCAGGATTGGAAATCGGAGTAAGTGGGTAAGATCAACACCACAGAATTTATCTTTCATGTAGATTATTTATTGTACCTAAGTATTTGGTTGCACATCTTAACTACACATATCTGGTGCCTGACGAGAAATATTTAAGTAAGAATTACGTGGGAATGTAACAGAGCACAATTTAACTACAGCAAGAAGAAACAGAGAAAACGGGGGTGGGAGACAATGATACTATCATATCCTTTGCATTCATACCATAAAAATATCTCAGTGAGATTCGCATTACGATTCTACGCATGCACTATTGTGGACCGCGGTTTAACGAATGCACGAGGTTCAACATACTAACTGCGTCTGCTGCTTGCAAACGGCCGAACTAGAGCACGTGGTGCATTCCGAATCAAACTGTTGTGCTGATTTGTAGAAAGCGGACGATAGAACAGATATTCTTGCAGAAATTATAGCTCATTAAACAAGCAAACTGTTAAAATAAAGCCTATTGCGGTGCCGTGTTGGACCAGAATGGTCATTGATGACCAAATACGTGGCACAAAATCGACATACAAAGACAAAAGCAACTTCCACAAAATATAAGATTAAAAATCATTAAAAATCACACTCGCTTCGACACAGTATTACACTCCCGTACGGTTGAAGAGATCCTAACCAGCTTTTCCTAATCAGATTTACCGTTTGGAATTCTACTTCATCGTTGTTCAAAATGAACAAAGGAACTTCCACACTTTTAACTCAAACACCCAAAAATCGCCTATTTAAAGCAATATAATTATGGCACATTCAGGAAAATAACTCGCTTCACACGCTTCAGTTAAGCTGAAGTTCTTAAGTATTTCAACGGTTAAACATAACGAAGTCGTAACTCAACCTGCTTCTAATCACCTGAAACCCCCCTTTAAGAGCTACTCACCGTACTCACCAATCGTTCACCGAAGAGTGCCCCTTTCGAGATTACCTAGCTCTCCGTGCAGCGGAAGCTACCAGAGGGGTAGCCCTTCGTCACCAACCTCACACACAAAAACAGACTTCGACTAAGATGGGTAAACCTCTATGTTCAGGTAATGGAAACCTAAGTTTGTCATCCTGTGCTCTCCTTAGAACGAGAAGCAACATCGTCTGCTCCCAGCAGACGATGACCAACAGCTTTTCCCACAAAACAAAACCGAAACCCCACATTAAAACACACATATAGTATTCAATAGGCCTTACCTGAGTGCTCAGTCTTTCTGGAAGAATTCATGAATTGAGCTAAAATCAGGCAGTAAAGTGAATAAGTTGTACCGAATTCGACAAGCGTCTTAAGAAAAGACTTCACACAGACGTTTCAACGACCAAGACCAACCGAAACGAAACAAGAGAAGAAAGCAAGGAAGAGAAGCTTATGCCACTTCATTTCCATATGTGAAGTGCGTCAGTGAACGTCTAGGCAACGACGAGGTTTCAAACCAATTTTCCGCAGTAGTCGCAGGATGCGGAACCTAAATACTGCAGTACTATACGAACGACGTCGTGAGTGTGCAGCTGCCTACATAGGGGAGACAGGGAGGCCAGTCAGCATACGAGTAGGAGAACATGAATTCTACGTGCAATTAGCACAGCATAAGAAACTGACGATAGCAGAACGTCATCGCGACTGTGGACAACTTACCTTGCTCCAGGAAACCCTTGCGCTGGCGGAAGTGGTGCCAAGACAGGATTCGAGAGGCGACTAAAATTATTAAACAGCGAGACAATAACAATAGAGAGGACGGCTACAAACTTTGGCCGTCCTGGCTACCGGTTATCTCAGTCCAACGGGCCGCGAGCTGCCTCACCGAGCACGAACGCGACAGCCCAAATAGACAGCTACAGAGGGACTGTTAGTGTACTTCCGCGCACACCTGGAGGAAAACGTGCCCCGAGAAACCAAGCCCTGGTCTGCAGACTGTCACCAATCACTGACAAGGCTCTTAGTCCATGAATAGCTTCTTCGCTATCCTCTCCCTTTCGTCATGGCTAGACTATTATCATCCAGGACCAATAAAGTTTCACAAATATGACGTTTTGACACCGATCGTGAGCAATAAATAGAGGAAACCGTCCATGCCGAGCTGGCCGAAATGTATTGCCGCAGTCCACCGTCACAAGACACAGTGTTTAGTTTCCACTGTGGTGAGATGTGTCGTAATTGGGAAGAACGTAGTGGGAGATCTTTCGGTGAGGAAATGAGAATCGTTAAGAAAAGCAGAGACTCTGGTGCTTCAAGAAGGCGTATCACAACCAAGGCTTCAGTGAAAAACTGAAACTCAATCACGGATCAGTTTTCAACGTCTTGCACATTTTGAACACAACAAAGGTCGCGACCCTCTGGGTTCCGCGACTTCTCACACTCATTCACAAAGCAAGCCAAATCGAGGCAATAGCGGAATTGTTGCAGTGGCGTCACGCTAATCCAGATAATCTCCTTAGTCACCTAATCACCATGGACGATTGCTGGATATACCACTATCACCCAGAGAAAGAGGAGCAAAACGAACAATGGAGACATGTGGATTTAATACCGCCGAAAAATTGTTTATTGGGACTGCTACGGTGTGCTGCTAACAAATTATGTTGTGCTAGCTGAGTACCCGACGTTGCCCAGCTATGTATTTATTCCATTCTTCTCTTAGTCCATCTCCCCCTGCCCCTCCCTCTGTTCATCTCCTTCACCTTCTCACTGTCCTCTTCCTTCACCTCCCTCTCTGTCCATTTCCTCCTGCCCCTCTCTCTTTTAATCCGTTCCTCTCCCATCTCTCTGTCAATTTGCTTCTACCCTCTCTATCAATCTCCTGCTTCCCCCTCGGTTCATCTCCTTCTGCAACATGTAATTCCATCTCCTCCACCCCTCTCTTTGTCAGTCTCCCCCACCCCGTCTCTCTGTCGTCTCCTCCTCCCCCCACCCTTTTCATTTTTTCTCCTCTCTTTTCTGTGTCCATCTCCTCCTCTGCCCCACCCCCTCTCTTTCTCTCCCCTCTCTCTGTTCATCTCCTTCTTTTCTCTTTCTATGTCCATTTCAATTTCCTTCTCCCCCACTATTCATCATCTCCTCCCCATCACTTTGACGCTCTCTTGCTGTCACACTCTCTGTCCATCTCCTCCACTTTCCTTTCTCTGTCCACCTACTCCTCCTTCTACCTGTACCTATCTGCTCGCTCCATCTCGCTGTCTATCCATCTCCTCCTCCTCACTTGTCTCTCCACGTTAACACGCTCATCCCAACAAGTGGCTGGTGGTTTTTAACGCAACAGTATTTCTTTCCAAACTCTAACAAATATTTGTACCACATTTGATTTAAATCGTTCCAGGGTTTTAGCGTGACCGTTTTACCCGATGCTTTGCATGCATACGCACGTGCCAAATATATTTCACGTATATTTAACGTATTTCACACTTATTTCTACACACATTTCACTTGTATGTCTGGAGAATTTCTCACTGGGTTTTATTTTCACGCAGTTCAATGTTTATGACATCGTATCTCCAGAGTTATGTGCTTTACAATGATGTATTTTTCTAGGTACATTCAGCGACGTAGATGGACAAATCAATGAGGACTTGCAGAAAATAAATGCGTGGTGTAATGACTGGCAGTTATCTCTCAATATTAGAAAGTGTAACCTACTGCGTATGGCAAAACGAAAATCCCCATTAATGTACGAGTACAAAATAAATGCCCAGTCTTTGGAAGCGGTAACATCCTTCAAGTGTCCGAGTGTGACTATTCGAAATGATCTCAAATGGAACGATCAGATTACACAAGTAACTGGTAAGGCGAACTCTAGATTTCGGTGTATTGGTAGAATCGTTAAGCGGTGGAGTCCTTCAGCAAAGGAAATTGCTAACAATACATTAGTTCGCCCAGTCTTATTGTTCGCCTGTGTGGGGCCCTTACCAGTTGGGTCTGATTCAAGAGATTGGGAAGGTCCAAAGAAGAGCGGCAAGATTCGTGACAGGTACATTTAGCCATCGTCAGAGCGCTACAAATCTTATAGAAAGTTTGAAGTGGGACACACTTGCAGATAGATGACGCGCTAAACCGAAGGGGCTGCTCACTAAATTCCAAAATCCGATCTTCGCCGAGGATGTAGAGCGTATATTATTACCACCAACTTTCAAATCGCTCAATGATCACCATTCAAAGATAAGGGAAATTAGAGCTCGTACTGAGGCGGTCAGACAGTCGTTTTTCCCTCGTGCGACCCGCGAGTGGAACAGAGGGTGGGAAATATGACTTTGGCGCGAATAGTGACCTCCGCCACACGCCGCTTTGTGGCTAGCGGAGTATTTATGTAGATGTAGATACTGTCTGCGAAATGTGTTGCGAATAGAATTAGCAGTACAAAAGTAAAAAATTAGAACGTCATACATGATCGGCCATTTTTCACGCATTTCACTATTGAAATATCTCCTGGACTGTGTTGTACAACAATATATTTTTGTAGTTACATTCAACGGCAGATGAGAATACTGTCTGCAAAACTGTTACGAATAGATTTAGTAACAACGAAGTAACAAATTTAAACGTCTTGCATGATGGGGTAGCTTTTTACGCAGTGTTTATGATGTTATACAATTATGAACCAAAAGTTATGACCTTTGCCCACCGTGACGCTGGATGGCGCCTTGTAGCGTTGCGGGCACGTGACGCGGTAACAAAAGTTTGTAAGCGGAGCAGACACTATGGGCCGATCGCCCTTGCCACGATATGGGCTGCAAAGAGGGAAATCTGTTGAGATATGCAACTTTGACAAATGAGATTATTATTAAACAGTCTGTGAACGAGTATCTCGAAAACGGCGAAGCTGGTCGAATGTTCACGTACTGCTGTCGTGAGCATCTACGGAAAGAGCTAGAAGGACAATGAAACTACCACTAGGCGCTAAATCGTTGGACGTCCTCGACTCTCCACAGATCGTTGGGTTCGGAGGCTTGGCTGCTCTGTGAAGTATTGTCTGCTCTGTAAAGTAGGATAGATGTTAATCTGTGGCATCTCTGCTCAAAGAGCATAATGCTGGTGCACGCACAAGTGTTTCGGAGCACATCGCTCATCGTACATCATTGAACACGGATATCCGCAGTAGACCACCCCTATGTATTCATATGGTGAGCCAACGACATTGTCAATTACGACTGCAGTGAGCATTCGACCGTCGATCAATGGAAATGTGTCGGGTCTTCGGGTGTATCACATTTTTGCTACACTAGGGCAATCGTCGTCTTCAAAAACGCCATCGTCGTGGTGAATGCGCGGAGCGCCACAGACGCAGGCTGGTGGGAGCAGTATTACGCCATGGGAGACATTCTACTGCGCTTCCATGGGACCTGTGGTAGTAATCGAAGCTGCGAACCACCTGCATCCCTTCATGCTTGATGTCATCTTTCAGCAGTATAACTGTCTATGTCTCGGAGACAGAACCGTGTAACAGAAGTTTGAGGAGCATAATGGTGAACTTACGTTGGTGTCTCAGCGACCAAATTAGCCTCATGTAAAACCTATGGACTCATCTGGGTCGCTGTCGGGGGCCATTATTGCGTACGCAAATCAGAGGCCCGTTATTTATGCGAATTACTTGACCTATGCGTAGACATCTGATGTCAGACACCTCCACAAACCTACAACGAACTGTCGGGCCCCTGATACGAGGAATCAGTAATATATTTCGTTCCAAAGACGGAAAAACAAGCCATTAAGCAGGTGGTCATAACGTTTTGGCTCATCAGTGTATCAGTGTATTTACGAATAAAGTTAGTAGTAAAGAAGTAGTAAATTAGACCGTCATGCTTCGTGCGGTATTTTTACTGCATGAACACCGAAAATGTAGTAAGCGATTATCTTTCTTCGGCCGGCCGGAGTGGCCGAGAGGTTCTAGGCGCCACAGTCCGGAGCCGCGCGACCGCTACGGTCGCAGGTTCGAATCCTACCTCGGGCATGGATGTGTGTGATGTCCTTAGGTTAGTTAGATTTAAGTAGTTCTAAGTTCTAGGGGACTGATGACCTCAGGAGTTAAATCCCATAGTGCTCAGAGCAATTTGAACCATTATCTTTTTTCCTTTCACCACTTTGTGCAGTTTATATGCGAGAAAAAGTTTCGTATCGGTTTGAAATTATGTGTGAAGTTTGTTGCAAGTCTCTGAATACTCCACTCTCACATACTGGATGACTAAAGTATATCCATTTCCATATCGTGGGCCACACTCCATTTTCACTCCCACCCTTTGACAAGCGGGCGGTTCTGACAGTGACAGTGATTCTTTCGGCCGAAATTAGTCCAGTTGTTTAAAATAAGATGTGGAACGTACGTGCATGCATGTATACACACATACATTTATACGTATATCCATTTTTATAAGTTCTCTGCAAGTGAAGCATCCGTGGCGTGATTCTTTCTAGACAGTGGGTTCGACTGAAACCAGTCTAGTTGTTTAAAAGAAGATGTGGAACATACATGTATGCTTGTATACATACATACATTTAACGTACATCCACGTAAGTTCTCTAAAAGTGAAGCATACGTGGTGTAGGGGTAGCGTTTTTGTTTACTGATCAAAACGCCCTCGGTGCCGGATTCACAACCCACCGCCACTTAAATTTTGATTAATAATCAGTATTGGCCGCCGAAGATTTCCGGCATAAGAAGTCACCCTCATTCTGCCAACGGCCTTGTCGAAGAGGGCGGAGGAGTGGAAAGAGGTTCAAGGCACTCTCTTGTCCTTGGGGTTGAAAACTGCCCCTAAAGGCGAAAGAATCAGCAATGATCAACGACATGAGGATGCAGAAGGCAATGGAAACCACTGCATTAAAGACACGTAACGTGTATCCACAGGACATGTGGCCTGTAATTGAAGAAGTGTCATGATGATCTCTCCATTGGCAAAAGATTCCGGAATAGTCCCCCATTCAGGTTCCCGGGAGGGGACTGCCAAGGGGGAGGTGATCATGAGAAAAAGACTGAATAACCAACGAAAGGATATCGTTCTACGTGTCGGTACGTGGAATGTCAGAAGCTTGAGCTTGCTGGGGAAGCTAGAAATGTGAAAAGGGAACTGTACTGGCTCGATCTACATGTAATAGGCGTCAGGGAAGTGAAATGGAAAGAAGACAAGGATTTCTGGTCAGATGAAGAAAAACTGGTGTAACGGGAGGTTGATTAGTTATCAATGAGAAGGGTATAGAGTGTGTGAACAGTTCAGTAATAAGATTTTGTTATTAGAACCGACTGCAAACCAACGCTGACAATGATAGTTCGGCTATACAGGCCGACGTCGAAAGCTGAAAATGAAGAGAGAGAGTGTATGAGGATATTCAAAGGGTAATGCAGTACGTAAAGGGAGATGAAAATCTAATAGTTTTGGGGGACTGGAATGCAGTTTTACCGCAAGGAGTAAAAGAAAAGGTTAATGGAGGATTTGTGCTTGGGACAAGGAATGAGAGAGGAGAATGGCTAATTGAGTTCTGTAGTAAATTTCAACTAGTAGTAGCCAATAATCTACTCAAGAATCACAAGAGGAGGAGGTATACTGGGAAAAAGCCGGGTAGCTCATCAGCCAACAACTCTTACAGAACTATGTGAACAAGGGAGCAGGCGTGGCATAACATATCCTACGACAATATTCGCTGTCAGTACGATCTACTGGATGCCAGAATCAGCTGCTGCATTGCCACCCTTGGAGGCTACACCGCGTACTAATATGGGCGTTTCAGCATGGATTGGTATCTGGTACCTCAGAAAAGCTTGTGCTATTGATCTGTAAACGTAATCATTTCATGTACTCCATAGGCATTGTTGCAAAAATAGATCTTGAGTGAATTGGAAACCTCTAAATGGGAGCATTAATTTTTTCCGATAGTGTTTTTGCGCGATACTGACTTATCTGATGCGTGTTATACGAAATTAAAGAGCCTCTTAGTATTACCCATGGCGAATAAACGTCACTCAACACGTTTTGCTTAACTTCGTTCGCAAAACAGTCGGATTCCGGCATTTATATATTCTATTTAATATAATGGGGGCCAGTGGAGTGAATTGGAAAGAAGGCAAGGATTTCTGATCAGATTAGTATAGTGTAATATCAACAGCACCAGAAAACAGTATAACCGGAGTTGGATTCGTTATGAATAGGAAGATAGAGCAGAGTCTGTGTTACTGTGAACAGTTCAGTGATAGGTTTCCTCTCATCGAAACCGATAGCAAACCAACGCTGACAACGATAGTTCAGTCATACACGCCGACGTCGCAAACTGAAGATGAAAGAACAGAGAAAGTATATGAGGATACTGAGCGGATAATGCAGTATATAAAGGGATATGAAAATCTAGTAGTCATGAGCGACTGGAATACGGGTCGTAGTGGATGAAGATAAGGGTTACGGGAGAATATGGGCTTGGTCCTAGACGCTTAAGAATGAAATAAATAGGAAGTACAGGAATCCTAACGCGAAAAGGCTGCACGAAAAATGTGAAGAAGGCGAAAAAGAAACAGTTGTCGGAAAGACTGACTCAGCCTATAGGAAAGGTGAAATTAAAAGCAATGATGGTAACATTAAGAGTGCAGCGGGTTCAAAAATGGTTCAAAGGGCTCTGAGCACTATGGGACTTCTGAGGTCATCAGTCCCCTATAACTTCGAACTACTTAAACCTAACTAAGCTAAGGACATCACACACATCCATGCCCGAGGCAGGATTCGAACCTGCGACCGTAGCGGTCGCGCGGTTCCCGACTGTAGCGCCTAGAACCGCTAGGTCACTCCGGCCGGCTAGTGCAACGGGAATTCCACTGTTAAATGGGGAGTAGATTTGTCTCATGTGGCAGAAGAAGAAACAGGAGTCGTTTTCGAAGAGATAGGGGACCTAGTACTGCAATGAGGATTTAAGAGAGCTTTGGAGGACTTTAAATAAGGCAGAAGGAATCGGTAACATTCCATCAGAATTTCTAAAATCATTAGGGGAAGTGGTAACAAAACGACTATTCACGTTGGTGTGTAAAATGTATGTCCGGCAATATACAGTCTGGCTTTCGGAAAAATATATTCCACACAATTCCGGAGATTGCAAGAGGTGAAAGTGCGAGAATTATCGCACAATCAGCTTAATAGCTCATGCATCCAAGCTGCTGACAAGAATAATATACAGAAGAATGGGGCAGAAAATGGAGGATGTGTTAGATGACCATCGTTTGGTTTTAAGAAAGGTAAAGGCACCAGAGAGGTAATTGTCACGTTGCGGTTGATAATGAAAGCAAGACTAAAGAAAAAAGAAGACACGTTCATAGGATTTATCAGCCTGAGAAAAGCCTTCGACAATGTCAAATGGTGTAAGATGCTAGAAACTCTGAGAAAAATAGGGGTAAGCTATATGGAGAGACAGCTAATATACAAGATGTACAAGAACCAAGACGGAATAATAAGAGTGGAAGAGTAAGAACAAAGTGCTCGGATTAAAAAGGGGTAAGACAGGTATGTAGTCTTTCGCCGTACTGTTCAATCTATACATAGAAAAGCAATGATGGAAGTAAAAGAAAGGTACAAATGTGGAGTTAAAATTCGAGGTAAAAAGATGTCAGTGGTACGATTCGTTGATGACTTGCTATCCTCAATAAAAATGGAGATGAATTACATGATATTCTGAATGAAATGAACAGTCTAATGAGAATGTGGATTGAGAGTAAATCGAAGAAAGAGTAACTAATGAGAAATATCAGAAAGGAGAACAGCGAAAAATTTAACATCGGGATTGATGGTCACGAAGTAGATGAAGTTAAGGAGTAATATTACCTGGGCATCAAAATAAGTGATGGCGGAAGGAGCATGGAGGATATCAACCACCCGCTCCTTCCGCCTCCATGATTTCTACCTCACCATTTATGGCAGTCCTATCCACCTCACACCTACCCTCTACTACCTTGGCCTCATACTCGACCGCCACCTCACCTGGACTCCCCATCTCCTTACCATCCAAAACAAAGCTCACAACCGCCTCCGCCTCCTGAAACTCCTGTCCGGCCGGACGTGGGTCTGCATCCTTCCACCATCCTTCACACCTACAAATCCATGATCCGCCCCATCCTTTGTTATGCCAGCATCGCTTGGATTTCCGCTCCTCCCCGGTTCTATAAAGCCCTCCAAATCCTCGAACGCCATGCACTCCGCCTCGCCTTCTGCATCCGCCTTCCGTCCCCCACGCGCATCCTCTATGACCTCATCCCCTTCCCCCACCTTCTCCTTTTCCTTGAACACATCCGCACACTATATATTGTCCGCCGCCTTGATCCCCCTCACCCCCTGGTGTCTCCCTTCCTCTCCACTCCCAACCAGTTGCCGCGCCTTTACCGTTGTGTCCCTCCCTCTCACCATCTCCACCCCCTCCATCTCCTTTCCCAACACAACTTCCACCATCTACCCCTCCCGGATGATGAGCTTGGCCCTGACATCTACCCTTGCTACCAACTCTAACCCCCTCTTCCTGCCTCCTCCTCAGGGCTCCCTCTCCTCCACCTCCCTCCTCCTGAGCGGCTCTCCCCTCCTACTCCCCCTCCATCTCTTGTGCCTCCTTTCAGTGTCTCTGCGCTCCCTCCTGCCCTGTCTTCCCTTTTCCTCCCCCGCCCCACGTGTCTCCTGCCTCTTCGTGAACCCACGGTTGCCCCTCCTCTCTTCATCCCGCCGCTTCCTCAGCTGCCCCATGCTCTCCCCTCCTTTTCCATCCTGTCTGACCTTTCCTTCGGCAGGTCCCACCTGGTAGTTTTACTCTTCATCGTGTGTGCTCGAAGTGGGTTTTAAGTGTGTTGTTTCGGAGTGTTTTTAATACTGTGGCCAACTTTTAACCTGTGCATTCGCATTCAGTGTCTTCTCTGTGTTTCAAGAATCGCCAACTGTGTTTTTTAACTTTCTGGTGACTTTTTTTTTTAACTGTCCCCCATGAACGTCTACATGTCCATGTCTTTTTACCTCCATTTTCTCCCCTTACTCTGTTTTATGTTCCCCTTTTTCATCTCCTTATGTATGTATCATTTTATTCTTGTTTTAGTTGTCGTGTCTCTCAGCTGAAGAGCAGCGGATTGTGCCGCTGACAGCCCTCCCCTGCCCATATGGGGCAGGGGAATGAAATCACAATAAAGAAAAAAAAAATAGTTCACGACAGTCAGTTTTAGCCCTGACGACGACCATGGAGGTAGTGGTCGAAAGCTTGGAGTTTTATCCTGAATTGACGCGGCATGTACACCGAGAGATTTTTACTTAATAACAGAAAGATTAAAAATAGTAACACAGATTCCAACACACAATAATCTTAATATAAAAAGCATAAAATTTTCCATTTATGTGATACACTCAAACTATAAATGAGTAACTGACTAAAATAACTCAGGGACAATATTCAACGATTATATGAGTATAAAATGCATCCACAATTTTCCATACATGATATAAGCTCGTAGTAGGTAATAAATTTATTGTAGTTAAGCCATTAATTAATTTACAAAATTAAATAATCGTTTCTTGCAATCTGAAGCAGCCATATCTTCATATTTCATAATCCCTTACTCTCTCAATCGCATATGAGTGACTATTTCACACGGCAATAGTTTCATGACAAATAGATGACAAACACGTTGTACTGTAAAGAAATAAAAAGAATGTATTGCGCTGCTTTTCCGAACGACAGAAGAATCTTTACAATTTTTTGTTGAGTGAATCTGCGTTATTCGAAAAATTTTATGTAGTCAGTCTCTCATGGAGATACTATTTGCGCCATTATTTAAAAACAGCTATAAATAATTCGTAACATCAGTTCTTGTAGTAATTGTGGAAATTTTAATTACTTACATGTTTATATTGCCAGATGACAATGATATCCTAAATCTTGAATCAGTTTCGTACCATCGTCAATACTGCAACCACGATAAGCAAATGACTCATATATAATGCAAGAAGTCAAATCTGATTGCACTGGAAACGGGAAAATTATTGGCAGCGGTGGGATTTTTTTTTAATCTCATTTTGTTCACTTTTGTTCGTTGCATCTGTTCGAGGCGGACGTCGTAAGACATCTGTTTAAGTTCGTTGTTGATCGATTAGCTCAGTTTTTTATTACAGAGGGCTGTTAAACCTCTGACCGAACACGCTGAGCTACCGTGCCGGCAAGATCCCCAGACTTGGCAATTCTGTGAGTTCACCTCATCCATTAGAGAAAAATGAGATTCGTCTGGCAATAGGATGGCGCAACTTCAATCCTTTTGAGAAAGTGGAGAGCGAAGTCGACACGTAGTTGTGCGTCCTGTGGTGCAAGCTGCTGTACGATGTGGGTCCTGTACGGATACCATTTGAAAATGGTTCAAAACACCTTATGGACAGTTGACCACTGGATGTTCAACTTTCATGACACGGCACGCGCAGTGTCTGACGATCGGGAATTGCGCGCAGCGTTGTTGCCACAGCAACAAGTTCCTATTTAAAATATTATGTTCTCTACAAATTCTAAAAGTTCGTAAGGGGAATTTTTGAATATCCTGTATCATATGTGTAAGCGTGGGAATGTCAGCATTTATAATCTTTTTACATCCATATATTCTTATATTTCATTCTTGTACCAATTCTTAATTCATATACTTTATTCTCATGTTTATTCTTCATCAAGATTTGGTACATTCCTTGGATTATGAATTAAGATATACTACAGGAATTTAACCGAAAACAATTTCAAATAAATTTCTCATTTCTTTTTTAATTCATTCGCCTGACATACAATTCGTACTCGAACAAGCACAATGTTATTTCTGTATACACTGGAAAACACTGGTGTAGTAAACTTCTACGGAAATGGGTAGATAAATGGATAACAAATATAAAAATTAAAGTGATTATTCGGTTTAGAACATGGGACGCAGAAGCACACAGCTGTGACCAACCACTGTGCCGCCGCTTCCGCTAATTACTCGCTCGCTAAAGGCACATAAGGTGCCTCGAAAACGTTGACCGTCGTTTTCTTAGAAAGTGCTGAGTATCTACAGATAAGCGGAGACACGTTTACTTTGGCTCCCCTCCCACTGTGCAAAGTTGCTTATGGTACTTGCCGTGTTCCCCTCCGTAGCTTACTCAGGTGAATAAAATATATTGGTTAGAAGAGTGGACCTGCATAAGGGAGAACTGGTGTTAAAATCCCCTTCCGACCATAAAGTTTTATGTTTGTCTGTTCTTCCTGAATACATTAAGATGAGGACTTTCATTTAAGAAGAATAATGCAGATATGTTTCTCAATTGCTGTTTTATTTGAACAAGAGACAGCTTACCTTGAATGTATGGTTTCGCAGCGATATGTACTGATAAATATCTGTGGAGCTACCAGACGCGTAAAGTGGTTTAAAGTCTACGAACTTCCAGCCGAGTTCTCCTCGGCCATTGTCAAGTGGTGACCGTCTCTCGGTTACTGCTACCGTCCTTATACAAGATAAACATTAATAAAACCCATAAACTGCAGGGATGGACCCCTGACTGGGAACGGAGGAAAAAAGGTCCTACGAACATGTGTCTGGCAATGCATCATTGCCGCTGTGGATGGTGCTGAAGTATGATAGTTCCTCTGACCATGTGACGTGTGTTCCTTGGTGGTTGTATATTGTGTGATTAACGCAGCGTACTGTCAGCAGCAGAACGATCTGGTATTCATCTAGGGAACAAGCAGAGATGGCGTCTGTGTACGGCCAAGCAGATGGAAACGGTCAAGAGGCAGCACTCTTATACTGAAACAAATACTCTCACAGACACCAACCACAACGCATATCTCAAGCCCTTTTTGGCCGTTTGGGTGATCACGGATCCTTTCAGGAAGACGAACGTTCAGGGAGGCGGTGGACTGTGCGTGCACCAAATCTGGTGGACCGGGTTGTACATGACGACGATTGATGATTTTTCGGTTTGTGGGGCGCTCAACAGCATGGCTATCAGCGCCCGTACAAATTCCCAATCTTTTCAATTTCAAGTCTTGTAGTTTTCTTGAATGATGATGAAATGATAAGGACAACACAAACGCTAAGAACGCAAACGCCCAGTGCCAGAGCGGAGAAAAATCTCCGAGCCGGTCAGGAATCGAACCCGGGACCCCGTTATACAGAGGCGGCAACGCTAGGCACTAGACCAGGAGCTGCGGACCGTGTTGGACAGGACAAATCCTAGTACAAGCACCAGGCAAGTGGTGTGTGTCAAAGTACGATTACGTGCATCCGCCACAGCCGCTACTATCCTTGTCACCTGCAATCCCGTGGAGGCCACCTAGAACATCTGTTGTGAAGTGAATGCGTAGTAGCTCTGTACTGTGTTCAGAGACGATCTGTTGTCGTTGCACGCACACCGTCCATTTTTCGCGGTTCTTCTGCTTCGGTGTTTTGGATAGGATGACTTACGAAATCTGGAGGTTGTAGCCGTTTTCCTTGAATACTTTCCGTAAGTGGTTTAGGTTTTCAGCGATGGGCCAAGGTCTTCAGAACAGAACGTTTCTGCGACGCATGGTGAAAGCTGTCAGCGTGCAGACATAGGTCCACGTGTATGGGTTTCTGGTAAACGCTGTGGCTGAGACGTCCAATTGCTTTACGGCGGACGAGGACCAACACTATTGATTTCTATCTCCATCGTGAACTTGATGTTGTCATAGATATTACTGATGTGGCCCGAGGATTCTCCCAGCTTTTTACATCCATGAGACCAGACAAAGAAAGTGCCGTCGACGTAACGATAAAAGCAACTAGGCTTTGCAGGAGCCGTTGGGTTGTAGTCCCTAAGGAAACACTGAAATAATAATCGAAATCAGTTGTAGTTGCCACACACTTCTTTATTACCAACACGTTGCTCATAATATATTCACAGTAATCATAATTACAACAAAGCTTGTCTTATAGAACACAAAAATCTTTTAAGATATCTTCCACATATCGATATCTTTCAATCACTTGCATTAATTTAAACGATGTCCATGGACCCATAATTGATTCAATATGACTGACAAATAAATCACATCCACTTCATCACTTACATTGAAACCGTTTTATCTATCTTTCCATCACATCCAAGTTCGGAGTTCAACAGACAGTAATGTTTTAAGACTTCTTTGGCCAACTTTTCATAATTTAAAGGCAATATTCCGAAAAGCATCCTTCGTAAAATATGACTGACAGCTAGTTCAGATAAAGTTCTGAACCGTCTCACTGGGACGACGGTGCAATCTACGTCTTAGATTACTCGAAATGAGGTAAAATCGCTACTATTCGGACAACATTAGATCCTCCAATCACTTGTTGTCCAATTTCTGTGTTACGTAATACTCATACCCACATCCTATACATTACAAACTTTGCATAACCTCTAGTTTTACGCCGTATTACATCTCTGCGAGTGGTTCACTTCCCATTATAAACACACGCGTTGAACAGTCCGCATTTATACACCAATAAATTGGGGAACTTCATGCAGTGCAGAGGGTGACCCCCAACCCCCTCCCCCACACGGCACTGACGGCGCGGTACTTGTTTACCCCGTCTATGTGTGGGGGCGGAAAACGTGTGCGGAGTGACACTTATATGGAGAGGTATTTGCACGGAGTCTGAGACTCTTCAGGTTGCAACAGCCGAGTGGAGACGCCCTAAGCATTTGTTCCATCAGCGATGTAGCACAGTGTGGTGTAGTGTACGACTCGTGTTACCAGGAATTAGTTTTAATGTACTATGAAACGTCAAACAGAACTGTTTCAGGCCTTCTTCAGAGGACGGTTACGTATGAACATTTACATACTGTATAAGGACATCAGATATGCATAAGTCATTATAGCCGGGATCTCTCATTATATCAACGTTCTAACATCCAGCATGATTAAAATAAGGTATTTTCCCGACTGAAACACATATTAAGCAAGCTTTATGTCGTTTCCATGGAACACCAGAAAGAGGAAGTTTCCTTTAGAACGCCATTACATTTATTTACAACATTTACATTATTTACCATATTTCAGAATTAGTATGACTTATTTTAAATTCTTTTCAATATATACATAATTTCCAATATGCATAATTTTTGTGCATAGGCCACACAACTTAGCAACGATATCTTTCCGTCAATTTTGAGTATCTTTAAAGCCTTTGCAACAGTCTTGTCAGTTTTAATTGTAGCTTCTTTCTCCTTTTCCCAGTATCGAATGCTTTACTTCGTTTCAAGATCAACGAAAAAAACTGTTTTAAATTGAGCTCCCTACAACGCGTTAACATTCACGTTTCCATACTTGCTGTTTACTATAAGTATAGCCCGAGCCATGTCAAAAAAGTACCTGTTTGAAAAATTTAAAAATGTCAATTATTATTCGAGATTTATAGACTTTCTGGAAAAAAGATGCTCTTGATAATGGGATAGCTCTTCTCAGCGGATGGCCCTACAGGAACTGTTTTAGTCTCATTTTCTTCGCAAAGTGATGTGCTACCATGCTATTAAATAATTTTACGATTTTATTAACAGTAAGAATAAAAAAAGGCTTCGAAAACTCGCACTTTTGTTGGGTGTGGTTTTTTTAAACTAAAAATCTCAAATTTTACTTTACAAAAATGACTTTTACTATAAAAATACAGCCACCAGGCACTTTTATTAAATGCGTTTTATTTAAGCCAATATGCATTTCGGGTTTGCACCCATCTTCAGCTGGCAAATTACATGTATCTTCAGTTTCTACAGTGGTACAATATCGACAGCGGTTTGGATGCTGCAGCTGGCCTGTGCAAAAGCAACGATTCCAATCATTTACTTCAATTTCGCGAGTTTAAAGTTACGCACTATCAGTTGTTCATTTTACTTACATTCTCCTCTCCTTGTTTTTTATCGGTTTTACTTCTTTTTTGTAACAGCACAAACACTTTTTGTCACGTATTTTACACAGGCGCACTGCGTTATCCGCCATGTTGTCGACTTACAGTTTTGTTTACATACAAGCAGTTTATCTATGGACAGAGCTATATTTTACGAAAGTTTTGAGTTTCTAGCTAAGCTACTGTTTACTAAACATTGACTTGGGTGATAGAAGTATTCAAAGTACGATATATACTAAGTTTTTTTTTTACTTAAGAAGTATTGAAGATAATAAACTAACACAACACATTTATACAAACCAGTAATTCATATATTTACAATATAACAAAGATAAAATTAAGATTTTTATGTTGTATATTATTACATGCATTTGTTGGGTTCATATTAGATTGTTATTTCTTGATTGTGCTTAGTAAGCGGTTTGATAAGTAGAGTGTGGAAGTTTTTCAGAAATATGCGGTTTCGTAACTCTGTTTGGTCGCTAAGTATGTCAGAGGGGGATGCATGTTAATGTGAATAAATTCTGATTTCCTCTAGGAGGTTCATTCTTTTTCCTTTGTTGGCTAGGTGGAGAACTTGTAGGTTATGGGCTATGTCTGTTACTTGATGTTCTTCTTCTGCTACATGTTGGACAAATGTGGATTTATTTAAGTCTTTTAAACGAAGAGCATCCATGTGTTCTCGAAAACGCATGTTGAAGTTTCTACCTGTTTGGCCTATGTATGTTTTTGGACATGAGTTGCAGTTAAGTTTGTATATTCCTGATTGATTGTACGGTTCGGTGTTATTTTTAATGTTATGGATAGCTTTGTCCTTTACTTTGTTATTTATATAGTAGCGGATTCTGAAATCTGTTTCTCAGAACAGGTTTGCTATTTTATATGAGAGTTTTCCTACAAATGGCAAACTTACATTTTTTCTTTTGGCTTTGTTGTGGTATTCCTTAATGCTGTTTTGTTATTGTATTTGGTTATGTGGGACTTTATCTTGGAGTTTAGTTCATCTATTAATTTTGGATTGTAACCATTATCGTAAGCAATTGCTTTGGTGGTGTTTAGTTCTTCTATTTGGTCAGCTGGTTCTAGTGGTATTTTGTGCATGATGTTTAGCATTGCTCTGTATGAAGCCATCTTATGTTTATATGGGTGGCAGGATGATTTATTAATTGTGTTATCTGTTTATATTGGTTTCCTGTATACTTGAAATTTGTGTTTGTTGTTGGAGCTACTTATGCAGAGATCCAGAAAATTTAAACCTACTTCTGTTTGGTATTCTACAGTGGAGATGAAGTTCTGATGCATTTTATTCATTTCTTTTGCAATGTTATCAATTTCTTCTTCTGTGCCATCAAATAAGATTATTATATCATCAACATACCTTGTGTAATAAATTATCTTGTTTACTATCTGGGGATTTTCTTTAAAAAATTTACATTCTAAGTTATTGATGAAGATATCAGCAAGCTAACTGGCAAGGCAGCTACCCATAGCCAGGCACTCTTTCTGCTGCTATATTTTTTTATTAAAAGAAAAATAGTTTCGTGGTAGTATTAGTGTTAATAGATCAATGAATTCATGTATTTCTGGTAATTCCAAATTTTTATGTTTAAGCAAATTGTTTTTAATTATTTCTATTGTTTCTTTGACCTGTCTGTTGTGTATAGGTTTGTGATGTCAAAATGAACAACTGATAGTGCATAACTTTAAACTCTCGAAATTGAAGTAAATGATTGGAATAGTTGCTTTTGCACAGGCCAGCTGCAGCATCCAAACTTCTGTCGATATTGTACACTGTAGAAACTGAAGATACATGTAATTTGCCAACTGAAGATGGGTGCAAACCCGAAATGCATATTGGCTTAAATAAAACACATTTTAAAAAAGTGGTTGGTCGCTGTATTTTTATAGTAAAATATTATTATCCACGGCGACGGAGCTCAACAGTCCAAATGAAATGGACAAATTGTTATTGACACTATCTAGCCAGGTACTAAGAGCTTTACATGGCTTCAGAATGTACAAAATTAATTTAGAAAGAACAATTCTTAGTATCAAGTTCAATAAAGTGCGAATGTAACTCCAAAATATATCAAAGTGAACATCAACAGTCAAAGCAAAGCAGCGAAAATAGCTAAAGAAAGAAGTGAAATTATATGGCTCCAAACTGAAATACAAAACCAACACAGCAAGAAGCATTTTTGAAACCACCAGTTACATAGATTACATTTAGAGCTAGGTAAACAACTTACTCCCGCACAATTCAGCCATGCATTTGATTTTGTCAGAATAACAGCTATGAAAGCATAAGGTCAGATTTAGGCATAACAATAAGTTGAAAAAGCTTACATCACAAATTCCAAAGGTGAATGACAATGTACTTTCCACTAAGCATAAATTCTCCAAACATCTAGTAAATTCAACTAACATCATTTTCAATGATAAAGAAGTAAGTTTCCTGAATAAAGGGGCTTCAACGTAATATCAAACCATCTCTGACTGAAAATAATATTAAAGAATTAATAGTAGGCACCAAAATAGCCTGTGATACTGCAAAACTAAGAATGCTCAGATTGCCATAGGGCACAAAGTTAACAATTTTATCACCAAACAAATAGAGAAAGCAAATAATAATAATACTATAAACCACCATGACAGTACAATACTTAAAAGTGTTAACAAGGAACTAAGTGACAATAAAGCTTTAGTAGTAAAAGCAAATAAAAGCAATGCTATTGTTGTAATGTATGAAAGTTAATATGTAAACAAAGCCATTGAATTTTTCAGTAACAATAATATAGTTGAAATTCAGTATGGTCCCACTCTTAAGTTACAGAATAAAATTAAAAATATGATGAAAAAAAGTGATTTCCTCTTAAATGCAAAAGACATACATGAATGCACCGTTATGAACCCTTATGAACCACGCCTACGAGCACAACCTAAGACCTATAAAGTCAACTGTCCCATATGTCCAATTGTTAATTCTTGGAGCAGCCCAAATTATAAAATAAGCAAGAAACTGAATGAGATCCTTAGCAACACAAACAAATTCGAAGAGACATATTCAGTAAAAAACAGTTATGAACTTATTATTTGTCTAAAGGAAATTCAGATTCCTGATACTGCTAGGTTTGCATCACTTGACATCACAAAAATCTACACAAGCATACCGGTCAAAGAAACAATAGAAATAATTAAAAACAATTTGCTTAAACATAAAAATTTGGAATTACCAGAAATACTTCTTAAGTAAAAAAAAATTAGTATATATCGTACTTAGAATACTTCTATCACCCAAGTCAATGTTTAGTAAACAGTAGCTTAGCTAGAACCTCAAAACTTTCGTAAAATATAACTCTGTCCATAGGTAAACTGCTTGTATGTAAACAAAACTGTAAGTCGACAACATGGCGGATAACGCAGTGCGCCTGTGTAAAATACGTGACAAAAAGTGTTTCTGCTGTTACAAAAAAGAAGTAAAGCAGATAAAAAACAAGGAGAGGAGAATGTAAGTAAAATGAACAACTGATAGTGCGTAACTTTAAACTCGCGAAATTGAAGTAAATGATTGGAATCGTTGCTTTTGCACAGGCCAGCTGCAGCATCCAAACCGCTGTCGATATTGTACCACTGTAGAAACTGAAGATACATGTAATTTGCCAGCTGAAGATGGGTGCAAACCCGAAATGCATATTGGCCAGGCATTTAAAAAAAGTGCCTGGTCGCTGTATTTTTATAGTAAAATATCATTATCCACGGCCACGGAGCTCAACAGTCCAAATAAAATGGACAAATTGTTACAAAATGACGTTTAAAGGAAGAAATTGCTATCATTTTTCACGTATTTAAACGAAAATTTTTTTGTGACGTCCTGGAGCCGAGACAACGTCTCTTTTAAAAAAAAATATGTAGTGGACACAAGTAACATTTTATGACTACTCATTAGAGTTTTTCAAGGAAAAAGTACTAGGATATGTTTCATTGATATTTAGTTAGTCACTGAGTAAGGGAAACAGGCACGTGCTGCTCTGAAATGCAAAATACATAAAAATTAAGTATTTCCGGGACCATTTTGCTTCCGAGGCAAAAATGACTATAACATTGTAAGGGGTTCATTACTATTCGCTAGAGCACTTGAGCAGATGTAATTTCGATGGATTGCTCACGCGCTGACTGCGATATGGAATATCTATGCTACAATAGAATCGCAGGTCAGAGCAGTGTCGGCAGTAAGTCGAGTTTAGTCGCTCACCGACAGCAGTCGTGTTTTGTAGCTCGCACAGACCACTTGAGTTCTGTAGCTCGGACAGGGCAGTGCAGCGGTTGACTTGTGTTGGGCCAGTCGTGCAGAACGATGGCGGTGCCTTGCCGCACGCATATGTTAACTGCCACAACTAATTTAACCGCAATTGTAATGTTAAAGTCCCATGTAATTCCTTGCAGTAATGTTTCAATAAAAACTTTTGTTATGAAGAAAACTTTTACTAGTCATTTATCTGAGTTTAAAGATTTTACGAATTTTTCCTGTGCATACTCATGTTGAATAAGCAAAAGAAAATCAGTTGTTTTCCTACAAATGAAAATCAAGTGGCCAGCATTGCACTGGGCTGTGCCAAAAATTTCTTATAGGAGCAGATATATAGCTAGTGTTATCCGGCGACATGATTGTGAGGTAAGAATTTTTCAGTTTATTCAGGATGATTTCACAGGGCCATGACGCAGAGCTGCTGACGTGAAAATTTATTAATCTCGATACGCAACCAATCTTTAATGGAAGGTCACAATAAAACTTGAAATTTTATTATTGGACAGAAATTTCCCTATTGGGGACTTAAACGAGATTTTTCTGTTGGGAGGTTACACTAAATGTGAATACTATAATTATTTTTCTGTTGGGAGGTTACAACGTTCGCGTTTGTTTCATCAAGCTGACCAACCGTACGTACAGAACGATTTTTGTACATGGTCCGTGTGAGTTAATAAGCATTTCACTCTCATTTTAATATATGGCAGAAAGAGTCAGCCTTCAGGAATTGTGAAATGAACCCTGTCTTCCAGGAACGTGTGCCAGAAAGAGCGCATCTTTGCCACGTAAGGTAAATTCACTGTCGTCTATTGTGCTGAATGAGGCCTAAGTGCTGTAGTGTGCGAGAGGGACAGACGAGAACCTACGTCACAGGGAAACCCTGTAGAAGCTCTTTGTGGCCAAGGAGACGTAGCAGTGTTAAACATGGCAGACGTAAAATCAGCAATAAAAGGAATCATTCTGCAGTAATTCTAGGAATGAAGCCAGAGTAATTTTAATCTACCATCCTTCATAAATTTTCATGGTCATCCCAATAAATCTTGAATATTGATCATATCTATAATAGTTTAGGATTTACTGTTACCTTGAAATTAACAGGTTTTGTAACAAAGGCTTGAATCCTAAAATCTGAACGCTTTGTTCGATCTTAACGATCGACATTTCATATAGAAGCGCATCATTAAAAGGACAAATGTTGTAAAAATCGACAGTGTAATTTTATTTGTTTAAAAGATACAGTAAATTTAAATTATCAGTATTTTCAGTTAAGCATAAGATCATCATTTCCTCCACACAAAACACATTGAACTATGATAGCGTAACATCTTATTGAAACATTAGGTAATAGAATATTTGTTGTTCTTTATTTATTTATCAGAAAGCACATTGGTGCAACGCTACTGGCCGTGAAATTGAAAGTTAAGAAGGAAACTGTATTGGTCTTATGTAAAAGAATTTAACACTTATTATGTAATGGATATTATTGTTGCTTCATTTAGAACTTGAAAGTGGTCAAGCTTTGATTATTGTAATATGTTGAAATGTGAAATAATGTAGAATAAGCTGTAGCCAATCAGATGGACGGCTTCAGGAAAAGGAACTGCCCTAGTCAGTTGAGCGAGGATGTTCAGCGATCGGGAAACGTGGCCGGGGACGGGGAGATGGACAGTCGGGTGGAGATTCGAAAGCGGGCGATCGGTCTTTAGGTAGCTAGGATGTGAAGCGACTTAGAAAATTTCGCGTTGTATGGTATCGCGGGCCGTCCAGGGTGGCCGAGCGGTTCTAGGCCCTACAGTCTGGAACCGCGCGACCGCCACGGTCGCAGGTTCGTTTCCTGCCTCTGTCATGGATGTGTGTGATGTCCTTAGGTTAGGTAGGTTTAAGTAGTTCTAAGTTCTAGGGGACTGATGAACTCAGATGTTAAGTCCCGTAGTGCTCACAGCCATTTGTCCCATTTTTTACATTTCTTTAATAGTTGTGAAATTACATTTGTAATTCTCACCGTTAACAACATTCTGTTATCTAGGTCCCAAGTATGTGGCAGGTTAGACAATTTGCGTGGGGGCTCTGAGCTACGAATTTTGCAACAGTTGTGTGCACCGAGTTTTAGCAGTGGTTAGGAGTGATAAAAAAATAACGCGAAAGAAGAGGTGACATCGACAACACTTGGTTCCAGAAAGCAGCGGCATCTTGAACGGCGATTCATCGCGCAGCGGCGGTTGCAGTACCACAGCAGAGGCTACGAGATTTTCAGCGTCGGCTCCAACTGCAACATCGGCAGCAATACCATGGCGGAACGATATAGCACGACAAAGCTAAGTACCTGCGCTGATAGCGGGATTATGTATGATTCTGTAGTTCAGTCGTCAATACTAGACGTCGCTAATATTAAGCAGCCGGCCGGTTTGTGTGGCTCCAAAAAAACGAGCGAGCCGCATAGCCCGAAGTCGGGGCGGGAGAGCGTGATCGGCGGTGAATTTAGTAAGGCAAATAGTCAGAAATCAAGCGAGGGAGATGAATTTGGTGGAGACATGGTGTCGCAATTAATGCAAATGATAATAGGATTGGGATCAAAAATTGATTCTGTTAAAACCGATATGGGTGACGTAAATTTAAAAATTGATTCGGTTCGATACGAAATAGCTTCGGCTGTGAAAGACGAAGTAGGTAAAATTACTAGTGGAATCGAGGAATTGATAGATGGAAAATTAAAAACCGTTCGGGACAAAGTGGGAAAAATTTCTGATGAAGTTGAGATACTTGACTCTAAGGTAGATCAAGCGGAGAAAAATTTCAGTGATAAGATGGAGAAGTTGTAGGCAAATCTGGGAGGCAACGTAAGAAGTTGTATTAGTAGGCGAGATGCTCTAATGACTGAGACGACAGAGGCTATTAGCAACTTATCCGTGCGAATAGGTAAAGGGGAAAAAGAAGTAGATAAAATAAAGGCACAAGTAGGATCTGGCATTAAAATTAAAAATGGTGAAGTTAAAAAGCAAATCAATGAAATAAAAAACGAATTTAATTCTTTAGCTGCACATCAAACACCTACAGTGATCAGTGTTCCGTGGGTTAACTCGGAATTGGTCAAATGTTTTGGAGAAATATCACTCAGTAAATTTTCTAGCAGCATTCAGGGGTGGTTTTATAAGGGGAATGTCCGACGACGCGAAGATAAAACTCGTGAAAAGACATTTGGAAGGAGAGCCGCAATCATGGGCAAATACACAAAGTGATACGTTCACTACCGACGAAATATTTGAAAGCAGTTTCCTGAACAAGTTCTGGAGTGAAGTGAAGCAAACGCGACTCCAAAAAGAGTTTCTGAACGAGCCAACATTTAAATATTGGAATGGGTCGATGCTAGAATTTTGTAAACGTGAACTTACGAGAAAATGCACGTGAAACGTCCATTGGGAGTGCTTACTGAAATTACGACGTTGAAAAGGCGGTTACCGGAAAATTTGCAGTGGGATTTAGTGCACAGTTCTAGCAGCTCACCAGAAGAATTTTTGGACTTTGTGCGAACATTAGAACGGGCGTTGAAATTTAAACCGCAAAATAAGCAGGCAAATAGTTTTCAGAGTGGAAATCGTAACTACAGTCCGAGTAACTGCTGTGAAAGACATCCGGGAAGTTATCAACGGAACGCAAACGGCAGTTTTAATAAGGGAAACGATAACAGGAACACATCCAATGATAAATTTCAGAGGGGTATTAGGAACGGATACTTTCGTGACACGGACTGACACCAGGAACGTAGATTTGAGGGACCGGCACCTGGCGAAATGAACCAACGTGATGGGAGATCGGGACTCTGTTTCGCCGCATCTCGCGCCCAGAGATGACAAAATAAACCAGCGATGAATAGGACGCGAGTAAACGGAAGTGTGATAGGTGTCAATAAATCGGCAGAAAGGCGTCAGAATTTTGAAATGAAATTAGTAAGAGATGAGAATCAAATAGGTAAATTTTCAAATCAGATCGTACGTAAAATGCGTAATCCTAAGATAATGAAAGATAACGAAAAAGGCGATGACGAGGATTTAGGGCTAAGTGACTTGTTTTATGAATGTGTGACGAAAGAGTGTGTGAATGTTAATGCAATGAAAAATTCTACGTGCCAAAAGGAGGCTGAGGTGGAGCTGAATTTGGTGGAATTAGATGGTATAGAAAATTATAAAGAGGTGCTAACCAGCGGTAACGATTATAGTGATGAAGGTGATGATCTTTCAGGTGATATTGTGACGGTGAAAGTTGCTAAGGAGGTTAATAAGGATTGCATAGCATTAGTCTCGTCAGCTGCTAATGAATTTGTGTGTGTATCGTCGGATATTGGTGAACTATTTTCACAAGAAGGTAGTAATGATGTTTTATACGAGGGCTGTCCAGAAAGTAAGTTACGATCGGTAGCGAAATGGAAACGACTATGAAAATCCGATAAAGCTTTGCAAAGATGTGTTGGGCAGTGTCTCTAGTATGACTCTAGGTAGAATTATGTCGCTCTTTTCATTCCTGAGCTCTCAGTGAGCGCGTAAAGATGTTATAGAAAATAGTGTCTCCCGCCAAGTACGAGGGCCTGGTGAGAATTTTCCCCTGAAGCTATGCAACTAACATTACATAACTGTCGTGCGGTTTCTTCTTCAAGACAATTCTCAGCCTCATTCTGCAGGGGCAATGAAGGTGTTCCTACATCGTTTCAATTGGAAATGTTTGGTTACCCACAATACAACCAGTAATTGTCTCCCACTGAGTTTCATCTCTGCTCAAACGAACCGCTGGCTATGAAGACAACATTTTGGCACAGACAACGAGCTTTAGGCCAGCGTAGAGAATTGGCGGAAAGCACTGGCGGCTGCCTTCTATGATGAGGGTATTGGAAAGTTGGTACAACGCTACGACGAATGTCTGAGTCAGAACGGCGACTACGTAGAGAAGCAGCTGAAAGGTGTAGTTAACTGATACAAATGAAACATTTCTGATTTTCAGTGTGATTTTCATTTCGCGATCAATCGTAACTTACTTTCTGGATAGCCCTCGTATGCTGAAGTTAAAAAGTTGTATCTGCTGGTATTGATACTTCAGAGAAGGCAGTGCATGTCTTTCTTCTAATGTCAGTGAACCCGAAAGTCTGGATGAATCTGTGGATCTTAAAGGTTTGTTTGACAACGAATGTGAATCTGAATTCGATGTGTGATCTGAAATTAATGTGGTGCAGGAGCGTGTAGGAGAGTAAAATGTATTATGCTCAGGTTTAAATCAAAGCGCAGCGGAATTTAATGGTGCTGTTGATTCTGAAATTGCACGACGCTGTAGCTACAATGTGATGTAATGGCAGAGGGTGGTGAAACTACGAACGATTCTTATATTGGTGATTTGCCGACGGAGGTAAATGAGGTTTTATGTGGCGAGTTGTATGATATATCAGCGGCTGTTGAAAGTGCTGTTTGTGAAGGTGTTTGTAATGACGTGGAACTAAAAAGTAATGCTTTATTTCTTGATAATGATGTTGTAGCTACTAATGTTGATAATTTTCAGGGAGAATACAGTGAGTTTGATTCTAATATAGAGAATGATATTTGGACAAAATGCTATCTTAAGGAGGAATGTGATTTTGCTGTAACTGATTGGCGATGGTACGGTAGAACATTACGATCGTTACTGCCTCATTTATGGAATCGAGAGAAGTTTAAGATAGTGAGATGTTTGGAAGGGAGAAAAATGAAACTGGTGGGAAAGAAGCATTTAATGAATTACTTTGGAGCGAGTACGAAATTGAGGCATGTTTCGAACAGGATCTGTGTACGCTAGAGATGAAAAAAAGGGAAAAGTAGTTTAAGAAATACACTCCTGGAAATGGAAAAAAGAACACATTGACACCGGTGTGTCAGACCCACCATACTTGCTCCGGACACTGCGAGAGGGCTGTACAAGCAATGATCACACGCACGGCACAGCGGACACACCAGGAACCGCGGTGTTGGCCGTCGAATGGCGCTAGCTGCGCAGCATTTGTGCACCGCCGCCGTCAGTGTCAGCCAGTTTGCCGTGGCATACGGAGCTCCATCGCAGTCTTTAACACTGGTAGCATGCCGCGACAGCGTGGACGTGAACCGTATGTGCAGTTGACGGACTTTGAGCGAGGGCGTATAGTGGGCATGCGGGAGGCCGGGTGGACGTACCGCCGAATTGCTCAACACGTGGGGCGTGAGGTCTCCACAGTACATCGATGTTGTCGCCAGTGGTCGGCGGAAGGTGCACGTGCCCGTCGACCTGGGACCGGACCGCAGCGACGCACGGATGCACGCCAAGACCGTAGGATCCTACGCAGTGCCGTAGGGGACCGCACCGCCACTTCCCAGCAAATTAGGGACACTGTTGCTCCTGGGGTATCGGCGAGGACCATTCGCAACCGTCTCCATGAAGCTGGGCTACGGTCCCGCACACCGTTAGGCCGTCTTCCGCTCACGCCCCAACATCGTGCAGCCCGCCTCCAGTGGTGTCGCGACAGGCGTGAATGGAGGGACGAATGGAGACGTGTCGTCTTCAGCGATGAGAGTCGCTTCTGCCTTGGTGCCAATGATGGTCGTATGCGTGTTTGGCGCCGTGCAGGTGAGCGCCACAATCAGGACTGCATACGACCGAGGCACACAGGGCCAACACCCGGCATCATGGTGTGGGGAGCGATCTCCTACACTGGCCGTACACCACTGGTGATCGTCGAGGGGACACTGAATAGTGCACGGTACATCCAAACCGTCATCGAACCCATCGTTCTACCATTCCTAGACCGGCAAGGGAACTTGCTGTTCCAACAGGACAATGCACGTCCGCATGTATCCCGTGCCACCCAACGCGCTCTAGAAGGTGTAAGTCAACTACCCTGGCCAGCAAGATCTCCGGATCTGTCCCCCATTGAGCATGTTTGGGACTGGATGAAGCGTCGTCTCACGCGGTCTGCACGTCCAGCACGAACGCTGGTCCAACTGAGGCGCCAGGTGGAAATGGCATGGCAAGCCGTTCCACAGGACTACATCCAGCATCTCTACGATCGTCTCCATGGGAGAATAGCAGCCTGCATTGCTGCGAAAGGTGGATATACACTGTACTAGTGCAGACATTGTGCATGCTCTGTTGCCTGTGTCTATGTACCTGTGGTTCTGTCAGTGTGATCATGTGATGTATCTGACCCCAGGAATGTGTCAATAAAGTTTCCCCTTCCTGGGACAATGAATTCACGGTGTTCTTATTTCAATTTCCAGGAGTGTAAGTGTATCTGTGTTTAGATTATAAGATTGTTTGGAGGGCTGATTTCAAATGTTTTATTTCAGGGTTTATTGTAGCTCGTTTGTTGTTTCGTCGCATAAGGATTTTTTGGCACGAGGCAATTATAAACAGATTATTTGGTGAACGGTCTCAAGTCAAAAATCAGTGCACAGTACGCGTATAAATTCGGTTTTTGGGGTCATATAAGGGATTTATTTATGTGTGTGTATGTGTTAGACTTAAGTTTTTGGATGGTTTTATGTTTGTTGTATTTTCCAAATTATAAGTTATGGTCACGAATATTTGGGTGCATGGTGTTCGGAGAAATTTGGAAAATGAAAATTAATAATGCTTACCTAGGAAGACAGATGTATGTTTATTCTACTTATGTGAGAATATTTTGGGGAATAATTTATTATTGTATGGAGTATCGATATGCGTACGCAGCTTCACTGCACGGAATTAAAAGAGGGGTGAGATTTGTTCATATTTGTTGTTAGTTTTGAGTCTAAGGGAGTTATTTAAATTAAAAGAAAATATTAATTTACCGATGAAGTCGATTGGGAATCTGTCACGAGATGCCTGTCTCCAGTGGGACTTGAATAACGTGTCGGAATCACTGAAGAATTTACAAGTATCTTGCAAACGCTATAAATCAATAGTTTACTGTGTAGTTCCTCCCCCCATGAACCATGGACCTTGCCGTTGGTGGGGAGGCTTGCGAGCCTCAGCGATACAGATAGCCGTACCGTAGGTGCAACCACAACGGAGAGGTATCTGTTGAGAGGCCAGACAAACATGTGGTTCCTGAAGAGGGGCAGCAGCCTTTTCAGTAGTTGCAGGGGCAACAGTCTGGATGATTGACTGATCTGGTCTTGAAACATTAACCAAAACGGCCTTGCTGTGCTGGTACTGCGAACGGCTGAAAGCAAGGGGAAACTACAGCCGTAATTTTTCCCGAGGACATGCAGCTCTACTGTATGATTAAATGATGATGGCGTCCTCTTGGGTAAAATATTCCGGAGGTAAAATAGTCCCCCATTCGGATCTCCGGGCGGGGACTACTCAGGAGGACGTCGTTATCAGGAGAAAGAAAACTGGCGTTCTACGGATCGGAGCGTGGAATGTCAGATCACTTAATCGGGCAGGTAGGTTAGAAAATTTGAAAAGGGAAATGGATAGGTTAAAGTTAGATATAGTGGGAATTAGTGAAGTTCGGTGGCAGGAGGAACAAGACTTTTGGTCAGGTGATTACAGGGTTATAAATACAAAATCAAATAGGGGTAATGCAGGAGTAGGTTTAATAATGAATAAAAAGATAGGAGTGCGGGTTAGCTACTACAAACAGCATAGTGAACGCATTATTGTGGCCAAGATAGACACAAAGCCCATGCCTACGACAGTAGTACAAGTTTATATGCCAACTAGCTCTGCAGATGATGAAGAAATAGATGAAATGTATGACGAGATAAAAGAAATTATTCAGGTAGTGAAGGGAGACGAAAATTTAATAGTCATGGGTGACTGGAATTCGTCAGTAGGAAAAGGGAGAGAAGGAAACATAGTAGGTGAATATGGATTGGGGGGAAGGAATGAAAGAGGAAGCCGCCTTGTAGAATTTTGCACAGAGCATAACTTAATCATAGCTAACACTTGGTTCAAGAATCATGAAAGGAGACTGTATACATGGAAGAAGCCAGGAGATACTGACAGGTTTCAGATAGATTATATAATGGTAAGACAGAGATTTAGGAACCAGGTTTTAAATTGTAAGACATTTCCTGGGGCAGATGTGGATTCTGACCACAATCTATTGGTTATGAACTGCAGATTGAAACTGAAGAAACTGCAAAAAGGTGGGAATTTAAGGAGATGGGACCTGGATAAACTGAAAGAACCAGAGATTGTAGAGAGTTTCAGGGAGAGCATAAGGGAACAATTAACAGGAATGGGGGAAAGAAATACAGTAGAAGAAGAATGGGTAGCTCTGAGGGATGAAGTGGTGAAGGCAGCAGACGATCAAGTAGGTAAAAAGACGAGGGCTAATAGAAATCCTTGGGTTACAGAAGAAATATTGAATTTAATTGATGAAAGGAGAAAATATAAAAATGCAGTAAATGAAGCAGGCAAAAAGGAATACAAACGTCTCAAAAATGAAATCGACAGGAAGTGCAAAATGGCTAAGCAGGGATGGCTAGAGGACAAATGTAAGGATGTAGAGGCTTGTCTCACTAGGGGTAAGATAGATACTGCCTACAGGAAAATTAAAGAGACCTTTGGAGAGAAGAGAACCACTTGTATGAATATCAAGAGCTCAGATGGAAACCCAGTTCTAAGCAAAGAAGGGAAGGCAGAAAGGTGGAAGGAGTATATAGAGGGTTTATACAAGGGAGATGTACTTGAGGACAATATTATGGAAATGGAAGAGGATGTAGATGAAGACAAAATGGGAGATAAGATACTGCGTGAAGAGTTTGACAGAGCACTGAAAGACCTGAGTCGAAACAAGGCCCCGGGAGTAGACAACATTCCATTAGAACTACTGATGGCCTCGGGAGAGCCAGTCATGACAAAACTCTACCATCTGGTGAGCACGATGTATGAGACAGGCGAAATACCCTCAGACTTCAAGAAGAATATAATAATTCCAATCCCAAAGAAAGCAGGTGTTGACAGATGTGAAAATTACCGAACTATCAGTTTAATAAGTCACAGCTGCAAAATACTAACGCGAATTCTTTACAGACGAATGGAAAAACTGGTAGAAGCCGACCTCGGGGAGGATCAGTTTGGATTCCGTAGAAATGTTGGAACACGTGAGGCAATACTGACCTTACGACTTATCTTGGAAGAAAGATTAAGAAAAGGCAAACCTACGTTTCTAGCATTTGTAGACTTAGAGAAAGCTTTTGACAATGTTGACTGGAATACTCTCTTTCAAATTCTGAAGGTGGCAGGGGTAAAATACAGGGAGCGAAAGGCTATTTACAATTTGTACAGAAACCAGATGGCAGTTATAAGAGTCGAGGGGCATGAAAGGGAAGCAGTGGTTGGGAAAGGAGTGAGACAGGGTTGTAGCCTCTCCCCGATGTTATTCAATCTGTATATTGAGCAAGCAGTAAAGGAAACAAAAGAAAAATTCGGAGTAGGTATTAAAATTCATGGAGAAGAAGTAAAAACTTTGAGGTTCGCCGATGACATTGTAATTCTGTCAGAGACAGCAAAGGACTTGGAAGAGCAGTTGAACGGAATGGACAGTGTCTTGAAAGGATATAAGATGAACATCAACAAAAGCAAAACGAGGATAATGGAATGTAGTCAAATTAAGTCGGGTGATGCTGAGGGAATTAGATTAGGAAATGAGACACTTAAAGTAGTAAAGGAGTTTTGCTATTTAGGGAGTAAAATAACCGATGATGGTCGAAGTAGAGAGGATATAAAATGTAGACTGGCAATGGCAAGGAAAGCGTTTCTCAAGAAGAGAAATTTGTTAACATCGAGTATAGATTTAGGTGTCAGGAAGTCGTTTCTGAAAGTATTTGTATGGAGTGTAGCCATGTATGGAAGTGAGACATGGACGATAACTAGTTTGGACAAGAAGAGAATAGAAGCTTTCGAAATGTGGTGCTACAGAAGAATGCTGAAGATAAGGTGGGTAGATCACGTAACTAATGAGGAGGTATTGAATAGGATTGGGGAGAAGAGAAGTTTGTGGCACAACTTGACTAGAAGAAGGGATCGATTGGTAGGACATGTTTTGAGGCATCAAGGGATCACAAATTTAGCATTGGAGGGCAGCGTGGAGGGTAAAAATCGTAGAGGGAGACCAAGAGATCAATACACTAAGCAGATTCAGAAGGATGTAGGTTGTAGTAAGTACTGGGAGATGAAGAAGCTTGCACAGGATAGAGTAGCATGGAGAGCTGCATCAAACCAGTCTCAGGACTGAAGACCACAACAACAACAACTGTGTAGTTTAGATCTGTTTTTGCGATTCCACTGGGGGAAGTGTTCACTGCAGATCCTGGGTGGTTTCAGAAAGCGTTTGTTTTCTGTTATCTTCACCCGATTCGTATTTCAACAGATTTGCTACCGTAAAACGATGGCGATGGAATGCAGAGCCATACAGAATTTCGGCGGGGTACTCGAATCCGAATCTGTGGAGCGCCGCTGGAGACTTCGTTGTGACGAAAGGTCCTGTGAAAGTGAGCGCAGTCGCGTTGATATTTCTGTGGTATTTCAATAGACAGTCGATACATGTATAGTTTTATATGGTATTTAAATATAATGCCACAATGCATAATTTATGTTAGATACAAGGTTTTTTTCTTTTTTTTAATTTAAAGCATGCTGCATCAACACCACAACAGATAATTACACTATTGATCTGGCTCTTAGGATATTTACATTTTTGTATCATGAATTTGTGTCTTGCAAATTTGGGTGCTACTTCATAACACATATGGCACAATAACGTGTTATGAAGTGGAGGCGTGTAAATTAATGTCCATTTTGCTCTCATTTAACTATATGGTCGAATGAGTCAGCCTCCAGGAATTGTGAAATGGAACCTGTCTTCCAGGACCATGTGCCACAAAGAGCGCAGCTTCGCCACGAGATGGGGAAACTCACAGCCGTCTATTGTGCTGGATGAGGCCTAAGCGCTGAATTGTGCGAGTGAGACAGACGAGAACCTACGTCATAGGGAAACCCCGTAGAAACCCTTTGTGGCCAGGGAGAAGTAGCAGTGTTAAATATGGCAGACCTAAGATCGGCCACAAAGGGAAACATTCATGAAAACTATTAAATTCTGTACTAAATCAGGAAATAAAGCCAGAGTAAGTTTAATCCACTGTCCTTCATAAATTTTCCTGGTTATCCCAAAAAATCTTGAATATTGATCATATCTATAATCGTTTAGGATTTACTGTTAAAGTAAAATTAACCAGATTTGTAACAAATACTTGAATGCTAAAATCTGAACGCATTGGTCGATGTTAACGATCGACATTTCATATAGAAGCGCATCATTAAAATGACAAATGTCGTAAATATCAACTATGCAATTTTATTTGTTTAAAATTATCAGTATTTTCAGTTTAGCATCAGATCATCATTTCCTCCACACAAAACACATTGAACGATGACAGCATAACACCTTATTGAATCATTAGGCAATAGAATATTTGTTGTGAAGTTTAGTACATAATAGTTACTTTGTTCTTTTTTTATTTATCAGAAACCACGTTGGTGGAAGGCTAATGGCTGTGACATTGAAAGTTAAGAAGGAAATTGGATTGGTTTTATGTGAAATACTAACATTTATTATGTAATAGATATTATTACTTTATTTTGAACATGAAAGTGGTCAAGCTTTGATTATTTAAATATGTTAAAATGTAAAATAATGTATAATAAGCTGTAGTCAATCAGATGTACGGCTTCAGTTGAGCGAGGCTGTTCGGCGCGCGGGGAAACGTGGCCGGGGACGGGCAGATGGACAGTGCGGTTGGAGACGCGAAAGCAGACGGTCGGTCTTTAGGTAGCTAGGAAGTGAAACGACTTAGAAAATTTCGCGTTGTGTGGTATTGTAGGACTTAGTCTCTGAGTGGTGAGCAGCCATGCGCCTGCTGTGAACTCTAACTTTTCACGTAGTGAACGAGGTGGAGTATTGAACTTGTAATTCGCGATCAGTTTGTGAATGATTGGACTGTGTCAAATGGATATGCGCTCGAGTGTAATAGTAATTCTAAATACGACCACTCTCGCTATTAACATTATTCTAACCAAATCGCAACTGTTGCCTACATCATTTACGGGTCATAAATTTAGCTCCCAATATTGTTATGCTATATTAACGTTGTATGTTTCATACAATTTTGCAAACTTGCCATCAACCAGACAATTTAACCAAAGGGTCACAAGTGTCTAATTTAGGGCGTGTAAGGCGACACATGCAGGTCAACCCCTAGACGAGTTTGAGCCAAGACATTTCGATGAAGAGGAGCCACATGTGAGCCCGAACATCTCTGGGAAGTTAGCTCGCATCCAGAAGGCAAGATATCAGAGATTATGCAAGTGACGGTCGTTTGGAGCCAGTTTTCAGAGCAAACTCGCGCCGATATTCCCCACTCCGCCGCCCGCTACACGTGACGCACTTCGCGTTTGCACACTTAACTTCATTACTCAACCACTAACACTAAAAATCAGTTAAACATACCCTAGCACTTTTTTTTTTTTTTTTGAAAACGTAAGTATCCAGTATTAACCTCCATCAAGAGCAAAGCTGCAAACTGTTAATTGCGTCCGCTACATTTTTTTTTAAGTTATCTCGGTTCCAAAACATACTAAAAAATTTTCTACGTGAAAAAAGTCAGCAACTTCTTTCTTTAAAACTTATTTTCATAAAATAAACATTAAGATAATTGGTTAAAAATCTGTTATCTTTGCTCCAGAAGATCAGGGAAATTTTTTAACTCGTGAAAAAGTGTTAGCACCCTCTTTTTTTGTTAATTTATTTCCACAAAGTAAAATTTGAGACAATTAGTTAAAAGAACACGCCCAACAAAAGACCAAATTTTTAAAGCCTTCTTCGATATTTACAATTACGGAAAGTGCAAAAATTGTTCAATAGAATGATAGCACAACTCTTTGCGATGAAAGTAAAACTAAAACCTTTAGTATAGGGGCATCCGTCGAGAACATCTAATCAATTATCGAGAGCACCTTTTTTCCAAAAAATAGAAATACCTCGAAAAATAAATAACATTTTTAATGTTTCAAACAAGCACTTTTTCAAATGAAATGACACAATTTCAGAGGCTTTACTATCTCATACAGAGATGATCCCCCCCCCTCCATGAACCATGGACCTTGCTGTTGGTGGAGAGGCTTGCGAGCCTCAGCGATACAGATAGCCGTACCGCAGGTGCAACCACAACGGAGGATTATCTGCTGGGGGGCCAGACAAACGTGTGGTTCCTGAAGAGGGGCAGCAGCCTTTTCAATAGTTGCAGGGCAACAGTCTGGATGATTGAATGATCTGGCCCTGTAACACTAACCAAAACGGCCTTCCTGTGATGGTATTGCGAAAACGGCTGAAAGCAAGGGGAAACTACATCCGTAACTTTTCCCGAGGACATGCAGCTTTACTGTATGGTCATGATGATGGTATCCTCTTGGGTAAAATATTCCGGTGCCAAATAGTCCCCCATTCAGATCTCTGGACAGGGACTACTCAGGAGGACGTCGTTATCAGGAGAGAGAAAACTTGCGTTCTACGGGTCGAAGCGTGGAATGTCAGATCCCTTAATCGGGTAGGTAGGTTAGAAAATTTAGAAAGGGAAATGGATAGCTTAAAATTAGATGTAGTGGGAATTAGCGAATTTCGGTGGCGGGAAGAACAAAACTTCTGGTCAGTTGACTACAGTGTCATAAATACAAGATGAAATAGGTGTAATGCAGGAATAGGTCTAATAATGAATAAAAAATAGTAGTACGGGTAAACTACTACGAACAGCATAGTGTACGCATTATTGTAGCCAAGATAGACACGAAGCCCACGCTTACCACAGTAGTACAAGTTAATATGGCAACTAGCTTCGCAGATGATGAAGAGATTGAAGAAATGTACGATTAGATAAAAGAAATTATTCAGATACTGAAGGGAGGCGAAAATTAAATAGGCAATTGGGACTGGACTTCGATAATACGAAAAGGAAGCGAAGGAAAAGTAAGTGACTGAATATGAAATGAGGGTAAGGAATGAAAGAGGAAGCCCCCTGGTAGAATTTTGCGCAGAGTATAACTTAATCATAGCTAACACTAGGTTCAAGAATCAAGGATTAAGGTTATATAAGTGGAAGAGGCCTGGAGACATTGGAAGGTTTCAGATAGATTAGATAACGGTAAGACAGAGATTTAGGAACCAGGTTTTAAATTGTAAGACATTTCCAGGAGCAGATGTGGACCCTGGCCATAAAAAGAGAGCATTAGCGAACAATTGACAAATACGGCGGAAAAAAATACAGTAGAAGAAGAATGGGTAGCTTTGAGAGATAAAATAGTGAAGGCAGCTGAGGTTCAAGTAGGTAAAAAGACTAGGGCTAGTAGAAATCCTTGGGTAACAGAAGAGACATTGAATTTAATTGATGAAGGAGAAAATATAAAAATGCAATAAACGAAACAGGCAAAAATGAGTAAAAAGTCTCAAAAATGAGATCGTCAAGAAGTGAAAAATGGCTAAGCATGCATCTAGTCGACAAACGTAAGGATGCAGAGGCATATATCACTAGGAGTAAGATAGATACCGCCTACAGGAAAATTAAAAGAGACCTTTGGAGAAAAGAGAACCACCTGTGTGAATATCAAGAGCTCAGATGGAAACCAGTTCTAAGTAAAGAATGGAAAGCAGAAAAGTGGAAGGAGTATACAGAGCGCTTATATAAGGGCGATGTACTTGACGGTAATACTATGGACATGAAGGAGGACATAGATGAAGATAAAATGGGAGATATATTGCTGGAAGAGTCTGACAGATCACTGAAGACCTGAGTCGATACAAAGCTCCGAGAGTAGACAACATTCCTTTGGAGCAACTAATAGTATTGGGAGAGCCAGCCATGAGAAACTCTTCCGTTTGATGAGCAAGATGTATGAGACAGGCGAAATACCTTCAGACTTCAAGAAGAATATAATAATTCCAAACCCAAAGAAACCAGATGTTGACATCTGTCATGTGAAAATTACTGAACTGTCAGTTTAATACGTCACGGCTGCGAAATACTAACGCGAATTCTTTACAGACGAATGGAAAAACTAATAGAAGCCGGGGAAGATCAGTTTGGATTCCTTAGAAATGTTGGAACACGTGACGCAATACTGGCCCTACGACTTATCTTAGAAGATAGATTAAGGACAGTCAAACCTACGTTTCTAACATTTGTAGATTTAGGGAAAGCTTTTGACAATATTGACTGGAATACTTTCTTTCAAATTCAGAAGGTGGCAGGGGTAAAATACAGGGAGCGAAAGGCTATTTACAATTTGTACAGAACCAGATGGCAGTTATAAGAGTCGCGGGGCATGAAAGGAAAGCAGTGGTTGGGAAAGGAGTGAGACAGGGTTATAGCCTTTCACCGATTTTGTTCAATGTGTATATTTAGCAAGCAGTAAAGGAAACAAAAGAAAAATTTGGAGTAGGAATTAAAATCCATGGAGAAGAAATAAAAACTTTGAGGTTTTCCGATGACATTGTAATTCTGTCAGAGACAGCAAATGACCTTGAAGAGCAGTTCAGCGGAATGGACAGTTTCTTGAAAGCAGGATGTAAGATGAACATCAACAAAAGCAAAACGAGGATAATGGAATGTAGTGGAATTAAATCAGGTGATGCTGTGGGAATTAGATTAGGAAATGAGACACTTAAAGTAGAAGATGAGTTTTGCCATTTTGGGAGCAAAATAACTGATGATGGTCGAAGTAGAGAGGATATAAAATGTAGACTCGGAATGGAAAGGAAAGCGTTTCTGAAGGAGAGAAATTTGTTAACATCGAGTATAGATTTAAGTGTCAGGAAGTCTTTTCTGCAAGTATTTGTATGGAGTGTAGGCGTGTACGGAAGTGAAACTTGGATGATAGTTTAGACAAGAAGAGAATAGAAGCTTTCGAATGTGGTGCTACAGAAGAATGCTGAAGATTAGATGAGTAGATCACGTAACTAATGAGTAGGTACTGAATTGGGGAGAAGGGGAAATTTGTGACTCAACATGACTATAAGAAGAGGTTGGTTGATAGGACATGTTCTGAGGCATCAAGAGATCACCAATTTAGTACTGGAGGGCAGCGTGGAGGGTAAAAATCGTAGAGGGAGACCAAGAGACGAATACACTAAACAGATTGAGAAGGATGTAGGTTGCAGTAGGTACTTGGAGATGAAGCAGCTTGCACAGGATAGAGAAGCATGGAGAGCTGCATCAAACCAGTCTCTGGACTAAAGACTGCCGGCCGCGGTGGTCTAGCGGTTCTAGGCGCTCAGTCCGGAACCGCGCGACTGCTACGGTCGCAGGTTCGAATCCTGCCTCGGGCATGGATGTTTGTGATGTCCTTAGGTTAGTTAGGTTTAAGTAGTTCTAAGTTCTAGGGGACTAATGACCTCAGAAGTTGAGTCCCATAGTGCTCAGAGCCATTTGAACCATTTGACTAAAGACCACACCAACAACAACAGATATTGATTGGCGACTCCATAGTGTCCTGTGCACTACGACAATGGGTATACTTGAAAAGAGAGACAGCATTGGTCGTATATTTTTATTATCGCAAAATCGATTTTCTGTCACTGAGTGACCATCTTCAGTGCTGTATTATATAACTTAAATTAGTAAGCACTGGTGTCAATAAGCTTACGGCAATCACATAGACTCTATGTGCTGACACCAGTGCTTACTAATTTAAGTTATATAATACAGCACTGAAGATGGTCACTCAGTGACAGAAAATCGATTTTGCGATAATAAAAATATACGACCAATGCTGTCTCTCTTTTCAAGTATAAACAACAGATATGATTTTATGTATATAGACTGAAGGGGCGAGTGAAAATTTGCACCAAGGCAGTGAACCGAAACTGGATCACATGCTTGCTAGGCAGGTGCAGCCACTAACGGAGGCCAGGATAATCAGTGCAGTTGTGTGAACCGTCTTAGTGGCTAACGCAGCTGCCTAGACAGCAGGAGATCTGCGTTCGATTCCCGGCCTTGGTACAAATTTTCACTCGCTTTTTCAGTCTTTATACATTAAAAGTACTTTTTTTACTAACCGTGGACGATACTTAAAGTAAATAGCAGGCGCGCGAACGTGAATGTTAAAGAGTTAAAGAGAACCAAATTTTTAACGCTTTTTCGAATAGATTCCGAAACGAAATGAAGCAATCGATACTTACTAAAATTCACCAATAGGAAATCGATAGATCTTTGTAAGCCCTAAAACCTTTTCTCTCAATATTTTTTTCTTATTTATAAAAACCGTTTTTTGCAACTTTGCGGATTTTCGCCATCTGGGTGTGAGCTTCATAAAAAAGAATCATTATTTAAAATTTAATTTCCTATACGCTCATATTTTTTATTTTCACGTAATATTTTTTGCAAGCATTTCTCCATAATGCTAGGACTATAAGGACAAGGAGCACCGAAATGCCAAGAATATTTAATGAAAATTTCATTTTAACTGTGGATTGCCTTTTGTATAGGCTATTGTATGAGTCACCACCAACACAAACAAGGAGGAGAAAGTTGCAATGCACACTAGCAGGAATCCAAATCATCTGTATGGAACACTTGACGATGGTTACAATACTTTATTTCTAACAAGAAAATAAATATAACTTAACCGGAGGTGCTACTTGCGCCACCTAGCCACCTACAAGTAATTACTTTCCACTATTAATACTCGCAGAACTCAGGCTAAGTATCGTCTTCCTAGTACTCAGTGTTGATGCTTTCAGAATCTGCGACCGAACTGGGCTCAAGCAGCGATGAGTGGCTGGTTAAGTCAGCGTTGACAGGGGGCGATTATCTCTGTCTTTCTGGAGGTGTGGCACTGCCCTCTCTCGCCATTGGCGCACGGGTCAGCGCTTTCTTGATGCCGTTCCGCGGCGCTGCGCTGGTCGGTGTGCAGTCGATGCTATAGGACTGCACAGAGCCAGTCTTTGTATTGTGTAAATTGCTGACTCATATATCGAAATTAGCCAGGTCAACTGCCGGCCGTGGTGGCCTAGCGGTTCTAGGCGCCACAGTCTGGAACAGCGCGACCGCTACGGTCGCAGGTTCGAATCCTGCCTCGGGCATGGATGTGTGTGATGTCCTTAGGTTAGTTAGGTTTAAGTAGTTCTAAGTTCTACGGGACTGATGACGTCAGAAGTTAAGTCCCATAGTGCGCAGAGCCATTTTTTGAACCAGGTAAACTTATCAGAATGAATTTATTGTTAATATTGAGTGAAACGCATAAAACATAGCTGGGGATCAGGAGATGCATTGTATGTATTTTAGAGGTATCGGAGATTCACATATATCCCAAGGGAAAAATGCGTGTGAATTCCTAAGGGACGAAACTGCTGAGGTCATCGGTCCCTGGACTTACACACTACTTAAACTAACTTAAACTAACTTATGCTAAGTACAACATACAGATACACATTCCCGAGGGAGGACTCTAGCCTCTGGCAGGAGGGACCGCGCAATCCGTGACATGTCGCCTCTAACAGCGCGGACACTCCGCGCGGCCAAGATAGTTTTATTTCATGAAGACATATGAGCGATAATGTTGAAAAGTGATGATTAATCCGACGACTTACACTGTTATGCAGTGTTTCATTAATTTGAAGAATATTGCATGAAATCACAGCAATACAGTGCACTTACTCCTTGGAACCGACATCGATTTTTTTAGTTCGAACTAAACGTGTAGGAAGAGTTTCATGTAACACACAGTCTGATGCCCATTCAGCACCTCAAACAGATATTTTACTGACTTATCTACTGCACATTTTCGGGGTTTTGTTTATTAGGTTCATGTTGATGGGCATTTCACCTGATCCATAACACACTCTAATACAAAAAATGAACGACGCAACACGAAGGATTTATTCGAATGGGACGGAAATAAGTAGATGTGATGTTCACCTACAGACAAACAGATGATTACAGTTCAGAAAAACTGGATGAGTTATTGAAGACAACGAGCTTCAAAAATCAAGCAAGTTACTAATGCTTGGTACTGATCGACAGAGTGGTGGTGGTTAGTGTTTAACGTCCCGTCGACAACGAGGTCATTAGAGACGGAGCTCATGCTCGGGTTAGGGAAGGATTGGGAAGGAAATCGGCCGTGCCCTTTCAAAGGAACCATCCCGGCATTTGCCTGAAGCGATTTAGGGAAATCACGGAAAACCTAAATCAGGATGGCTGGAGACGGGATTGAACCGTCGTCCTCCCGAATACGAGTCCAGTGTGCTAACCACTGCGCCACCTCGCTCGGTGATCAACAGAGTAGTTGAATGTCCTCCTGAGATATATCGCACCAAAGTCTGTCTAGTCGGCTCGTTAGATCGTCAGAATCACGAGCTGGGTAGAGGACCCTGCCCCTAATGCTCCAAACGTTCTCAACTGGGGAGAGATGCGGCAACCTTGCTGACCAATGTGAGTTATGGCAAGCGCGAAGTAAAGCAGTAGAAGCTCTCGTCTTGTGCGGGCGGCCATTATCTTGCTGAAATGTAAGCCTAGGATGGCCTACCACGAAGGGCAACAAAACAGGGCGTAGAATACCTCGACCTATCTGTGTGCTGTTCGGGTGCCGTGGATGACAGAGGGGTTTTGCTACTAAACGAAATGGCGCTCCCAGTTGTCAGACTGTGTGGCGGACGACAGTCAGCTTGGTATCCGAACGCCATCCGTGGCGTCTCCAGACACGACTTTGGCTTGGAATTTGATTCACTGGAATAGAATTGTCTTCATTGTTGAGTCCCGATGACTAACGCAACTTACGAAGCTCTCTCTCTCGAAAAACTCACCAGTCTTTCTGAAATTGTAATCATTTGCCTGTCTGTACATGTACATGACATCTACAGATTTCCGTCTCGTGTCATTAAAAGACATATTTTTCACTGTGGGCCCCAAAGAACAAAAGTTTGTTTTTCATTTTCGTGTTAGATTGTATATTACGATTTCAGCGCTCATGAACGGGAGGTTGGGACAATTAGCAATTAAATGAAATGTGTCCAGTTTTCCCATTAAACACGAGAAATGCCACAATTTTAACGGAGTGGTTAGGTTCTCGCCGCGCGGGATTAGCCGAGCGGTCTGTGGCGCTGCAGTCATGGACTGTGCGGCTGGTCCCGACGGAGGTTAGAGTCCTCCCTCGGGCATGGGCGTGTGTGTGTGTTTGTCCGTAGAATACTTTAGGTTAAGTACTGGGTAAGCTTCGGGACTGATGACCTTAGCAGTTAAGTCCCATAAAATTTCTCACACATTTGAACATTTTTTGGTAGGTTCTCGAAAAGTAATTATAAGATGAACACGAATAATATTACAAAGGTAAGAATGGGTATTCCAAGTAAATCAGAATTGCCAGCAAAATAGCTATTGCCGGCCAGTGACAATGGGAAGTCTGGACTTAATAGAATTTGAATTATCGTATGTGGTCAAGCAAGTATGAACGATGAAAAACGAAGTGGTAGCACACCTCCCTCTGAAGAACTGGGAATCGAAAGGGAATGGGAGGCCCTGGAGGTCGAAAACCGGCGTACCACAACCGTGATGATAGTGGAAAAACTGAAAATCAGTCATGGATCGGTTGCCAACATCCTGCACGTCATTCTGAATACGACGAAGACGCCACCCGCTCGTTTCCTTGACTGCTCGCGACCAATCTAAAATTCCAACGAGCCGAGGCAGCAGCAGGAATTTTGCAGCTGTCAGATGGAACCAGGTCATTTATTTTGCCGCCTCACTATTTGGATGAGCGTTGAGTGCATTAGCAAGACTGTGAGACAAACGTGCAAAGGAAATAGTGGCAGCATATGGATTCACCACCACCGAAAAAGGCGAGCACCCAACCGTCATTGGGCACAGTGATACTGAGTGCCCAGCCACCATTAGTCAAGGTGATGCTGAGAGCTTACCCAACCATCAACAGGCACAATATTACTGGATGTTTACCCAACCACGATCAGGCATAGTGGTGCTGAGTATTTACCCAGTCATCATCGGGCAAGGTGTCCGCCCCGATAGCTGAGTGGTCGAAATGACGGATTGCCGTCCTACGGGCCCGGGTTCGATTCCCTGATGGGTCGGAGACTTTTTCCACTTAGGGACTGGGTGTAGTGCTGTCTTCATCATCATTTCATCCCCATCCGGAGCGCAGGTCGCCCAATGTGGCGTCGAATGTAATAAGACTGCGCCAAGGCGGCTGGACCTGCCCCACAAGAGGCGTCCCGGCCAATGACGCCAAACGCTCATTTCCATCGGGCAAGGTGAAGCTGATTATTGCTCAGTCATCATCTGGGAAGGTGATACTGAGTGTTTAACCTACCATCACTGGGCAAGGCGATGCTGAGTGTTTATCAACACATCACTGGGCACAGCGATGCCGAATAGTTACTGAACTGTCATTGACCACAGTGATGCTGAGTGTTTACCCAGCCATCGTGAGGCACAGTGACACTGAGTGTTTACACAACCGTCTTCAGACACAGTAGTGGTAAGTGTTTATCCAACCTTGCACGTGATGCTAAGTGTTTACCCAGCCATCACTGGGCAAGGCGATGCTGAGTGTTTATCAACACATCACTGGGCACAGCGATGCTGAATAGTTACTGAACTGTCATTGACCACAGTGATGCTGAGTGTTTACCCAGCCATCGTGAGGCACAGTGACACTGAGTGTTTACACAACCGTCTTCAGGCACAGTAGTGGTAAGTGTTTATCCAACCTTGATCATGTCACGTGATGCTAAGTGTTTACCCAGCCATCACTGGGCAAGGCGATGCTGTTTATCAACACATCACTGGGCACAGCGATGCTGAATAGTTACTGAACTGTCATTGACCACAGTGATGCTGAGTGTTTACCCAGCCATCGTGAGGCACAGTGACACTGAGTGTTTACACAACCGTCTTCAGGCACAGTAGTGGTAAGTGTTTATCCAACCTTGATCGTGTCACGTGATGCTAAGTGTTTACCCAGCCATCACTGGACACAATCATGCTGAGCGTTTACTGAACCGTCAGGTGATGCTGACTATTCTTTTGGGAGTGCCATGGCGTGGTACTGGCAGATTGCGTTCATATGGGGGAAAGCGACACGTGAACATATTACCGAAACCTTGCGACTAGATTACGAGAGGCTAACAGGACGAAGCGTCACGGGAAAGATGTGCAAATCTGGTGTTTCTGCTCCGCGGCGACGACCCAGCTCATCCTATAATGGCCGAAGTCACACATGCTGCTTCTTTTGGCTACCACATTATACCTCAGCCATTGTATCCTCCTGAAATAACACAGGTGACTTCTTCATCTTTCCTCGAATTGATAAACTATTGCGCGGAGGTCATTTTCAGGATAGAATCATATACAGACAGCGAAAATGCAGACTTCTCCGCGAAGTCATTCATCGTCGGAAAAATGTGTGCTATTGATGGATGACTCACGTATGGAAGTACCAACATCACCAACAAATTTCAGTGATTGAAACTTTACGACTGACCTCGTATCGGTACTTCGTGCGTGCGCGCGTGTGTGTGTGTGTGTGTGTGTGTGTGTGTGTGTGTGCGTGTGCCGGCAGCCAGTGGCAGCCACATTGGCTGCGCCCGATGTGGGCCGGTGGCCAGCCAGCCAGCCAGCAGCCGAGGGCGGACGTATCTGCGGGCGGCCTATCTGCGGTGCGATCTGCAGCTGCCTAACGTAAGACAGAGCGCCTGCTCCGCCGCCGCAATCTGTGTTTCAGCCTCATTTAGCTAATTAGGTCGCCAGGCGCCAGTTTGGGACGCTGGTGTGGGGGGGGCGCGGCCTCCGGTCTACAGCAGCATTCCTCTCGATGGCCCGGCCTCCGCGCTGATCACTTATCACTCCCGTGTGCTGGTCTCAGCTCTTACTCCGGCCGCCTGCCAGATCCGGTAGTTAGCGTTGCGGGAGGTGTTCGATTCCCGCTAATGGCCTAGCAGTTTTCTGTCCTGAGTGAAGTGTAGAATGGGCAGATAGGCTTGCGGGGCTGACAGAGAACGCATATACCATTAGCGCCCAACTATTTCCGTATCGTGCAGTATAGTTAAACACGAAGGCCCATCAAGATGTACAGAGGTTTGAAAAAAATATGGAAACAATAAAAATACTGCACAAATCCTTGCCTAATACGGTGTAGGAAATCCATTGGCATTTATGTTAAATCCAACCTAGTCGTCAAACATGGGGTGTCTAGCAAACCTGCTTTCTCGGATCGCTAGACAACATTCAAACAAATAGCATTAATGAGTTTTATTACAAAAGAAAAAGTTACAATACTTAATATTGACTATTCACAGAAGTGTCGCAAGCAAAGGGCGACATGCAAAATAAACAATGTTCTTCTGTATAAACTATTCTAAGCTGCTGCTATACAAGTCCCTAATCTTGAAGATACTCTTCAACTAGGCGGCGACCCTTATGTCCTCTTCCCATAGGGGCCACTGCTGTCTCATTGTCGTCCTGGAGAGGGGTCGGTCAGCGTGCAATTTACTGACGTCTTCTCACAGCCCTCTCTTTGACTGGCGTGCCGCCGCTTGATTTTAATCCGTAAAAATTTAAAACAGCTTCAGTCGTCTCAGAAAAGATAAATACTAGTCCTGTACGGTTTTCAAGGGAATCTTATTCTATCCTTCCTGCAAAACAGTGTTAAGTTCGGGTAACGATGATGTAGTTGGATAGCGAGTCCACACGCTTCTCTCCAAAGTAACTGTAAGTGCCCAATAACATTAGGACCTCGTGGCTGGCTGTGGTAGCCAGGGACATGCCACGAGCTCACAAAACCGGTCCTGGACGGTGCATGCTGTGTGAATAGGGGACCTGCTGTCTTGGAACACAGCCTCATCACTCCAGAACAAACGCTGTACCATGGATGGACCTAGTCAGCCAAAATGGTCTCATAATCTGTGACAGTAATGCGACCTCAAAAAAATGGTTCAAATGGCTCTGAGCACTATGGGACTTAACTTCTGAGGTCATCAGTCCCCTAGAACTTAGAACTACTTAAACCTGACTAACCTAAGGACATCACACACATCCATGCCCGAGGCAGGATTCGAACCTGCGACCGTAGCGGTCGCGCGGTTCCAGACTGAGGCGCCTAGAGCCGCTCGGCCACTCTGGCCGGCAATGCGACCTCGCGAAGTAGCCATGGATCCCAAGGAATATCACGACATGGCTGCCCAAATAATCAGCGGACACCTGCGATTTCACTCCTGGGAGATAAACTCGGCCAGAAGTGGGTAAGAGTGTGAAACAGTGCTCATCTGACCACCTGGACCAGATTTTCGCCGACTACGTGAAGCCATCACCTTGAAACGTCCCCTTTGAACAATTATACATGACTGTGCTTAAACCGACACACAATATTTTTAGCGCAACGCAATCTGACTTTCAAAAATCGCAACAAAAGAATGGCCCTGACTAACATTAACCTATACGTTTCACAAATCACTTACCTCGTAAAAATCTTCGTTACTCGAACTACTGCCATACAGCGAGCGCCACTACTGCCAGCTAAATAAAAGATTCAAACTACTGAAGGCACTAACTACTGATAGGCACAGTTAGCAAAAGAAAGATTTTGATAGAGAACAAACAATGTATTTACCTTAATATTGTTCAAAAGTCATATTATATATATATATATATATCAGTTCATGACATCCAGTCTTACAAATGTACTGTTTCTGATGGACACACGTCCAGATCATCCGCTCTCAATAATCCGCCATCTCACTTCCCCACATCCACCACCACTGGCGGCTCACCTCCAACTGCGCAACGCTACGCGCTGTTAACAACCAGCTGACCAACACTACAATGGCAGACAACAATGCAAGCTAGCCACAGACTGCACACAGCACAGCCAGTGATTTTCATACAGAGCGCTACGTGGCGTTACCAATAAGAAAACCTAAACAGCCTACTTACAACCTTCTCACGACCATTCCCACTGGACTCGAACGCACGACTTGGCTCTGCTCTGCTGCACTCTGACCAACTCGTCGTCTCGCCTTGCAGTCCTACTAAAAGAAACTCTTACGTTGTTCCGTAGTCCATGTTTTACGGCTTCGGCGCAACGTTTCCCTGTTACTGGCGTTTGCAGCGTTGATCGGTCGTTTTGTAATTCCAGCTCGCCCTACAATTCTCTGCTTCTGGAGCCCCCTTGATGTTATTTTGGTGCTGACGAGGTTCGCAAATGCGTCATTCAGTTCCGCAGAGACTTCTGCACCTCCCGTCCTCTTATTTTTTGGCACAAGCTCTACAGTGACCGTCTGTCACAATCACTCAACATACAATTTCGTCCGCGTTGCGATGTAGCGGATGACGTTTTTCCACTTTCCCCGTATGCTGTATGAATCTTCGGTACGCATTGCCTACCTTGATTAGGTAACCACCCACCATACGAGTACCAACAACCTGCTCACTTTCGACTTCACGTAGCTCCGACATGGTGCGCTCACAACTACACAGATCACTGTTCCGAGGACGACAAACACTTACAACGTATTGACGAAACTGTACAGCCGATCGTGGTCAATTCAGCGCAATCTGCATGTTTGGTCAGCATCTGCATTTATGTTTAAGCAAGTATTTATGGCGATGTTTCCATATTTTTGTCCAATCTCTCCATATTAGACATTATAATGGCAGGTCAAGCAACTTGTATTCGATGCTGTACTGTAGTTCAAAGTGACACAGATATACAGGGTGATTCAAAAAGAATACCACAACTTTAAAAATGTGTATTTAATGAAAGAAACATAATATAACCTTCTGTTATACATCATTACAAAGAGTATTTAAAAAGGTTTTTTTTTCACTCAAAAACAAGTTCAGAGATGTTCAATATGGCCCCCTCCAGACACTCGAGCAATATCAACCCGATACTCCAACTCGTTCCACACTCTCTGTAGCATATCAGGCGTAACAGTTTGGATAGCTGCTGTTATTTCTCATTTCAAATCATCAATGGTGGCCGGGAGAAGTGGCCGAAACACCATATCCTTAACATACCCCCATAAGAAAAAATCGCAGGGGGTAAGATCAGGGCTTCTTGGAGGCCAGTGATGAAGCGCTCTGTCACGGGCTGCCTGGCGGCCGATCCATCGCCTCGGGTAGTTGACGTTCAGGTAGTTACGGACAGATAAGCGCCAATGTGGTGGCGCTCCATCCTGCTGAAATATGAATTGTTGTGCTTCTTGTTCGAGCTGAGAGAACAGCCAATTCTCTAACATCTCCAGATACTGTAGTCCAGTTACAGTAACACCTTCGAAGAAAAAGGGACCAAAAACTTTATTGGCTGAAATGGCACAGAAAACGTTCACCTTAGGCGAGTCACGTTCATACTGAGTTGTTTCCCGCGGATTCTCGGTGCCCCATATACAGACATTGTGACGGTTGACTTTCCCGTTAGTGTGGAAAGTTGCTTCATCACTAAACACAATCTTTGAAACGAAAGATTCATCTGTTTCCATTTGAGCGAGGATAAAATCACTGAAATCGATTCTTTTAATCTTATCAGCTGCAGACAGTGCTTGAACCAATTTCAGACGATAAGGTTTTATAACTAACCTTTTTCGTAGGACTCTCCATACAGTTGATTGTGGAATTTGCAGCTCTCTGCTAGCTCTGCTAGTCGATTTTCCTGGGATGCGAACAAATGCTTGCTGGATACGTGCTACATTTTCATCACTCGTTCTCGGCCGTCCAGAACTTTTCCCTTTGCACAAACACCCATTCTCTGTAAACTGTTTATACCAACGTTTAATACACCACCTATCAGGAGGTTTAACACCATACTTCGTTCGAAATGCACGCTGAACAACTGTCGTCGATTCACTTCTGCCGTACTCAATAACACAAAAAGCTTTCTGTTGAGCGGTCGCCATCTTAGCATCAACTGACGCTGACGCCTAGTCAACAGCGCCTCAAGCGAACAAATGTACAACTAAATGAAACTTTATAGCTCCCTTAATTCGCCGACAGATAGTGCTTAGCTCTGCCTTTTGTCGTTGCAGAGTTTTAAATTCCTAAAGTTGTGGTATTCTTTTTGAATCACCCTGTATTACAATATCTGAGCCATGCACGGCTCGTGTTCATGCCATTAATTGTTTGTCATCTTCTATCACGGTACTGCCGCCTCGTTTTCTTATTCCATTTACTGGCGCCACTAAATTCCTGCCTTACTTGCCCGTGAGCGGCAGCAGCAGCGCGTATCGATAAGCGCACTGTCGTACCATTGCTGGAGCGACAGGTAGTATTTCCGGGTCGTCGTGTATCTGGCAGTGAGTGGCAGACGGACCAGCAGTGCAGTCGGCACGCGGCAGCAGTGAAGTCGGGGACGGAGCGCCGGTGAGGCGCCGACAGCCAGTGCTCGTCGATCGCTCTCGACTCACAGATGAACTGCCCGACGGAGGGAGATTGGAACGGGGCGACCATTGGTTGGTCGTTCGGTTGGTCGTCTCATCGGCCGGCGTACATTTGATCCTTTCACCATTTCCGGGCCTGGAGTTGGTCGGTTGGCGTGGAGCAGCGAGGAAATCTCCGCGGCGCGTAGTTTGGCCAAGGACGCTGGCGGCGTTCACGCGCGGTCGGAGTGTGTGGTGCTGTTCCCATTGCTACGAGGTCCGTGGCTCACCGATCCTGGACACGAAAGTTGAGTTTTGACTTAGTCTACCAGTAAGTCACGACTGTTCACATTGTGTCTTTTGGATTTCGTTGTCGGCTGTTGGGACATTCCCGCGAGCAACAACGTGTATTTTCAAGTTGGCAAATTTTAGCCACCCTCCGGTGGAGTTTAACCGTACTTCATTATTTTGAGTTGAAGAGCACAATCGGATTCTTCTGACTTGTTGCCATTAACGTTCCGGTTACCTATCCTGGCCGTTGACGTAAATTCAGGCAGTGTATTTTCCACATCGTGTTGTCACTGTCCAGCACGGTGAGTAGATTGACAGCTCAATGTATAATTGGTCGTGGGCGCCAATACTTTCTACGTTGTTCTATTGAGCTTCCTGTTGTGTGCTAATCGGGTGAAGTGGAGGTTATCTTGTCGGTGGTTCCGTTGACTGCCTGTCGGCTGGGTTGTCGTCTGATCGAGAATGATTGGGCCGACTGCCTGTCTCACCTAAGCGAGAGCTACTGTTTGAATTCCAGGCCGACCCTCGGAAACTTCTGAGCGCCACTGAGTGTACTGCCTTTTCTTATTTGTTCTTGTTCTTTGTATTTTATGGCTTCTAGCCGATTTTTAAATTAAGGTTGTTTTGCCCTTAAGGTGTGCGATTGTTTAGCCCTTCAGCCTAATTGAAAGAACTGATTTAAGATAATACCTTTTGCCTTTTAAACCTGATTTTGGTTTGATTCTTAGGTTATTGGTTTCAGCCGATTTTAAATTAAAGTGGTCTTGCTCTTAACGCATGAGATTGTATGGCGCACTCAACCGGTAAATTAATGCTTTTTTTAATTTTCTTGGCTCTTGTAGTGTTTGGTCAAATAAATAAAGTTGTATGTTCGAGTATAACTGACAGCCGCTTATTTTGGCCCCTTTCCGCAATTTAAACTACCTGCCTGTCCTGCGGGTTTAGCAGGGCGTCTCATATTTTTCCTCATAATCACCAAGCGTTTGTAAACAACAGTCGGAAGATGCTACCATACGTTCAATTCTTCTGCGACAGAAATACGATACTTGGAACCATTCCAGAACAGCTGTGTAAACTTGCTGATCGTCGGAAATCTCTTTCTCCCAGATGTCCTTCCAGCTTGCCGAAAAGATGGAAATCGCATGGCACAAGAACTGTACTCTGTGACGATGTTACCAAACCTCCCATCAGAAACGTGGAAGCAATGCTTGTCTTGCGAGCGCCGTTACATGCGTTGCATTGTCGTGCTGGAAAGTAATACATCTTATCTTAATTTTCTGCGCCTGTTATTCTTTATGGCTCTGCGCAGCGATGTCAGTGTTGCCTAGTACGAATCAGCGTTAATGTTGTGACTTTTGCCATAAACTCTGTGTACACAACTCCCTCACAGTTGAACAAGACCTCCCCTGCTCATGGGACCATTTTGTATTTCTTCCGCGCAGAAGCGAGGAGGCGAGTCTCGATTCCATAGCCGCTCTCTTTCTTTCAGGTGTGAAGTGATGGAAACACATCTCATCGCCGGTAGTGAGGTGGCTTAGGATATCATTGCCTTCCACGGAGTAAAACCCAAACAAGTCCACAGACACCACAAATATTGCGCCTTTATGTGCTGGTAACAGCGACCGCGTAACCCCCCAAACGATTTCTGGCGATGGAATGAGCACTGCCTATTGAGATGCGTATTTTCTGAGTAATGTCCACCACTCTGCGACTGCTGCGAATCAGTTTCTCGGTTGCCTGGACATTGTTGTCTGTGGTCGACATCGATGGAATTCCTTCCCGATCGGCAACACTCATGTCAGTGCGCCCTTGGTCAGATTATTGCCATCGATTCACTACGGGTGGATGCGACATTACATTTGGTCCAAATACCACCAGAATTTCACAATGAATACGTAAGCAAAAGTTTAGATCTTTTTCCCGCAACAATCGTGTTGCGTACTTCAACTCTGAAGCAGGCTCGCAGCTGCCACGTCGTTTCACTCGCGCACGTGTGATGCACCCGTTATATGTACGGCGGAAGAGAACTGTCTCCAGGAAATCCGGTACGTGCACTCGCTTCTGACGATGTGCCACTCTTCTTGCACAATGACCTTAGAGTGGGACGATACGTGTAACTTACGTCCTGAAGACCTTACGTAAAGTGATGTGATATGAGAGACATACGTACATTAGTGAAAAAAGTATCGGGTTTGGAGCTGGGAGTCTCTTACTATACTCTAAAGGCAAAGCCGGCCAGGGTGGCCTACCGTTTCTAGGCGCTACAGGCTGGAAGCGCGCGACCGCGCGGTCGCTCGTTCGAATCCTGCCTCGGGCATGGATGTGTGTGATGTCCTTAGGTTAGTTAGTTAAGTTCCATAGCGCTTAGAGCCATTTGAACCATTTTTTTCTAAAGGCAAATCTTTTTGCGCGATATGTTTGACATTAATTCAATGTTTGGGAGCGATTTGAAGTTATATTATTTTTGAAGAATCAGTATGCCAAGAACGCTAGCAATTCTTTTTGTTACTAAGGCCGGTTTCGACGCATCTCTATGTTGACAAATATGTGAACAACTGTATACTTGACCGAGCGAGGTGGCGCAGTGGTTAGACACTGGACTCGCATTCGGGAGGACGACGGTTCAATCCCGCGTCCGGCCATCCTGATTTAGGTTTTCCGTGATTTCCCTAAATCGCTCCAGGCAAATGCCGGGATGGTTCTTTTCAAAAGGGCACGGCCGACTTCCTTCCCTAATCCGATGAGACCGATGACCTCGCTGTCTGGTCTCCTTCCCCAAACCAACCAACCAACTGTATACTTGAATGAGATTTTCACTCTGCAGCGGAGTGTGCGCTGATATGAAACTTCCCTGGCAGATTAAAACTGTATGCCGGATCGAGACTCGAACTCGGGACCTATGCCTTTCGCGGGCAAGTGCTCTACCCACTGAGCTACCCAAGCACCACTCACGCCCCGTCCTCACAGCCTTTCTTCCAGGAGCGCTAGTTCTGCAAGGTTCGCAGGAGAGCTTCTGTGAAGTTTGGAAAGTAGGAGACGAGGTACCGGCGGAAGTAAAGCTGTGAGGACGCGGAGTGAGTCGTGCTTGGGTAGCTCAGTTGGTAGAGCACTTGCCCGCGAAAGGCAAAGGGTTCGAGTCTCGGTCCAGCGCACAGTTTTAATCTGCCAGGAAGTTTCATATCAACTGTATACTTATTTATGTGTGAAAATATTATACTAGCTAAGCCGCCATTGTGGTGTGAAGTGATTAGTGTATGCTGGGAAATCGGCACAACATGTCATATGTTTTAATCGTGTGTTATTTTATTTATGACATGCTGATGTTCCCTGCCATTTTTTTACTAGAATGTGACGCAACATCACTATGTGACTTTCAGTGTTGTAACAAGCATTTCCATCTAATAATGTTACAATGTACGTCGTAACGTTGAAACAGTGTACACAGTGGCTATATGAAATCGTATATGTTTGAGCCACCTTCGCTTGAGATATCTGTTTTTGTAACTTTAAGTTCCGATGATGACAACGTAGATGTGTCGAAACCGGTCGTAGTAATAGAAAGAATTGCCGATCTTGCCAAACTTGATTCTGCAATATCATTTATCTTTTTTGGACTCCATTGTTAAATAAACAGTGGGAATACGCATGGCCGTAAATCTGATGAACGTGTACACCCTGGATACCGAGTACCAATGCGTCGAACCCCATCAACTCCATAATTGCAATATTGTTTGAATATTCAATTCGCAGAAAGAATTTTAAAACTCCATACATTTTCACAGTTCCTCATGCAGAAGCTAAAAGTTATATAAAGACAGTTTCTCTTCAAAACTCTCGGCAAAGAGACGTAAAAAATAAGTGAAAGTGTAAATTTTTTGCAAGCAACGTGCTTCATTCATCATAGAATGGTATGTATTAACCAGCCACTCCGAAACACATTACAATATTATGGTGGTACCTGATTATTTTGAATAGGAGCTCAGATAAGAAGTAAAAGTTTCTGCACATTCAACTCATTGTTCTGTGAAGTGGATGGCAGGTCACCAGCAAGGCAAATCTCTAATCTTCTTTTTGCTGTATACACGTGGTCGGGCGAGTCTTTTGAAAAGCAACCATAACAACCTAGCATTCGGTTTCATCGACTTCTGAAAATATTAATGTGGGTGGCATGGTAGAGACTGAGTCCTGTTACTCTCGAATGCGCGTTCACTGTCCAACCGCCGCCCTCCTCACAGGGTGTTGTAAATGAAGTGTGACACGGCTAGGCAGCCATGATATGGTTATCGCAGCCAGGAAACATGGGCACGTCACCAAGACGATGCTGCTGGTGATGTCCACATTTTCTAAACGGTTACTAGACTTACCCTAGTGCCAGCAGTTCGAAATGACGTGTACATATTTTATCCAATAGCTTGTAACTCTCGCTAGGTGGTGACATGTTATCGTATTCTATGTGTTCTAGGGAGACGTTTACAAGCGTATGATCTTTTTATTACAGTGAATAGAATTGTCAAGCATAGCAGAGAGATACAAAGAGATGGATTCGAGAGCGAAGGTTCAGCCATTTTGTTGATTTCCTTTCTTTCTAAACCCCAGGATCTGAAAATGATGTTAAGCTTGCTACGGCTCCCCTAGCCTGAGATACCCCAGCATTCTAGAATCCCTAAAGAACTGTTTTATCTGTAGAAGCCATGTCCCCAAACTTCTGCTACACAGTGCTAATCAGCATTTCAGTGTGCAGCCTTTGGACTAGTTACTACCTTTCTAAACAATAACTCTAAGTATCAACAGTTCTAAAAGTGTTTACTCTTATTATTTAAATCCGTGCGTAAAATATGTGAAAGGCCAGGAATTACGAGAGCGTGCTGAGAAGGAATGCCTCCGAATTTTTTAAATGTGAACTCTTAAAGTTTGTTAAATAAAACAAACGTTATTAACATTCTACATCTTTATTCTTTATACTGAAACCTCCCTTTAGAAAAATTTATGAATTACTGTGCTGATAAACCTCTTACGTGATTTGATTTCCAAACAGCTGAGCAGAAGTGAACGTACTCAGACATTTCTCTCTTTACTTATTCTGATCAACACTAAACTGACAAACAATATTTTTAGCGCAACGCAATATGACTTCCAATAATCCCTAGAAAAGAATGGCCCTGACTAACAATAACCTATATCTTTCATGAATCACTTACCTCACAAAAATCTTCGTTACTCGAACTACTGCAATACAGCGAGCGCCAATAAATGATTCTGTCTACTGAAGGCACTAACTACTGATAGGCATAGTTAGCAAATTAAAGATTTTGATAGAGAACAAATAATCTATTTACCTTAATAGTGTTCAAAGGTCATATATATCTGTTCATGATATCCAGTCTTACAAATTTCGTTTTTCTGACGGACACACGTCCAGATCGTCCGCTCTCAAAACTCTGTCATCTCTCTTTCCATATCCACCACCGCTAGCGGCACACCTCCAACTGCGGAACGCTACGCGCTGTTCACATCCAACTGCCCAACAGTACAATAGCGAATATTCCAACAATGCCAACCAGCCTCAGACTGCACACAGCACAGCCAGTGATTTTCACACAGAGCGCTACGTGACGTTAGCAACATAAAAACCTAAACAGCCTACTTACAATATGTACAAATTTATTTCGCAACATTGCGACCTTGGTGACGAACACGTCTCCCATCGAGAGATCAGCTTGTTTCTACCTTCACTATAGGATGTTTGACTTTGTTGACGGAGCGACAACCTCGTCTGCTTGCACCGCTGCATCACTATCAAAGTGAAGTCCTCGAATGTGTTTCTTAAGTTTTGGAAACAGATAATAATCGGAAGGGCGCTGTCATGCTGTAGGTGAGCGTGTGGACGAACCCTTCGAATTCGATTACAGCACACTGTTTCTAATGCACCGATATAGTTACGTTAGACGTCGCCATATTACACGCTACAATTCTGAACCCTCTAGCGGCAGACGACTGCAGATATGCAGGCATGAAGCATAAAGATGTAGAATGTTTATAACGTTTGTTTTATTTGAAAAGCTTTAACCGTCTTCACATTAAAAATTCGGAGGCATTGCTTTTCAGCACGCTGTCGTATGCATCTCTTGAGCCATTGACTTCGAGTCGTACCTGCTCACAATTATCTAGCAAATGGCTCCTTTCCTACCTCATGTTTCAAATGGCTCTGAGCACTATAGGACTTAACACCTGAGGTCATCAGTCCCCTAGAACTTAGAACTACTAAAACCTAACTAACCTAAGGGCATCACACACATCCATGCCCGAGGCAGGATTCGAACCTGCGACCGTAACAGTCGCGCGTTTCCGGACTGAAGCGCCTAGAACCGCTCGGCCACAACGTAATCTCATGTTTACTGGACTATTTTTACCTCTGTTACCGTATACCTTTCCTGGTGTCATTTTTTGCAGTTAGTTATCATACTTCCTGTGTAGCCACCAAATAAAGATCAGCAAATATTCTAACTGATGACGATGTAAAACTGCTGGCCCCTTGTGTTGTTTTCTACAGGGTATTTCACAATTCATGTTACACAGTTCTAGAGGTTGTAGAGGGGACTTAGCGGATCAAGTTTTACGTAGGAGCCTGTGTCCGGAAACGTCATAAAACAACGCTACAGATTGCCAAAGGTATAGGCGCCGGCGCCTGTAAATGTATGCATCTACAGGGTGATTCCGAGATGATGTTACAAATTTTCAAGGATGATGGAGACAGATAAATGTATAAATTTGAGATAAGAACCCCTATACCGAAAAGAATGACTCGAAAGTTTTATGTAATTTTGCAGGCTTTCGTGGCCGTTGCCACAAAAGTTAAAATCTTCTGGATTGTTAGGCAGCGTCATATTTCCTTCTAAAATAATCGACGTTTCGAACCCTCTGCTGGAATCTTATTCAGGATGTTTCGGTGTCCACTATTGATATCGTCTTTATATGTTTCGGTGTCCACCGTAACAATAGTGGACACCGAAACATCTTCAAGAAGATACCTGCAGAGGGGTTGAAACGTCGATTATTTTAGAAGGAAATATGACACGGCCTAACAATACAGCACTATAGCAACAGTGGACACCGAAACTTCATGAAGAAGATCCCAGCAGAGGGGTCGAAGCGTCAATTATTTTGGAAGGAAATATGACGCGGCCTAACAACCCAGAAGATTTTAACTTTAGTGAATCGAAAGTTACAAGTGAAAATCATTCTGATACGTCTGACAATGAATGCATGTACTGGCACTGTTCTTCCTAAGAATGAACGGCCCTCGACTCTCAGACACGGTATGATGAAAGAATACAAGGAAAAATGACTAGTAAACATGGGCTCTAAAATGCATGCCTGAGGAGCTTTCAGTATTCGTTCATCTCCGCTAGTGTGAAGCCCATCTCCTCCATTTAATATACCTCTTAAGGCAAACATTTTAGAGCCCTGTTTACTAGACTTTTTTCTTGTTTAACATGGGCTCTAAAATGCATACCTGAGAAGCTGTGATCACTTATTCTTCTCCGCTAGTGTGAAACCCATCTCCTACACTGAAGAGCCAAAGAAACAGGTACACCTGCCTAATATTGTGTAGGGGTCCAGCGAGCACGCGAAAGTGCCGCAACACGGCGTGGCAAGGGCTCGATTAATGTCTGAAGTAGTACTGGAGGGAACTGACACCATGAATCCTGCAGGGCTGTCCATAAATCCGTAAGAGTACGAGGGGTTCGAGACCTCTTCTGTACAGCATGTTGCAAGGCGTCCCAAATTTGCTCAATAACGTCCATGTCTGTGGAGTTTGGTGGCCAAAGGAAGTGTTTAGCCTCCGAAGAGTGTTTCTGGAGCCACTCTGTAGCAATTCTGGACTGTGGGGTTCGCATTATCCTGCTGGAATTGCCCAAGTGCGTCGAAATGCTCAATGGACATGAATGGATACGGGTGATCAGACAGAATGGTTCGTACGTGTCGTATCTTGACGTATCAGGGGTCCCACGTCACTCCGACAGCACACGCTCCACACCATTACAGAGCCCCCACCATCATGAACAATTCTATGCAGAAATGCAGGCTCCATGGATTCATGCGGTTATCTCCATACCCATACACGTCCATCAGCTCAATACAATTGAAACGAGACTCGTCCGACCAGACAGTATGTTTCCAGTCATCAACACTCTAATGATGGCGTTGACGTTCCCAGACGAGGCGTAAAGCTTTGTGTCGCACAATCATCAAGGGTAAATGAGTAGGCCTTCGTCTGCGAAAGCCCATATCGATGATGTTGGTTGACTTCTTTCGCACGGTGACACTTGTTGATGGGCCAGCATTGAAATCTGCAGCAAATCGCGGAAGGGTTGCGATTCTGTCACGTGGAACGATTCTCTTCAGTCGTCGTTCGTCCCGTTCTTGCAGTATCCTATTCCGTCCGCAGCGATGTCGGAGATTCGACTTTTTAACGGATTCCTGACATTGACGGTACACTGGTGATATGGTCGTGCGTGAAAATCCCCACATCGTCGCTATCTCGGAGATGCTGTATCCTATCACTCACGTGCCGACTATAACACCATGTTTAAATTCACTTAAATTTGTTCACCTGCCGTTGTAGCCCCAGCAACCGATCTAACAACTGTACCAGTCACTTCTTGTCTTATATAGGCGTTGCCGACCGCAGCGCCGTATTCTGCCTGTTTACATATCTCTGTATTTTAATACGCATGTCTATAATAGTTTCTTCGGCACTTCAATGTATGTAGAACGTTGCTCTGAGAGCACGAATTATAGAGCCCACGTTTACTACACATTTTTTCTTGTTTTGGTTCATGCTATCACTTCTGAAAGTTACTTGCCCTACAATGTTAGCCGCCGCGGTGGTCTAGCGGTTCTAGGCGCTCAGTCCGGAACCGCGCGACTGCTACGGTCGCAGGTTCGAATCCTGCCTCGGGCATGGATGTGTGTGATGTCCTTAGGTTAGTTAGGTTTAAATAGTTCTAAGTTCTAGGGGACTGATGACCATAGATGTTAAGTCCCATAGTGCTCAGAGCCATTTGAACCATTTTTGAGCCTACAAAGTTAGCAACAACACTACCGTCGTAGTTATCAGAACAGTTTTCGCTTGTACATCTACATCTACATCTACATCCATTCTCCGCAAGCCACCTGACAGTGTGTGACGGAGGGTGCTTTGAGTACCTCTATCGGTTCCTCTTTTATTCCAGTTTCGTATTTTTCGTGGAAAGAAAGATTGTCAGTATGCCTCTGTGTGGGCTCTAATCTCTCTGATTTTATCCCCATGGTCTCTTCGCGAGATATACGTAGGAGGGACCAATATACTGCTTGACTCTTCCGTGAAGGTATGTTCTCGAAACTTCACCAAATCCCGTACCGAGCTACTGAGCGTCTCTGTTGCACAGTCTTCCACTGGAGTTTATCTATCATCTCCGTAACGCTTTCGCGATTACTAAATGATCCTGTAACGAAGCGCGCTGCTCTCCGTTGGATCTTCTCTATCTCTTCTATCAACCCCATCTGCTACGAATCCCACACCGGTAAGCAGTGTTCAAGCAGTGGGCGAACAAGTGTACAGTAACCTACTTCCTTTGTTTTCGGATTGCGTTTCCTTAGTCATCTTCCAATGAATCTCATCTGCTTTACCGACGGTTAATTTTACATGGTCATTCCATTTTAAATCACTCCTAACGCCTACTCCCAGGTAATTTATGGAATTAACTGCTTCCAGTTGCTGACCTGCTATATTGTAGCTAAATGATAAAGAATCTTTCTTTCTATGTATTCGCAGCACATTACACTTGTCTACATTGAGATTCAATTGCCATTCCCTGCACCAAGCGTCAATTCGTTGCAGATCCTCCTGCATTTCAGTACAATTTTCCATTGTTACAACCCCTCGATATACTACAGCATCATCCGCAAAAAGACTCATTGAACTTGCGATGTTCTCCACAATGTCATTTGTGTATATTGTGAATAGTAACGGTTCTACGACACTCCCCTGCGGCACACCTGAAATCACTTCGGAAGACTTCTCTCCATTGAGAATGACATGCTGCGTTCTGTTATCTAGGAACTCTTAAATACAATCACACAATTGGTCTGATAGTCCATATGCTCTTTTCTTTGTTCATTAAACGACTGTGGAGAACTGTATCACTCGCCTTGCGGAAGTCAAGAAACACGGCATCTACCTGTGAACCCGTGTCTATGGCCCTCTGAGTCTAGTGGAAGAATAGCGAGAGCTGGGTTTCTAGTTCGTTTCCAGTAGAAGGACCCTTACTTCAAACTGATGCATTTATGCTTGTCGACCGACCGTGAAAGTTTTTAACATCATCACGGTATCACCCTGTACCCATATACATTTACAGGCGTCGCAGCCGATAAATTTGTAGTTTCTGGACCTCGGTTCCAATGTATAGAACGTTCGGCCACTGGCGTATCTGCTGTGACACAGCTATGGAGAGGGTGGCAGAGGCGTAGAACGAGGTCGCTGGCGATAATTCGCTCAATTGTCCGCTGCCGGCCATTAGCGGGGGTGGCGGAGGAGGAGGAGGCGGCGTCGTCAGGGAGGAGAGGAAAGCGTCGGCGCCGACACGGGCGACGACGCCCGGGCGTCTGCGGGCCGGCCGCCGGCGACGGCCGTTATCTGGGCCTAGCGGAGCGTGCATATTGGAGATATAGGGAGCTAGGTGGCGTCAAGAAGATCTACATAAATTAGCCCGCCGCTATCTGGCGCACCACAAATCTTCTTAAATCACTTAGCTCGTATATCACGCGCCCAGATAGCATCTCCCGGCGGGCTTTAAACCGCCGCCACAATTTCATATCCGGGAATTAGAGACAAAGGGAGGCGCAAGGAGAGACAGGGAGAGAGAGAGAGACCCAGAGAGAGAGAGAGACGGAAACGGCCCTGCACGCGCCACAATGCGCGGCGTCTTCAGCCTGTAGGGGGTACGGGCGCTGGCTCAGGGGGGCAGCAGTGTCTTCGCAGGGGGGCGGGAGCGCCGTGAAATATGGCCGCAGGCGGGATGTGTCGCGAAAACTTAATAGCTGGCGGCGCGGAGCTAACTGGATAACGTCTTGGAACTGCTGTGGCAGAGCCGAGAGGCGCGAACGTCGCGGTGGCGGAGATTAGCCGCGTCTTGTTGCTCGGGCGGTCTGGCGACACTCCGCAAAAAGTCTTCACTGACAATTCGTGGCGAAGTGAAATATGCTTGCTTTTAGCTCCCTCTTCTTTTCAACTTTATCTCGCACTTTTTTATCTCTGTTCCGTTCAATATGCCTCTTCTAATGCACCACGGGACACTCAAAATAATTCTTCTTCCAGTTGGGCGCCATCTGTTCTTCATAAGTGAATCCTGCGTACAACTAGTTTTTCTGTGTTTTGTAAATTGTTGTCAAACGATATTTATGAACTTATATTGACATCATTAATTTATCCGTTGTAAGCTGTCAAAAATCATTTGTTGGAAGATTATTTGTTGCCAGGCAATTTGGCCGGCCGCTGTGGCCGACCGGTTCTAGGCCCTTCAATCCGGTACCGCGCTGCTGCTACAGTCGCAGGTTCGAATCCTGCCTCGGGCATGGATGTGTGTGATGTCCTCAGGTTAGTTAGGTTTAAGTAGTTCTAAGTCTAGGGGACTGATGACCTCAGATGTTAAGTCCCATAGTGCTTAAAGCCATTTGAACCATTTGGCAGACATTTTGTCTCATGGTCCCTAGCGCCAATCGTCGGCCTCTTCCACTGTATTACACTGGAGCGCCAAAGGAACTGGTATGGGCATGCGTGTTCAAAAAATGGCTCTGAGCACTATGGGACTCAACTTCTGAGGTCATTAGTCCCCTAGAACTTAGAACTAGTTAAACCTAACTAACCTAAGGACATCACAAACATCCATGCCCGAGGCAGGATTCGAACCTGCGACCGTAGCGGTCTTGCGGTTCCAGACTGCAGCGCCTTTAACCGCACGGCCACTTCGGCCGGCCATGCGTGTTCAAATACAGATATACACTCCTGGAAATGGAAAAAAGAACACATTGACACCGGTGTGTCAGACCCACCATACTTGCTCCAGACACTGCGAGAGGGCTGTACAAGCAATGATCACACGCACGGCACAGCGGACACACCAGGAACCGTGGTGTTGGCCGTCGAATGGCGCTAGCTGCGCAGCATTTGTGCACCGCCGCCGTCAGTGTCAGCCAGTTTGCCGTGGCATACGGAGCTCCATCGCAGTCTTTAACACTGGTAGCATGCCGCGACAGCGTGGACGTGAACCGTATGTGCAGTTGACGGACTTTGAGCGAGGGCATATAGTGGGCATGCGGGAGGCCGGGTGGACGTACCGCCGAATTGCTCAACACGTGGGGCGTGAGGTCTCCACAGTACATCGATGTTGTCGCCAGTGGTCGGCGGAAGGTGCACGTGCCCGCCGACCTGGGACCGGACCGCAGCGACGCACGGATGCACGCCAAGACCGTAGGATCCTACGCAGTGCCGTAGGGGACCGCACCGCCACTTCCCAGCAAATTAGGGACACTGTTGCTCCTGGGGTATCGGCGAGGACCATTCGCAACCGTCTCCATGAAGCTGGGCTACGGTCCCGCACACCGTTAGGCCGTCTTCCACTCACGCCCCAACATCGTGCAGCCCGCCTCCAGTGGTGTCGCGACAGGCGTGAATGGAGGGACGAATGGAGACGTGTCGTCTTCAGCGATGAGAGTCGCTTCTGCCTTGGTGCCAATGATGGTCGTATGCGTGTTTGGCGCCGTGCAGGTGAGCGCCACAATCAGGACTGCATACGACCGAGGCACACAGGGCCAACACCCGGCATCATGGTGTGGGGAGCGATCTCCTACACTGGCCGTACACCACTGGTGATCGTCGAGGAGACACTGAATAGTGCACGGTACATCCAAACCGTCATCGAACCCATCGTTCTACCATTCCTAGACCGGCAAGGGAACTTGCTGTTCCAACAGGACAATGCACGTCCGCATGTATCCCGTGCCACCCAACGTGCTCTAGAAGGTGTAAGTCAACTACCCTGGCCAGCAAGATCTCCGGATCTGTCCCCCATTGAGCATGTTTGGGACTGGATGAAGCGTCGTCTCACGCGGTCTGCACGTCCAGCACGAACGCTGGTCCAACTGAGGCGCCAGGTGGAAATGGCATGGCAAGCCGTTCCACAGGACTACATCCAGCATCTCTACGATCGTCTCCATGGGAGAATAGCAGCCTGCATTGCTGCGAAAGGTGGATATACACTGTACTAGTGCCGTCATTGTGCATGCTCTGTTGCCTGTGTCTATGTCCCTGTGGTTCTGTCAGTGTGATCATGTGATGTATCTGACCCCAGGAATGTGTCAATAAAGTTTCTCCTTCCTGGGACAATGAATTCACGGTGTTCTTATTTCAATTTCCAGGAGTGTATGTAAACAAGCAGAATACGGTGCTGCGGTCGACAACGCGTATATAAGACAACAAGTGTTTGGCGCAGTTGTTAGATCGGTTACTGCTGATACAGTGGCACGTTATCGAGATTTAAGTGAGATAGAACGCGATGTTATAGTCGGCGCACAACCGACGGAACACGGCATCTCCGAGGTAGCATGAAGTGGCGATTTTCCTGTATGACCATTTCACGAGTGTATAGTGAATATCACGAATCCGGTAAAACATCAAATCTTCGACATCGCTGCAGCCGGAAAAAGATCCTGCAACAAAAGGACCAACGATCACTGAACAGAATCGTTCAACGTCACAGAAGTGCAACCCTTCCGCAAATAGCTGCAGATTTCAATGCTGGACTATCAACAAGTGTCAGTATACGAACCATTCACCGAAACATCATCGATATGGACTTCCCGAGCCGAAGGCCCACTCGTGTACCCTTGATGACTGTACGACACAAAGCTTTACGCCTCGCCTGGGCGCGTCGACACCGACAATGGACTGTTGATGACTGAAAACATGTTGCCTGGTCGGACGAGTCGCGTTTCAAATTGTATCGAGCGGATGGACGTGTACGGGTATGGAGACAACCTCATGAATCCATAGAGCCTGCATGTCAGCAGAGGACAGTTCTAGCTAGTGGAGATGATATATGGGACCCATGATACGTCTAGATACGGCTCTGACAGGTGACACGTACACAAGCATCCTGTCTGATCGCCTTCATCCATTCATGTCCATTATGCATTCCGACGACTTAGGCGATTCCTGCAGGGCAATGCGACACCACACACGTCCAGAATTGCTACAAAGTGGCTCCAAGTACGTTCTTGTGAGTTTAAACACTGTCTCTCCACATACATGAACAGTACATCTACATCTACATTTATACTCCGCAAGCCACCCAACGGTGTGTGGCGGAGGGCACTTCACGTGCCATTGTCATTACCTCCGATTCCTGTTCCAGTCGCGTATGGTTCGCAGGAAGAACGACTACCGGAAAGCCTCCGTGCGCGCTCGAATCTCTCTAATTTTACATTCGTGATCCCCTCGGGAGGTATAAGTGGGGGGAAGCAATATATTCGAAACCTCATCCAGAAACGCACCCTCTCGAAACCTGGACAGCAAGCTACACCGCGATGCAGAGCGCCTCTCTTGCAGAGTCTGCCACTTGAGTTTGCTAAACATCTCCGTAACGCTATCACTCTTACCAAATAACCCTGTGACGAAACGCGCCGCTCTTCTTTGGATCTTCGCTATCTCCTCCGTCAAACCCGATCTGGTACGGATCCCACACTGATGAGCAATACTCAAGTATAGGTCGAACGAGTGTTTTGTAAGCCACCTCCTTTGTTGATGTACTACATTTTCTAAGGACTCTCCGAATGAATCTCAACCTGGTATCCGCCTTACCAACAATTAATTTTATATGATCATTCCACTTCAAATGGTTCCGCACGCATACTCCCAGATATTTTACAGAAGTAACTGCTACCAGTGTTTGTTCCGTTATCATATAATCATACAATAAAGGATCCTTCTTTCTATGTATTCGCAATACATTACATTTGTCTATGTTAAGGGTCAGTTTCCACTCCCTGCACCAAGTGCCTATCCGCTGCAGATCTTCCTGCATTTCGCTGCAATTTTCTAATGCTGCAACTTCTCTGTATACTACAGCATCATCCGCGAAAAGCCGCATGGAACTTCCGACACTATCTACTAGGTCATTTATATATATATTGTGAAAAGCAATGGTCCCATAACACTCCCCTGTGGCACGCCAGAGGTTACTTAGTATTGGGAATATCTGCGATGCCTTCCTACCTGCTGTTCAGAAGAGATGTCCAGCCTCTCGTACTCATGCGGATTTATGGAATTATGGACAGTCCTGCAGGATTCATGGTGACAATTCCCTCCAGCACTACTTCAGACATTAGTCGAGTCCGTGCCACGTCGTGTTGCGGCACTTCTGCATTCTCGAGGGGGCCCTACACCATATTGGGCAGGTGTACCAGTTTCTTTGGCTCTTCAGTGTATTTTCGACTGTTCAGTAGATCTATTACGCATTGTTTTGTAAAAAAATTTCAAAACGTTTTTGTAAAACATTCTTAATTTATTTCAACGAATGGTCATTGATGGGATCCTTATCGAAGAAATTGTAGTTGTGATCAAATGTGCCACATATCCAGCACCACCTTGAGATTTGGTCCACTTGATTTCCAATTTGTTCCTTGGTAGCGGTTTGCACTCGTCTCGTGATTGATAATGTTGACCAGATACAGAGTATCTACTGAACAATTTTGTATGATTGACATAACATTGGTAAGCTAGAAAACCGTATTCTACTCACCATACAATGTCTTTAATCAGTGGTGATGTAACATATTTTCATACCTTTTGACACAAGCTTTGTATTGTATTTTACAGCCTCTGAAAGTGACGTAACGTCGAAACGCGTAAGGCGATACTAGAAACAATAAGAAGAGTGGTCAAAACATCTGAAAGTTATTAAAGTATTAAAGTGCACCCAAATGACCGTTTCGTCTCAAGCATTTTCATGCAAATTACAGCCTTCTTACAAAGTTCACAATGTCCAAAATGCACATCATTGCTTTGTCTTGGCGCGTGCTTTCCTCGTGCTGTTTTACGTTCAACCATAAATACTTTGAGCAGACTGACCGCGTCACCATGAATAGCCCTGCCTCCCCTAGAGACCAACCTTTTTATGGAGAACTTTGAGGAAACCGATTGAATCAGCGACCTTTAAGGGGGGACCTTCATGAAATTTACAAAAAATATGAATTTTATGTTTTAATTATTAGTAGCACTCATGGACAATAAATTCCCAATGTTTCAGTGATGAAATCGCATCCGAAGTGCCTGGAAAATACACTCCTGGAAATGGAAAAAAGAACACATTGACACCGGTGTGTCAGACCCACCATACTTGCTCCGGTCACTGCGAGAGGGCTGTACAAGCAATGATCACACGCACGGCACAGCGGACACAACAGGAACCGCGGTGTTGGCCGTCGAATGGCGCTAGCTGCGCAGCATTTGTGCACCGCCGCCGTCAGTGTCAGCCAGTTTGCCGTGGCATACGGAGCTCCATCGCAGTCTTTAACACTGGTAGCATGCCGCGACAGCGTGGACGTGAACCGTATGTGCAGTTGACGGACTTTGAGCGAGGGCGTATAGTGGGCATGCGGGAGGCCGGGTGGACATACCGCCGAATTGCTCAACACGTGGGGCGTGAGGTCTCCACAGTACATCGATGTTGTCGCCAGTGGTCGGCGGAAGGTGCACGTGCCCGTCGACCTGGGACCGGACCGCAGCGACGCACGGATGCACGCCAAGACCGTAGGATCCTACACAGTGCCGTAGGGGACCGCACCGCCACTTCCCAGCAAATTAGGGACACTGTTGCTCCTGGGGTATCGGCGAGGACCATTCGCAACCGTCTCCATGAAGCTGGGCTACGGTCCCGCACACCGTTAGGCCGTCTTCCGCTCACGCCCCAACATCGTGCAGCCCGCCTCCAGTGGTGTCGCGACAGGCGTGAATGGAGGGACGAATGGAGACGTGTCGTCTTCAGCGATGAGAGTCGCTTCTGCCTTGGTGCCAATGATGGTCGTATGCGTGTTTGGCGCCGTGCAGGTGAGCGCCACAATCAGGACTGCATACGACCGAGGCACACAGGGCCAACACCCGGCATCATGGTGTGGGGAGCGATCTCCTACACTGGCCGTACACCACTGGTGATCGTCGAGGGGACACTGAATAGTGCACGGTACATCCAAACCGTCATCGAACCCATCGTTCTACCATTCCTAGACCGGCAAGGGAACTTGCTGTTCCAACAGGACAATGCACGTCCGCATGTATCCCGTGCCACCCAACGTGCTCTAGAAGGTGTAAGTCAACTACCCTGGCCAGCAAGATCTCCGGATCTGTCCCCCATTGAGCATGTTTGGGAATGGATGAAGCGTCGTCTCACGCGGTCTGCACGTCCAGCACGAACGCTGGTCCAACTGAGGCGCCAGGTGGAAATGGCATGGCAAGCCGTTCCACAGGACTACATCCAGCATCTCTACGATCGTCTCCATGGGAGAATAGCAGCCTGCATTGCTGCGAAAGGTGGATATACACTGTACTAGTGCCGACATTGTGCATGCTCTGTTGCCTGTGTCTATGTGCCTGTGGTTCTGTCAGTGTGATCATGTGATGTATCTGACCCCAGGAATGTGTCAATAAAGTTTCCCCTTCCTGGGACAATGAATTCCCGGTGTTCTTATTTCAATTTCCAGGAGTGTAATTAAATATGTGACGCGACCTTCCCGCCACTCCCGCTTTTTAAAGCATCACTTCAATACTAGCTCGGCGGACGACGATTCCGTTGATTATGTTGTGTTGGCTGAAGAGCCAACACCGTGTTACTATTGGAGGCCGAAATGCACGCGTTTAGCTCACGCAGGCTGGCGTGGGGAGGGAAGAACTATGCTGACGTGAGGTGTGGAACGTGACAAGGAATTACAATTCAGAAAGCGGACGGAATTAGTTTCATGCTTAACTTTAATCCATTCATGATGAGCGTCGCTCTTGACGGTACATGATTCACAATATTATCTGTTCAGAAGACATATAGTAACTGAATATGGCGCCTTGCTAGGTAGTAGCAAATGACGTAGCTGAAGGCTATGCTAAACTGTCGTCTCGGCAAATGAGAGCGTATGTAGACAGTGAACCATCGCTGTACAACTGGGCGAGAGCTAGGGAGTCTCTCTAGACCTGCCGTGTGTTGGCGCTCGGTCTGCAATCACTGATAGTGGCGACACGCGGGTCCGACGTATATTAACGGACCGCGGCCGATTTAAAGGCTACCACCTAGCAAGTGTGGTGTCTGGCAATGAAACCACAGATTACATTCAAGCAAACTTGCACAGCATGCATCTATAACGCTGTGATATATACACTTTGGTTTTATAAATGATCTGTGACTCTGCTCCGTATCTTGGAAGATGGAAAGGTCATTGGTGGGCACAACAGATTTACAAAGAAGACGGACCGAGCGAGGTGGCGCAATGATTAGCACACTGGACTCGTACTCGGGAGGACAACGGTTCAATCCCGCGTCCAGCCACCCTGATTTAGGTTTCCCGTGATTTCTCTAAATCGCTCCAGGCAAATTCCGGGATGGTTCCTTTGAAAAGGCACGGCCAACTGTCGTCCCCGTCCTCCCATAATCCGATGAGACCGATGACGTCGCTGTTTGGTCTCCTCCCCCAAACAACCCCACCCAAAGAAGATGATAGACAATCCTAAAGTGTATTGTGGGAAGGCTATCATACAGAATCTATGCAGTGTAAATGACATGAAAAGTACAGTATAGGCTACATATTTACACGTGGTGTCAACAGATGAGCATCCCATTCGTCATCTGTGCCACATTAACTGGAGTACATATCTACAGGATCAGACTGATAACAATCACTATATTCACGAGAAGAGGCTTCAAAATTGTATCCTGGATGTTTTCAACCCTACTTACTGTTTCTGACAGAGCCTGAATTTATAAAAAGAAATGCTTTTATGGCAAAACATAGAGGCCAAATGACACTCTAAATTCCCTAATAGCGGTGCTATAAAACCACGTTTTAAACCGCTACAATTGTCAGAATTGCAACTTATGCTGGATTTCTTTAGTGATGAAAACATAGGCAGGACGAAAGTAATACAGAGCATGAGCTATAAAATAGGAAATTTCACTCAAAACATCTTGAGAAAAAAAGAATTACTGCACTCTCTGCAGCTGAAAAGTCTGGAGGAAAGAAGGCAGAATAGAAGAAACTAAAGGAGAAACCTTGAAGGGAAATCTGGAGCCTTCTGAAAAGGCAGCATAAGTAAAACCGTTAGGTTGAGCATTAAATTGCATTTCCTGAAAATCATGTTTTTTAAAGTTTATGTACTTTTTTCTCAGAATCTATTACGGCTAAAATTACAAAATTGTATGCACTTATTTTCATAAATCCAATAAATGTTGTCTCAACAGGAAAGTTTGAAATTCTGAGTGTAGGCTGAGATACGGGGCAGAGTACTTGGAATTTGCATGAATTTTATGTTATACTTACAGAACTATAATTAAAAAATTATTACAATTCTCCTATTCGATATATTCAAAATATCTCATGAGAGAAGCTTATTACATGCAAAGAGATTAAACAAAGAACATTTTGCAGAAATCTCTTGAATCGTTTCCGAGAAGAAGGTACATATATTATTTTTTGAAAACAAGATTTTTAAATTCTATAAAAAAGTTACACACATAATCCAAGGAACAGCAAATGCGACAATTTCACGATACTTTAAGTACAAAATTTCATTGCCGTATCTTCGAAATTGCGGATTTGGTGCATCTTTTAAATAGTGGGTGTTTTTTAGAAGCGGCCCCCACAAAATCAACTGTATTTTAGAAGCATGTGGTCGATGGCATAACCTCAGGAGGAAGACAAATTAATTCAATTTTTGCATCACCTCATCTCTGCTCATAAGAACGTTTGGCACTCTGCAGAATAAGAGAAAGATTGTTGTCTCTCTTTCCCCGCGATTTTTGATAGAATTACGGCTCTCTCAGTTTGTTGTAAGCCCACACATACCGACTCATATTTAAAATCAAGTTGTCATCGCCCCTCGCAAAGTATGGGTGTGCTTAAAGTACTTGTACACAGAGTTCACAGCGTCTCAGACAGTCCTCTAGGAAAATGAACATTCTACCCAGTACATTAACAGAGCACTGTCAATTACGACCAAGAATGAGAGAGTGGATAAAGAGGAGAGCACGGCGGTAAAATCTCTAGCTTTTCTTCACTTTGTTGGGAATATTTCGTTCAGAATAGAAAAGCCCTCCGTAATTTTCAAGTTAAAGTGGTTTTCCGCCTACCATGTGAGATTGCCGACCTGATGAGACTAGAGAAGGAACGCCAAGATCCACGAAATATGTTGCCATTGTGGTATTGCTTACACAGGTCAGACGACACGCAATGTGGAAGAACGCCAGACCAACGCTTTTCCAACGAAGCTATTACCGAACATAGTATCTCCACCGGACATTCAATGGAGTGTGGTAAAACAATAATTTTGGCCACAACAACACTTTCTGGATCTCCATTATTAAGGAATCTGTGAAAATACGTATGGCGAAAAATCTCGTGTATCGTAACAGTGGCTACGAGCTGATAGCATGTGGAATCGTATCATGTTCAAGATTTTATCATTTCGAATACTATAGAGTGCGCCGACAGCCGCGGCGATCTGCAATGCAGAGGTTAGTTCTGCGGCTCCACCAGCGAGGGTTGTTCTACTGGAAACTGCGGTCCGTCTGTCAACTTCATCTTGACGCATTCGCGAATTACTCACAGCGAGTTATGTACTGCAGAACGGAGGACATCTTCGTCAGTCTTCGATGAGGATGACTGGTAGGTGCCCACTGGAAATGTCGTGGCATGTACTTGTCGACGTCGAAGACCGGCTGCTAGCCCCAAATTTGTTCAAACGCCGAATTCGCCGAAAACTATTTTAAAAGTCACATTAAATCTGTAACTTCTGCTTAACACAGTTTGTGGAACAAAAGACTAAACACATTTTAAGCACTGATAGCAGTAACGCTGACAAACATGGAATATTCTAATTGTGCAGAGAACACGCGGACAAAAAAATAACATACTCCAGGCATGAATCAAAAACGATTTGGAATAGTATTAAACAAGAAACAAACCAAAACAGTGGCCCAAATGAAACTGAGCAACTCTAAAACAGCTTTGGCCGAAATGGTGGCGCCTTCCACCAAATTCAACAATTACTGTCTCACAGTGCCAGCAAATACTGCACCCAGTAATAAATAGCCAAGCAGGCTACAGATGCAATAGGTTTACATGTGCAAACAGCATATTTTCTACTGCAATGTCATCAGCGTTTCAGGCATCATTATTGGTTAGAATAATCGTTTCTGTTCCAGAATGGCGTGTGCTAGGACCACGGGTTGTGACCAGTCAGTACCATAGCAAGTGCCGAATCAGGAGCCTTCAATCACTACCAAAATTCATTGTTGTGTATGTCCTCCATACAGAGGTTGATGACGGTGTCTCGGTGGAGTGTGTGGTCACCTGCGCAGCGATTGGTGCCTCTACCTAACTCCCAGCTGCATGTTTGTCCCACGCCATTGCATGCTTGCCTCAGCGGAAGGCTGCGGCTGCTGTGCTGGGCGTACTGACGCGAAGCCCGTCTCACACAGAGTAAGATTCGCTGCAAGCTTAGCTGCTGGCTCACATGGTTGTTCCCTCGCAGGCTCTGTCATCTGCTAGCTGGCCTGCCCTGCAGGAAGCTGTGCGTGTTTTCCCTGATAGCTAGCCGGCCGAAGTGGCCGCGCGGTTCTGGCGCTGCAGTCTGGAACCGCGAGACCGCTACGGTCGCAGGTTCGAATCCTGCCTCGGGCATGGATGTGTGTGATGTCCTTAGGTTAGTTAGGTTTAACTAGTTCTAAGTTCTAGGGGACTAATGACCTCAGCAGTTGAGTCCCATAGTGCTCAGAGCCATTTGAACCATTTGAACCCTGATAGCTCCAGCGCTATTTTCCATGTGAGGCATTCTAAGGTTCCCTGAATACTACCTGTGCTGGACAACCAGGAGTCCTGTTTGACGACTTCTCTCAGCCTGCAGGGCGGGAACTCTAAGACAAAGGAAGTTAACCTCTAGATCAAACAGAATGTCACGCGCCCGTCGGCCGATCTGCGACCTTTCTCAAACGATTGTACAGAAACTATTTGGTAAAAATACTTTATTCTCGCGCATCTTACAGTTTCATTTCGTTACTCTTCATAGATATTGTGATATTTGAGGATTAAGTGAACTACTGCAAGAATTTCGGAAAGTTTGCGTTGAGAATTAGCGCTTGGTATGAATTTGCGTTTGACGGGTGTTAAGTCATATATTGCAGCATATGAAATGTAGCTAACGTATTTAACTATCCTTTGAACTTGCACGGATATGGCTATCTATCACCAGTTTCGAGGAAATGGATACTAGGTAAAGCACTTCGTCCCATACTCGTGCCCCAGAGGAAAAGTCAAAGTGAAAAACTAACAGAACTTCTCATATTTCATAGGTGGTTTCATATATCCAAACAAGCTTTTGACAAATGACAGCCATCGAAGAGCAGAGTAGTCCACAATAACATTAATATACTAAACTTCCGCATCTAGCGTGATATTTGAGTGACTACGTAGTTTTTCAATGAAATAATGTAATATTTAAGTGCCGTAGATAGCTGGAGGAACGAAATTGATATGGGTTTGAGACAATATATGTGATGAAATTATACATTATTTTTATGCTGAGAATGGCAATTTTCATAAAATACTGACTTGTCCCTCCAGCAGCTGCAGTTTCATTATTCTGTCGCAGTTTCAATTGATTTACAATGTTAGTAAGATGAATATAAACTCTTTTGTACTTTGGCAAGACAATCTGTGGTGTCACCGCCAGACACCACACTTGCTAGGTGGTAGCCTTTAAATCGGCCGCGGTCCATTAGTATAGGCCGAAGTGGCCGTGCGGTTAAAGGCGCTGCAGTCTGGAACCGCAAGACCGCTCCGGTCGCAGGTTCGAATCCTGCCTCGGGCATGGATGTTTGTGATGTCCTTAGGTTAGTTAGGTTTAACTAGTTCTAAGTTCTAGGGGACTAATGACCTCAGCAGTTGAGTCCCATAGTGCTCAGAGCCATTTGAACCATTAGCCATCCATTAGTATACGTCGGACCCGCGTGTCGCCACTGTCAGTGATTGCAGACCGAGCGCCGCCCCAGTGGTACAGCCGACTTTGCTAGCGATGCTACACTGACACATACGCTCTCATTTGCCGAGACGATAGTTAGCATAGCCTTCAGCTACGTCATTTGCTACGACCTAGCAAGGCGCCATTACCAGTTTATATTGAGATTGTTATTAACGAATCAACAAGAGCGATGTACACCAATTATGGATTAAAGTTAAGTATTCAAGCCACTACGTTCTTTATTTATTAGACTCAACTCCTTTAATTGTTCCAGACCTCACGCCAGTCTGCGTGAGCTTAAACGCGTGTATTTCGGCCTCCTCTAGCAACACGGTGTTGGCTCTTCTGCCAACACTACACAATCAGATTTTAATGTTGAAACAAGACAACTTACGTATCACTCAAAACTCGTCACTGATAATGTTTCGCCGAAGAAAAAAAAAATAAAGGGAATAAAGAGTCTGGCGAAAGTAAATCGCTACTTATATTGAAATTTCGACGAAATCCTATATCCTATATCCATCAAGTTGATGAATTAAGCTATGAAATGCGTGAGAATTTTTTTTACCGAATAGTTTCTTCACAGTCGTTTGAGAAACATTGCAGCTCGACCGGCTTGTGCTCCGTGCCGTTCGCAGAATCAGTTCAACCTGTTGACTTCCGCGCCGAATCATGCACAATGTGAGAGCTTCAGTACGCAAGGTAGCCGTCACCCCGACAAGCTCGGCTGCAGTGAAGCGTGCCATCTAGCAAAGTTACAGCGAACTCTAGTCCACGTCAGATGGGCTAAAATAGGCACCTCTGCCGCCCAGTGAGCCATCACAACAGCCATGAACAGCACGTCTCGCACGGAGATGCCCAGCGCTGAAAGCAGGGCCCTTTGAGGTGCCCAGAGTGCCAAATGAAGACACCCTAGAGAAGGTCTTCTCTTGGTGACACTGGTTCGACTTCTGGAAGAATCACGTCTATGCCAGCTTGTACGTCAGCAGCTAGCCGATGACGTTGCTAGGCGATACTGAAGCTGCTTGGCACCAAATGGGAATGTCGTCTGGCTATAGTTAGAACTCCTGGAACCAGTTGCAGTCGCTCTGCCCAACTGCGTTGTGACAGGGCCCACCCCCGGACACGTACGTGACTGGACAAACTCAGCTTTGTGCCACGGCATGCGGAAATGCAGCCCATCACTGTGGCAGCAATGTTCTAGCACCTGAAAGCAGGGTTTCGTAGGCAGTTCGCCTGCCCATCACTCCGCAGGTTGCAAAGTCTGCGCTGTGGTTTGGTGCATCACCACCAACAGAAATTAGTTTCAAAAATATAATCGCTAAGATGATTGCAGAATTTGTCAAGTTGTAAGGTGTCAGGCAAATCCAACATCTTCCATGAAAACCCTGACGTGATAAGCAAATCCAGTAGTATGTCACATAGCTCCGAATAAATCGTGACATTAAATTAACCAAAGTAATACGAGTAACGAGTGAGCAAATGGAATACCACAGACTAACACAAGAATGCCTAAATGCATGTCATACCTTCCCACCGTGAGACAGACGCAGTTCCGAAGGGAGAAACAAGAACAGAAGCCGAGAGCAGAACCGTGTTAAGCGAGAAGGCCCTACGATAAGGGACGGACACCCACGTCGCCAGCTAACCGCTACGACCACACCACCCGCAAGTTTTTAGCGTGAGACTTTTTCGCGTCTCTGTTACGTTAGGACCACCGCCCAGCCCATGTTAAAAGCTAGAGCCCTCCAGAAGAACAGTATAGATCTTACGATAACACAAAAAGGGCCACACAATCCGCAAGTTTTTAGCGTGAGACTTTTTCGCGTCTCTGTTACGTTGCAAACTTTAAAAACATTGCCCCACCACGAAAAGTATAACGTTTCTCATTGGATAGACAGAATTTCTGTAGGCGGAGCTTAAGGTTAATATTGAGACCCTGATTGGTCAGATGAAAACACAGCCAGATAGTTTTTTTTAAACCAACTTCGGTAAATTGTAGTAAGGAGAAGTTAGGAGAGAGTTGCTTCCGAGAGGGCGAGCTGGACGGAGCTGCGCCGGCCGTCGCCCCCTGACGAACACCGACAAGGTAATGAACGCACGCGATGCCGCATTTTTGAGCACATAAGGCTTCACTCAGAACTGCAGAAGTCTCATCTGTTACATCCCCTTTACGTAATACTAGTGTCGATCGTCAATTAAAGCTCATGGTGTTCACATTTGCCACTTGAAGTAAAAATCTGAAACTCGATGATTTTTCTGTTATATAGTTATTGAGAAGCCACATCAGCCACTGTAATTTACGACAAGTTAGATAAGTAAATAAAGATAATTGAGGGTCACTGTAGACCATTTTGATAGTTTTCTCTCTTGTGAAACTTAATTTAAACCTAGATTATAGATGTGATATGGCATAGGTCATCCTTCGATCCATTGTAGAACTTGGAAACCCATTCAGGGAATATTCGTCCACATTTTTGTTGAACGCAGTTGGTTTTTACCATCCTGTATTAAAACATTTCGTTTTATCAATAGTGCAATTTATAAACGATGTTTTGTGAGTAGAATAAAATTTCCAGTGGTAAACTTAACTGCTTTTTCGACGTTATTTTACCAGCTAACTAAAAATAGGAAAGCCTTGAACTCCTTCCACTAAATTTAGTTAGTATTAAGATTCCTTTACAGGGAGTGCAGTGGAGCTGACGCTGAAATCATTAAGTATTTGGTTATATTATCGCTAGTCTCACTGAGCTCTTCTGAATTCTACATGTCATGTGTGGTCTGACGTCTCCTTACCAGCAACAGGTCCCAGGTTCAAACTAGTCAATTCCCTAAAAAACACGCTCAGAGCGTCGTTGCGCGAAAGTGGTAGGGAAACACGATATAGAACAAACAGACACAACGCAGAATGTTTAGAAAGTCACTAAAAAGTAGTGATTCCATAAGCTACAATGCCATGTCAAGTGTAATACTTCCTGACATTATTGTTGCGTGACATGAGGCTCCGTTTTGTACAGCATTTGCAAACATTTTTCGTTCTATACATTTATGTGTTGCTTAATATTGGAAATAAATAGTGATCAAACAAAATCAGTGTCTATAAAAAGTGGAAATGTATGTACTCAAGTTATAGTGCAAAAGAACGCACTAAAAGATGTCTTCCAATTTTCATAACTTGCCAGCCTTATCTGTAATAATGGAGACCTCGACAGAGACATCACCAGCAGAACTAGGAAAGTTCCCGCAGGCTTCCGACGAATGCGATCCGTATGGTAGTTAGACTCTATAAGGATGTCCACAAAGCCGTCCGCAGTGGCCGAACGGTTCTAGGCACCACAGTCAGGAACCGCGCGAACGCTACGGTCGCAGGTTCGAATCCTGCCTCGGGCATGGATGTATGTGATGTCCTTAGGTTAGTTAGGTTTAAGTAGTTCTAAGTTCTAGGGGACTGATGACCTCAGAAGTTAAGTCCCATAGTGCTCAGAGCCATTTGAACCATTTTATGTCCACAAAACTTCGACTGACACCTCTGTCACCGTACCAATGGCCATATAAGACCTGGAAAATGTCAGCAAAAACAGCAAGCAAGCTCCATGTTTTTATGAGCCACGCTTGAGGCGAATTGTGAAGATCAGTTATCATAAGAAGTGATCTACGTAGCCTGCATAAATAAAATCGTTGTTTCCGCGGCATGTTCTACACATGGAAGAATCCCCAAACCAGCACTATTGTACAAACACCACCACTGTTGTACAAACTGATGGATGGCTACAGAACTAGACGGAGACTTCGTTGCTCCTGGAAACGAACTTCTGCAGAGAATTTTCCGGGTAAAGATGAAAACCTTGCAACTGATTGTGTTCGCTGGAGTAAACTTGTTGCCTAATATGCTTCCTATCATATAGGAAAGCTATTTGGAAGATACTGTCAAATCTTCAGTAATAGAATTTCATAGTGAATAAAATTTCATATATTTTTGGAACAAGTCTATGTAGTGCATGGACAGTTCAGCCAAAAATCGCGGTCATGTAGCATCAGGTACCTTGAAAGGGTACGTTTTCTATAATGGAACATGTAACATTTGAAAATGACCTGAGTTTCCTTAATGTCTTCAGAATTTTACCTGTCTTGAATATGGCAAGCGATGCTATTTTTAGATACTTCTGTTTCAAAATGTATTTAATTTGTACCTATTTTCTGATAATACTTCTGCTTAACATGTTTTCACTTACTGATTGTTGGGAAGTCGGAGGGCAGTAATACAGCAGACAGGCTATTAAATACATATTCGCAAGTTTTTCTTGACTGCAACACGTTTCAGTTTCAGTAAATTATTTGTTCCTAACCTCATGACCACGTTGTATCTTGGAATGCTTTTCACGTTTCGAGAAACCTTACTTCTCTGTATTAATCTTCGATATTTCAGAAAATGACTGAAGCACAGTAAACGCGAATGCTATCATTTAAAAATGGAATAAGAAAATGTACGAGGGGAAGTCAAAAAGTAAAGGGACTTTTGCAGTTTCTCGCCGTAGCAGCTTAGTAATACTGTTAGTATCCAGGACTGAAATATCAACAATTCTATGCAACGTGTCGCTCTAATTCCCGCGTTCGTCGTTGTGTTGCACCAGACCGTGAAGCATGGCAGCTCCATTGTCGATCTGCACCAGGAACGAAATGAGAGCAGTGGTTCGCTTTTTGTTTGCAAAAGGCGTTAAACCTGCAGAAATTATTCGCGGAACGCAAGCGCAGTATGGTGACAGCAGTTTATCGCGAAGCAAGATCTACGAATGGACAGAGCGCTTCAAACAGGGAAGAACTTTTCTATGTGACGAGGGAAGGTCGGGCAGGCCATCGAAGTCATCAACTGAGGACGATTTGGAAGTTGTTGAGGGTATAGGGATGATAAACAGATGAATTACAGTGGACGAAATCACCAATACTTTACGTATCAGTAATGGTTCAGCGTTTTCCATATTACAAGACGGGATAAATTTTCGGAAAGTGTGTGCAAGGTGGGTACCGAAAGAATTGCCAGCGCAGCATAAAGCCCAAAGGATGAACGTCTCTCGTAATTATTTGGCCCGTTATCATCACGAGGGGGATGGATTCTTACAGGAAATTGTTATTGTAGATGAAACGTGGATGAAGCATCATGAAACGGAAAGTAAGGCTACGAGCATGGTTTCGAAACACCCATCATCATCGGAAGTTAAGAAATTTAAACGTCAACCATCAGCTGGTAAGATTATGCTGACGCTATTCTGGAATATGGAAGGTGTGGCAGCCGTTCATTAAATCCCCAAGAGGCGAAACTGTGAACAGTGTGAGCTATTGTGATGTGTTGCGAACGAAACTGAAACCTGCAACCAGTTCCAAATGTCGCGAAAAACTGCTAAAAGATGTCACCTTGCAGCGAGATAACGCTCGGCCACATTCGGCCAAACGGGCGGTCCAGCAATAAAGCAGTTGGGATTCGAATTGCTGGAACATCAGTCCAGACCTGGCTCCAAGAGATTTCCATACATTTGAACAATAGAAGGAAGCGCTCAGGGGAAGAAGATTGGCAATCGATGCAGAAGTTATTGATGCGGTGCAAAATTGGTTACAAGTGCAACCAAAAAACTTTTTTCCGACAGAATAAAAAGACTTAAACGTTGGACAAAGTGCGTTGAAATGCAGGAATGTTGTGTAGAAAAACAATGTATGGGTCAGTTTGAATACATATTCCTTTTTTCATAAGTCCCTTTAGTTTTTGACTTCCCTTCGTATTAAATTTCTAGTACAATGCGGCTAAGAGCGAAAGTATGAAGTGTTCCAAAGCCCAAGTCTCTGGTGAAAAGTAATTGATCTAAGCAGGTGACCGAGAGAGAGAGAGAGAGAGATCCTCTTTACCTATATGCTTTGAACATTCTATTCGTTACTTGTTGTATGAGATACTTATTTACATGCATGGCTGTGATTCGATGATTTCATTTCGCAGTGGATAACAGCTTTTTAGTCGTGTATTTTTTATACATTCTTTTACAAAACTGAGTTTAAGTCATGACAGTTGCGGACACAGCTGGCGGCTCATCATTTCACGCAAAACTTGATTGCGTTAGACCTTTACATTCGCAGGTTTCTAAATACTATGTTAGGCTAAGAGACTGGGTCAAGCATGCCTCTTGCACTTATCTTGGCTGCAAGCTGGGTCACACACACGGTATTTAGATGAATTCATATTCTTTTACAAATTTAGCATGTTCATGTAATTCAGTCAACTCTGTACCTACGCCCATTATTCGCAAAAGTCAAAGTAAGCTACTTTTGTATCCCTTTCGTCATATTTTTTGAAGGGTCCCGGCAGCTAGCGTTATCATATGCTTCTTCGATATAAATTTTCTTATGTAAGATTGCACTTTATTCAACGCATATGTCAGGGTATACATTTCCATGTAATCCGAATTACGAAAGTTGGAAATTTAATAGTGGCAACTATTTATTTACAGCTCGTACAAAATAGATACGTGTTTCAAAGTTTTAGTGACCTTCAAAGTAGTCGCCAACATTGTGTATAATCCGTTGCCAGTGACGTGGAAGTCGTGGGATACTCTTAGCAGTGCCATTTGTGTTGACAGTTCGAGCGGCGCGGTTTATTGCCCGACGAATTTGTAGCAGTTCTGAAGCGAATGCCGTGAAGTGTTTCCTTCAGTTTAGAAATCGAGTTGAGCTCACGAGGGCTTAAGTCAAGGGAGTGCAGTAGGTGATATAGCACACAGCAGCCCCATCAGTCAAACAAATCAGTAACAACTTGCTCTGTACGTGGTTCAAAAATGGCTCTGAGCACTATGGGACTTAACTGCTGTGGTCATCAGTCCCCTAGAACTTAGAACTACTTAAACCTTATACCACCTACTGCACTCCCCTAAGCTCTCGTAAGTTCAACTCGATTTCTAAACTGAAGAAAACACTTCACGGCATTCACATCAGAACTGATACAAATTTGTCGGGCCATAGACCGCGCCGCTCGAACTGTCAACACAACTGGCACTACTAAGAGTATCCTACGACTTCCACATCCCTGGCGACGGGTTATAAACAATGCTGGTGACTACTTTGAAGACCAGTAAAACTTTGAAACACGTATCTATTTTCTACGAGCTGTATATAATTAGTTGCCACTATTAACGTTCCAATCCCCTTAGAAGAAAGAATAAGAGGCTTAGAATTTGTGGCCGAGATGTTCTAGGCGCTTCAGTCTGAAACCGCGCTGCTGCTGCTGCGGTCGCAGGTTCGAATTTGCCTCGGGTATGGATGTGTATGATGCCCTTAGGTTAGTTAGGTTTAAGTAGTTCGAAGTCTAGGGGACTGCTGACCTCAGATAAGTCCCATAGTGCTCAGAGCCATTTGAACCATTTGCTTAGAATGTCAGCTTCGCCTTTCCTTGGCTGAATGCTTCCTCGTCGTCTGTCATCCTTACGTTACCAAACGTCTATTCCGTCACCGACCATTTCGTGCCAGACCTACTGACGCATGACGTGGCCTATACATCATATCAATATTATTTCCCATAGCCCACTGCAAATTTATTTATAAACGTTTGCGAAACGTTGGTGATTTCTTTCTTTCACGCCTATTATAGACAGCGTGCGTGTTCTATTGTTTTATGACTTATTAGTATAAGATTCTTTTACCAGATACAGCCATTGACTTCATTTCAGTTACGGTTATCTTCACTTCATACTTTAAGGTATGTGTATCAGTCCTTGTAAATTACACTCCTGGAAATTGAAATAAGAACACCGTGAATTCATTGTCCCAGGAAGGGGGAACTTTATTGACACATTCCTGGGGTCAGATACATCACATGATCACACTGACAGAACCACAGGCACATAGACACAGGCAACAGAGCATGCACAATGTCGGCACTAGTACAGTGTATATCCACCTTTCGCAGCAATGCAGCCTGCTATTCTCCCATGGAGACGATCGTAGAGATGCTGGATGTAGTCCTGTGGAACGGCTTGCCATGCCATTTCCACCTGGCGCCTCAGTTGGACCAGCGTTCGTGCCGGACGTGCAGACCGCGTGAGACGACGCTTCATCCAGTCCCAAACATGCTCAATGGGGGACAGATCCGGAGATCTTGCTGGCCAGGGTAGTTGACTTACACCTTCTAGAGCACGTTGGGTGGCACGGGATACATGCGGACGTGCATTGTCCTGTTGGAACAGCAAGTTCCCTTGCCGGTCTAGGAATGGTACAACGCTGGGTTCGATGACGGTTTGGATGTACCGTGCACTATTCAGTGTCCCCTCGACGATCACCAGTGGTGTACGGCCAGTGTAGGAGATCGCTCCCCACACCATGATGCCGGGTGTTGGCCCTGTGTGCCTCGGTCGTATGCAGTCCTGATTGTGGCGCTCACCTGCACGGCGCCAAACACGCATACGACCATCATTGGCGCCAAGGCAGAAGCGACTCTCATCGCTGAAGACGACACGTCTCCATTCGTCCCTCCATTCACGCCTGTCGCGACACCACTGGAGGCGGGCTGCACGATGTTGGGGCGTGAGCGGAAGACGGCCTAACGGTGTGCGGGACCGTAGCCCAGCTTCATGGAGACGGTTGCGAATGGTCCTCGCCGATACCCCAGGAGCAACAGTGTCCCTAACTTGCTGGGAAGTGGCGGTGCGGTCCCCTACGGCACTGCGTAGGATCCTACGGTCTTGGCGTGCATCCGTGCGTCGCTGCGGTCCGGTCCCAGGTCGACGGGCACGTGCACCTTCCGCCGACCACTGGCGACAACATCGATATACTGTGGATACCTCACGCCCCACGTGTTGAGCAATTCGGCGGTACGTCCACCCGGCCTCCCGCATGCCCACTATACGCCCTCGCTCAAAGTCCGTCAACTGCACATACGGTTCACGTCCACGCTGTCGCGGCATGCTACCAGTGTTAAAGACTGCGATGGAGCTCCGTATGCCACGGCAAACTGGCTGACACTGACGGCGGCGGTGCACAAATGCTGCGCAGCTAACGCCATTCGACGGCCAACACCGCGGTTCCTGGTGTGTCCGCTGTGCCGTGCGTGTGATCATTGCTTGTACAGCCCTCTCGCAGTGTCCGGAACAAGTATGGTGGGTCTGACACACCGGTGGCAATGTGTTCTTTTTTCCATTTCCAGGAGTGTATTTTTACCCTCCGACTTTATAATATCGTCATCTTTATAATAATAATAATGTCGTGTGAAGGTTTGTGTATCAGTCTTTGTAAATTATCTTTACTCTCAGACTTTATAATATCGTCATCTTTATAATAACAATAATAATAATAATAATGTCGTGTGCCTCTATGGCTTGGTGCCAGTCTTTCAGTTGGACGCCACTTGGGAAACTTAAGCGTCCTTCACGCATCCGGTTACCCCCGGACAGGCACCTACCCAAGTACTTGCCGGAGCCAATGTTGCTTAACTTCGGCGACCGGCTGCTAACCGGTGTTATCAACGTGGGATATACGCCGTTCGCATATAGTCTTCTGCAACTAAGCCATTCGCATGTCAATCCCGGATTAGATGGCGTTCCGATTTTCTAATCTTCAATTATTTGCTTCATTCATATATTATACACTCCTGGAAATCGAAAAAAAGAGCACATTGACACCGGTGTGTCAGACCCACCATACTTGCTCCGGACACTGCGAGAGGGCTGTACAAGCACTGATCACACGCACGGCACAGCGGACACACCAGGAACCGCGGTGTTGGCCGTCGAATGGCGCTAGCTGCGCAGCATTTGTGCACCGCCGCCGTCAGTGTCAGCCAGTTTGTCGTGGCATACGGAGCTCCATCGCAGTCTTTAACACTGGTAGCATGCCGCGACAGCGTGGACGTGAACCGTATGTGCAGTTGACGGACTTTGAGCGAGGGCGTATAGTGGGCATGCGGAAGGCCGGGTGGACGTACCGCCGAATTGCTCAACACGTGGGGCGTGAGGTCTCCACAGTACATCGATGTTGTCGCCAGTGGTCGGCGGAAGGTGCACGTGCCCGTCGACCTGGGACCGGACCGCAGCGACGCACGGATGCACGCCAAGACCGTAGGATCCTACGCAGTGCCGTAGGGGACCGCACCGCCACTTCCCAGCAAATTAGGGACACTGTTGCTCCTGGGGTATCGGCGAGGACCATTCGCAACCGTCTCCATGAAGCTGGGCTACGGTCCCGCACACCGTTAGGCCGTCTTCCGCTCACGCCCCAACATCGTGCAGCCCGCCTCCAGTGGTGTCGCGACAGGCGTGAATGGAGGGACGAATGGAGACGTGTCGTCTTCAGCGATGAGAGTCGCTTCTGCCTTGGTGCCAATGATGGTCGTATGCGTGTTTGGCGCCGTGCAGGTGAGCGCCACAATCAGGACTGCATACGACCGAGGCACACAGGGCCAACACCCGGCATCATGGTGTGGGGAGCGATCTCCTACACTGGCCGTACACCACTGGTGATCGTCGAGGGGACACTGAATAGTGCACGGTACATCCAAACCGTCATCGAACCCATCGTTCTACCATTCCTAGACCGGCAAGGGAACTTGCTGTTCCAACAGGACAAGGCACGTCCGCATGTATCCCGTGCCACCCAACGTGCTCTAGAAGGTGTAAGTCAACTACCCTGGCCAGCAAGATCTCCGGATCTGTCCCCCATTGAGCATGTTTGGGACTGGATGAAGCGTCGTCTCACGCGGTCTGCACGTCCAGCACGAACGCTGGTCCAACTGAGGCGCCAGGTGGAAATGGCATGGCAAGCCGTTCCACAGGACTACATCCAGCATCTCTACGATCGTCTCCATGGGAGAATAGCAGCCTGCATTGCTGCGAAAGGTGGATATACACTGTACTAGTGCCGACATTGTGCATGCTCTGTTGCCTGTGTCTATGTGCCTGTGGTTCTGTCAGTGTGATCATGTGATGTATCTGACCCCAGGAATGTGTCAATAAAGTTTCCCCTTCCTGGGACAATGAATTCACGGTGTTCTTATTTCAATTTCCAGGAGTGTAGTTACATTCACGAATATTGCGATACATTGATATGAAAATAAATGTATTTGTAATATGATAATTATAACTGTAAAAATTATGGACTCCTCTAAATAATAAAAAATAAAATTGTTAGGCCACTCTGATGACGCCCAGATTAATTTCAATGGTTCTGCATATTTTACCACTGACTAAGTTCGACGTATGGACTTACATACAAGGATTTTATAGCGTTAACTTCATGGTTTCCGAGGTCATAATTTTCTAATATTTGGCACAAGAACATCTCTTGACAAGTTTTTGAGGCGTTTTTACATCTAAAAACAGCCGGCTATATGAGGCTCACAATAAATTTCCTATCTTTCTTCTATTAACAGTCTGAGCACGAGTGCAGAATAGATACCTGACACTCCCTTCATTAGTCCGAAATTGTTCTTCTTACAGTTTAGCTTCCACGGTTGTTTTATAATTTTCTGTTTATGATTGCTGCTTGTATTTTACTTTCTGTTGTCAAATTGACTCGCCAAGACCTATAAATTGGGAAAAACACGGAAAGTCATACATGAAGAACGCTTACAAAAACGCCAAAATTACAGTCGACAACCCGGATCGACTTTGCAACAATGACCAGTGATAAAAGTTTTTATCACATAGAACATTTCGGGGGTAAATGGTCTCGCGGTTCCGAGGTGTCTATAAGATTTAAAGCAAACAAAGCGTAGAGAAGACGTAATGAATATGCGGAAACTGATCGTTCATGAACTTATGAGATGCAGAAAACTGAGTCTTCTTCGAGTGATGCAAGAGAGAAAAACAAGGTAACAAAAATATGGTGTGAAAACTGTGTTATCTTCATATGTTTCCAACGAATTACGACTGCGAGAATTAATAGTTTGTTGTAGCAATAAACAAAATTTAATGTTTTATACACAGCAAATAGCTTATGACGTATTTTGTATGTTTATATTTATTTTATACACATATTTTGTACCTGCGAGTTCCCACATTAATGTTAATGGAACTTCAGAGTACTAGCACAGTTAAGGGTTCAATATGTGGAAAAACTGTGTAATCTTCCATAAGCGTCATAATTAGGCAGACTACATTGTTACCAAATGCAGCAAAATTTCTTCTTGTCTCCATGTTCTTGGAAAAATTCCGAAAAATCTCTATCAAAAGTAAAACAGAAATTTGTGCCATCTCTTCTATATCTGCATCTCTACACCGCAAGCCATCTTCTGACGATTGGCCTAGATATTTGTAAGGTGGAGCTCAACATAGCTCTAGAGGTGGAAAATACAAGTTGTTTAAGGTGACATCAATCGTGTATGCTATTTATTATATATTTTATTGATTTATTTGTGGTATACAGGTACATCTGTCACATAGAAACTGAACCGTAGAGTATTTTCTTATTTATTTACAATAAATATGATTTTGTAATTTTTCTTAATAATTAATTTTAGAAAAACACACTCTAAGGCAAAACACGACGTACAATGGAAGAGTATATACATACAGGTATCGAAGGAAAATTCTAAATTGTAAACGTTAGCGGTTGACGGATGAATGTGTGATTCTGCAGCTCACTTTCACCACGCAGCTGGCAAGGATAGAAAACAGGGGACGTCTTTGAGAATTTCATTCCTTGCACTCATCTGGTCAGTGACTATGCCTCGCAGACAGACACGTGAGCAATATGCGCAGATATCAGCATTTGAGAGAGGCCATATAGTTGGGCTCAACGAAGCCGGATGGAATAATCGGTGGATTGCTCGACATTTGAATAGGAGCGATGCTGCTATTCGATCCCGTGTGCAGGATTGGTTAAACCATGCCCGAACACAGCGCCAAGAAGGAAGCGGTCGATCAAGAGAAACGACATAACGTGAGGACTGACTAATTGTCAGATATGCACTGCAAGCCCCGGATTCATCATTATCATCAATCCGACATGCAGTTGGTGCTTCAGCTATACAAGGACCCTCAACAGTCGTCTCACAGAAAAGTGGCTGAATTCATGGTGCCACTTATTCCGACTACCCTTGACCTCTATACACCAACAAGCACGTTTGCATTGGTGTCGGATACATTTGGCCTGGAATTTCATTCACTGGAGTAGAACTGGCTTCAGTGATGAGTCCCGCTTCCAACTGAGTCCTTAGGACCAGCAAAGACGCATCTGGAGACGCCCCAGGCAGTTGTGGAATGCCAATCTGACTGAGAGCTGCCATAAGGCCCGGCAACTAGGAGTGATGGTCTGGGGTACAATTTCATTTAATAGCAACACCGTTATGATTGTTACCCATGCCACCCTTATAGCACAGCAGTACGTCGACGATACATCTACACCGCGTTTTGTTGTCCTTCATGCCAAGCCATCCTAGACTAACATTTCAACAAGGTAACGCTCACCCATACACGGCCAGAGTTTCTTCTGCTTGTCTTCGTGCGCGACCAACACCGACTCAAAGGAAGGCCTCGGCGCTTGGTGACGTCACGCCAGCTAGGCACGGCGAACGCCAGGTCTGTTGCAGGCATACTCATAATGGTGGTGTCTCCCTCTCTGACACAGGAAAATGTGAAACTATTGGCGGTAGTTGACCAACGCACATTGTTCTGAGAGATTTCTGCAATCAATTAATTGTGCAATTCATTACACTTCTTAACAAACAGTGTACTCCTGAACTTAAATTTCCACCTATTTTAAGGAATGACATACAAAAACAACTTCATGGTCCAGCAGCAACAGAATTCGTGCTTCTTTACCTTATTTGTAAATCTGAGGAAGTCACCTTTGTACTGGGTTGCTTTTACAAGGAACTGCGAACATATTGGGGCTCTTCTACAGGTATCTTGGTTGACTATGGGTGAGGAGCACTGAATGTTAATGAAATATCTTGCGATTGTACACGTTGGGGGAGGGGGTGGGGGACAGAAGAAGAAGCAAAAGAGAGATACTTGTTTTATCAAATAAAATTTTTTTATCTTATAAAGTTTCTCCTTTCAGTTGCAAAAGGGGAATATTTATCTTTCCTAATGTGCATGTTTAAAAAAGTTTAAGCTCAGCAGTATTTTCGATGTATGAAACTATTTTGTTTCTTGTTTAGAATTCCTTTCGTTGAAAACGACTGTAATGTAATGACTGGCAACAGTTGGACATTTACACATGTAAATTAGTTCACATTTCCAGTGACGATGTCAAACGAAAATAAATAAATAAATAAAAGAAACGATTTAATTGTAAGGGGGTTGGGGCAAGTTTCGATAGCAAAATGGATCAAGCAAATATAGTGACTTGAATGTAAAATTTCCGAAGCTTGCAATGGGGGCCGGCCGCGGTGGTCTCGCGGTTCTAGGCGCGCAGTCCGGAACCGTGCGACTGCTACGGTCGCAGGTTCGAATCCTGCCTCGGGCATGGATGTGTGTGACGTCCTTAGGTTAGTTAGGTTTAAGTAGTTCTAAATTCTAGGGGACTGATGACCACAGCAGTTGAGTCCCATAGTGCTCAGAGCCATTTTTGAACCATTTTCAATGGGGCAAAGCATCTTCTCATATTGATCTACGTTTGTTTCGACAGGATTCACTAATACAGAACAATGATCTTCATTTGTAGCCTTACGATAGTAAGAAAATCTTTCATCTAAATAAAACTGCAGAATCCAAAACAATACCAAACATTTTGTCCAAAAATAAGAGATTTATAGTGATAAGCACGCCCAGGCGTTTCTGCCTGCAACAGAGCTGGCGTTCGCCGTGCCTACCTGACGTGACGCCAGCAACAAGCGCCGAGGCCTTCCTTTGAGTCGGTGTTGGCACGACAGACCTCACCCTGGCCAGCAACCAACGCGGGATCTCTCCCCAAATGAGAACTTTTGAACATTATGGGCAGGACCCTCCAACTAGCTCCGGATTTTGACGATGTAGCGCGTCTATTGGACAGAATTTAGCAGGATACCCCTCAGGAAACATCGAACAACTCTGTCAATCAGTGCCAAGTGATACAAGAGTTAGACTAAAGAGTTATCGTCTTGCTCAATTTGTGAAGCTCTTTCTCCTGAATAAATCGTGCAATTTTTGTGGAATTTTAATCATTTGTTTGTGTGTAAGTGTACGTGACAACAACGGATTTCTGTCGCATTGCGGTAATTCCTTCGGGGTAACCTTTTTTTTCTTTTTTTGTTACCAGATTCGCTGTGCTGTGTTGTGGTCTTCAGTTCGAAGACTAGTTTGAAGGTGCTCACCATGCTACCCTATGAGGCTACGCAGGCTGCTTGCATAATGACCATGTCAGCACCACTTACTAACTAGATTTACCAACAAAATATCTTATCTACATTGCTGATCATTAAAATGCAATCTCATGAATGCGGCACGCAACAAACGTTAAATTGCATGAAGTGTACTACACACTTGGTATGCAAATGAGCAGCATTGCAACGGAGCTGCACAAAGTAGGCAGAAGTAGGTAGAATTAATGTCATCTGTAAATAAAGAAATATTACCCTGCGGATTTCTGATTCAGAAATTGGTTGTGAGAACATCAAGCTATTCCTAGTGTAAGAACGATAAAAGTTTATCAGCATGTGTCGTAATTCGACAGTGGCAGCATCGTGTCCTATGAGACTTCACATCATTAGCACTCAAGAAAACAGACATTTTATTTACCTAGTCTTACAGGACCGTACAGCCACGCTATATACCTTAGAAAACTGCCTTTCTCTCCAATACAGTTCTGTAATTATTTTCGTATTTCTCAGATGAAGAACACGTGGAAAATCCTTTGATAAATTTCCATTCTAATCGTTCACTATTAAAAATAGTGCAACGGAACTGACGATTTATTTTGGTCTTAATTCTTAACAATGTATCAATCGAAAAAGCTTCATCAGGTATAACAGCTAGATCCCTCTTGTTAACAGACTTAATTTTGCTTCTTTTGCCACAACACAGTATAAATTGCGCAAACTCAACTTTCAGTAGCTACTGTGACAGAGTCTGGAAACAGAGTGTCTTATTAAATAAGCAATAGGAGACCAGAGACTTCAAAACCTTAGATAAAACCTCATGGTGTCGGTTTGCAGTAACATAAGAGAAGGAATTTCACGTTTTTTGTCATACAAGCAAATTCTCTTTTTGCCAGCTATTGATGACTCTATAAAAATTATGGTACTGGATTGCTTCGGCTATATCGACGTAGGTTAGAACGTTTCGCATCTTAACTATACGGAAAAATACTCTCCTCTTTGAGTGCTGTCATTTTCCAAAATCTCGTTACGATACCTCAAACGGTTTAGGAGATATGAGGTATGTTATGATTTGAATATTTCATTAGCACGAGCATGCGGTCAGAAGTGAACGTGCTACATAAAATGCCTTTGCTTAAGATTGGAGAGAGACAGAGACTTCCTCCCAACTCTAAAGAAAAATTCAGTATGTTAGCTAAATTTCATACTCAGTAACACAAGTGTAGTATGTAACAAACGCAAAATCCTAGTGATCCATATTTTTCATTAGAAACTATTATAATTTTGTGCAGCATCTTACATAAATGCTAGGCTCAAAGTATGACCTTTAGGTAGATGATGGGCGTTTCACCATGAAGCTTACATTCAAACATATAAGTAACATAAAAATCTAATTCTTTTACCATACATTTTGTGTAAAATCGCTTGAGAGAGACTGTAGGACTCGCACCTCCATTCTGACATTGCAGCACGTCGCCAACCGATGCACTGAAGGCAGACAAAGAATGGTTCAGCCATTCCAGCTCGCCAGCTGCCACGAGACCGCTACAGTCGTTATCATAAATCCACCTGTCCCAGGAATGTGAATATCATTGATGCTGTGTATATGCTTCGAGGTAATTAAACTACATTTTTCTCTGTGAACAGTACAATATCTTTACTTGTCGAGATGTTGAAGCTAATCGAGGGCAGAGGAAGACAGCTCTCTGCCTCACTTCGTTACCATCCTGCCCCGCATCACAGATATATAAGACTGAGGTAGGCCGGAACATTTAATGGTTACTGACAATCAGCAAGTGTACAAAGAACCATTTGTCGTGAAATCTCAAAACCATTTGGCTGTCTGCTGCTATTCTCCTTGCAATTCAAAATAACAAATGGCTCTAGGCTCTAATGCATTTCCATAGCGTTATATTTTCAACTCTCGATGATTTTCCTGTTGATGCCAGCTGTAACAAACCCCTCCCTTTAATTCAGATGAAATATGTGCGTTTGAAATGTTTACGAATCAGTTACAATATATTCTGGCAGGATAATGAAACAGTATTTTTTTTTTTCATTTAGCTCCTTGACTCCAGTTCTTGAAGATACTAGTTCAATCTACTCGTTACAACAGTGTAATCCTGAATTGTATTATTTGGTCTTTCAAATAAAAGCGTATACTCACTAAATATGTTCACACACTCTACTTGATATGTTCTATACTTTGTTAACTCAATTTTCACAAAACTAAGCCAAATTAGTTGTGATCCCTTGCACTCAACTACTGCTAACATTAACTGAGCTGGTAATGCACTTGCACTCCCTTGAACTAAACGTGCACTGATTTGGCGCTTACAAAAATGGTTCAAATGGCTCTGAGCACTATGAGACTTAACTTCTGAGGTCATCAGTCCCCTAGAACGTAGAACTACTTAAACCTAACTAACCTAAGGACATCACACACATCCACGCCCGAGGCAGGATTGGAACCTGTGAACGTAGCGGTCGCGCGGGTCCAGACTGTAGCGCCTAGAACCGCTCGGCCACAACGGCCGGCTGGCGCTTACAGCCATCCCAGTATAAGTAGCAATCTAAACCATTGCGAGTATTATTGACAATAATATTTTACTTTACCTATAATTACATAAATTGACTATAGAGTTATTGAAATACATGTTTTCGTTCTTAACAAAATGCAAAGTCAGCTTTTCTACTCAGAATTAAGTCATATACCCTATTTCAGCTTCAGTTTTACATTGCATGTGTTTTTAAAATCGGAAATTACCAGATTTTAATGAAACATTACTTTATCGAACATGTGCTAAGATTTTGGCAGAAGAGTCATGCAGTGTTTTTTCTTCTATCTGAACTTTGGCAGATAGAAGGAATAAATCTTTTTTTATACAGGTATCTAACAAATTTTATGCACTGAAGAGCCAAAGAAACTGGAACACCTGAATAATAGCGTGTGGGGCCCCGTCAGAAGTGCCACAGCACGACGTAGCATGGACTCAACTAGTGTCTGAAGTAGTGCTGGAGGGAATTGACACCATTACTCCTGTGGGGCTGTCCATAAATCCGTAAGAGCGCGAGGGGATGGAGATCTCTTCTGAATAGCACTTCGCAAGGGATTTTGGTGGCCAGCGGAAGTGTTTAAACTCAGAAGAGTGTTCCTGGAGCCACTCTATAGCAATTCTGGAATTGTGGAGTGTCGCATTATCCTGCTGGAAGTCCGTCTGAATGCACAATGGTAATGAACGGATGCAGGTGATCAGACAAGATGCTTATGTACGTCTCATGTATCAAAGTTGTGTTTAGACGTATCAGGGGTCGCAGTCACTCCTACTGCACACGCCCCACACCATTACAGGGCCTCCACCAACTTGAACAGTCCCCTGCTCATATGCAGGATCAATGGGTTCTTGAGGCTGTCTCCATGCCCGTACACATCCATCCGCTCGATACAATGTGAAACGAGACTCGACCGATCAGGCAACATGTTTCCACTCATAAACAATCCAGTGTCGCTGTTGACGGGCTCAAGCGAGGACTAAAGCTTTGTGTCGTGCAGTCATCAAGGGTAGACGAGTGGGCCTTCGACTTCAAAAGCCGATATCGATGATGTTTCATTGAATGGTTCGCACGCTGACATTTGTTGACAGCCCAGCAATGAAATCTGCAGCAACTTCCGGAAGGGTTGCACTTGTGTCACGTTGAAAGATTCTCGTGAGTCGTCGTTGATCCCGTTCTTGCAGGATCTTTATCCGGCTGCAGCTATGTCGAAGATTTGATATTTTACCGGAGTCCTGATACTCAAGGCACTCTCATGATTATTTTCATCATGGCAGCCACACCAGCAACCGTTACGAAATTGTCTCGAATGAAAAACAGCTAACGGTTGCACCCTCGTGAAATGGTCGTACGGAAAAATCCCTACGTTATCGTTACCTCGTACATGCTGTGTCCCATCGCTCCTGCGCCGACTATAACACCACGTTCAGACTCGTTTAAATCTTGATAGCCTGTCATTATAGCAGCAGCAACCGATCTAAAAACTACCGCAGGGCCGTATTCTGCCTGTTTACATATGTCTGAATATGCACGCCTATACCAGTTTCTTTGGTACTCCAGTGTATATAATTACGTAACGGTGACATCGATGAAGCTTACAGCTAACATAATCAGTTTTACTCGACATCAGTGAAAATATCAATTTTCTAATTGTAAACACTTGCATATGTAGTGAAAGTACGATTACCAAAGGTGAATATCGCATTTTTCAGTAGCTCCTCTCGATAATGTAACAACATTATACAGCCATGGTAAATAATTACTAAAATGTGAATATGCGAAGTATCCATATGTAACTGAATGATAGCTGCGTTTTGGTCGTATTAATATGTTTGTCGAGTAATAGATACAGTTTTGAAATACTTTTGACTTTTACTTTATAAGAACCTGTGCTTCGTTTCGTCCACGCCACCGCCTTCTACAAAACTAATATGAGTTGCAACCCCTGTCCCCACCCTCCCCTAACTCAAATCCTGGGTACACCTGTAGGGAGTATATGAAAACTGCACCCAGTGAAAAATATACCCAACAAGAAACTTTGAAATTCAGGGCCAGTATCCCTGGAAACTACCTGCTTCTTACGTCACTGCCTGCTTATCTGTCCATTTCTCCACCCCTCCCTCTTTCCTCCCCTTTCTCGGTCCCTTTCCTCCTCAATTTCTCTCTGCCTATCTACTCTACCTCCCATTCTCTGTCCATTTCTCCCCCTCACAGTGCCCATCTCTTCCATACACTCATCCTATGTCTCCTTCTCCCCAATGTTTCACTCCTATTTCCTGTTCCTCATTTTCACTGTCCTCCCCTTTGTCTGTCCTCTTCCGCTCCTGTCTCTGTCCATCTCCTCCAACCCCAGTCTCTGTCCTTCTCCTCCCTTTCTCTGTCAATCTCCTCCTCTCCTCTCTCTGTCCATCTACTCGCCCTCTGTTTCCTCCTCCACCTCTCTCTGTCCATCTTCTTCATTCCACTCTCTCTTTCCTCTGCTTGCTCTGCCCATTTCCTCCTCCCTCTCTATCTATGCTCTCTTTTCTCTGTCCATTTCCTCCTCGCCTCTTACTGCACATATCCTCCACAACCCATTCTTTCTCCACCTACCTCTCTCTCTGTCCTCCCCTTTCTTTGTTAATCTTTACCTCCTCCTCTCTCTACCCATCTCCTCCATTCACCACTCTGTCCATCTCGTTCTATCCACTCTCTCTGTCAATTTCCTCCTCCATCTCTCTCTGTCCTCCTCCCCACTCCCTCCATTCATCTTCTCCTCTCACCCCTCCATCTCCTACCCCCCTGACCCTATCCATCTCCTCTTCCACCTATGTCTCTCCATCTGTTCCTCCAAGCTTCACTTCCTCTGTCCTCCTTCTTCTCTGTGTGTCCTCCTCTTTCTCTGTCCTTATCTTCATTCTCTCTCTCTCTCTCTCCCCCCATCTCCTCTATCACAACTCCCTATCCATTTCATCCTCCCCCTCTCTTTATCTCCTCCTTTCACATGTCCATCTCTTCCTGTCTCTCTGTCTATCTCCTCCTCTCCTCTGTCCATTTGCATCCCCTGTCTATCTCCATGTCTGTCTGCCCATCTTCTCCTATTGCACCCCTCTGTCCCTCTCCTCACTCTCTCTTTCTCCCCTTCCTCTGTGCATTGCCATCTATCTGTCCCCCCTTTTCTCTTTCCATTTCTAACTTTCCCTCTCTATCCATTCCTTTCTCCACATCCTCCTCCTCCTCTCTCTTCCTATCTCCTCTGCTCCCCACACTGTGTTCATTTCGTTCTCCTCACTGTTTCTCTACATGTCCTCCTCCATCTCTCTTTGTCCTTCTCCCTACTCTCTGTTCGTCTTTTCCGCTCACATGTCCGTGTCCTCCCCCCCTCTCAGTCAATCTCCTCCTCTTCTCTCTCTCCATGAATCTACTCCCTCTTTCTCTGTCCAACTCCTCCTCCGCCTCTGTCAGTTCATCTCCTCTTCCTTTGTTGCTGTCCATCTACTCCTCCACTTCTCTCTGCCCTTCTCCTCACTCTCTCTGTCCTCGTCTTTGTCCATTTCCTCCTTCTCTTCTCTATGCTGCCCTTTCTTTGTTCATTTCCTCCTCTCCCTCTCTCTGTCTATCTCCTCCTATCCCTCACCTCTGCCCATCTCCTCCAGCTCAGTAGGAGGCTGGTGGTTCTTCCCCCACAGTATTTCTTTCCAGACAGTAAGTGATATGTGCATCAAGTTTGATTGAAATCTGTCCAGTGGTTTACAAGGAGATGCAGAACATACATACATGCATACATATATACTTTTATAACGATATATATGGATTAACTTAAATTCTTTTAAGTGCTGATGTAGCATGTAATTAACTTTTATGCAATTGTCACTAATTCTTATGGCTGCCAACTTCTGCGAAGTTCATTGTTTTTGCGCAGTCCCATTTCCAGATCCTCCATTTCTACGTTCTCATTTAGTTGAAACATTCTACACAGGAGCTATTTTTTATTCTGAACATTGTGAAAACATAATCATGAATAGAACCAAAGGAAATCGTGTAGTCTCCTCATGTTAGTAAGACCTCTCTTGGTAGACAGTTCATGATTCACTGTCGCCTTAGTGTGCCGCTAGGACTTTGGCCATGCAGAAGGCAGTAATCAGTCACAGTTTAGGACATGGAGGGCAAGTTTTACAAATTATTTAATACAAAGTACTTCACAAAAGCACTACCCTAATAATCTTCCATTTAAGCAGAGATATTCTGTAGTTAAGTATTGATGTAAAAAACAAGGTAGGATAATGACGTGGAAGAATACTATATGTCAGAGATGAAAGACTACAGAAGTGGATCCTAGGGTTGTGTGCAATCCGCTACGTTTCGAACTGAAAGCGTAATAACAGATTAAGGAAACGTTGGTTGCGGAAGAAGGAGGTGAGTTTACAGCTCAAATAATATCATTCAAGTACAATGTTCTGTTTACACAGGTTCATTACTCAGCTGAAGAAAACATGAACTTTTGGTCTGCTGCTTCGAATATTCTATAACTTTACGGCACAACAACGAAAAATCATTAATAAATAATCAGTGCCTGCCAACTGCTGAGGAGAAATGCCATCAGCTTACCTGTGATTAACTACGCTAGTATTTCAGTCAATTCAAAGGATCGTATTGGATCCACACTTTTTTAAAAGATATTTCCCGCAGTATCGAAGCACTTTTCGGCGCTCGTAGCTTGGGTAACGTGTCAGTATTATTTAGTTCCTGGAGTTTACTATTCTGCGAACAAAGTCGCTGCTGCTTTATACTGTTTGAAGAACAGGTATATGACTACATTTGCAAGTATTTGCCAGATCTGACGATTCTCCCACATGGTCTACTATCCTTATCACAATGATAGCTTAGACGCCCGTGAGAGGGGTGCGTTCGTGATTTTAGTATATTCTTAGATCCCTCACTTAAAGCTAGTTCTTGAAAGTTTGTAAGTAGCTTCTCACGGATTAGTCTGCATCGATCTTCAAGCGCCTGTTAGTTCAGTTTTTTTCAACTTCTCCTTGACGATGTCCCATGTGTCGAACACACTGTTAATTATGCGGAAGGAATCAGCAAGTCGTGAGCTCCAAAAAAATAAAAGAATTTGTCCCGTAATCACTGTGTCGTTTTCACGCACTTCACTGTGCGTCGTACATATTGAAATTCCACGTCACAGCAACGCAGCACACCGCTACAGGAGCTAAAACGAAACGGTGAAAGGAGGGGAGCCGTTCGTTTCAACAGCCACTTCCTGCGAATTGACGTCAAAATGACGCACAGTTGTCGACTGCAATCGAGTTTGGTGCTCATGTGTCGCATCGAGTTTCGAATGAAACTACTTCCACGAGTGAATCTAGCTTCTCCCCTTGATATTATTTACATGCTAGTATATAACTGGCATTGCTGCCTCCTTCACTAGCAGCAATTCACATCCTCAGAATTAGCGACATTTCCGGAAACAAAGAGCCAAATATTTTTGGCAACGAAGTATATAAATGTCACTGTTTCACTCGCAGCATATTAAGCTGTACTCTCAGGTTTTTGCCTAACTACACCCTCGGAAACCGCAACATATTAGTCGTAACTTCTTTTGGGCACTTTTTTGGTTTTTTGGCGGATACGGGAGCGAGGAAATATGAATCTATATCTGATACCAAATAGTAAAAGTAATACATAACTTTGTTGGCTGTAGTTGCAACGTCAGTTGCTAACAATAAGTTTGAATGTTGAAATACTACACAGATACGAAGGTTTACAATTCAGTCGGTCTTCAGTACAATGACAATTCCGTAGATGAAGAGCCCTGACCGTTATAGAAGTCTGTAAATGTTATGAAATGGCAAACACACAAAATGGGTTCTGTGCTTCGATGTTTGAACTTACGTAGACCAGACGCTGGAGCCACGGAGAGGGGATGCTTGTATCTGGTTGGCAGCGGCGTAAACGTTCGTGGCAGCTCCTTTATGCCGCGGTGGCCACTGTAGGAACCGCTGTGGCATAACTGGCTGCGAGCGTATTTTAAAGTGCGACACCGCAATATTCACGAAAGCCAGCGAAATGTTTGTGACAAGTAGAAATATAAATGTCATTGCTGCTCATTTCAACAGCGGCAATTCAAGCCGTGTGTTCGGAAAAAAAAACGGCCAAATATTGGCGAGCAGAAATAATGCAAATGTCATTGGTTCCTGTTCCACTCGCAGCAGTTTATTCTTTTGTTTTGCTAGTAAGACTGAACTCGCAAGATCGAAAAAACTCACTTGTGAGAGAGCACTGTTACATGCATACAACATCGAATATTGCAGAACATACTTCTGTTAAATTAATAAGGAAGATCCAAAATATGTTAAAAATGTGAAGGTTGACAAGACATTAGAACAGAGGACACAAATGTACTATCTTCCACTCCATAACTTAATGCCTCCACTCACTACATTGTGCTGAAGTCGAACAACTCTGGACTTCATCCTTCATGTAATAGTGTTGTGTACCAAATGTGAACGGTTTGTCATAAACACAAAATGCGCCTTTGCCTTTCAACAGCATGTATGTATGCATTGAACTGGGGACCTAGAAACGAAGGAGAGGCTTCGTCCCCGCCGTAGCCCTCAGTGGTTCACAACCCTACAACAGGCTACAGCAGTCCATTCACCCCATCGCCGCCCCACACCGAGCCCAGGCTTATTGTGCGGTTCGGCCCCCAGTGGACCCCCGCAGAAACATCTCATTCCAGACGAGTGTAACCCCAATGTTTGCGTGGTAGAGTAATTATGGCGTACGCGTATGTGGAGACAGTGCAGCAATCGCCGACACAGTGTAACTGAGGCGGAATAAGGGGAACCAGTCAGCATTCGCCGAGGCAGATGGAAAACCGCCTTATAAACCGTCCATAGGCTGGCCGGCAAACTAGACCTCGACACTAATCCACCGGGCAGATTCGTGCCGGGGACCGGCACGCCTTCCTGCCCGGAAAGTAGTGCGTTAGAGCGCACGGCTAACCGGGCGGGCTTCAACAGCATTCTGTCATAACACGCAAGTTGTATTACCAAAACAACGATATACGTAAATCACATATGGCGACTCCAAAGTTCTTCATTATCGACTGCTATAGCGTTTCGTGCTCCCATCGAGTTTTATGGAAGATACACTCCTGGAAATGGAAAAAAGAACACATTGACACCGGTGTGTCAGACCCACCATACTTGCTCCGGACACTGCGAGAGGGCTGTACAAGCAATGATCACACGCACGGCACAGCGGACACACCGGGAACCGCGGTGTTGGCCGTCGAATGGCGCTAGCTGCGCAGCATTTGTGCACCGCCGCCGTCAGTGTCAGCCAGTTTGCCGTGGCATACGGAGCTCCATCGCAGTCTTTAACACTGGTAGCATGCCGCGACAGCGTGGACGTGAACCGTATGTGCAGTTGACGGACTTTGAGCGAGGGCGTATAGTGGGCATGCGGGAGGCCGGGTGGACGTACCGCCGAATTGCTCAACACGTGGGGCGTGAGGTCTCCACAGTACATCGATGTTGTCGCCAGTGGTCGGCGGAAGGTGCACGTGCCCGTCGACCTGGGACCGGACCGCAGCGACGCACGGATGCACGCCAAGACCGTAGGATCCTACGCAGTGCCGTAGGGGACCGCACCGCCACTTCCCGGCAAATTAGGGACACTGTTGCTCCTGGGGTATCGGCGAGGACCATTCGCAACCGTCTCCATGAAGCTGGGGTACGGTCCCGCACACCGTTAGGCCGTCTTCCGCTCACGCCCCAACATCGTGCAGCCCGCCTCCAGTGGCGTCGCGACAGGCGTGAATGGAGGGACGAATGGAGACGTGTCGTCTTCAGCGATGAGAGTCGCTTCTGCCTTGGTGCCAATGATGGTCGTATGCGTGTTTGGCGCCGTGCAGGTGAGCGCCACAATCAGGACTGCATACGACCGAGGCACACAGGGCCAACACCCGGCATCATGGTGTGGGGAGCGATCTCCTACACTGGCCGTACACCACTGGTGATCGTCGAGGGGACACTGAATAGTGCACGGTATATCCAAACCGTCATCGAACCCATCGTTCTACCATTCCTAGACCGGCAAGGGAACTTGCTGTTCCAACAGGACAATGCACGTCCGCATGTATCCCGTGCCACCCAACGTGCTCTAGAAGGTGTAAGTCAACTACCCTGGCAAGATCTCCGGATCTGTCCCCCATTGAGCATGTTTGGGACTGGATGAAGCGTCGTCTCATGCGGTCTGCACGTCCAGCACGAACGCTGGTCCAACTGAGGCGCCAGGTGGAAATGGCATGGCAAGCCGTTCCACAGGACTACATCCAGCATCTCTACGATCGTCTCCATGGGAGAATAGCAGCCTGCATTGCTGCGAAAGGTGGATATACACTTTACTAGTGCCGACATTGTGCATGCTCTGTTGCCTGTGTCTATGTGCCTGTGGTTCTGTCAGTGTGATCATGTGATGTATCTGCCCCCAGGAATGTGTCAATAAAGTCTCCCCTTCCTGGGACAATGAATTCACGGTGTTCTTATTTCAATTTCCAGGAGTGTACGTCATTTTGTCGTGACTCCGCATCACGAATGAGGTGGAGTGAACGACTGGTGGCAAAGTGGTGACTGGCTGCCCCGTTTTCTTTTGACGCCTCTAGTGGCGTGTTCCGGTACTGTGGTGCGGAATTTCCACGTGTACCAGGACTGAAAAGAAGTACCTGCAAACGAAGAAATAAATAATCATTAAGTAAGTTAATTTTTAAGAGTGATAGCAGAAAGGTTGTGACTACAGCTCGTACGCGCACGTTACCTAGGCAGCCGGTTTTCGTCTCCAAGATTCTTATGTTCCTGGATGGCTCTTTTTTATCGATGTGAAAAGAGGAAACTTAAAGTCTTGATCGAGGCCTTCGTTTCCCCTTCCTATCTTTGCACCCGACTCGATTCACGGGTGTGAAGACAGGGAAGCAATTGTAGATGCAAATGACATCCCGGAGCGAGGGCGCCGACGCGCTTGTAAGGCAGTGTGTCAGCGGGATGCGCGCCTATCGACTGCGAGCGGTCGCTACGACCGCGGCCGCGGCGCCGACTATCGACTGTCGGCGGCGCACCGCAGCGAGGCGCGGCGCAATCAGCGTTGTTTTCGCGGCGACATATTTGCGCGGCGCGCCTAACGGTAAGAGGATTAGCGCTCTGCTGTCTCCACATTGCGCCCGCCCGCCGAGTCAGCGCCGGCTCCCCTTAAAACGCAGACCAGGGAATTCGGCGGAAACAAATATTTTTGCTCCCTCCTTACGACGGAGTCTGCAGAAAAAGCCGAGAGGTAATTGAATTCTGGCTCTCCCCCCTTCGCGCCCTCCTGTCCGGATTGTGCAGCGAACGTTCCATTAATGGCCGATACGGTGCGCCAGTAATTAAATTTCATACATTGCAACTAGTGGTTCTGTTTGAGCATCGTAAATATGTTGCTCTAAAACGAAAAGATTCAACCTGAGCCTTCAGCAGCTTCTTTGAAAACATTGCTCTTGCGAAGCACAGTTGTATGTTGTGGATACAAGAAAGAAGATGTCCGTAGCTTTCTACACTGGTGTCCAAAATTAAAGCAACGAACGGAAATTTCGCAAGGTTGCGTCTATTTTGCAACAAAACAGTATAAACAGATGATAGCAAAGTAGAAACAATGTAACAAATACAGAATGTAAACAGCGGCAATTTACAAAACAGTAAACGAAAATGTTCTTCTTGTTTCCAACTTACAGATTCACACACACATTCCGACGACTGGTTAATGTGATCACTATGGGGTGTGACCAATTTGGGCAGCAATACAGGCTTCACAACGACGGAGCATGTTGTGAATAACGTCATCAGTGTCCTTTGGAGCTGCTCGCAAGTCTTGGAGAGTGGTTGTTGGATGCTGACGTGATGCAACCCGTCTCCCTAGCCCATCCCAGACATGCTCTATGCGATCCAGATCGGGAGAACGAGCAAGTCAGACTATACGTGCAGTATCTTTCGTTTCCAAGGAAATATCAATCACTTGTGCTCTATGAGGTCGAACATCATTGTCCATCAGTGAGAAGTCGGAGCGCACAGCAGCTCGCAACAACCGCACATGAGGCCCCAAGACCTGCTTATGATACCTGTCAGCAGTTCACCCATACAATATCATGAGTCTAGTGATCGACATAATTCCTGCCCACACCATTAGCCAACCTCGTCATGACTGAACATTTATGCAGATTTTTTCAGACAGTACTTCATTAGAGGTACCTGCATCATCTTCGCAAAGTTTAACGCTACTATTAATATTGTCCACTAGGTCATAAATATACAACATGAACAGCAAAAATTCCAAAACCCTTCCCTGGGGCACGCAGGTACATATCTACCCACAACATGGTCAGCTATAATTTTAAACTTGAACTATAGTTCCTCTTCGTGCTGCTGTCCTGCGCTAAAAGTTTCTCTTTCCTCACTACTACTGAACATATAGATTAATGAACATATAAAAGTTACTACTTGTTGTATGTTGCCCTTTGTACTTTGGTAAGCATTGCTGTCACAATCGCCTCATAGTCACTGATACAGGCTTTGATGGAGGACATCTGCAAAGAGGTTAGGTCCATCTGTTGCCATTAGGTCTAATATATTTCCATCATGCTTGGGGTTCCGAACTATCTGTTCTAAGTAGGTTTCACGGAAGGCATTTCGTAATGTTTCACAGGATGTCTGGTGACGCTCACCACTAACAAAGCTAATTTTCTCAGTTGGTTGTTGGATGATCAAAGTCTCCACCGATGACTACAGTATGATTGGTGAACTTACACACTAGCGGACTAAAGGTTTTCTCTCGAGTTTTTAGTTTCGTGGGCGCTCAGTCTGATGGTCGAAGAAGGCTCGAATAACATTTTTATGCTCACACCTGATACTGAGTCTTGCCCAAACAATCTCGCATTCAGCTTTTGTTTCTATTTTCGGTGGATTTCAGTTCATCTACTGTGACAATTAGACCATAACCATTTCTTTCGATACGCGCTTAAATGTTCACCTAAAATCTCACTGCCATCAACTTCACGTTTTAACCAGCATTCCGTTCCTAGTATTATGTAAACTCCAATGCGTTTTGTGAGCGTTTCAAACTTCGTTTTGCTTTTTTGCGAATGCTTCGGCAGTTAACTACTAGGATTCTAATACTCTCGCCTTTGTGGGTGGGGGGGGGGGGCATTCCGTTGGATCTTATACGAATACTTCCGGGTCACCTACAATTGTCGTTATCTGGACAGGATGGAGAGTCACCCCACACACAGCAACCTGAAGTGTAGTGCATAACTGATCCATTTAGAGGCACCCTACAGTTCTCAATCCTGTGGCACAAGTCCAAAATGTTGCATCCTAGCTTGTCACGGAACCTTCGAAGACTCTGGTTCAGTCCTCCAAATCGACTCAGAATAAGAGGGTCTTCTCAACTCTGTCTGTCAGTCGCTCAAATGCTCTAAGTATGGCCACGAAGCCCAGACGACAGGCATCGTCTGTTCCAAAGAGCGCCACAATCTGCAGTTGGTTGCACCCTGGCTACTGACATCAACAGTACGAGTTTATGGCGTTACTCACAAATGTCCGATATTTCACAATACATCACGATACACGTGAATATCGACACAGTCAAGATCGATGATGAAGAAGCGACGTGAAAGGTAAAATATTAGAACCGAGACTTTCTAATAGGCATATGAAAGCGGCACATGCTGCGTCACACAAAGGAAAATTCGGAAGTCGGCTTACATACGCAAGAGGACGCGCAAATTGCACGGATGTTTTTTACTCAGCTGAATTTGTTACTTCTAGACCGGCAAACCGAAGACAAACACTGTAGCCTCAGTTTACGTCAGTCAAAACTGCGAAAATTGTGGAGCGCCAACGAGCCATACCTTCTGCTTGGGGCAGTTAACAATGCCTTGTGAAAATGTGCAGATATATTTATAAACTGAGTTTATTTTGTAGTGTGACGTTATTGTGATGCGTTTTTGCAACGTTCAATTTGCTCAAATAAAAGTTTGGAGAAAAAAATTAGTGGTTAGTGTCATTGTCTCTAGGCCGTGGGAACACGCGTTCGATTCCCAGCCAGATCGGCGAGTTTTTTCACTGGTGTTTTTGTTGTGCTAACCATTTCATCTCATCTTCATCGACGTGAAAGTCGCTGAAGTGTAGTCATTAGAAAGATTTGCTGCAGGTGGCCGAACAACCCCAGACGGAGTCTCCCAGCCAATAATTCCATATTATCATTTCATTTCATCTAATTAATTTCTTCGTTTTCCCACTGTTTCCTTTTTTTCAGTTCATCACTTGCAAGAGCTCCAGTACATTTTCGGGTCCTGTTAACTGTTAATACTCCTCAACACACTAAAATTTCACTTAATACGCTGTTCACTACCTTAAGCAATTCACGTTCACTTCAATTTATTTCACTTTCTATCACTCTCACTTTTCCTTGATACGCTATGATCTATTTCAAAAAATATACTGATGACTGAGTCTCGCCATCACCTATACACTGATCAGCCAGAACATTATGACCACTATCTAATGGCCGATCTGTCCACCTTTGGCACGGATAACAGCGGCAACGCGTCGTGGTATGGAAGTAAGGAGGCTTTGAAAGGTCATTGGAGGGAGTCAGCACCACATCTGCGCACACAAGTCACTTAATTCCCGTAAATTCTGGAGTGGTGGACGATGAGCTCTGACCCAACGCTCAATCACATCCCGCATGTTTTCAATCTGGTTCAAATCTGGCGAACTGGGAGGCCAGTACATCAATTTTAACTCGCTACTGTGTTCCTAGAACCACTCCATCACACTGTTGGCCTTCTGACTTGACGCATTATCTTGTTTAAAAGGGCCGTTGCCGTCGGAAAAACATAATCGACTGGAGGGGGCGTACGTGGCCTGCAACCAGGTACGATAATCCTTGGCCGTCATGGTGACTTGCACGAACTCCACTGGAACCGTGGATGACCACTTGAATGTTCCCCAGAGCGTAATGGAGAGGCCGCCAGGTTGTCTCCGTCCCGCAGTACAAACGTGAAGGAGCTGTTCTCATGAAAGACGACGAATTCGCTCTCTCCCATCGGCCTGATGAAGGAGGTACCCGCGATTCATCAGACCGTGCAACGCTCTGCCACTGTGCCGCCGTCCAGTGCCGATGGTCACGTGCCCATTTCAGTCGCGTATGCCGATGTCGTGATATTAACATTGGCACTTACATGGGTCGTCGGCAGCAGAGGCCCATCTTTAGGAGTGTTCGGTGCACTGTGTGTTCAGACACACTTGTAGTCTGCCAGCATTGAAGTCTGATGTTAGTTCCACCACAGTTCACTCACTGCCTGTCCTGTTTTATCAGTATGTCCAGCCTACGACGTCTGACACCTGTAATGAGGGGTTGCCGCCAACCCCACTACGTCCGGACGTCGTTTCACCCTGGTTTAGCTACGTGCTGAAGACATTCACCGCAACACTTCTCCAACACCCGACAAGTCGTGCACTTCCCGAAATGTTCGTGCTGAGGCTCCGGGCCATCAAAATCTGCCCTCGGTCTGACTCAGAGAGATCGCGCGCATTCCCGATTCTACACACGGACAGCGCGCTCACAGATGCAACACATGCTGTGCGTGTGTCTGACTAGCGGTCATTCCTCACCTGGTGACGCTGCAGTCGCCTGGACGGGTTTATAACGATAGTAGGTCAGCGTTCATAATGTTTCGGAGCTGCTACATAACATTTCCACAATAAAAGGGTAATTGAAACGTTATAATTACGAGGGCAGTTCAATAAGTAATGCAACACATTTTTTTTCTCGGCCAATTTTGGTTGAAAAAACCGGAAATTTCTTGTGGAATATTTTCAAACATTCCCGCTTCGTCTCGTATAGTTTCATTGACTTCCGACAGGTGGCAGCGCTGTACGGAGCTGTTAAAATGGCGTCTGTAAAGGATGTGCGTTGCAAACAACGGGCAGTGACCAGGGCATTTCAGATATTCATAGGCGCTTGCAGAATGTCTACGGTGATCTGGCAGTGGACAAAAGCACGGTGAGTCGTTGGGCAAAGCGTGTGTCATCATCGCCGCAAGGTCAAGCAAGACTGTCTGATCTCCCACGTGCGGGCCGGCCGTGCACAGCTGTGACTCCTGCAATGGCGGAGCGTGCGAACACACTCGTTCGAGATGATCGACGGATCACCATCAAACAACTCAGTGCTCAACTTGACATCTCTGTTGGTAGTGCTGTCACAATTTTTCACCAGTTGGGATATTCAAAGGTTTGTTCCCGCTGGGTCCCTCGTTGTCTAACCGAACACCATAAAGAGCAAAGGAGAACCATCTGTGCGGAATTTCTTGCTCGTCATGTGGCTGAGGGTGACAATATCTTGTCAAAGATTGTTACAGGCGATGAAACATGGGTTCATCACTTCGAACCTGAAACAAAACGGCAATCAATGGAGTGGCGCCACACCCACTCCCCTACCAAGAAAAAGTTTAAAGCCATACCCTCAACCGGTAAAGTCATGGTTACAGTCTTCTGGGACGCTGAAGGGGTTATTCTGTTCGACGTCCTTCCCCATGGTCAAACGATCAACTCTGAAGTGTATTGTGCTACTCTTGAGAAATTTAAGAAACGACTTCAGCGTGTTCGTAGGCACAAAAATCAGAACGAACTTCTCCTTCTTCACGACAACGCAAGACCTCACACAAGTCTTCGCACCCGAGAGGAGCTCACAAAACTTCAGTGGACTGTTCTTCCTCATGCACCCTACAGCCCCGATCTCGCACCGTCGGATTTCCATATGTTTGGCCCAATGAAGGACGCAATCCGTGGGACGCACTACGCGGATGATGAAGAAGTTATTGGTGCAGTACGACGTTGGCTCTGACATCGACCAGTGGAATGGTACCGTGCAGGCATACAGGCCCTCATTTCAAGGTGGCGTAAGGCCGTAGCATTGAATGGAGATTACGTTGAAAAATAGTGTTGTGTAGCTAAAAGATTGGGGAATAACCTGGTGTATTTCAATGCTGAATAAAACAACCCCTGTTTCAGAAAAAAAATGTGTTGCATTACTTATTGAACTGCCCTCGCACTTTAGCATACAACCACTAATTTTAGGAACGTATCCTCAACAACGTGCTCCGGGAGTCAAGCTCTCATCATCTGGCTGTGTTAACCCTACATACGCATATACTTGAAAAGCACACAATGTCGTAAAAAAAAAAGCAAATACAGTTATTCTGACACAAAGTCCTCGTCTTGCTGCAGCTTCTCACTGATTTTAAGTATTTCTTATTTAACAACAAATTTTACATCCACAAAATGGGCTGACTGTGGGATCAAGCATTTCTCCCACAATGACGGATATTTTTATTAGCAATCTGGATGAGAACATTTTAAAAACTGGGGATACTTTAATGAAAAATGCAATACATTATAAATACTATACTGGCGACAAATTGTTGCTGCTAGATGGATCTGAGGATGACACTGATCAAATAGTTGTTAAATTTAAAATGTTCCATAGGAAAATTGACTTCGCTCTAAATCAATTACGGATTCCTGGTCCGCAGCTCGTGGTCGTGCGGTAGCGTTCTCGCTTCCCACGCCCGGGTTCCCGGGTTCGATTCCCGGCGGGGTCAGGGATTTTCTCTGCCTCGTGATGACTGGGAGTTGTGTGATGTCATTAGGTTAGTTAGGTTTAAGTAGTTTTAAGTTCTAGGGGACTGATGACCATAGATGTTAAGTCCCATAGTGCTCAGAGCCAGTTGAACCATTTTACGGATTCCGTCTTTGGATCTCGAGGTAATGAGAGAAGGTAAATAATATGCCTTCAAGATCTTTAGAAAGCCAACAGCAACAAATATTCTGTTTCCTAACCAGTCTTGCTACTCGCAAATTTCTAAAGAAGCAGCGTCTAGAAGCTTAGTGAACAGAGCCACTAGAGGACCAAAGTGTGCAGCAGATAGATTAAATGAATTAAACATTATTAAATAGACAGCAATAAACAACGAGTATGATGTAAGGATGATGAATCGTCGTATCAACTGAGGAAATAGATAAGGATAAAAAAACGTAACCGTACAACATACTGGGAAAATTATTAGACCACACAATATCTGCGTCAATCAGAACAGACAGGTGGGTGTTGTCTGACGCGAAATATATAGAACAGACGCGGATAAATTTTCGAGAAGGTACAAAGAGCATGCAGTCGCTCTTAGACTGGAACGATAGGGTAAACAGTATGTCTCCGTAGCTGATTGGTTGGCATAGGTGGCTGTCATGCGGATGACCTGGGTTCGATTCCTGTTACTGCCAATTATGTTTCCTTGGTAGGAGGACTGGTAAAGGGTGCAATCAGTCTTCTATGCCAGTTGAGGAGAAACTTGATCCTGTAGTAGCGGCTCCATTGTCTGGAAAGTCTGCTAAACTGCCGGGAGTGTGGTGTGCTGATCACATGCCACACCCCCCCCCCCCCCCCGCCCACTCCTTCCCTCTCCCTCATACCGAATCCGCAGAACTTCTCAAAGCAGACGATGATACTGCAGCCCGTCGACATCCCTTTAGACGTTCACGGCCTGGACGGCTTAATGCGGCCCGCCACGAATTCCTCTCCTGTGAATCTCAGAGTAGCGTACAGTAGTTTCCGCTCCATAAGCAGCAGGTTTCGCTGCTCGCTCGCACCAGGAAATACAAACGCAATTTTATTGCACGACGCGGCCGGCCTTCATAATACATATTTACATGTGTCGTGTATTATGCATTTCTTGTACGTGAATGTGAATCTGCACATGAACTTTCCTAATCCTCCTCACACCTTTCCATAAAGCGTGGCCAAACCTTAGTTGGGAAGTAGTTCTGTAGTATAGTAGTGCCAACCTTACTCCTGGGTAGGGGATCAGAGAGACAGCACAGGCAGGTAAAAGTCAAAGACGTTCCAGTGTCACAAGATTTGGGGTGGAGAGGTTGGTCACTGCCAAGTGGTTCGACCATCCCCTCCACCGCGGCCCAGGAAGACCTCTGGGTGCCGCAATATTCTGGGAGTGTTACCGAAGACGGGTAAGTGAGCAGACACGCCCTCAGTGAGTCTTCCTCAATGTTCACGCGTGGAAGATAGTTATTTGAATATATGCACTAATTCTTTTATTTCCAGCTTCTGATTGTGTATGGAAATGAATGTTCTCGTTTAATTTCGGAAATCTGATCCCCTGTGTTAATGCCTCTGGTCTTCAACTTGCCCGTTATCCTCCTCACATAGTGGATGTCCCATGTAAAATATTGGGAGCCAACGCAATACCGTCTTGCCCGTAGAAATGTGCGTGCAGATTAGTATATAATATACCCGAGCTATAAGTTGTAAAATTGTAATATCTGTAAACTGTAACAATTGCTGCAATCGCTGTAAAGTCGAGTGATAATGTTTAAAATAAATAGGTAATCAATTGTCATCAATCTTTAACATATCCTAAAAAACCACATAGGAGTCAAGTTAAAGGAATTCATTTAAAATAAAAGATATAGAATGCAGGGACTCTCACATCAGCGTGTGAGCCCTCCAGCCCCTTGCCTAGAATCGTACAGAAAGGACACGCTCTCTAGGTAGCGCTCTCAAGCTCCCCTGCCAGTTATCCGTTGCGCCCATTCAGGGCTTGACAACATCGGCTTTCATCTGGCGTCCCTAGGCAAGGAGGTTTGACGGTAATCTTTCAAGTTTTTGCCTTCTACAGCTTACCATGGAAGTCATTCCGTGATGTCTTAACATGTGCTATCATCCTGTGCCTTCTCCTTGTCACTGTTTTCCACATATTCCTTTCCTCTCCGATTCTGTGCAGAAGCTCCTCATTCCTATCTTATCAGTCCACCTAATTTTCAACCTTCGTCTGTAGCACCACATCTCAAATCCATCGATTCTCTTCTGTTCTGGTTTTCCCATAGTCCATGTTTCACTACCATACAATGCCGTGCTGCCGGCCGCTGTGGCCGAGCGGTTCTGGACGCTTCAGTCTGTAACCGCGCGACTGCTACGGTCGCAGGTTCGAGTCCTGCCTCGGGCATGGATGTATGCGATGTCTTTAGGTTAGCTAGGTTTGAGTTGTTCTAAGTCTAGTGGACTGATGACCTCAGATGTTAAGTCCCATAGTGCTCAGAGCCATTTGAACCATTTGAATGCTGTGCTCCAAACGGGCGTTCTCAGAAATTTATTGCTCAAATTAAGGCTTATGTTTGGTACCAGTAGACTTCTCTTGACCAGGAATGCCCTTTTCGCCATTGCTAGTCTGCTTTTGGTGTCCTCCTTCCTCCGTGCTTCATTGGTTATTTTCCTCCTAGGTATTCAAATGGTTCAAATGGCTCTGAGCACTATGGGACTTAACATCTATGGTCATCAGTCCCCTAGAACTTAGAACTACTTAAACCTAACTAACCTAAGGACATCACATGCCCGAGGCAGGATTCGAACCTGCGACCGTAGCGGTCACGCGGTTCCAGACTGAAGCGCCTAGAACCGCACGGCCACACCGGTCGGCTCCTAGATATTAGAATTCCTTATCTTCACGTACTTCGTGACCATCAACCGTGATATTAAGTTTCTCGCTGTTCTCATTTCTACTTCTTCTCATAACTTTCGGCTTTATTCGATATACTCTCAATCCATATTCTGAACTCATTAGACTGTTCATTCCATTCAGCAGATCATGAAATTCTTCTTCACTTTCACTCAGGATAGCAATGTCATCAGCGAACTTCATCATGGTATCTTTCATCTTGAACTGTAATACCACTCCTGAACTTACATTTATTTCCATCATTGCTTCCTCGATGTACAGACTGAACAGTAGGGATGAAAGACTGCATCCCTGCCTTACACCCTTTTTAATCCGAGCACTTCCTCCTTGGTCGTCGCTCTTATTATTCCCTCTTGGCCCTTGTACAAATTGTATATTACTCATCTCTCCCTATAACTTTCACATATTTTTTTCAGAATTTCGGACATCTTGCACCATTTTGCATTGAACGCTTCTTCCAGGCTGACAAATCCTATGAACGTATCTTGATTTTTCTTTAGTTTTGCTTCCGTCAGAATTGCCTCTCTGGTACCTTTACCTTTCCTAAAGCAAACTGTTCGTCATCTAACATATTCTGAATTTTCTTTTCCATTCTTCTTTATATTATTCTTCTCAGCAACTTTGGATGCATGAGCTGTTAAGCTGATTGTACGATAATACTCACACTTATCAGCTCTTGCAGTCTTCGGGATTTGTGGATGACATTTATTCGAAAGTCAGATGGTATGTCGCCAGATTCTTACATTTTACCCACCAACGTGAACAGTCGTTACGTTGCCACTTCCCCTAATGAATTCAGAAATTCTAATGGAATGTTATCTTTTTGCCTTCTTTTATCTTAAGTCCTCCAAAGCTCTCTTAAGTTCTGATTCTAAAATTGGATCTCCTATCGCTTCTATATCGACTTCTTCTATCACATCAGACTAATATTCCCCCTCATAGAAGACTTCAATGTACTCTTGTCACCTAACTGCTCTCTCCTTAGCATTTAACAGTGGAATTCCTCTTGCTCTCTTATGTTACGACCCTCGCTTTTAATTTCACCGAAGATTGTTTCCACTTTCCTATATGATGAGTCGGTCCTTCCGACAATCATTTCTTTTCCGACTTCTTCACATTTTTCATGCAGCCATTTCGCCTTAACTATTCTGCACATCGTATTTAACTCATTCCTTGGCGCCTTATATTTCTGTATTCCTGAATTTCCATGAACATTTTTGTACTTGCTTCTTTCATCAATCGACTGCAGTATTTCTTCTTTTACCCATGTTACCTGCTTTGCACATTTGTTTTTCTTTCCAACTTCAGCGACTGCCCTTTTTAGAGATGTCCATTCCTCTTCAACTGTACTGCCTACTGAGCTATTCCTTAATGATGTATTCTTCCTAACTAATCTCTTAAACTTTCTACTACTCTTCATAACTACAAAATTGAGACCTGAGTCTGGATCTGCTCCAGGATACACCTTACAATACAGTATCTGGTTTCAGAATCTCTGCCTGACGATGATGTAGTCGAACTGAAATCTTCCCGTACCACCCTGCCTTTTGGAAGAATACGTCCTCCTCTTGTGATTCTTGACAAGAGTTTCGCTATTACCGGCTGAAATTAATTTGAGAACTCAATTAGTCTCTCTGCTTTCTCATGCCTTGTCCCAAGCCCATATTCTCATGCAACCTTTTCTTCTAGTCCTTCTCCTACAACTGCATTTCAGCCCCCCATGACTACAAGATTTTCATCTCCCTTTACTGTACTATCCTTTCCATATCCTCAGATACTCTTTCATCTTCAGTTTGCGACCTTGACATATATACCTGGAGCTCGTTAATTATAGTAAATCAGTGGTTAAACTTATATACGAGACTGATCACACGCTAACTAATATGGTATACTTGAGCAACTTGCACACATACCCATTGGTATGTTGTTTCCTCATGCCCCCAGTAACATCTCTGGGATGCTATGGAATAGTCGACGGCTCAGAACAGTTCGATAGGACCATATACGTGTCTGAAGAGCTAGCTAAGGACGGGAAGCAGTGGATGGGAATTGAAGCTGGTGTTACCGCTGTAGGACAGAAACGCTTTGGTGAATGGGCGGTAAAATGAATATTCAGGTGTTGCAGCTTTGTAAGGTAAGACGAGTACTTTACACACGAATAACATTGGTTTTGACTTTTTGACTGCGTGCTTCTTAAGTACATGTTTATGTAGGGTTAACACAAACATCCAAATGATGGCAGTTAGAGTCGCGAAAAGCGTTGCTGAGGAGTGCAATCCTAACATTATGCTAAATTAATTATAACGATTACCTTCACAACTGCTACCTCCGATTCTTATTATGCATAGTTTTAGAAAGAATAACGGAACGTTCTAAAATATTCTCGAAGATCATGGAACAGTCTAGAAAATTCCCTAACAGTCTAGATAATTCTACGACATTTTGGAGATTAGTAGAACCCTCTTACAACAATGGTTCACAACTTGGGGGTCACCTCAGATTGAGGCCTACACTAGGTATAAAATGGAAGTGCATTGGAGGAGCTGTCATTTGTACTCGGTTGACTCATGTGAAATGTTTCCGACGTGATGGTGGTCGCCCGACGGGAATTGACAGACTCCGAACGCAGAATGGCGGTTGGAGCTGGACACATGGAATGTTCCATTTCGGAAATGGTTAGGAAATTCAGTATTCCAAGATCCACAGTGTCAAGAGCGTGCCGAGAATACCTGATTTCAGGCATTACCTCTCATTAAGGCCAATGCTGTGGCCGATGTCCTTCACTTAACGGCCGGCCGAGGTGGTCTCTCGGTTCTAGGCGCGCAGTCCGGAACCGTGCGACTGCTACGGTCGCAGGTTCGAATCCTGCCTTGGGCATGGATGTTTGTGATATCCTTAGGTTAGTTAGGTTTAAGTAAAGTTCTAGGGGACTAATGACCACAGCAGTTGAGTCCCATAGTGCTCAGAGCCATTTGAACCATTTCACTTAACGACCGAAGGCAGCGGCGTTTGCGTAGAATTGTCAGTGCCAACAGACAAGCAACACTGCATGAAATAACCGCAGTAATCAATGTGGGACGTACGACGAACATACCTGTTAGGACAGTGCGGCAAAATTTGGCGTCAGTAGGGCGATGGCAGTAGACGACCAACGTGAGTGCCTTTGCTATAGCACGACATACACCGCAACGTCTCTCCTGGGCTCGTGACAGCATAAGGTGGACGCTAGACGACTGCAAAACTGTGGCCTGGTCAGATGATTCCCAATTTCAGTTAGTGAGAACTGACTGTAGGATTCGCGTGTGGCGCAGACCACATGAGGTCATCGCCCAAGCTGTCAACAAGGGAATGTGGAAGCTGGTGATGGACCCAGAAAGGCGTGGGCTTTGTTCAGAAGGAAGGGACTGGGTCCTCTGGCCCAACTGAATCAATCATTGACTGGAAATATTTATGTTCTGCTACTAGGAGATCATCTGCAGCCATTCATGTTCCCAAACATTGATGGAATTTTTATGGATGACAACACGCCATGTCACTGGACTACAACTATTAGTGATTGGTTAAAAGAACATTCTGGACAATTCGAGCGAATGATTTGGCAATCCACATCGACCGACATGAATTTCATCAGCACATTTACGGGACATAAGCGAGGGGACAGTTTGTCCACAAAATCTTGCACGAGGAACATTTTCACAATTACGGACAGCTGCAGGACTACACTGGACTTGCGGTATACTTTGGAAGGCGAGAGAGTTTACACCCTGACAGCAACCACTTTAACTATGAAGCCTTCCGCTTGATCACCTGACCCATACGTCTGCTAAAACTGATTTTGCCCTTTGACTGTGTTTGTTGTTGATAGCCTGCATTAGTCGTTATTACATTGATCAGAATCTAAATGAACTTGAATAATGTTATTTTATCAATTGTTGATGGTAATTAATACATCAAAATGGAGTTGATCTTTTATAAAAGCCATGACACAAGTTTTTATTGATTAAAAACAGGACAAAAAAATCCAATGATGACAAATAAAGACGAACTAATGGCAGTAGAAATATGCCACAAGCAGTTAACACTCCCCTCGGTGGCAGCTGGTTGGCAAAGACTAACGTTTGTCTGATTGAACTCTGGTTCAAAACATGGATAACACAATCTGAAATTATCTAACACTGGATGGACTTCGATGGATTTGCTCTACACAGAAATACTACACTGGTGTAGCTTAGAATAAGTTGATAGACTGTGAACCCGTTTGCTCGAACGAACCACAGCAACAATACAACACTCCTTTTCTCGATAAGCGGCGCTGTCTCAGGTGACAGTCGTGGTTCACGCGTCTGCAGAGCTGCGATATGTGGTGCCTGTAATTCGATATCGCCTGAACGAAATACGCAGTCGCGGTTGGCGATCTGTTAGACGAATCGTAATTACTATTTAACGGAGCCCTGAAATCTCGGCAGATTCCAGAATGTGTCACTCCTGTTCGCTGTTCATACCGTGGTCCAATTTGACTCTGTTATACGGAGGTGCGCAGAAGTAGATCAAACGTCAAGGCGGCAGATTTGACACGAATAAAATTACCCTCGGCACAGGAAGTTTGTTTGACATGACTGAGGTCTGAACTGTCGGTACAGGTAGGTCCTCACCACAGGCTCCCTAGCCAAGACCAGTGCTACTGCGAAGTCACGTTCTGGACAAGTATCCTATGTGCAATCCACTCATAACAAAAGTCAAGACCACAATCCTCTCCAGACCACAGTCTGAGTCGGAAGACGAAGTTTCCTCTCCCCTCACGTTCCATCCAACCATCCATATCGGAGTCTGAGACTAAAGATCTACTCTGGAGTCTGAATCGGAAGACGAAGTGAAAAGCACAAAAGCACTCACACAACCATCACCATAAGAGTTTCGTGCCAATCACCAGACTCCACGAGCTGCATGTCTTGCTCTAACTCGTCTGCTCTAATTATCAGCTAGCCCTGGGGTGTAAAGTTAGTTCGCCTCCACGTGGTGCACCCTGGGTAACGCTAAATGAACTAACACAATGGCGGCAGACCGAACGAAGAATTCCTGCCCCACATCACAGCGCTATGCAAGATATGTACAACGGTCCTTTTAGGGACCAACTGACAAAGGATCTCGGACCATGCATCCGAATCTGCCATTTCAACATTGAGGGCATAAGCAGAGCAAAATGTCAAGTATTGCAGAGAATTTTACACGATAACGACATTGACCTGGTAGCCATACAGGAAACTCATGCTGAAAATAGAGTCCAACTTGAAGCTAGAGGAAGGATTCTGGGATATGATCTTCTTGGAGCCACGTATGACAGACACTATGGCGTTGCGACATATGTGCGTGTGGACATAGAGGATGCCTTTCCAGTTGAAGCCTCCATTGCAAATGATATCCATGAAGTTGTCATCAAAATAGGAGAAGTTACAGTAACTAACATCTATAAACCTCCTGCTACTACATGGCCAGCTGAAGTGATAAAGATCCACCCACACCCAAGCGTATACGTTGGGGACTATAATAGTCACCACGAAATGTGGAAATATAGTACGAATGATAGCAATGGAGACATGCTGGTCGATTGGTCCGAGGAACAAAATACATATCTGGTCTTTGATGCCAAGGACCGAGGGACATTCAGATCATCCGCATGGAACTGCGACTATAACCCGGATCTGTGCTTTGTTTCGAGGGATACAAACGATAAACCACTGACAGCCTCTAGAAGGGTCCTGACGGACTTCCCTCATAGCCAGCACCGCCCTGTGCTTATTAATATCGGTATATCCATCCCGATAATAAGGTCTTATCCTCGACCAAGGTGGAATTTTACAAAAGCTGACTGGACAAAATTCTCTGTACCACTTGATTATACCTTGAGCTGGATCCCTCCAACCAGCAAGAGCTATGAGAGGTTTGTGGGAGCGGTCATTAGCTCTGCGAAAACAGCGATCCCAAGAGGGTACCGCAAAAAATACATTCCCGGTTGGACAGGGATATGCGCTGACGTGTACGCGGAGTTCCTCAAGAATGGGGACCGGGAAATAGCGGATGAACTATTACATAACATCGACTTTATTAGACGGCAAAAATGGGAGAATACTGTTGAAAATCTAGACTTTTCAAACTCAAGCCGACAAGCCTCGTCCCTACTGCGTAAACTTGGAGGCGCGAATCCACGTGAACATAGAAAGGACGAAATATCTCCCAACAAGGTTGCATCCCGCAGAGTTTCTGTGTATAGAGCCCCACGAAATAGAAAGCACACAACAAAAGTGAAGAAAGACTTAAAAACATTAAAAAGGGCCCGTGCAATGGATTCAGAATATTCATCAGATATCCGCATCGAGGAGGTTACGAATGCCCTGAAGAAGATTAAATCAGGCAAAGCTCCGGGTTTCGATGGTATCCACCCTGAGTTCCTCATACATGTCGGAGCCTACACAAAACAATGGTTGGTTAAGTTATTTACGGACATTTTCCAAGTGGGTAACATTCCTCCCTCACTTAAACGAGCAAAGATCATCGCAGTCCTGAAACCTGGTAAACCAGGCGATAGACCAGAGAGTTACCGTCCCATTGCCCTTCTCAGTATGGTCTATAAATTACTAGAAAGACTGCTCCTCAACAGAATAGGCCAGACTATACTCAAAAAAATCCCTATCGAACAAGCAGGATTCCGTCCATATCGCTGCTGTACAGATCAAGTCCTATCACTGACAACATATATAGAGGCGGGGTTCCAGAAGAAACATAAAGTAGCTGTAGCATTCATAGACCTAACAGCAGCCTATGATACAGTTTGGAAACAGGGGCTCATGTACAAATTAATTTGTGCCGTCCCCTGCAAGAAGATAACCAACGTCATTGATGATATGTTATCAAATAGAACCTTCCAAGTAATAATGGGGAATGAGAGAAGTAAACAGATGAAACTCAATAATGGACTCCCACAAGGCTCTGTCCTTGCGCCCCTTCTTTTCAGCCTTTACATCGCTGACATGCCTGCAACCAGATCGCGTAAATTTGGTTATGCTGACGACTGGGCTCTAGCAACAGCCCACAGAAATATAGAAACTGCCGAAGATATCCTTACGAGTGACCTAGGGATTCTCAGCGAGTACTTTAGAAAATGGAGGCTACAACCTAGTGCTACAAAGACGGAAGTATCTGCCTTCCATTTGAACAACCAATGGCCAACAGAGAACTACAAGTCTATCTAGACGGGAAATTACTAAATCACAATAAACACCCAAAGTACCTTGGGGTTACCCTAGATAGGACACTAACAATCAAAGAACACCTGACGAAAACTGCAGCGAAACTTAACACACGCAACAACATATTGCAGAAGCTCTGTGGCACCACTTGGGGCTCCACAGCATCTACCTTAAGAACATCCGCACTTGGCTTGGTATATCCAGTGGCAGAATACTGTGCCCCAGTGCGGCTCAACAGCAAACACACACACATGGTAGATAGCCAACTTAATGCAACAATGCGTATTATATCAGGCACAATCAGGCCAACTCCTACAGTGTGGCTGCCCGTTCTCAGTAACATAGCCCCTCCTAACCTGCGCCGTGAACACGCTCTGGTTAGAGAATTTCAAAAAATCATGACCAACCCTCAATTAAAAATCCATGAAGATACTCACGACATCCAAGGAAACCGACTCCGGTCTAGGCATCCTCCACTAAAGACCGCACAGGCTCTGCATCAAACCAACTATAAAATAAATGACCGATGGAAAGAGGAATGGGAAAGCAGAACAGCAGTAAACTGCCACAGTATGCCATGCATCTTTAGTAAACCAAAAGGATTTGATTGCCCTCGCAAAGTTTGGTCAACTCTTAATCGCATCAGAACCAATGTGGGAGATGCGCCGACTCCTTACACAGATGGGGTAAACTTCCTTCGGCCGCTTGCGACTGTGGCGCTGAGAGACAGACGGTCAAACACATCGTTCAGGAATGCCCACTAAGGGCATACGAGGGTGACCCACGGGATTTCCTAATGGCGACCCAAGAGGCAATCGACTATTTATTATCTAAGCTGGACGTCTGCTTGTGATTGCTCTTCTGTGAGTGTAAATTTACAATTGGCGGTATTCTTATATACAAACTGTTATTTATTGCTCTGTTTATACATATGTGATTTTTCTTAAATCGTGTTGTTTCTGTAATTTTTACTGTGATGTTATGAGCCATACGCTAAATAAATAAATAAATCAGCTAGCCCTAATCGAAGTTAACAGTGTTTTTCTCTTTTTAGGAGAAGCAGCCAATCGCTGACTCACAAATTCCCATGCAGAGATGAGAAGACATTATGTTCCTAACTTGCTTTTTCCGACGGCCACTTTGGGAGCGTGTTTTGAGCTTCTGTATAGCTCTAAAATCAACGACACATTTGTCATGGGGATCATTATCTGGATGACGCGAACGTGTCCAACCAGGGCCCCACCTATACTAAGAGAAGTGCCTTTGTGTCCCAGCACAGATCATTTCAGAGCCTCCTTAAATGTTGTATTCTTTCTAAAATTGTAATGAAGGCCTGGGGCTTCCCAAAGAGCTCTGCAGGTAGAGTTATGGCACCATCTGACGGCTGCGTTGATAGCGTCCAGTCCACGGTGAACATGGGAACTCGCCAAGTTTTATGGCCACCATCCCTATTCAGAAAGAGCGTTTGCAACACTATTGTAAATCACTGGCCGGGTGAGCTAAATTTCTCTCGCGCCCCTGCCCCTGCAGTGTAAAGAGGCGCCTAACATATAGATCCAGGTAGGCAGTTTTTTCACCTCTTCGAACGAACGCATTGTCCGCACAACGGTGCGAGAAATTCTTGGGCCCAACATTCTGTCCCCCATAAGTGCTTCAAGATGTTTCTTTTGCTAATACTGGATGTGACTTTCAAGCCCTAAATGTCCACTGCAACATTTACTGTTAAATTTCCAAAATGCCTGCTTGTTCTCAACTCCAGAAAACACTATTTGAAGGAGAACCACCATAAAGATACCACATGCTTTAACGATGTACACGCTCCCATCAGTGCCAGCTGATGCTCATAACTCCCTGTCGTCTCACAAAAACGATGTCTTAGGTGTAAAATCAACATTAAATTGTACCTTTGAATATGGAGAATAGTGAGGGAGCAACTTTTCCTCTCTCACAGCTATAGACGCACATGGCTCAATATCGCCAATATTTCTGCAGGGCATTTCCAACTACTTGAGTCCCTATCATCGAGTTTCTGCTTTGCACCAGTCGAAAGGAGGTCCAACACGATGTTAGGAGGTTTGTCATGACCCCATGACTTCCCTCTTCCCTCACACACACACACATATAGATTTGACCTCTTTTCCTGTACGTGGCTGTGTGCTTCTTAGACGTGAAATACATGCTGTCGGACAACTGTCTCGGCCTGGACCGCTCTAAATTATATAACGTGGGATACATTCGCTGAATCAAACATTTTATTAAAAATACTTTTCTGACCATCTGTACACCACAAAACAAATATTGTTATTAACGAAACATCGTCTCATGCTGAACGTAAGCGCGTAATAAAAGTGTACAATAAACGCTGTCGACTTATTTCATTCCTCAGCGACTTGTATTTCTATTGCTGAATTTCCCTGAACACTTTTGTGCTTCCATCTTTCATCGGTCGACTGAAGTATTTCTTCTGTTAGCCATGGTTTCTTCGCAGTTACCTATTTTGCACCTATGTTTTACTTTCCAACATCTGTGGCTGCCCCTTTTAGAGATGTCGATTTCTCTTCAACTGTACTGCCTACAGAGCTATTCCTTATTGATATACACTACTGGCCATTAAAATTGCTACACCACGAAGATGACGCGCCACAGACGCGAAATTTAACCGACAGGAAGAAGATGCTGTGATATCCAAATAATTAGCTTTTCAGAGCTTTCACACAAGGTTGGCACCGGTGGCGACACCTACAACGTGCTGACATGAGGAAAGTTTCCAACCGGTTTCTCATACACAAACAGCAGTTGACCGGCGTTGCCTGGTGAAACGTCGTTGTGATACCTCATGTAAGGAGGAGAAATGCGTACCATCACGTTTCCGACTTTGATAAAGGTCGAATTGTAGCCTATCGCGATTGCGGTTTATCGTATCGCGACATTGCTGCTCGCGTTGGTCGAGATCCAATGACTGTTAGCAGAATATGGAATCGGTGGGTTCAGGAAGGTAATATGGAACGGCGTGCTGAATCCCAACGGCCTCGTATCACTAGCAGTCGAGATGACAGGCATCTTATCCGCATGGCTGTAACGGATCGTGCAGCCACGTCTCGATCCCTGAGTAAAAAGATGGGGACGTTTGCAGGACAACAACCATCTGCACGAACAGTTCGACGACGTTTGCAGCAGCATGGACTATCAGCTCGGAGACCATGGCTGAGGTTACCCTTGACGCTGCATCACAGACAGGACGGCCTGCGATGGTGTACTCAACGAGGAACCTGGGTGCACGAATAGCAAAACCTCATTTTTTCGGATGAATCCAGGTTTTGCTTACAGCATCATGATGGTCGCATCCGTGTTTGGCGACATCGCGGTGAAACGCACATTGGAAGCGTGTATTCGTCATCGCCATACTGGCGTATCACCCGGCGTGATGGTATGGGGTGCCATTGGTTACACGTCTCGCTCACCTCTTGTTCGCATTGACGGCACTTTGAACAGTGGCCGTTACATTTCAAATTTGTTACGACCCGTGGCTCTATCCTTCATTCGATCCCTGCGAAACCCTACATTTCAGCAAGATAATGCACGACCGCATGTTGCAGGTCCTGTCCGGGCCTTTCTGGATACAGAAAATGTTCGACTGCTGCCTTGGCCAGCACATTCTCCAGATCTCTCAGCAATTGAAAACGTCTGGTCAATAGTGGCCTAGCAAGTGGCTCGTCACAATCCGCCAGTCACTACCCTTGATGAACTGTGGTATCCTGTTGAAGCTGCATGGGCAGCTGTACCAGTACACGCCATCCAAGCTCTCTGACTCAATGCCCAGAAGTATTAAGGCCGTTATTACGGCCAGAGTTGGTTGTTCTGGATACTGATTTCTCAGGATTTATGCATCCAAATAGCGTGAAAATGTCAGTTCTAGTATATTTGTCCAATGAATACCCGTTTATCATTTGAATTTCTTCTTGGTGTAGCAATTTTAATGGCTAGTAGTGTACATGCTGTCGGACAACTGTCTTTGCCTAGACCGCTCTAAATTATATCACGTGGGATACATTCGTTGAATCAAACATTTTATTAAAAATAGTTTGCTGAACATCTGTACACCACAAAATAAATATTGTTCTTAACGAAACATCGTTTCAAGGTGAACGTAAGCGCCTAATAAAAGTGTGCAATAAACGCTGTCGACTTATTTCATTTTTCAGCGACTTGTATTTCCATTCCTGAATTTCCCTGAACACTTTTGTGCTTCCATCTTTCATCGGTCGACTGAAGTATTTTTTTGTTACCCATGGTTTCTTCACAGTTACCTATTTTGCACCTATGTTTTACTTTCCAACATCTGTGACTGCCCCTTTTTAGATATTTTCATTTCTCTTCAACTGCACTGCCTACTGAGCTATTCCTTATTGATGTATCTATAGCCTATAGCCCACAGAGAACTTCAAGCGTATCTTGTCTTCTTTGCGTATTGATTCTTCCTATCTAATCTCTTAAACTTCAGCCCACTCTCCATAGCTACTACATTCTGATCTAAGTCTGTATCTGCTCCTGGATACGCCTTACGATTCAGTATCTGATTTCGGAACCTCTGCGTGCCCATGATGTAATCTAATTGAAATGTTCCCCTACCATCCGACCTTTTGCAAGTATACCTCCTCCTCTTGTGATTCATGAACAGGGTATTCACTATTACTAGTTGAAGTTTATTACAGAACTCAATTAGTCTCTCTCCTGTCTCATTGTTCCAAGTACATATCCTTCTGCAGCCATTTCTTCTAGTCCTTCCCCTACAACTGAATTTCAGTCCTCCATGACTACAAGATTTTCATCTCCCTTTACGTACTATATTATCCTTTCCATATCCTCATATACTGTCTCTATCTCTTCATCTTCAGTTTCCGACGTTTGTATATATACCTGGAGCTCGTTAATTACGGTAACTCAGTGGTTAACAAACGTATATACGAGGCAGATCACCCGCTCACTACTATGGTATATGTGAGTGTGAGCGGAGTGCATGGATAACCGTTGGTAAGTTGTTTCCTCGTGCGCCCAGTAACATCTCTGGTATGCTATGGAACACTCCACGGCTCAAGGCAGTTCGTTGGGGCCATATACGTGTTTTCTGGACGGAAAGACAGTTGACGGGACTGGGAGCTGCTGTGACAGGTCTTACCGCTGTAGGACAGGAACGCTTTGGTGAATGGGTGGTGAAACAGATAAGTAGGACAAAGAATCTGGTGTCGCAGCATTTTAAAGTATAACGAGGACTTTATTTACGCATGACTTTGGTTTGATTTTATGACTCTGTGCTTTTCAAGTGCGTGTTTATGTAGGATTAAAACAAACATCGAAATGATGGGAGCTTGACACATGAAAAGCGTTGCTGAGGAATGCATTCCTAACATTATGCTAAATTAATTATAACGATTATCTTGACAGCTGCAACCTGGGAATCTTATTATGCATAATATTGAGAAGGCTAACGGGACGTTCAGAAATATTCTGTAACACCATGGAACAATCTACAACATTCTCTGACATTCTAGAAAATTCTATGATAGTTTGGAGTATTCTAGAACACTAGAACAATGGTTTCCCCCTGAGGTGTAATATGAAATTTTCTGTCTGTGCTTCGGTCGCAAAGTTAAATTGTTATTAAAAGATCATTTCCGTACCACTTTCGTTAGAGTGTAACACTGATTACATAAGTTACCAGTAATTACATTTTTTTGAAATACTAACTTTGAACCGTGACACAATATGGTGGAAGTTACAGCTTATGAAACGAATATATGAACATTATTTCCCTCACGTGGCCCAACCACTGCACACTAACTTTGTACTATGTAACTCTGACAGTAAAACTGAGACATATAAATCACATATGCTTCTATGTCTCATGAAAAGGCCTTCTCGGAGTTGTAGATAGTTTCCACCATTGACCAGAAATTACACGCTTCGAAACAGATAAGCGAAGTGGTTATTATTAGAGGCAGCTGACATACACAAAGCATCAGCAGCCTGAAGTCTTCTCATTTTTGCCAGTCAATAAGTAGAGAGTCCAGCAAAGAACTGATTTACGAACAGTAAACATTAGTCAATGTATTTGAAATTGGTTGTTTTAAATGGGGGTGCAGAGGTGTAAGCAAAGCAAGTGTCGCTAAGAAGAGAAATGGTGCAAAGGAAACATGTTTTTAACAATTGTCTGCCTCAATGTGAATAGCTAAGTTTCTTTAATGTGTAGCAGTAGTGGTAGGTAGTAATCGCGATGCTCTGAGAATTGTTTCATCATTCGTTAAAAAAAGGTTGTTAGAAGTAAGCACTTTCAGGTATCTCATTGGCTCATTAGTTCATGGTTTTTTAGAATAGATAGAAAAACAATATAATTTAATATTTTGTCATTTTAAAAATAAAAATGTTCTAAGAAAATTATTTTTCATTCTAAAGTTTTCCTATGTGCTAATGTTGATGATGATGGGTTTATGGAGCGGGGGTACTGCCTAGTATGTGACTGTAATCAGGGTGATGGACTCAGAAAGGTTGGGAACCACTGCTTTGTAGGTGTTACTGGAACAGTCAACATCCTCGAACATTCTAGAAAGAACATTCTGACCGGTCTTGGCCACTTTGGCACTCGATTCTCAGCTGCTTCACGGACTTACCATAAGAAGTCCATTGGTCTAACTCTGTTTTGACACGAACCTCCTGGAACACAACCGTTGCAGAATGAGATTTTCACTCTGCAGTGGAGTGTGCGCTGATATGAAACTTCCTGGCAGATTAAAACTGTGTGCCCGACCGAGACTCGAACTCGGGACCTTTGCCTTTCGCGGGCAAGTGCTCTACCATCTGAGCTACCGAAGCACGACTCACGCCCGGTACTCGCAGCTTTACTTCTGCCAGGATCTCGTCTCCTACCTTCCAAACTTTACAGAAGCTCTCCTGCGAACCTTGCAGAACTAGCACTCCTGAAAGAAAGGATACTGGGGAGACATGTCTTAGCCACAGCCTGGGGGATGTTTCCAGAATGAGATTTTCACTCTGCAGCGGAGTGTGCACACAGTTTTAATCTGCCAGGAAGTTTCATATCAGCGCACACTCCGCTGCAGAGTGAAAATCTCATTCTGGAAACATCCCCCAGGCTGTGGCTAAGCCATGTCTCCCCAGTATCCTTTCTTTCAGGAGTGCTAGTTCTGCAAGGTTCGCAGGAGAGCTTCTGTAAAGTTTGGAAGGTAGGAGATGAGATACTGGCAGAAGTAAAGCTGTGAGTACCGGGCGTGAGTCGTGCTTCGGTAGCTCAGATGGTAGAGCACTTGCCCGCTAAAGGCAAAGGTCCCGAGTTCGAGTCTCGGTCGGACACACAGTTTTAATCTGCCAGGAAGTTTCACAACCCTTGCAGTTCTATAGACAAACCTTCGTGGATGGGGCATGGAGGGCTACATCTACATCAACATCTACATCAATACTCCGCGAGCCACCTTACGGTGTGTGGCGGAGGGTACTTATTGTACCACTATCTGATCCCCCCTTCCCTGTTCCATTCACGAATTGTGCGTGGGAAGAACGACTGCTTGTAAGTCTCCGTATTTGCTCTAATTTCTCGGATCTTTTCGTTGTGATCATTACGCGAGATATATGTGGGCGGTAGTAATATGTTGCCCATCTCTTCCCGGAATGTGCTCTCTCGTAATTTAGATAATAAACCTCTCCGTATTGCGTAACGCCTTTCTTGAAGTGTCCGCCACTGGAGCTTGTTCAGCATCTCCGTAACGCTCTCGCGCTGACCAAATGTCCCCATGACGAATCGCGCTGCTTTTCGCTGGATCATGTCTATCTCTTCTATTAATCCAACCTGGTAAGGGTCCCATACTGATGAGCAATACTCAAGAATCGGACGAACAAGCGTTTTGTAAGCTACTTCTTTCGTCGATGAGTCACATTTTCTTAGAATTCTTCCTATGAATCTCAACCTGGCGCCTGCTTTTCCCACTATTTGTTTTATGTGATCATTCCACCTAGCACACATAACACCCGTATGGGACTGCGAGGTTTGGTTGTGGTATTCTAGTGGCATGCATGGATAAACCACTCTTCCGTTCATTACATACAGCACTGCTATCAGTGATTCATTCGTTTCTAAAGTTCTTATATTTTCCGAGGTATTAAATGTTCAAATACGATTTATGTATAGATAGAACCGTAAACTCACCAAGTTTGTATTTTGCACATTGTAAATGTTCTACGAGTGCCCTTCTGGTCACACGACACACGCCCAGGTGGTAACGAAGTTATGCAGCAATATCCTGTCAGTGGTCATCACAACAGCACTCTGAGCTGTTCCAGTGTTCTTGGCAGTGGGAGTACGTAAACGCGGTCCTTAATGTAACCCCGAAGGAGAAACTCACGAAGCGTTGGGTCACGCGACCTGGGGGTCAAGAGAACAAAGCAACATCATCTTCACACTACGCCCAATCCAGCGATGCGGAGGTTCGTCGTTTAGGAGGCGACGAGTATCGATTCTCCAGTGAAGTCTTGTTGGAAGATGAAATCCTTGGAATCAGTAGTCACTTGTGGAAACAATCACAACTGCAATTATGATGGTAAGAGGTATCCGTCATAGTCTTCTCATGGAATACAAGCAGCCCATATACTGCACAGAAAACATTAACCTTCCGCGAATCTCACTCATGTGCCACAATTTTACGAAAATTTCCAGTGTCTCACTCCCTCACATTATGTCTATTAAGCTTTCGACATAAATGGAAGATTGTGGTGCAAAATTGAAGGCACCGGCCATAATCTTCAGGTTTTAATCGTTTCTCGAGCTGCAGACGGTAGTTTCAAATGTAACCGTCGGCGTATAATCTTGTTTTGATGCGTATTCCAAGTTGGTGGCTTGCGCGGACCGTTGATCTTTTTGGACTGCGTGGGCAACTTTCCGCCTCCCTCTCCACGTTTGCATCTGGCAGGCTTGGTCGACCGGTATTTTTCTGCCAGTGTCCCTAAATTCAGTACCAACGCACAGTGCTCTGTTTATTTGGTGGTTCTCTTCCGTAATTGCTTCTCAGTGAAGCAGCACTGTTTTAACAGATAAATATGTTGAATACTGCAACACACAAAAACTCTTTTCTTGTTTTGTCGTCATTTTGTTAAGGCACTGCACTTGTAATGCCAACTGGTGGGCACAATGAATACTAGGTGGATTTACGGTTCCATTCATGCATCAGTCATATCTGTACAAGTAATACTTTGAAAAATATACAATTTTGAAAACGACTGCATCATTCATAATAATCCTGTACATTGATTTCATAATTAGTTTTAAAATTAACAAATCATTTTTATGAAGGATAGTTGCTCTATTATTTGGTAATGTTTGATGAGATCTGATTCACTGTTTGCTGGTTTGCATACAATTTACATTCGAAAAAAATGTGACATATCTTTCACTGTTATTCCACCAAATTCGTAATAAGAATTATCTCTGGCATAGATTCCGTGAAGATGGCTTGTGAGTGATCCATGATTAAATCTCATGAAACATTATGGAAGTTATAAACATTTCATTTGCCTCATCGGTGTGGAAAGAGGGCTCCGATGGAATGTTAAGACTGTATTTTCCCGTAATATTTCCCTTTACTGCTTATCATTTGTTGATATATGTCTTACAATTAGGGTTCTTCAGGTCTGATGGCAGTAATAGAATGTTTTTAAATGTGCCGTTTTCAACGGCCGTCTTACCTGAGTCATTTGCTGCTTCATTACATTTTATGTTAGGATGTTCCTTGATCCACACAAATTTTGCCTTCTTCCGGAAATTTTAGTTTTCGTGGATGGCTTTCGTAATTTCCATTACTAACAAGGGAACCTCCCCATCGTACCCCCCTCAGATTTAGTTATAAGTTGCCACAGTGGATAGACCTTGAAAAACTGAACACAGATCAATCGAGAAAACAGGAAGAAGTTGTGTGGAACTATGAAAAATAAGCAAAATATACAAACTGAGTAGTCCATGCGCAAGATATGCAACATCAAGGACCCACAGAACACAGGAGCGCCGTGGTCCCGTGGTTAGCGTGAGCAGCTGCGGAACTAGAGGTCCGTGGTTCAAGTCTTCCTTCGAGCGAAACGTTTAATTTTTTATTTTCAGACAATTATCAAAGTTCAGGCACTCACACATAATCAACTTCGCTCTCCAAAATTCCAGGACATGTTCAGATTTGCTTGGACATATGCAGGATTTGACGGTCTACACACGGAAAAATTTGAAAAAGTAAAAAACATATGTTTCGACGGAGCACAGGGAAAAGTGTGCGAGTGTGAGACTTTTGGATTCATTTGTTGCAGTTTATGTGACAAACTCTTATATTTTCATTACTTTTTTGGGGGTAATTATCACATCCACAAGAAAACCTAAATCGAGCAACGTAGAAGAATCTTCTTACCCATTCGCCAAGTGTACAAGTTAGGTGGGTCGAAAACATATTCCTGTCATGTTACGCACATGCCGTCACCAGTGTCGTATAGAATATATCAGACGTGTTTTCCTGTGGAGGAATCGGTTGATCTATGACCTTGCGATCAAAAGTTTTCGGTTCCCATTGGAGAGGCACGTCCTTTCGTCTACTAATCGCACGGTTTTGCGGTGCGGCCGCAAAACACAGACACTAAACTTATTACAGTGAACAGAGACGTCAATGAACGAACGGATAGGTCATAACTTTGCGAAAATGAAAAATTTTTCGCTTGAGGGGAGACTTGAACCACGGACCTCTCGTTCCGCAGCTGCTCACGCTAACCACAGGACCACGGCGCTCCGTATCTCAAAATTTCCATGATGTTGCCTATCTTCGCGTGGACTGCTCAGTTTGTAAATTTTGCTTATTTTTTCATAGTTCCACACAACTTCTTCCTGTTTTCTCGATTGATCTATGTTGGGTTTTTCAAGGCCTGTCCACTGTGCCAACTTATAACTAAATCTGATGGGGGTGCGATGGGGAGGTTCCCTTGTAAGAAAAAACAGTAGTTGCCTACATAGCTGCGACAACACTGGCGTTGCCACAGAGACGTTTACAAAATCGCGTCACGTGACTGGTTGAAATAGGCACGCGAACCTGCGGCACCTAGCCACTACAGCCGTCAGCGATCAACTTACACCGTCTCAATTACAGGACCGCACTGCTCACCGTTACCTACAATTCTCTTTTCATCACTCGATTTCCTTTCTTTGCGTGGGGATGGCTTAATAGGAATATAGTGTATAATGGGACTTGGCTCAATGTTCAAACAGGATTAACATACTGATTATGTATTGTCCAAGATAAGTTAAGCTAAACACGTCGCACGCAACTGCCTAATATATGCCACTATTATTTTCCGAACTTACACTGAAACTTCATATTTAATCACGATGAACAGATACATTCCCATCCATTCTACGTGCGTCGCTAAGCTTTTAAATATTTCTGCGTCCGACACGACCCTCTGGAGACCGTTAACTATATTATGAAACATCCACTCTCTACGAACGCCATGTAGTAGATGACCGTCGCACACTTGCACACTGAGCGAAAACTACTCGCAGCTTAAATGCTGCAACAACATATCTATAACCACGTGTCAGAGTGATGTTCACTCGAGCGGCACGGTTATATATAGGTAATGGTTGTCTCAAAGACAAGAGTCTGGGAGAGTAGACTGTTCTCTGTTCTGGATAATTGCGTTGAATTTTACGTTAATGGATTAACACTATTCTGTTATCCTGCTGATGCACTGTAAGAATGAAAACTTGGTTCACGTAGGCTGCATTCATTTTATTATCCGTGCAGTTGGCAAATATCAACCGTGGGTCATTCTCAAGCACCTTCATACGTTCAAAAATGGTGACACTGGTTCATACAGCAAATGTCTACAAGCTTTTCCATATACATACATTTTATAACACAAGTTACGTACATATTATAAGCTTTCAGCTTTATTTGGAATTGTAATACACCACTTGTACACGTGAACAGGTGTGCGTATGTGGCACAAAAACAATACAATAGTGTACATGATTATGTTCTTTAGACACACAAACAGAAAGCTGCATATTAAAGTATAGGCGCAGATGTTACGGCATGACCAAAGACGTTCAAGAATCCTATCTGTGAATGCTCAGCAACATTAAGAAAACCACTGGTGCAATATTCACTGCCATTTTATATTCGTTATCTCACACATACTATCCTTTTAAAAATAATGGATCGAAATTCATATGTCATGCCACATGTAATATTAGAAATTACAGTTCAAAGTCCAAACTACAAAATATTATATCGAGCGTTTTAATGAGGTGTCCCAGCCAATGTATAAAATAAAATGATACTGTGATAGATACATATATATAATACGCGCATTTTTTCACTTTATCTTTTACATCGTGTTATAACAAAACTGGAAACGCACATTTGACTTACACCGTGGCACTTCAGTTATTTCACGATATATTACACTGCATATGTTGGAACCTAAAGAAGTTACGTGAAGGAACAGGGATCTACTTTGGATTGCCTACATGGGCCACCTAAATTACTGTACAACTTAATGCGAAATGGAAGTAGTAGTTACAGATTTGAGGAAAATAGTCTCTTTTACAGCTTGTTCTTGCAAGTCTTATAGTAGTGGCTATTTCGTAGCTCATACATCATGTGTCATGTTACACGTGCAAATGTAAAATTCATTGATTAACAAAATCAACAGAATAATTTAAACCAACGTATGCCTTTACAAGTAACACACTAAGATGAAGTTCTAGTACATTATACACATTAAAATATAAAATATCCAAATTCCATACATCTCTTATCTGGTGCTGTAAAATAAACTGCACATACATCTTTCTACAGCACAAACTGCATACGCACACAGAGATATATATGGTAGGTAAATTGCAAAATTATTGACAACACTGTGATGAACAAACCAAATGAATCACAATCGCTATTACTCTCTAACGACCAACCAGAGACCGTACCTTATAGCAAAACACTCAGAAGGTATCCCTGAACAATTACAACTTCTGAAAGTTTGTCGGCGGAATTTTGGTTCACCTTATGTACATACAGGTGATCCATTGATAGTGACCGGGCCAAATATCTCACGAAATAAGCATCAAACGAAAAAACTACAAAGAACGAAACTCGTATAGCTTAAAGGGGGAAACCAGATGGCGCTATGGTTGGCCCGCTAGACGGCGCTGCCATAGGTCAAACGGATATCAATTGCGTTTTTTAAAATAGGATACTGGATTGTAAGCCGTACCCAGGGGCAGATATAGACTCAGATCACAATATAGTAGTGATGAAGAGTAGGCTGAAGTTCAAAACATTAGTCAGGAAGAATCAATACGCAAAGAAGTGGGATACGGAAGTACTAAGGAATGACGAGATACGTTTGAAGTTCTCTAACGCTATAGATACAGCAATAAGGAACAGCGCAGTAGGCACTACAGTTGAAGAGGAATGGACATCTCTAAAAAGTGCCATCACAGAAGTTGGGAAGGAAAACATAGGTACAAAGAAGGTAGCTGCGAAGAAACCATGGGTAACAGAAGCAATACTTCAAGTGATTGATGAAAGGAGGAAGTATAAACATGTTCCGGGAAAATCAGGAATACAGAAATACAAGTCGCTGAGGAATGAAATAAATAGGAATTGCAGGGAAGCTAAGACGAAATGGCTGCAGGAAAAATGTGAAGACTTCGAAAAAGGTATGATTGTCGGAAGTACAGACTCAGCATACAGGAAAGTCAAAACAACCTTTGGTGACATTAAAAGCAACGGTGGTAACATTAAGAGTGCAACGGGAATTCCACTGTTAAATGCAGAGGAGAGAGCAGATAGGTGGAAAGAATACATTGAAAGCCCCTATGAGGGTGAAGATTTGTCTGATGTGATAGAAGAACAAACAGGAGTCGATTTAGAAGAGATAGGGGATCCAGTATTAGAATCGGAATTTAAAAGAGCTTTGGAGGACTTACTGTCAAATAAGGCAGAAGGGATAGATAACATTCCATCAGAATTTCTAAAATCATTGGGGGAAGTGGCAACAAAACGACTATTCACGTTGGTGTGTAGAATATATGAGTCTGGCGATATACCATCTGACTTTCGGAAAAGCATCATCCACACAATTCCGAAGACGGCAAGTGTGAGAATTATCGCACAATCAGCTTAATAGCTCATGCATCGAAGCTGCTTACAAGAATAATATACAGAAGAATGGAAAAGAAAATTGAGAATCCGCTAGGTGACGATCAGTTTGGCTTTAGGAAAAGTAAAGGGACGAGAGAGGCAATTCTGACGTTACGGCTAATAATGGAAGCAAGGCTAAAGAAAAATCAAGACACTTTCATAGGATTTGTCGACCTGGAAAAAGCGTTCGACAATATAAAATGGTGCAAGCTGTTCGAGATTCTGAAAAAAGTAGGGGCAAGCTATAGGGAGAGACGGGTCATATACAATATGTACAACAGCCAAGAGGGAATAATAAGAGTGGACGATCAAGAACGAAGTGCTCGTATTAAGAAGGGTGTAAGACAAGGCTGTAGCCTTTCGCCCCTTCACTTCAATCTGTACATCTAGGAAGTAATGATGGAAATAAAAGAAAGGTACAGGAGTGGAATTAAAATACAAGGTGAAAGGATATCAATGATACGATTCGCTGATGACATTGCTATCCTGAGTGAAAGTGAAGAAGAATTAAATGATCTGCTGAACGGAATGAACAGTCTAATGAGTACACAGTATGGTCTGAGAGTAAATCGGAGAAAGACGAAGATAATGAGAAGTAGCAGAAATGAGAACAGCGAGAAACTTAACATCAGGATTGATGGTCACGAAGTCAATGAAGTTAAGGAATTCTGCTACCTAGGCAGTAAAATAACCAATGACGGACGGAGCAAGGAGGACATCAAAAGCAGACTCGCTATGGCAAAAAAGGCATTTCTGGCCAAGAGAAGTCTACTAATATCAAATACCGGCCTTAATTTGAGGAAGAAATTTCTGAGGATGTACGTCTGGAGTACAGAATTGTATGGTAGTGAAACATGGACTGTGGGAAAACCGGAACAGAAGAGAATCGAAGCATTTGAGATGTGGTGCTATAGACGAATGTTGAAAATTAGGTGGACTGATAAGGTAAGGAATGAGGAGGTTCTACGCAGAATCGGAGAGGAAAGGAATATGTGGAAAACACTGATAAGGAGAAGGGACAGGATGATAGGACATCTGCTAAGACATGAGGGAATGACTTCCATGGTACTAGAGGGAGCTGTAGAGGGCAAAAACTGAAGAGCAAGACAGAGATTGGAATACGTCAAGCAAATAATTGAGGACGTAGTTTGCAAGTGCTACTCTGAGATGAAGAAGTTTGCACAGGAAAGGAATTCGTGGCGGGCCGCATCAAACCAGTCAGTAGACTGATGAAAAAAAAAAAAAAAGGACCGTTCACCAATTGCGGAAAAGGTCGCTATCGTGTTGATGTATTGCCATTGTGATCAAAATGCCCAACGGGCTTGTGCTATGTATGCTGCTCGTATCCTGGACGACATCATCCAAGCGTCCGGACCGTTCGCCGGATAGTTACGTTATTTAAGGAAACAGGAAGTGTTCAGCCACATGTGAAACGTCAACCAGGACCTGCAGCAAATGATGATGCCGAAAATAGGTGTTTTAGCTGCTGTCGCGGCTAATCCGCACATCAGCAGCGGACAAATTGCGCGAGAATCGGGAATCTCAAAAACGTCGGTGTTGAGAATGCTACATCAACATCGATTGCACCCGTACCATATTTCTATGCAGCAGGAATTGCGTGGCGACGACTTTGAACGTCGTCTACAGTTCTGCCACTGGGCACAAGACAAATTACGGGACGATGACAGATTTTTTGCACGCGTTCTATTTAGTGACGAATCGTCACATTCACCAACAGCGGTAACGTAAACCGGCATAATATGCGCTATTGGGCAACGGAAAATCCACGATGGCTGCGACAAGTGGAACGTCAGCGACCTTGGTGGGTTAATGTATGGTGCGGCATTATGGGAGGAAGGATAATTGGCCCCATTTTATCGATGGCAATCTACATGGTGCAATGTATGCTGATTTCCTACGTAATGTTCTACCCATGTTACTACAAGATGTTTCACTGCATGACAGACTGGCGATGTACTTCCAACATGATGGATGTCCGGCACATAGCTCGCGTGCGGTTGAAGCTGTAGTGAATAACATATTTCATGACAGGTGGATTGGTCGTCGAAGCACCATACCATGGCCCGCACGTTAACCGGATCTGACGTCCCCGGATTTCTTTCAGTGTGGAAAGTTGAAGGATATTTGCCATCGTGATCCACCGACAACGCCTGACAACATGCGTCAGCGCATTGTCAATGCATGTGCGAACATTACGGAAGGCGAACTACTCGCTGTCGAGAGGAATATCGTTACACGTATTGCCAAATGCATCGAGGTTGACGGACATCATTGCGTTATTGCATTAATGTGGTATTTACAGGTAATCACGCTGTAACAGAATGCGTTCTCAGAAATGATAAGTTCACAGAGGTACATGTATCACATTGGAACAACCGAAATAAAATGTTCAAACGTACCTACGTCCTGTATTTTAATTTAAAAAACCTACCTGTTACCATCTGTTCGTCTAAAATTGTGAACCATATGTTTGTGACTATTACAGCGCCATTTATCACAAAGCGAAAAAAGTGGTCTAACTAAAACATTCATATTTCTTTACGTACTACACGAATATGTGATAAAAAATGGGGGTTCCTATTTAAAAAAACGCAGTTGATATCCATTTGACCTATGGCAGCGCCATCTAGAGGGCCAACCATAGTGCCATCTGGTTTCCCCCTTCAAGGCAGACGAGTTTCGTTCTTTGTAGTTTTTTCGTTTGATGCTTATTTCGTCCACTATCAATGAACCACCCTGTATATATGTATACCGAAGTGACAATTCATGGACTAGCGATGTGCACTTTTATGTATCACGGTAGTATCGCGTACACAAGATATAAAAGGGCAGTGCATTGGTGGAGCTGTCATTTGTACTCGGGTGACTCATGTGAAAGGTTTCCACGTGATTGTGGCCGCTCGACGGGAATTAACAGACTCTGAACGCGGAATGGTGGTTAGAGATAGACGCAAGTAATGTTCCATTTTGGAAATCGTTAGGAAATGCAGTATTCCAAGATCTACAGTGTCAAGAGCGTGCCGAGAATACCTGATTTCAGGCATTACCTCTCATTAAGGCCAATGCTGTGGCCGATGTCCTTCACTTAACGACCGAGAGCAGCGGCGTTTGCGTAGAATTGTCCGTGCCAACAGACAAGCAACACTGCATGAAATAACCGCAGAAGTCAATGTGGGACGTACGACGAATGTATCTGTTAGAACAGTGTGGCAAAATTTGGCGTCAGTTGGCCATGGCATTTGACGACCGACGTGAGCGCGTTTGCTGTAGCCCGACATAAACCTCAGCGCTTCTCCTGGGTTCGTGACCGCATCAGGTGCACGCCAGGCGACAGGAAAACCGTGGCCTGGTAAGATGAGTCCCGATTTCAGGTGGTGAGAGCTGATTGTATGATTCGAGTATGGCGCAGACCCCACGTGTTTATCACCCAAGTTGTCAACAACGCGCTGTGCAAGCTGGTGGTGGATCCATAATAGTATGGGCTGTATTTACATGGAATGGACTCGGTGCTCTGGTCCAACTGAACCGGTCATTGACTGGAAATATTTATATTCTGCTACTAGGAGATCATCTGCAGCCATTCATGTTCCCATACAGCGACGAAGTTTTTGTGGATGACAAAGCGCCATGTCACTGGGCTACAGCTGTTTGTGATTGGTTAAAAGAACACTCTGGACAATTCGAGCGAATTATTTGACCACCCACATCGACCGACATGAATTTCATCAGCACATTTACGGGACATAATTGAGGGGACAGTTCGTGCACAAAATCCTGCACGAGGAACACTTTATAAACAGCTGAAAGACTACACTGGACTTGCGGTATGTTTTGGAAGGAGGCAGAGTTTACACCCTGACAGCAATCACTTTAACTAATAAGCCTGGAACTTGACTACCTGTCCTATTTTGCCGTTTGACTGTGTTTGTTGTTGATAGCCTGCATTATACAAAAATTGTTCAAATGGCTCAGAGCACTATGGGACTTAACATCTGAGGTCATCAGTCCCCTAGAACTTAGAACTACTTAAACCTAACTAACCTAAGGACATGACACACGTCCATACCCGAGGCAGGATTCGAACCTGCGACCGTAGCGGTCGCGCGGTTCCAGACTGAAGCACATAGAACCGCTCGGCCACACCGGCCGGCAGCGTGCATTAGAGGTTATCACATTTATCAGAATCTAAATGAACTTGAATGCTGAAATAAATGAAATGGTGGCCCTGTCATTATTTTATCAACTGTTGATGGTGATTAATGTATCAACAAGAGATTGAGCATTTACAAAAGTCATGGCACAGATTTCTTGATTAGAAATAGGAGAAAATATACAGTGATGACAAATAAACATGAACTGATGGCAGTAAAAATATGCCACGCCCCTGGGTGGCAGCTGGTTGGCAAAGACCAAGGTTTGTCTGATTGAACTGTTTACACTGGCTCAAAACATGGTTAACTCAATCTGAAATTATCTAACACTGAATAGACTTTGATGGATTTATTCTACACAGAAGCTATACTCCGTTGGTGCAGCTGAGAACAGGTGGCAAGACTGTGATCCTGTTTGCCCGAACGAACTAGAGCAGCAATACAATATTCCTTTTCTCGATGAGCGGCGCTGTCTCAGGCGACATCCATGGTTCAAGCGTCTGCAAAGCAGCCATATGTGGCACCTGTAATTCGATATCGGCGGCTGACGTTCTGTTAAACGTATCGCAATTTCTCTCTAACGGAGCCCTGAAATTTCAGCAGATTCCAGAGTGTGACTCCAGTTCGCTGGTCGTACCATGGACAAATGGTTCAAATGGCTCTGAGCACTATGCGACTCAACATCTTAGTTCATAAGTCCCCTAGAACTTAGAACTACTTAAACCTAACTAACCTAAGGACATCACACACACCCATGCCCGAGGCAGGATTCGAACCTGCAACCGTAGCAGTCCCGCGGTTCCGGACTGCAGCGCCAGAACCGCTAGACCACCACGGCCGGCGTACCATGGACAAATTTGACTCAGTTATACGGCAGTGCGCACAAGGAGATCAAACGTCAAGGCGGCAGACCTGTCACGAATAAGATTACCCTCTTCACAGGAAGTTGTCTGAGATGACTGAGGTGTAAACTGTCGGTATTGGTGCGCCGGATTAGCCGAGCGGTCTAGGCGCTGCAGTCTTGGACTGTGCGGCTGGTCCCGGCGGAGGTTCGAGAGATCCCTCGGGCATGGGTGTGTGTGTTTGTCCTTAGGATAATTTAGGTTAAGTAGTGTGTAGAGGCTTATCTCGCTAGGGGTAAGATAGATACTGCCTACAGGAAAATTAAAGAGACCTTTGGAGAAAGGAGAACCACTTGCATGAATATCAAGAGCTCAGATGGAAACCCAGTTCTAAGCAAAGAAGGGAAAGCAGAAAGGTGGAAGGAGTATATAGAGGGTCTATACCAGGGCGAAGTACTTGAGGACAATATTATGGAATTGGAAGAGGATGTAGATGAAGATGAAATGGGAGATATGATACTGCGTGAAGAGTTTGACAGAGCACTGAAAGACCTGAGTCGAAGCAAGGCCCCCGGAGTAGACAACATTCCATTAGAACTACTGACAGCCTTGGGAGAGCCAGTCCTGACAAAACTCTACCATCTGGTGAGCAAGATGTATGAGACAGGTGAAATACCCTCAGACTTCAAGAAGAATATAATAATTACAATCCCAAAGAAAGCAGGTGTTGACAAATGTGAAAATTACCGAACTATCAGTTTAATATGTCACGGCTGCAAAATACTAACGCGAATTCTTTACAGATGAATGGAAAAACTAGTAGAAGCCGACCTTGGGGAAGATCAGTTTGGATTCCGTAGAAATATTGGAACACTTGAGGCAATACTGACCCTATGACTTATCTTAGAAGCTAGATTAAGGAAAGGCAAACCTGCATTCCTAGCATTTGTAGACTTAGAGAAGGCTTTTGACAATGTTGATTGTAATACTCTCTTTCAAATTCTGAAGGTGGCAGGGGTAAAATACAGGGAGCGAAAGGCTATTTACAATTTGTACAGAAAGCAGATGGCAGTTATAGGAGTCGAGGGGTATGAAAGGGAAGCAGTGGTTGGAAAGGGAGTGAGACAGGGTTGTAGCCTCTCCCCGATATTAATTAATCTGTATATTGAGCAAGCAATAAAGGAAACAAAAGAAAAGTTCGGAGTAGGTATTAAAATCCATGGAGAAGGAATAAGAACTTTGAGGTTCACCGATGACATTGTAATTCTGTCAGAGACAGCAAAGGACTTGGAAGAGCAGTTGAACGGAATGGACAGTGTCTTGAAAGGAGGGTATTAGATGAACATCAGCAAAAGCAAAACGAGGATAATGGAATGTAGTCGAATTAAGTCAGGTGATGCTGAGGGAATTAGATTAGGAAATGAGACACTTAAAGTAGTAAAGAAGTTTTGCTATTTGGGGAGCAAAATAACTGATGATGGTCGAAGTAGAGAGGATATAAAATGTAGACTTGCAATGGCAAGGAAAGCGTTTCTGAAGAAGAGAAATTTGTTAACATCGAGTATAGATTTAAATGTCGGGAAGTCGTTTCTGAAAGTATTTGTACGGAGTGTAGCCATGTATGGAAGTGAAACGTGGACGATAACTAGTTTGGACAAGAAGAGAAGAATGTGGTGCTTCAGAAAAATGTTGAAGATTAGATGGGTAGATCACATAACTAATGAGGAGGTATTGAATAGAATTGGGGAGAAGCGGAGCTTGTGGCACAACTTGACTAGAAGAAGGGATCGGTTGGTAGGACATGTTCTGAGACATCGAGGGATCACCAATTTAGTATTGGAGGGCAGCGTGAAGGGTAAAAATCGTAGAGGGAGACCAAGAGATGAATACACTAAGCAGATTCAGAAGGATGTAGGCTGCAGTAGGTACTGGGAGATGAAGAAGCTTGCACAGGATAGAGTAGCATGGAGAGCTGCATCAAATCAGTCTCAGGACTGAAGACTACAACAACAACAACAACACTGTGTATGCTTAGGGACTGATGACCTTAGCAGCTAAGTCCCATGAGATTTCACACACATTTGAACATTTTGTCGGTACTGGTAAGTCCGCACCACAGGCTCCCCAGTTACGACCAGTGCTAGTACTAAGTCACGCTTAGGACAAGTGTCCCATGTGCAATCCACTCATAAAAAGAGTCAAGGCCAGAATCCTCTCCAGATCTGAGACTGAATCAGAAGACCCACTCCAGACTGAGTCTGAATCGGAAGACAAAGTTTCTCCTGCCTCACTTTCCATCAAATCTCAGCAAACACCACAAAATCACTCCCACAACCATCGCCACATGGATTTCATGCCAACCTCAATACTCCACCAGCTCCCTGTCTAATTCGCCTGCTCTAATCATGGGCCAATCCTGATCAATGTTAACAATGTACTTCTCTTTTAACGAGAAGCAGTCAATCCCTGACTCGCACGTTTCCACGCAGAGAGGATAAGACATTGTGCCCCCGACTTGTTTCTTTCCACGCCCACTTTAGGCAGCATGTTTTGGGGTTCCATATAACTCTGAAGGGAACGACACATTTATCATTGGTATCATTATCTGGATGGCCCGAACGTTGCTGCGTGTCCAATTAGGTGCCCGAGCTAAACTAAGACAAGTGCCTTTGTGTTCCAACACAGAACATTTCAGGGTTATCATACATGTTGTGTTCCTTCTAAAAGAGTTTTGAAGGCCTGAGGCTTCCCAAAAAGCTCTGAAGGTAGAGAAATGACACCACCTGACGGCTCCCCTGATAGCGTCCAGTCCACGGTGAATAAAGAAACTCGCGAATTTTTATGGCCGTCATCCCTGTTCACAAAGTGCGCTTGCAACACTGTTGTAATGTGCTGGCCAGGTGAGATAGATTTCTCTCGTGCTCCTGCCCTGCTGTGGCAAGAGACGCCTAACTTGTAGTAGGTCCAGGTAGGTAGTTTTTTCACCTCTGATTGAAAGCATTGTCTGCAAACCGGTGCGAGAAATTCTTGGGTCCAATATTATGTTCTTCTAGATGTTGATTTTGCTAATAGTTGTACGTGGCTTTCAAGCCACAAATGTCCACTGCAACATTTACTCTTAAATGTGCAAAGTGACTGCTCTTTCTCAATTCCAGAAAATACTATTCGAAGGAGAACCACCGTAAAGATCTCGCATGCATTAACAATGCGTGCTCCCATCAATGCCTGCTCATGCTCATAACTTCCTGTCGTCTCACAAAAATGATGTCAGGTGTAAAATCAACATTAAATTGTACTCTTGAATATGGAGAATAGTAAGGGAGCGATTGTCTGGTTGAAGGCATATGCGACACTCATCGGTGAAGAGAACGTGATGCCAATCCTGCCATTCAGCATGTTGTTGGGCCCATCTGTACCGCGCTGCATGGTGTCGTGGTTGCAAAGATGGACCTCGCCATGGAAATCGGGAGTGAAGTCGCGCATAATGCAGCCTATTGCGCACAGTTTGAGTCGTAGCACGACGTCCTCTGGCTGCACGAAAAGTGTTATTCAGCATGGTGTCGTTGCTGTCAGCGCTCTTCCGAGCCATAATCCATAGGTAGCGGTCATCTACTGCAGTAGTAGCCCTTGGGAGGCCTGAGCGAGGCATATTCTGCAGGGCATTTCCAGCGACTTGTTGAGTCCATGCCATCTAGTTTCTTCATTGCACCAGGCAAAAGGAGATGCAGCACCATGTTACGAGGTATCCCATGACACCATGACTTCTCTCACATAAGTGTGGAAAGTTGGAAAGAAGATTTCACCTATATATAACGTGGTATACATTCATTGAACTAAAAAGTTTATTAAAAATACTATGGTGACCATCTGTACAACGCAAAATAAATATTCTTGACGAAACGTCGTTTCATGCTGAACGTAAGCGTGTAATGGCAGTATTACCAGCTATGTGCCACAAACGCTGTCGACTTATTTGATACTGGAGTTCAGATTCGTACACTCTTAAATGAAGTAAATAATTTACTGACAATTATTTGGTGACTACCCAAATCACGTACGGTAAATTTTCTCTTAAAGAAATAACTATATTTTATTTAAGCCAGTGTTCAAACTGTTGATCAAGGGCTGGAAGGCACAGTTGTAATCGCCGTTCGAAAGAACGATCAACGGACGTAATTACCGTGGATGATACGGCAGCGCATGCACTGGCAATTCGACGACACATATCGTCTGGTGCAGTTGGGGCTCTGTCATAAACTGCATCGTTGAGTGTTCCCTAAAGAAAGAAATCAAGAGGAGTCAAATTGAGGGACCTCGCAGACCATTTGACAACAGAATTTCGTCTTATCCAACGTCCAGGAAAGTTCTCATTCAGCACTTACGTTGCAGCACGGGACGAGGGAACTTGGCAACCGTCGTCTTGCAGCCACATACACCGTCGAATACCCAGTGGTACCGATTCCAGAAGGACTAGCAGAATGTTCGTGTGTATGAATGTCCATTTAAAAAGCCTGAGATGATGCAATTTCCTATGATGCCGCACCATATGCTTACGCTCCACGGCCATTGATGTTGAACGTGATGAAGCCAGTGTGGATTATCCGCTGCCCAGTAATGCATGTTATGCAAATTTACATCAGCGTGATTAATAAACGGTGCTGCATTGATAAAGAGCAGACGTTGGGATAACTTAGGGTCTTCTCTATGTTTGTTGAAGGGCAAACCGACAAAATTCTGTACAATGTTCGAAATAGCGGTCGTCGAGTGCCTGATGGAGTGATAGATGATGGGGAAGGAAATTCTGTCGATGCAGGACGTGAATGGCACTCGTCTGGCTGATTCCACAATCCTCGGCAGTATGTCTCGTACCACTGTCCGGATTCATTAGCGTCGTGGCCAGGACAGCTTCTTTGCGTTCTCTGTCACTTGTAGTCTTCTTTCTTTTCCTGTTTTTGGCGTTTAAACAGCCTGTACGCACTACCATGTTAATATACACATCAAAAAAAGTTTTGAATCACCTTGGTTCCGAGAGTTCCGGAACCTGTACAGAAAATTGGAATAGACATCAACATAAACATCATTTCCGCCCTTTTTATTGCTCATGAAAACCACACATTGCACGTTGTACCACCACACAGCAAGACTTTCAGAGGTGGCGGTCCAGATTGCTGTAAACACCGGAACCTCTGATACCCAGTAGCACGTCCTCTTGCGTTGATGCATGCCTGTATTCGTCGTGGCATACTATTCACAAGTTCATGAAGGCTCTGTTGGTCCAGATTGTCCCACTCCTCAACAGCGATTCAGCGTAGATCCCCCAGAGTGGTTACGTCGTCCATAAACTGCCCTTTTCAATCTATTCCAGGCATGTTCGATAGGGTTCATGTCTGTAGAAGATGCTGGCCACTCTAGTCGAGCGATGTCGTTATCCCGAAGCAAGTCATTTACAAGATGTGCACGATGGGAGCGCGAATTGTTGTCAATGAAGACGAATGCCTCGCCAATATGCTGCCGATATGATTGCACTGTCGGTCGGAGGATGGCATTCACGTATAGTATAGCCGTTACAGCGCCTTCCATGACCACCAGCGGCGTACGTCCGCCCCACATAATGCCACTCCAAAACAGCACTTGCTGCACTCGCTGGTCAGTGTGCCGAAGGCGTTCAACCTGACCAGGTTGAACACGTCTCCAATGATTGTCTGGTTGAAGGCATATGCGACACTCATCGGTGAAGAGAACGTGATGCCAATCCTGCCATTCAGCATGTTGTTGGGCCCATCTGTACCGCGCTGCATGGTGTCGTGGTTGCAAAGATGGACCTCGCCATGGAAATCGGGAGTGAAGTCGCGCATAATGCAGCCTATTGCGCACAGTTTGAGTCATAGCACGACGTCCTCTGGCTGCACGAAAAGTGTTATTCAGCATGGTGTCGTTGCTGTCAGCGCTCTTCCGAGCCATAATCCATAGGTAGCGGTCATCTACTGCAGTAGTAGCCCTTGGGAGGCCTGAGCGAGGCATGTCATCGGCAGTTCCTCTCTGTGTCTCCTCGAAGAACATCCCTCTGGTTCACTCTGAGACGCTTGGACACATCTCTTGTTGAGAGTCCTTCCTGGCACAAAGTAACAATGCGGAAGCGATCGAACCGCGGTATTGACCGTCTAGGCATTATTGAACTACAGACAACATGAGCTATGGACAGTCTTCCTGGTGGTATGGCTGGAACTGATCGGCCGTCGGAAACCCTCCGTATAATAGGCGCTGCTCATGCAGGGCTGTTTACATCTTTGGGCGGGTTTAGTGACATCTCTGAACAGTCAAAGGGACTGTGTCTGTGATACATATCCACAGTCAACATCAATCTTCAAGAGTTCTGGGAACCGGGGTGATGCAAAACTTTTTTTGGTGTGTTTAATTCGTGCAATTGCCCGATGCGTCGGACATTAGTTGTCCCTATGATAGCCCTATACCGCTGTACTGTTTTTGTGGCATTTCTTTTACATTCATCATATAAAAGTAGTATATACAACTTCTCATTGATGTGCATGTCTTCACTCAACGAATGCAGAAGCAGAAATGAGCGGCCTGCAGTGCAGGCAAGTAAACAAGTAAATCTGTTGGCATTCTGAGACAGCGTAGCACGAGAGCTCATACCGATTCTGGCCTCTGTGTTACCACATTCTACGACATTTCTCCAACATTTTTCTACAGGTTCAACGCTAACAGTAACAAATGCTGTATCACAGTAAATGTCTTCTCAAGAGTTATCGAATACAGTATTTGGTTCCATTTAAAAAAATCTTGCTTGCTTCAATATCTCCGTTGTTATCAGAGCTCAAAACATTAACCAAATAGAGAAATACGTGCCCCTCGACGCTCTAACATCCGCCGAAAGCCACTTTTCGATATGTGTAACCATTTACGAAATAATATCGGTGTTACGTCTTGCATGACTCACCCTGTATATCGAGTATCTTATAGAGTCCGCCAGAAACATGTATACACTCTTTGTCAGGCTCTAACGAGATATCGATATTGTCGTCCGATGTGAGTTACGAGAGTGTGTAGTATGGTATTTGGCTCAACAGATGTAAGTACTTTCGTCTTGGTACTGAGAAAACAAGATGGCTGGAGCACGCTTGACATTCGAGCAACGAAAATGTATTGTGAAGTGGTTTTTCAAGATTGATAATGCCGTTGAAGTGCAACGTTAGTGGAGGTAGGAGTTTGACAGGGAACCGCCAACACGCTGACAATGAAACACATCATTGACAGGTTTGAACTGCATGGAACGATTTGTGATATTCACAAAGGAAGATCAGGAAGACAGTGTACAGCTAAAGGTCCTGCCTCATCGGCTCTCGTGTTAGAAACGTTTGTTCATTCTCCACAGAAGTCTGCTACGCAATGTGCACGTGAAGTGGGGGTTAGCAGCACAACTGTATGAAGAATTCTGAAAGCTGCAAAATGGAAACTTTACATTCCACGATTACTGCACGCGATTAATGATGACGATCCTGGTCGCCGAATCCAGTTTTGAGAATGGTATCAGGAAACGGTAAACTGATGACGAACAATTTATGACGAAGGTAGTGTGGAGTGACGAGGCACAATTTAAACTTAATGGAACCGTAAATCGGCATAACAGTGTGTACTGCGCATCGGAAATTCCGCGTGTTTATGTGGATAAAGCGGTCAATCTACTAGGAGTTCATGTATGGTGTGGACAATCATCTAGGGGCTTAGTAGGGCCCTTTTTCATTGACGCTACTGTCACTAGAGAAGTGTACCTGTAAATGTTCCGCACATCAATTTTGCCAGGTATACGTGTGCTTTATGGAGCTGATGAAGAGGTTTTCTACCAACAGGACGGTGCGCCACGACACTACCACCTAGCAGTACGAGCTCTCCAGGACGACAATTTTCCGGAGCATTGGATTGGACGAAGAGGGCCCATTGACTTCCCTCCACGGTCGCCAAATCTAACTCCTATGTAGTTTTACTTGTGGGGGAACTGTGAAAGATAATGTCTATCGACGTAAGCCATGCACGCTGGAGGAACTTCGCCAGGAGATTGCAGCTACATATGCAGCGATCTGCTCTGAAACATTGACTGACGTAGTTACAGCGACCGCTCGTCGTTCTGTTACGTGTATAGCCGCCAACGGTGAACATTTTGAACGTTTAAAGTAACCATGTGCAAACCTGAAGGTTGTACAACATGTGTGATTAATTATTAAATGTAAAAGAAACACATAAGTAATACTTGTCATTCCTTAAAGTGTGCATACATTTTTATGGCGGACTCTATATATATATATACAGTATGTTATGACTACACGTGCAGATGTTTCTATCGATGACTGAGGACAGTGTACTGAAGAACATTATATCAGTATTTACTTCATTTGAAGACTAATACACTACTGACCATTAAAATTGATACTCCAAGATGAAATGCAGATGATAAACGGGTATTCATTGGACAAATACATTATTCTACTAGAACTGACATGTCATTACTTTTTCACGCAATTTGGGTGCATAGATCCTAAGAAATCAGTACCCAGAACAACCACCTCCACCTCTGGCCGTAATAACGGCCTTGATACGGCTGGGCATTGATCCAGAGCTTGGATGGCGTGTACAGGTACAGCTGCCCATGCAGCTTCAACACGATACCACAGTTCATCAAGAGTAGTGACTGACGTATTGTGACGAGCCAGTTGCTTGGCCACCATTGACCAGACGTTTTCAATTGGTGAGAGATCTGGAGTATGTGCTGGCCAGGGCAGCAGTCGAACAATTTCTGTATCCAGAAAGGCCCGTGCAGGACCTGCAACATGCGGTCGTGCATTATCCTGCTGAAATGTAGGGTTTCGCAGGGATCGAATGAAGGGAAGAGCTACGGGTCGTAACACATCTGAAATGTAACGTCCACTATTCAAAGTACCGTCAATGCGAACAAGAAGTGGCCGAGACGTGTAACCAATGGCACCCCATACCATCACGCCGGGTGATACGCCAGTATGGCGACGACGAATACACGCTTCCAACGTGCGTTCACCGCGATGTCGCCAAACACGGATGCGACCATCATGATGCTGTAAACAGAACCTCGATTCATCCGAAAAAATGACGTTTTGCCATTCTCGCACCCAGGTACGTCGTTGAGTACACCATCGCAGGCGCTCCTGTCTGTGATGCAGCGTCAAGGGTAACCGCAGCCATGGTCTCCGAGCTGATAGTCCAAGCTGCTCCAAACGTCATCGAAATGTACGTGCAGATGATTGTTGTCTTGCAAACGTCCCCATCTGTTGACTCAGGGATCGAGACGTGGCTGCACGATCCGTTACAGCCATGCGGATAAGATGCCTGTCATCTCGACTGCTAGTGAGACGAGACCGTTGGGAACCAGCACGGCGATCCGTATTACCCTCCTGAACCCACCGATTCCATATTCTCCTAACAGTCATTGGATCTCGACCAACACGAACAGCAATGTCGCGATACGATAAACAGCAATCGCGATAGGCTACAATCCGTTATCAAAGTCGGAAATGTGATGGCACGCATTTCTCCTCCTTACACGATGCATCGCAACAACGTTTCACCAGGCAACGCCGGTCAACTGCTGTTTATGCATGAGAAATCGGCTGGAAACTTTCCTCATGTCAGCACGTTGTAGGTGTCGCCACCGGCGCCAACCTTGTGTGAATGCTCTGAAAAGCTAATCATTTGCATATCACAACATCTTCTTCCTTTCGGTTAAATTTCGCGTCTGTAGCACGTCATCTTCGTGGTGTAGCAATTTTAATGGCCAACAGTGTAATTATAGCTAGCAAAAGATGCATGTTTATAGGTTGATTAGTTGCTGCTTAGCACTAGTGGCATAAGCCATCCATTGAAGTTTATTTTCCCATGGGCAGCAGGTCACGTATTGAAATGTGCATGCACGGACACAAAGCGGGAAGTCTATACTGACAGGCGTCGTCCACTTCCCAGTGCAGTGACGACAATGCAGAAAATATCAGGTAGAAAATTATGGGATGTATTTGCTGAAAGACTGTTGGATGCAGACAAAAAACAACTGACACACTGAAGTGGGTACATATTAAGGTACCAATGATCACAATATTTGTACCCATACCCCTAACACCCTATACTGTATATACAGAAAGAAATGTCCTTTGTGGCGATGCAGCTGGTAATCGGAATTAGGATATGCTGGCGTTTTTCGTAGATTTCCTTTCAATTTATGAAGCTTGTACGGAACCCTGTTTTTCATCACTTTTTCTCCCTGTCCATTCATTAACACAGGCAGTTTGCGTGGCCTTCCACTGTGACCGGGAGAGGGTAGCGTATTCTGGCCAACTCTGCGCTCCTCCCCCCACCTACTACCCCCGCCCACCCCGCCGCCGCCCCCTCAGTATGACAGTCGGCACCCTCTTTTCCATCCTGCAATGGGGGGTGAGGGAGCGCCCACACAGACGGACGCGGCCGCGGCTGCGGCTGCGGCGCTTTCAATTAAACGCGGCGATCATCTTGAGAGATAGCAATCTCCATTACGGCGCTCGCGGGACCGTGAAGTGGGAGATTAGGCTAATAGGCTGGCCTAGGCTATGGGAACACGGCCATATGCAGGTGTAGCCGGCTGCCGGATACCGCAGATGTTCGCCGCCGCGCTGGCAGCTCAGCCGCCGTATAATACGGTGGCACCCGCGAGTCGCTCCATCGGAGGCGCGCCGCGGACCTTGTCGCGTCTGCGAGAGCTCATCAAAGTTGCGCGAGACACGCCCACGCCACGCAGACGTAATGCCGTGCCGGATAAGCCCGCTGAATTCTGTCGGCCCTGCGCAGGTGTGCGACCGACTTCATTTGCGGAGGTATGCAATATTCATAGCGTCTTGTCGAGCCTAGTTTACAACGGAGCGAATGGTGGCGAACGAGCATCTGCAGACAGTTCGACAGTGTTCACAATCATTCTCTTGTACACTGCTCAAAAGAATTACGGGAACATGAATTTGGGCGTCTGCCGTATCCCATTGTGCAATAATGACGACTATGTTCTCAATGGAGAGACGTCTACGGACGTTAAGGGGGGGGGGGGGGGGGGGGTAGGACGTCAAACGGGCCGACTTGGAGCAGGAGAGTCACCACAGTCATAAAGCTTTGTCACCATGACCAGGAAGGATTGAGGACTCACACTCATCGCAGTGGAAGTTCAAAAACGTAGCAAAATATCTTTTTTTTACACGTGAAATTTTATCATTTTTTCACTTATTACTTGCTGCATTTGTTGCTATAGGTACACTTTTCTTCCTAAGTAAGAGAGATTCTTCGATGAATTTTTCATAGCATACAAACAGTAGGTGTATGAAACTCTAAAATTTTCCAAATCTATTAAAAAAAAAACTCGAATTTTTTCTAAACATGAAGTTTAAAATGTAACAGTGCATTCATTTTTTCATAAATTAAATAACTTCTAGAGTTTCATACACTTGTAACTATGGTTTGTATGCTGTGCAAAAGTCGAAGAATCTCTCTTACTTAGGAAGAAAAGTGTACTTACAGTAACAAATGCAGCCCGTAGTAAGTGAAAAAATGATGAAATTTCAGATGTAAAAAAAAAAAGTGTTTTGTCACGTTTTTGAGCTTCCACTGCTATGAGTATGAATCGTGAATTCTTCCTGGTCATGCTGTTAAAGTTTTATGAATTTATCATACAATGTAAGCTTTCACGGCCGGTATTGTCTTCACTTAAAACTTCCGGGCTGATAGGCCGTGGTCGATCCTGACGTTTCGTCTCCGACTGCGGGAGACATCCTCGGAGGTAAAGCGGCGAACAGCAGTTCGCCGCTTTACCTCCGAGGATGTCTCCCGCAGTCGGAGACGAAACGTCAGGAGAGAGTTTTATAGTTCGACCACTGCCTATCTTCCCGGGTTCGATTCCCGGCGGGGTCAGGGATTTTCTCTGCCTCGTGATGACTGGGTGTTGTGTGCTGTCCTTAGGTTAGTTAGGTTTAAGTAGTTCTAAGTTCTAGGGGACTGATAACCATAGATGTTAAGTCCCATAGTGCTCAGAGCCACTGCCTATCAGCCCGGAAGTTTTAAGTGAAGGTTTTATGAATTTATTTGTAAAAGTATAGACAGTGGAAATTGAAATGCTCTGTGGTGCCTCTCCTGCTCCAAGTCGGCCTGTTTGACGTCCTACCCCCCTTAAAGTAACCTCTGCCGTGCCACAGGGGAGTGTTATGGGACCATTACTTTTCACAATATATATAAATGACCTAGTGGATAGTGTCAGAAGTTCCATGCGGCTTTTCGAGGATGATGCTGTAGTATACAGAGCAGTTGCAGCATTAGAAAATTGTAGCGAAATGCAGAAAGATCTGCAGCGGTTGGTGCAGGGAGTGGCAACTGACTCTTAACATAGCCAAATGTAATGTATTGCGAATACGTAGAAAGAAGGATCCTTTATTGTATGATTATATGATTGCGGAACAAACACTGGTAGCAGTTACTTCTGTAAAATATCTGGGAGTATGCGTGCGGAACGATTTGAAGTGGAATGATCATATAAAATTAATTGTTGGTAAGGCGGGCGCCAGGTTGAGATTCATTGGGAGAGTTCCTAGAAAATGTAGTCCATCAACAAAACACTCGTTCGACCTATACTTGAGTATTGCTCATCAGTGTGGGATCCGTACCAGGTCAGGTTGACAGAGGAGATAGAGAAGATCCAAAGAAAAGCGGCGCGTTTCGTCACAGGGTTATTTGGTAAGCGTGACAGCGTTACAGAGATGTTTAGCAAATTCGAGTGGCAGACTCTGCAAGACCGAGCGAGGTGGCGCAGTGGTTAGCACACTGGACTCGCATTCGGGAGGACGACGGTTCAATCCCGTCTCCAGCCATCCTGATTTAGGTTTTCCGTGATTTCCCTAAATCGCTTCAGGCAAATGCCGGGATGGTTCCTTTGAAAGGGCACGGCCGATTTCCTTCCCCATCCTTCCCTCACCCGAGCTTGCGCTCCGTCTCTAATGACCTCGTTGTCGACGGGACGTTAAACACTACGCTCCTCCTCCTCCACTCTGCAAGAGAGGGCGCTCTGCATCGTGGTGTAGCTTGCTGTCCAGGTTTCGAGAGGGTGCGTTTCTGGATGAGGTATCGAATATATTGCTTCCCCCTACTTATATCTCCCGAGGAGATCACGAATGTAAAATTAGAGAGATTCGAGAGCGCACAGAGGCTTTCTGGCAGTCGTTCTTCCCGCGGACCATACGCGACTGGAACAGGAAAGGGAGGTAATGTCAGTGGCACGTAAAGTGCCCTCCGCCACGCACCGTTGGGTGGCTTGTGGAGTATAAATGTAGATGTAGATGTACCAAAACTATATCTTTCAAAAATTAAGTACACAACGGAACATCATTACATCGTCGATCGTTAACATAAAAAAAACTGAAATGTCGGACACGTTGTAAGGTACCATTTATTTGTTAATAAGAGCGCAATTTGCTTTATTTCGAGTTTTTCTATTTTACATGCGTGAAGTGAATGTATCAGCGCTTCGGTACGAACGGAGTAAAGAGTAACTCGTGACAAGAGATACGTAGAGAAGGTACATTTATTCTGACGCGAACCAGGTAACTGTTTTAACTGTTATTAATAAATATTTCTAGAACAGAGGTTACCTTTTGTCCCTCAGACATTAGGAGAACTCTATGGGTCATAAACACTACGTAGGTTGGAATTTAAATAGTGGCAACACTGCTGTGGAGACACTATGCAATGGAATCTACTATTATCGCTGACAGCACACGTTATTGACATACCTACCTTACCTCCGAGCAAATGGACTCGCCCGTCCCACGTCACCGGCATGCGCACAATCGAGGGAAACACAGTCACTTGTGAGCGAGCGGTCTAACGTAACGGTATCACTGTGTTTTCGAAACAGGAACAACGGAGTTGGATCGAGATTGAATGTGCCAGAGGTCGTACAGCACGACAGTGTCATTAAGGTCTTCAACAGGCGTGCGGGGAATCGTCATTGACGTACAGAACAGTGGCACGTTGGGTAAAAGCCTTCAACGAAGATCAGCAAACTGCGGCAGACAAACATCGTGCAGGTCGTCCTAGCGTCCCTGAAGAAGGGGTGCATGCCGTTGCCGCGTTAGTGGACAGTGATCGACGCTATACGATTCGTGAGCTCGCCCGCCAAACGGGATTAGCGCTAACGACTGTGCGTCGCATCCTGAAGGAATGCCTTGGCATGCGAAAAATTGCACCACGATGGGTTCCGCATGAATTGACTGAAATACAGAAATGTATGCGTTACGACGCTGCTCAGACGGACTTGGAGCGCTATAAGAGCGAAGGAGAGGCTTTCATACGCCGTATCGTAATAACACTGGATGAGACATGGGCCACATTGTACGAGCCAAAACTGAATCCAACGAATGGCGCCATTATGGGTCGCCGCGAAAGTCGAAACTGCGTCAGAGCCCCAGTATGATGAAAGTTATGGTGATTCTCGTGTACGACTGTGATGGTGTTATCCTAACGCATTACGTTCCTCCACGGCAGACCGTCAATGCACAGTATTACTGTTCGTTTTTGGAGCATCACCTGCGACCAGCTTTTGCGAAAGAAGCGGCGAAACTTTCTGCGCAACATTATTTTGCACGACAATGCGAGGGCGCATACAGCACAAGCTGTGGCTGCTCTGTTCGGTCGATGGGACTGGGACGCGCTATACTTCACCATACTCCCCGGACCTAAGTCTTTGTGACTTTGATTTGATTCCGAAGATGAAGGAACCATTTCGTGGCATTCGCTTCAGAACTGTTCCAGAGATTCGACAGGCAGTAGACTGCTCCATTCGCACCATCAACAGAACAGGCTCTGCTAACGGTATACTACGCCTTCCACATCGTTGGCAACGGGTTCTACACAACGCTGGTGACTACTTTGAAGGATAGTAACAGGTGCAAACATGTAACTCTTTTGTGTCGGTTGTGAATAAATAGTTACCACTATTTAAGTTCCAACCCTCGTATCGTTCAGTAATTTTAAAATGCCAGAAAACGTTGATATTAAGATGTACGATCTTATACGAACTATACTGTCTGTACGGTCAAGACTGTGCGCGATGGTCGGTATTCGTCGAGAGTATTAGGTAGGCCATGCTCTCATACCGTTAGTTGTTAGCTCATAATCAGTGTGAACAAGTTCATTTTACGGTGTTTCTTAAACAGACGCACCATAGCGGCATCCCGTGTAAAAATTATTTGCACAAAATCTTCTTTCCAGTTTATTATGTAAAACATAGTAATATTGCACTTTCAGAGTCCGATGGCGCTGCTACGGCTCTCCAAGGGGACATAAAACTACGAGAGCATCTGCACATAACATGGGGGAAGAATTCCTATACGGCGGCTCACTAAGTCGCTTCAAGGACGGACTGTCTTAATTATCGAAAAACTCGGGTGGGAAAGCGTGGCCAGTTATACAGTATGCCCCCTTATACCACCAACTACGGACGCATCGGCTAAGCTGAGGCATTTCTGCAGGTTTAGTACGAATAGAGAGTTCTTGCAATGTGCCGGAAACATAGTGGAAACAATCATTCATACCGGACGCTTTTCATTGCACTTTGAGAACTTTATCAATGTACACGGCCTTCGTGAGCGCCTGACATCTTGGTGGTATGCTCCGTGTAAGTCTACGCTGGTCACCCTGTGATATCTGTTCCCATTCCTCAATGGGAGTTCACGAGACTTTTGGAGAGTCTGGGCTGAAACAGGGCGACCACGAGAACGTCTGTCAAGCAAGTCACACATACTCACGATGGGGTTTAGGTCGACACTCAACGCCGGTCATTCCATGACCTCCACGTCCAGGCTTCGCAAGACATCCCTGTTGACGCCCACCTCTAGACACTGGGCTCTGGCGTTAGAAGGAATTCAGGGCTACCACCGTAAGCAGCAGCCGCCACATGGTCCAGCAGGCTCTGTTCGATGTTTTGCCTGGCCGAAAAACGAGAATTGAGGACGACAAGATCTCTATGGCTGTCAACACTGTAGCCTCCCCACAACATCACAGAACTCTGGAAATCAAGATTCCCTGATAAGATAACGCATCAATGTTATGCACTTTAAAAGAAACAATGCAAGGATATGCACTGGCAATCAGCTTTAAATCACCAGTTAAATATCTTTACACCCCCGTACTCAGTTTTGACATAGAGAACACGAATAATGATTGACAAATGATTGCTATGCACGACAAATAACGCTTATTGGAGTATGTACGAACACTGACAGATTCCTCCATTTGTTGCGGGAGAGTGATCTCCACATTCGGTATGGCGAGGCGTGCCGCACTGCTGTATCTCTCAGTAGCCCCTTCCCTGTTCTCGGGGAAAATAGATATTAATGGCTTGCTTGTGCCACTCGTAGATAGAGGTACTACTCAACGTAAAAACGTATCACTTGTAATAACTGTAATTATTAGTGTGCAAATGAAGTATATGCCAACGGCCTTGCCGCAGCGGTAACACCGGTTCATGTTAGATCACCGAAGTTAAAAGCTGTCGGGCTGGGCTAACACTTGGATGGGTGACCATCCGGTCTGCCGAGTGCTTTTGGCAAGTGGGGTTCACTCAACCCTTGTGAGGCAAACTGAGGAGCTACTTGATTGAGAAGTAGCAGCTCCGGTCTCTGACATACGGCCGGGAGAGCGGTGTGCTGACCACACGCTGCTCCATATCCGCATCCAGTCAGGCCAGTCGGCTAAGGATGACACGACGGCCGGTCGGTACCGTTGGGCCTTCATGGCATGTTCGAGCGCAGTTTAGTTTTTAGTTTTAAATGAAGTGGATACTGCTGTGATTTCGTTCAGTACACCGTCCTCAGTTACCAATAGAAAAATCTACACTTAGACCTTGTATTTGGAGGAGTGGTAGATAGCGTTCCGCAAGTTACAAGTTATTTGTGTACAATCTGAAAACGCTTCATCCAAATTACTCAGTGACACTTTAGCACAGTTCTGCACACACTGATTTACTAGCGGCCACAGTAGACTACTGTCAGACCGTTATTGCAGTTCAGATCCTCAATGTCCCGCTGGAGCTATACGAGCTTCCATTTGTGATTCCGAAATCCTTCTGCTTATCAGTTAACGACATGGCAACATTTTGGAAGAAAACTACTACCTCGGGTGTTTCTTCGAGAGGATAAAGCCGAAATGGCACCAGGCGCAGAAGGGGTTGGGGGGGGGGGGGATGGGGAGGTGCATCGGCTCAGCTGGAGAATGCCGAAAGCTGCACCCCACGGCTGGCACATTTCAGCAACGATGAGGTGCTTCTTTTCCTCAAAGGAACCGCCGTTACAAGAAGAGCGTCACTTTTCCGCACTTCTCCTCATGAAGAGGGGGAGGACTCAGAATGAACAAAGAAATGTGGGAACAGAATATGGCGCGAAACAGCGAGTCTTACATTATAAGTTATTAGTGCACGGAGCAATCTGAAGTAATAAAAATTTTTAGAAAAATGGTTCCTGTTAAAGGGAGATGTATATTGTATGAATATTTTATAACAATATCTTTCAACAAAGGGAGATGACCTGACTGGGAGGAGGGAGGAGATTAGTGTTTAACGTCCCGTCGACAACGAGGTCATTAGAGACGGAGCGCAAGCTCGGGTAGGGAAGGAAATCGGCCGTGCCAAGGATCCATCCCGGCATTTGCCTGAAGCGATTAGGGAAATCACGGAAAACCTAAATCAGGATGGCCGGAGACGAGACCTGACTGGTGGAGTGTGATCTGGTGAATGCCGGTTGGCTCAATTCAAAACCGCGCAAAGGCCCATCTGATGTACATGTACCAAAAAAATGGTTAAAATTTCAGAAAAACAGTGTGATCTCTTCACGAGAAAAAGCCTCAGAAATTGAGCAACTCCATAACACCTTGGTCCACCTCTGGTCCTTAAGCAAGCAGTTGATGGATATCGTGTCAAATTCTGTCCAGTTCGCGTTCGATTATAGAAACACGAGCTGGTAGGGCCTGCTCATAATGCTACAAATTTTCTCAATTAGGGAGAGACCAGGGGTCCTTATTGGCCAAGCAAGCACGAAGACAGCCAATAGAAGATCTCACCAAGCGGGCATTACCTTCATGAAAGAAGGGAAGCAAAAAGGGGCGTGGAATATCGTCGACGTATCGCTATGTCGTACGAGTGCTACAGATGACAAACTAAGGGTCCTGTTATGAAATGAAATGACACCCCAGAACATCACTACTCGTTGCCGGGCCGCAAGTCGGGCGACAGTCAGTTTTGTATTCCATCGCAGTCCGAGGCTTCTCCAGTCACGCCTGAGGCTTAGAATCTGACTGACTGGAATATAATAGTCTTCAGTGGTGCGTTCCGCTTCGAACCCAGCCCTCACGACTAGCGAAGGAGTCTCTGGAGCCGCCTGGACAGCGGTGGTATTCCAACTTGACTGTCGTCTGCCATACAGCCCGACAACCGGTAGTGATGGCCTTGGTTGCCATTTCTTTTCATAGCAGACCCCTTTGTTTGTTATCCACAGCACTCTTAGAGCTGAGCGGTACGTCGACGATATTCTACGTCCTGTTTTGTAGCCTTTCTTATCAAACCGTCCTGGGCTTACATTTCAGGAAGTTACGCCCGCTCGCATACTGCGAGAGTTTCTAGTGCTTGTCTTCGTGCTTGCCAAACCCTACCTTGACCACCAAGATGGCAGGTCCTCTCCCCAATTGAGAACGTATGTAACATTATGGGCAGGGCCTTCCATCCAGCTTGGGATTTTGACGATCTAATGTGAGCCGGTCAGAATTTGACACTATACCTCTCAGAAAGAGATCGAACAATTATATTAACCAATGCCAAACCGAATAACTGCTTGTATAAGCTTTGTCTCTTGAATAAATCTTCTTTCTGAAATTGTAACCACTTGTTTTTCTGTACATTTACATCACGTCTAGAGATCTCCGTCCAATTCCAACAATTTCCTTTTTTCCCCTAAAGTGTAAATATTAATTGCAGTTGTAATAAAATTTACTGCACCAAGAATTGATGATACACCTGCTAAGTGTAATGAAAAAATGGCTAGATTTACAGATGCATCCCCATGTGCAATAGCTCCTGCCAGAGGGGGGTAAACTGTCTTCTAAAGTTGCCTCCTTCTCGACTGCCATCTGAAGCAGGAAGGAAGGTCGTGGCCTAGGTGCTCCACACATTAGCTGAGTACAGCCACGGATGCCTGAAAACCCGCATGGAAATCCGGTAGGACGCATGAACGAGTACCTGGCCGTATATGTGTAGATAGTCTGCTGACATTTATTTACCGTTTTCTAAGATACACTATGTGATCAAAAGCATCCGGACACCTGTCTGAAAATGACTTACAAGTTCGTGGTATCCTCCATCGGTAACGCTGGAAGGTTTCTTGCGGAATGGCAGCCCATTCTTCACGGAGTGCTGCACTGAGGAGATGTATCGGTCGGTGAGGCCTGGCACGGTCGGCATTCCAAAACATCCCAAAGGTGATCTACAGGATTCAGGACAGGACTCTGTGCAGGCCAGTCCATTACAGGGATGTTACTGTCGTGTAACCACTTAGCCACAGGCAGTGCACTATGAACAGATGCTCGATCGTGTTGTAAGATGCAATCGCCGTCCAGGAATTTCTCTTCAGCAGTGGGAAGCAAGAAGGTGCTTAAAACATCAATGTATGGGCAGGGCTGTGATTGTGCCAGGCAAAACAACAAGGGATGCAAGCCACCTCCATGAAAAACACGACCACACCATAACACCACCGCCTCCGAATTTTACTGTTGGCACTGCACACGGTGGCGAATCCGAATTTTACTGTTGGCACTACACACGGCGGCAGTTGACGTTCACCAGGCATTCGCGGTACCCACACCCTACCGTCGGATCGCCACACTGTGTACTCCACACAATGTTTTTCCACTGTTCAATAGTCCAATATTTACGCTCCTTACACCAAGCGAGGCGTCGTTTGGCATTTACCGGCGTAATGTGTGGCTTATGAACAGCCACTCGATCATGAAATCCAAGTTTTCTCACCTCCCGCCTAACTGTTATAGTACTGGCAGTGGATCCTGATGCAGTTTGGCATTCCTGTGTGATGGTCTGCCTATTATACATTACGACTCTCAGCCGTCGGTGGTCTCTGTCAGCCAACAGACGAGGTACCCTTTTCTGCTGTACGTGTCGGTTCACGTTTCCATTTCACTGTCACATTGGAAACAGTGGACCTAGGGATGTTTAAGAGTGTGGAAATCTGGCGTACAGAGGTATGACAGAGGAGATACCCAATCACCTTGCCACGTTCGAAGTCCGTGAGTTCCGCAGAGCGCCCCATTCTGCTCTCTCACGATGTCTAATGACTACTGAGGGCGCTGATATGGAGTACCTGTCACTAAGTGGCAGCACAATGCACCTAATATGAAAAACGTATGTTTTTGGGGCTGTCCGCTTACTTTTGATCACGTAGTGTACATCAGCTTCCGAACCCTACTCCTAAGTCTACAGTGAAAGCGTACAAAAGAAACTGCCACGTAGCGCAGCACAGCGGGACGACGGACAGGCAGGCAAGCAAGACACCTTTAGTCTGCTTGGGTTTGGCACAGCTCGGCTTGGGTGAGAGTAGAGCAACCAGGCAGTCTGAGAGCGTGCGGAAGCTTGCCTGCCTGGCTAACTAACAGGGAAACATGGGCAGGTTAAACGCAGAATGAGTACATCTCTGCCTGTAACCCAGGTATAGGAGCTTTGGTCAAACGGAATTATATGGTTGTGGGGACCTTTTCAAGTCGCAGACAACTATGACGCATATATGCGGACTGAAGAGACGAATGAAAATTAATACCAAGGCTGGGATTCGAACGCAGATCGCCTGTTTACTAGACAGATGCTCTAACGACTACGCCACCCTGGCACAGCAGCTTTGCGCACCTGCGTGGAATACCCTAGCACGGCTCCATTCTCAATCTAAGTTCCCAAATTTTCATTCGTCGCTTCACTCTGTATATAACTTCAAAGACGTTTGAGACTTGAAAATGTCTTTGGAACCATACAGTTTCGTTTGACAGAGATAAGTACTAGGAGCTCTTTTCTGAAGTTGTTGCTCTGGAGTGTAGCCTTGTGCGCAAGTGAAACATGGTCGATAAGTGTTTCAGACAAGAAGAGAACAGAAGATTTCATATGTGGTCCTCCAGAAGAATGGTGAAGATTTGATGGATAGTTTGACTAACAAATAGGGAGATACTGAATCGAAATGAGGAGAAAAGAAATTTATGCCAAAGCTTGGCTGAAAGGAGGTGTCGGCTGATAGGACACATCCTGAGGTATCAAGGAATAGTTAGTTTGGTAATGGAGGGAATTTGGGGGGAGAGGGGGGTGTAGAAAAGGGCCAAGGCTTCAATAAATACAGTAAGCAGGTTGAAATGGATGTAAGTTGCGGTAGTTATACAGAGACGTACTAGCACGGAGAGCTGCATCAAACCAGTCTTCAGACTGAAGACAATAACAACAACTATCTTTTATGGTCACCGATACCTGTGTCAGCCCCACCTAGCAGCGTTCGCCCTTGAGTATGCTGGGAAGCACGCCCGCAGCGCGGCACGGCGACACTCCGCCTACCCGCAAGGTGTGTGGCTGAGGGTTCTCTGACCGAAGCTGGCCCGCGTCCCTCGACGGCCTGGGGTGACAGCGGCGGGCAATCCAATAACCGCGTCCCAGGAGAATCGGACTAACACGCCATCATGCGCCTCTTACACTTTTTTATCCGCTATCGCACCGCCCCGTATCGTTTCCCCGGACACCGAATTTCTGTCTGTCCACCACGCCGCCGTAGCGGCCAGATAAAAGCCTATATCGCGTCCCGCGTCAACGATCGTTCCAGTCTGGGCGTCCTCGCCGCAAAAAAAGCAATGGCAATGTCGCCTCGATAATGTCGCTATGATTTAAGAAAATAGAGTCTGAAGATAAGGCGGAAACTGCGCACAGATGACACACATGCCCACTGGTGGCAGATAACAGGATTTTCCATCGTATCGTATGAATGAGGAATTGTTTGTCGGTGATTATGTATTACTGGGTAACGAAAGAAATTTTAAAAATGAATTCCAAGACGCTTTTTGTAGTTACTGTTCTACTCCTCGGCCAGAAGTCCTTTTTTATGTAGTTCTCTGCGCTAGCCCAACTTGTGTCAGCTTTTTTCGTATCTGTATATCTTTTGCGTCCAAACATCTGTTTGAATCTGCCTATCGTAATCAATCCTTGGTCTCCAGAATGAGATTTTCACTCTGCAGCGGAGTGTGCGCTGATATGAAACTTCCTGGCAGATTAAAACTGTGTGCCCGACCGAGACTCGAACTCGGGACCTTTGCCTTTCGCGGGCAAGTGCTCTACCATCTGAGCTACCGAAGCACGACTCACGCCCAGTACTCACAGCTTTACTTCTGCCAGTATATCCTACCTTCCAAACTTTACAGAAGCTCTCCTGCGAACCTTGCAGAAGGTTCGCAGGAGAGCTTCTGTAAAGTTTGGAAGGTAGGAGACGAGATACTGGCAGAAGTAAAGCTGTGAGTACTGGGCGTGAGTCGTGCTTCGGTAGCTCAGATGGTAGAGCACTTGCCCGCGAAAGGCAAAGGTCCCGAGTTCGAGTCTCGGTCGGGCACACAGTTTTAATCTGCCAGGAAGTTTCACAATCCTTGGTCTGTTTCTACAATTTCTACTTTCACACTTCTCTCCAGTTACAATATTGTTTAATGCTCGCTAACCTAATGCTGCCCATCCATTTTTCCCTGATTTTAGTCAAGTTCTGTTCTCCTCAGTTCGATGCAGTACTATTATAAACATAAAAGACTAAATGGATAACATCGAGGGCTCCAAGCGGTTGTTCGCAGGTGATGTTGTATACAGAGAAGTCACAACGCTAGGAAATTGGGACGAAATGCAGGAAGATCTTGATAGCTTCGACGCTTGGGTTAGTACAGTGACTAGCAACTGACCTTCAGTACAAACGAATGTAAGGTATTGTACATAAATTGGCGGAAACAACAGTGTAATACGTCAGGAAGAATATTCTCTGAGTGCGAGTATAAGTAATTGTTTCGTTGGATGTTGCAGTTAGAAGCGCTTGCATGCACACTATTATCTCTACTGCCCTTCGAATGTTCAACTAATTCTCGCTCATTATGGAATATGACTTTAAGGATTGTCTTCTATTGGAAGAGGCCATACTTTGTTAGTCGTGCCGAACGCTGCCATTCTATATCCTATCAAAACTGTGCTGGCACAACCACAACTGGGCTTCATTAACTACTAGTTGAGCACCTGGCATTGCCAGGATATGTTTTCATTCCAGTCTTCTACTATTTTATCTCTTCGTTCCCCCTCTCTCCGTTCAATTGCTCCTTCCCTCTTTCTCTGTCCACATCATTGTCCCTCCTCCATCTGCTCCCTCTCTCTGTCTTTCTCTCTGTCGGTATCCACCTCTTCTCTCTCTCGTCATCTCCTACTCTTATCTTTCTCTGTCCATTTCCTCTTCCTCTCTCCCTGTCTAACTCTTCCTCCATCTCATCCTATCCTCTCTCTCTCTCTGTCCGTTTACTCTCCCTCTCTCTGTGTACATCTCTTCTTCCCCTGTCTCCTTCTGTGCACCTCCTCCATTCCCTCTTTCTATCACTCTTCTCTTCCCCCTCTTACTATCCATCTCCTCCTCTTCCTCCTACTTCTCTCTGTGTCTTCCCTCCTCTTTCGCCGGCCGAGGTGGCCGAGCGGTTCTAGGCGCTGCAGTCTGGAACCGCGCGACCGCTACGGTCGCAGGTTCGAACCGTGCCTCGGGCATGGATGTGTGTGATGTCCTTAGTTAGGTTTAAGTAGTTGAATTCTAGGGGACTGATGACCTCAGAAGTTAATTCCCATAGTGCTCAGAGCCATTTGAACCTCCTCTTTTCTCCTCTGTCCATTTCCTGCTCTCCTCTCTCTTCGTCCATTTGACTACCTGTCCATTTCCCCTCCCCCCACTCTCTGTTCATCTCCTCTTCACCCCAGTATACGATTGGGCCTTCAAGATATGTTGCAATGGAGCTTAGTTTTCGTTTTAATGTCTAATCACACGACTATACTTGTCACTGTACGGCAGTCTCACAATATTGTTGTTACGTTCCGAAGAAGTTACATTTTTTCACCAAAGAGCTTAAAGCGAAAGTCTTATAACAGAATCATAGCAAACAGAAGATTGATTAAGACGATTCCTGTGTTATTGTAGTAACGGTAACAATGATGATTCTTTGTAATCGTGCATATCACAACAGGAGACACTGATTAAACCACATGCTTCACAATTCCACTGTCAAATTCTGTGTAATATAACAACACTTCAATGTGAGATTGACGTACAGTGGCAAGTATATTCTGAATTTTTGCGGCAGTTTGCAGCACACATACAGTTCTTCTTCACCTCTAACTACTTTTATTATCTTTGAACTATCAGTTATGTAGCAACTATAAGTTCTGAGGCCAAGTCATTTAATTATTAACAATGCATGTCACAGACGAACGTCTGGGTAGGCACAGATGCTGCTGCAAGAAATTGCCAATGCTTACCAGTGACAACAACCATGTAAAAGATACCTTCCTACTGACGATGATGGTTAACCCTCGAAACACGTAGTGGATAACATAAAGCCTCATGACCAAATCAGAATTATCTGTTTTTCCTTCTAATTAGCAGCTTCTGCCCTCGCCACATAATCCATTATAAATGTAATTGAAACTAGTAAACGAATAACGAACATGAAACAGAAGACCCCCACAGTACCTTTCGACAGTCCATCGACAAAGTGCCCTCCATTAGTTCGTGTGTAGTAGTAGGAGCAGTCACGACATGCAAAGTTACGCTATCTCGCGTCAACAGTTGAGTGGCGTTGCACGTGCTATGAAAGGTACCCTCTGCCATGCACTTCACAGTGAAACTTCCTGGAAGATTAAAACTCTGTGTCGCAATGGGACTCGAATCTGGGCGGTCTGCAGGAGAACTTTTCTGAAGTTCATAAGGCAGTAGTCGCGCTGGTGGAAGTAAAGCTGTGTGGAGGAGTCGAGAGTAGTCCTTAGGTAGTTCAGTCGATGGAGCAGTTTCCCGGGAAACTGGAACGTCCCAGGTTCGAGTCCCGAGCCATCAAAAAGATTTAAACTGTCAGATACTTTCAAGCAAGCATACACTCGGTTGCAGAGTTGCCCTTGACAGCTTCTCTGTCTCAGTCGCGTGGACTGCACTACACATTTAAACTACTTCATATTGCGATAGAGATTAAGTATAAATTGACGTTAAGAAGTGGCGATCGTTACTGTTATCTAAATAAAAGGAGACATATTTTGTCAATATTTTCTGTATTTATTTTCTAATTCGTTGGATATGCGTGGAATAATCATATGTGTATGTAATTTCAAATCTTTAGCAAAAAAAAATTTGCATCCATGTCTTTTCAATAATATAAAAGGACGTACATTTCATATAGCAACGATATGTGTTGATCTTCCGGGTATCAAAATAATTTATGATCAAAATCACAGGGTGGTCAGAAACAGTCTGAAAAGCTTGTAGCGGTGTTGCGGGGTACGTTGAGATGAGAAATAACTTGTGGTGTCACCGCCAGACACCACACTTGCTAGGTGGTAGCTTAAATCGGCCGCGGTCCATTAGTACATGTCGGACCCGCGTGTCGCCACTGTCAGGATCGCAGATCGAGCGCCACCACACGGCAGGTCTCGAGAGACGGACTAGCACTCGCCCCAGTTGTACGACGACTTTGCTAGCGACTACACTGACGAAGCCTTTCTCTCATTTGCCGAGAGACAGTTAGAATAGCCTTCAGCTAAGTCCATGGCTACGACCTAGCAAGGCGCCATTAGCCTTAGCTTGTATCTAAAGAGTCTCACTTGTATCGCCACAATCTCCAGATGTCTCATCAAGAACGATGTATACAAGAATGGATTAAAAGTTAAGTATTCAAGGAGCTACGTACTTTTCTTTATAGCATTAATTACGTATCCTGTTTCAGACCTCACTCCATCCTTCGTGAGTTAGCGCGTGCATCTTGGCCGCCTCTTTCAATCAGTGTGCGTAGTGTTGGCAAGTCTGCCGGCACTACATAACTATTAATAAATAATTCGATATGTTGCGCCGTTTCCGAGTAAATTGAAGTAAGTCAATCAAGCAGTTGTGTCTGCAAATTTGAGAGGACCACGAGAGATGGTGTAGCCAAACGTGTTCTTAGTTTGTTTCCTGAAACCGAACAAGAGAGTGATACAAAAATTGGACAGAGGCGGTAGTTAGGATCGAACCTGAGCCAAAGGCTAAGGAGTCTCGGGCGTTATGATCTACTCAGAGTACAATTAACACTAACAGTACTTAGCGACGCGCCGCTAATACAGTCACAGGTTTGAATCCTGCCTCGGGCATGGATGTGTGTAATGTTCTTAGGTTAGTTACGTTTAAGTAGTTATAAGTCTTACTATCAATTATTTTTCTATATTGCTTCCTAGGCGTGCATAAATTATTTTATGACATTACACTAACCGAACTTTCGCGCCGGCCGAAGTGGACGAGCAGTTCTAGGCGCTACAGTCTGGAGCCGCGCGGCCGCTACGGTCGCAGGTTCGAATCCTGCTTCGGGCATGGATGTGTGTGATGTCCTTAGGTTAGTTAGGTTTAAGTAGTTCTAAGTTCTAGGGGACTGATGACCTCAGAAGTTAAGTCCTATAGTGCTCAGAGCCATTTGAACCATTAACCTACCTTTCATCTTAGCTACTAATAGAATTCTGGTTCAAATGGTATGGAGTGTAGCCATGTATGGAAGTGAAACGTGGACGTTGAATAGTTTGGACAAGAGGAGAATAGAAGCTTTCGAAATGTGGTGCTACAGAAGACTAGTGAAGATTAGGTGGGTAGATCACATAACTAATGAGGAGGTATTGAACAGAATTGGAGAGAAGAGGAGTTTGTGGCACAACTTAACAAGAAGAAGGACCGGTTGGTAGGACATGTTCTGAGGCATCAAGGGATCACCAATTTAGTATTGGAGTGCAGCGTGGAGGGTAAAAATCGTAGAGGGAGACCAAGAGATGAATACAGTATGCAGATTCAGAAGGATGTAGGCTGCAGTAGGTACCGGGAGATGAAGAAGCTTACACAGGATAGAGTAGCATGGAGAGCTGCATCAAACCAGTCTCAGCGAGCTCGAACGTGAATCGGCGTAATGCCGCATGTAATGAGGATAATGGACATGGGCTCTACATTCATATTGTGTGGATAAGTTGAGAATTTGGGTCTAACGGGGGGCATGGTAGAGTAGTCCGTGCAGTCGCGATGACTGCTGTGTCCAGGTGGCTCAATGGACAAGGCACCTACCTGGCAAGCAGAAGAACCAGCTTCTAATCCAGGTCTGGCACAAATTTTCAATTTGCCCCATTGATTTAAATCAATGCCCGCTCGCATCCGATGTGTGTAATTCCTTTATTTCTTAATTCGTAAGTTAATTGTGGTTCTTGAAACTTGCTAAGTACGATCTGGCAGCATAGTTCACACCATCTTCAATTATCTGCTAGCTCAGTAATTTCGAGCCATTCTCCCACCTGTCAAAGAAATCCGTCATAATTCGTCTTGTCCTGTTACCAGTATATACAGGGTGTCCAGCGAAGGAGTCTCTGATTTCAGAATTAAATAGCTCGAAAACTAAGGTCGATAGACGAGTGAAATAAGCGGTATGTTTATTGTGAAAGCTGTAAGAATTTTACGCAGAAGTTTTACAAAAGCTTTCACATAGTTCGAGAAGCTGCTGAGAAATGACGCTGTAATCGCAGTACATACTATCTATAGTGCGCCGCAGCTCGGAGCGATCAGTTCCACCGTTGAAACGTGAAAGAAGGTCAGCGTACCGATGGTAAAGGTTGAAGTTATGGATTCCATTGAACGTAATTTTCTAGTACTAGAACGCTACAAGTTAGAACACAGTCCTACAGCAACAAGACGAAGTTTTCCAACATGATTCAATGTTCCACTATGACCCGATACGAAAACCATCGGTAAGCTGTTCGACAGCTGAGCTAGCGGGGAATGTTGCCCACAGGCAGACCGTAGTTATTCTTGAAAATTTCGCCACGGTTTCTGGGGTTATTCAGTTAATTCTAATGAAATCCGCCCGAATAACTGTCGTAGAGACGGGCTTGAAGTGTTCCAGCAAACAGAAAATTCTGAGACAGACCTTCCACATCTTTCCATTCAAAATCCAAAGCCACCAGACCATATCTACGAGAGCTGTACGACAGAGGGCCGACTTTGCGAAGCAGATTCTCGTAATGATTGATAATGAAGGATTGATGCTGACTGCATCTGTTCACAGATGAAGCACACTTCCACCGGAACAGGGATACGTGAATGAACAAAACTGGCGATTTTGGGGCTCCGAAAATCCCCATTTGTGTGAGTTATTGTTCGGACAGCGGTATGTAGCAAAGGCACTGTATGGCCTTATTTCGTGCCAGGAACAATCAATAATGAACGTTACGTTCCGTTTCCGGAAAATTTGTCACCGTGGGCAGCGCTGAAGGCTCGACCAAGCAGCGAATGGTTCATGGAAGACGCAGCCTGACCGCATAGCACCAAACGGGTGTTTCGTTTTCTTGAGGAATATTTCGGGAATGAAGCCATTGCGTTGGATTATTGTAAATTTATTGGTGCAGGCATGGATTGGCCTTCGTTTTCACCCGACATGTCTCCCTGTGACTACTTTTTGTGGAGGGCACTGAAAGATACTATCTACTGTAGCCATCTCACCACGCTGGACGAGCTTGAATCTATTATCTGTGTCGCATCAGAATTCATTTCCGTTGAAACAACACAGGATGTGATGGCAAATTCATTGTTCGTTTGCACCACCTCCGTAATGCGAGTGGTGGACATTTCGAAAAGACTCTTATGTGATTGCAAAGACTTCTTGCTGGAGATGAGTTTAACTACGTACGCTGATACATTAGGAGCTGCACAGCGTACAGCACTATTTGTCAGCAGCTATTCAAACTATTTCGAAACTTCTTTGTAAAATTCTTAGAGCTTCCACAATAAACGTACCTTTCCTTGAACTCGTCTGCCGATCATAGTTTCTGACATACTTCATTTCGAAATCGGTGACGCCTTCGTTGGACACCCTGCATATGTTGCACATGTACATGCTTCCTAATTTAATTACATTAGCCAGAAAAATTAATATCAATGTAAAACAGAAGACAGTTGAACCACATGGCGTTTATTGGACTGATTAGAGGTTCGATTCGCGAGAGTGGCATAAAAAGTAATCGTTATGAACACTCTACTCCTGGAATTTGTAAGGCTACTTGTAATAGGAAGTGATAATGTGCGTGTGTATCCTGCGTGCTGCGCCTAAACAAGGGAGAACATTGTGTAAAAGTGGAATTAATGCGAGCACTGTTGCGGAAAGAAAGAACACTTACGAGAAGTTGTGCTAGCGCATAGTACGTCGAATTTAGTGTAATTTGCGATCATTAAATGCGGATCAGTCCGTAATCTAATAACAAAATTACAAGAAACTGAGGCTGTTGTTCAGGCCGTAGAAACTTCGAAGGCTGAATTTTATAAGAGTAGCAAAGAAGGTGTCAGTTCAGCGCAGACTTAGAAGCGTTTGAATAAGCAGCTTTGACAAAAGTACCTAGGTGGGAAGAAATACAGAATGTGACGCATGTGCTGTTTACACAAGGATTTTTTAGCAGCGACCAAGATACGGACGTATTTGATGAGTTTTCCCTTATTTCCAACTACGCCACAGGTGAAAAAAATATCAAGCTGGAACGCTAAAAATGTTGCTACTGAAGGCCGTTGTGTGGAGCTGTTCACACATTTCCGTGACAATAATGTGAACTTTACAAAATTTTGTATAATTATTGAATATGTTTTATATTTGCCTGGAAGTAACGCAATGTCGAAAGGGTTTTTCTCTCGTGAATAAAATATGGACAAGTGACAAAACGCAGCTAAGAGTCGCAGTTTAGAGAGCCATTTTGATTACCCAGATTAACATCAACAAATCATGTGATAAGCTCCAGTGCTACAAGAAAACTAGACGCGACATTTTGAAACTGATTTCGTCTGCCGACAAATATAAAACAAATGCGTCTGCACCTGCAATCTGATGTTGATGAATTGAAATTACACATAATTAATACATTGTCATCACGTCCTCGTTTTTGGATAAATTAAAAATAGTAAAATAAGCTTTTTTCCTAAATTCTGCAAGCGTCACGCTATGACCAAAAAAAAAAAAAAAATGGTCACATTAGGCACCACTGACATGTTGCAGTCCAGCTCAATCTGTTGGCCAGTTTTGGCACTCGTCGTTAGTTTCAATAAAACCCACTGCATTTCAGACATGTGTTAATTTCTACTTCTCTAGCTACATTATTCCGTGAATTACTGCATTTTCAAATGTTAACGGAATTTTGGATCACCCTGTATATCAAGCAGAACTAGGGAGCAGGCGGTAACACTTGTTGTTTATATTAATTCTTTTGGTTGTATTGTTTTGATTGCAAGAAATTATATTTAAAAAACCTGAAACTCAGAAATGATGGTAAAATAAAATACCCAAATACGGCCCTTATTTCGTTATCACCTGTAAATTCAACAAAACGTCGGAAAAAGTTATGTACAGTACATGCTTCATTACACAACCAAGTAGGTTTACTATCTGTGCTAAGGTCAACTTAATGAAAAACATCAAAAGTAATGGTAATGCAAAAAAGTGGCTTACTTTTATTTATTAGAAAAGTGATGCAAATATGGCCCCTATGTATTAAAGGCAAGTCAAATCGTTAAACACTTAAGAACTTGCAACGAAACACAAGAGTATTAACATTTACGTTTCAACAAAGTGTGTAAATAAATGTAGTTTTATGTGAAATTCGTCATTTTCATTTTTCGTGTACGCACCGAATACGTTTTCGTCCTCTGTTGTGCGAATACAGCTTACTGCAGACTGGGCGTTTTGCATCTTCACCGTCGTCAGTTTTGTCATCAACATTTACGTCGTCAGAATTTGAATCAAAACCTATTTCAGCATCAGACTCTTATGAGGGTTCAGAGAAAGAAACTTTTCCGCCTTCGGTTTTCACAACCTATCTTCTTTCTTGCAGCTGACTCCTCCTTACAGTATTATTTTTGTGAGGTGAACCTCCGATGGTAGCTGAACCTCGCCGGGTGGACGTGTTTGGTTCGATGGCAGGCACTAGTCTAATTAGGTGATATGCATTATCAACCTCAGGAGCAGGTCCGGCCGCATAAAATGTTCATCGAAGATATTTTCATCCAAGGTCAAAATTCCCGTGTATCTAAACCCACTGACGCCGTTGACATATTTGCAACGCTTGTGTAAGCGCGACTGAACGCAGCACCTATTGATAGTGAGTAACAATCCCGTTTTCATGTACATTCATTTCCCAATTTCAAAAATGGTTCAAATGGCTCTGAGCACTATGCGACTCAACTTCTGAGGTCATCAGTCGCCTAGAACTTAGAACTAATTAAACCGAACTAACCTAAGGACATCACACACATCCATGCCCGAGGCAGGATTCGAACCTGCGACCGTAGCGGTCACGCGGTTCCAGACTGAAGCGCCTTTAACCGCACGGCCACACCGGCCGGCCCTTTCCCAATTTCTTGGGCATAGCATGACTTTAGTGAGAACAAAAGATACGTCCAATGGTTACATGTTATTAGTGCAGTGAGGAGGCGCACAAACTGTGGAAACACCATTGTCTCGGACAAGTTGAATAATGTCGATGTTACGGGTGTGTGTCACGGAGTCATCTAAAATCAGGAGCACTGGATTGTGAAGTGCGTCCAGCTATGTCCACCCATAAGGATGAGCTGCTGAGAATGTACCTGGAGGAGTTTCGTCGAGTAATTCAGCCCTGAGGTTCCTGCGTGGAAAAATAATCATGGGCGGAATAACCTGTCCGAATGCCGACACGGGGCGTTTAAAGAGTCAAGAGAGAACCATCTTGAGCAGAAGACAATCAGTCAACTTGACGTTTGCCCATCAGAACAACAACTTTTCTGCATTTATGGTGAACTATCGTCAAGCCCGTTTGATCAACGTTGCAGATTTTCCCAGGGATTACGCCTTATTGCCTCCAGTTCCACTTTGAGTATCGTAAAAATGTTGTGCACGTTCTCCTTTGAGAATCCCTGGGTTCTAGCTTTACAGAGCACTTGCAGTGTTGTGAAAGAGATATTAGGATGACTTTCCATGAACAGTTGCAACCTTTCTTGCCTGTGAGACCTTACTGGAACTTAAAAGGATGCTAAATATTGTTTATAATGGTTAGCTAAAAAGCCATATGGTTTACGTAGGTAGATGGTAAATTCCCAAGGGACCAAACCGCTGAGGTCATCGGTCTCTAAGCTTACACACTACTTAATCGAACTTTAACTTACGCTAAGGACAACACACACACCCATGCCCGAGGTAGGACTCGAATCTCCGACGGGGGGAGCCGCCCGAGCCGTCGCAAGACGCCTCAGACCCCGCGGCTACACCGCGCGGCCGTTTAGGTCATTGGCATCTAAAATATAATAGTTTTGTTCCATTGCTTTACAGTATTCTACGAGCTGAGCTCTCTATCTTGCAAGGTAAAATATTTTTACGACCTAGAGCAACATTCAGAACGTTGTAACTTCAGCGTTTGCCTGCACCGCAGATGGCGCGTGGTTGCCAAAGCAACACTTTATCTAGAATATACTCAGCAAATCCAGGATAAAGCAAAGAATGCGCACTTTCTGTTATTAAAAAGCTGGTTTTCTAGTACTTACTTCACATAGTGAAGCACATTGTTTAAGTACAAGGTCTCAAAAAGTCAACTTTGCTCTGAGAAGAAAACACAAGATTCCTGATTGTCACACAAAGGTTATTCTTTCACGTACTCCAAGTGACTGACCAGCTCTCTGTGAAGAAGTTCGTGCGAATATGAAATGAGAACGCCATTTGTGGGACGGTTTAGATAGTGTTGCCGTATTGCGTAAGTGGGCATATTTGCAAATGTTAAAAACGATTTCTCTTTGTAAGTTTCGTCACACGTTTTCAAAAATCGATGCTTTATGCTGTGTCAAGACGCACGGGTTACACCCTTACTAGTGCTGAGCATTCTACACGATAATAATAACACCTGGTGGTTACTGTAAATATACGTGTACGATGTATTAAGGGAAAAAATATGTTGTAGATGAGTCGCGAACGTCGACGAAAAAACAGGTGGTGAGCGCACGCGACTTCAGCGATGAACAACTCGCCTTCGCTGGGTCCAGAGGCGCAGTAGCCGGCCGCTGTCGCAGAGAACCGACAGCAGCAACGAATAATTAATTAACTGTCCCAAATTGGCGTAGCGCTGCGTGTTTGTTCGTTTTAAATGGTTCCTATGGTATGATATAAAGTGTTAGTTACAATGAAGACCTCTCACCGACTAAGTGGATATATCGGTGTGTGTCTAGGTCCGATAGTAGAGCGACCCACTGCGTGGTGTAGTGAGGCACCGCAGCTGGCGGTTAAGGCTTGGGAGAGGGAAAGGAGTTTGGATTGGTAGTACCAGTTGTAAGTAGCGTGAATAAAAGGGACGCTATGTGCCAGAAGCATGAAGCGCCCTTTGAATGTATCCTGATAGCTAAAAGAGCCACGCGCACTTTGAATAAGAAAATGCTACTTGACACTGAAATCAATATAAAAGGTAGGGTCGCCACCAACTCTAGCCACACGACAAAGAAGAAGTAGCACTGAGTCGGAAAATTACTTAATTTATTAATAAGAAAAACTCACAAAAGAACATTCATTGTAACATCATTGATAAAGAATGGGATGTAGTTATTAATATGATCCAGGCATTCTTCCCGTGAATCAAATATTGAGTAAAGTAAAGAGGGCGTGAACACCATGCGTAAGTGCAGCCTGCAGCAAGATTCGTGAAAACACGATCTATTCCAGAGCACTTGTTTCAGATAAAAAAAAGTGACACTAATCACTACACCTGTGCACATGGAAACGCTATAGGTGGGCCAACAAGGAAAACTACAAGGTAAATGGCGAAGGTAACGGCGACGTAACATCGGTACACAAGATAAGATTGAAGGCAAAATTATTTATTCCTTAAAACATTGATGTAGTGCATCTATAGACTGCTATTGCATGCTAACTATGTACAATTGCTTGTGAAATACTATACGTTTCATAACAGACTCGCGTGCCCACTCGGTCCGCGGAGACAATTTCTATGGACCGTGGTCAAATTTTAATCACATGAGACAAAGAAAATTCACAAATACACAAAAATTACCAAGATCCGGAAAAGATTAGAAGCATACACACACAGTTGTAGGCACATAAACATTCACACTGAACCGAGGGCACTTCAACATATGCAACTCCTTTGTGCTGCGTTCCTCTCACGGATCAAAGTCAAGACTGCATTGGGAATCAAACTGAAAGTCTACAAAAGCCTTGCATTCCCTGCTGCAACCCAGCAAATAAATCTTTATAAGACGAAATTCGAGACCAAAAGCTAAAAGCTCCCCTCTCTATGCGACAACGCGCCACGCGGTCAGTCCAACTCACCCTTCTTCGGCTGGAGCACAGCTGTGTACGCTTCCCGTACCGGCGGCAGACTGCCTCCCGTTTCTCCAGCCTCTTCCACGCTCCGCGTGGACCGGAAAACCCCAGGATGCCATTTCCGCCACCAACCTAACGCAGGTGGATTTCTCCCAAGTAGCGGAAACCTCTTTGCCGACTTGACCACTACGAGCGTTGGCAATGAAAGGTGGCTACAGGACCCTTTCACAGTACTTTAATTTGGGTACAGTTCGCAGCGTGGATATTTAGTGTGTTAGGCCCCTGTTCATATACGTGGCTGTGACTTGTTTCCTCGCAAAGCTGAGGAACGGAATATACAGAGATTCTGTGGGATTTTCTGAATAGTCGCTGGTGATACACCGGTTTTGACGAATTTAGGTGTATGAGCTATCAATTGATTGTCGTCTTGTGGGCAGTTTTGGTCGTAAAGTTTGCTGTGGTAAATCCAGCGTGAGCCTGGTTAGAGAGAGAAGTAGATTTGTAGGTGCTGAGTTTTTGGGAATCGGTGGAACCGGTATCCTGTCCGTGTTGTACGATTAGTGGTCGCGGCTGGCCCATAGGTAATTGTGGGAAAGCCTCGAACACATTTTCGTAGTTGTTGTTTAAATACCACTGTCTTACAGCGGACCGAGCACTGGCTCGAACAAATACGAACTGTTTCACTATATTGGGATAGAGTGAACCGGTAGCTGAGTGGATAAGCGACGAGAAAATAAAGGAACCATTTTACAAGCAGCACGCAGCTAAACAAAAACTTGATTAGCCAAAGTGACGAGTGGCTGAGTTCAAATAAGGAACTTAGCGGGTCGCATATTGTCAACGCCTGAAGAGGTTCAAAATTGTTTCAAATTGTCACTTAAGGTTAGATTTAAAGTGGCGGTGGCACTTAGGATTTTTTAAAATTTTTTTATTACTGAATTTCTGAGTTGTGGAGTGTAGTCTTTGATGGCACTCGCTCACTTACGTGAACAAAATTGTATTGAAATACCTAGAGGAAATAAATTCAAGTTTCCTTGGGTTAACGTAAACCTTACGTGTATGTAATTAGTATCTGGTGTGTCTATATATATTTTACGAGAAAAGAAAAGGATGAATTCCAGAGAGCTTAATACCGCGTTGCAGGACACAAGTATACGCTGGTATTTGTAAGTTGGCCTAATGAAAAGTTGATTCATTGAGTGGAACCACGATAAATCTACCGAGGGTAGATATTCTAAAAAGTTAAAACGATTTCATTGATGGAAATAGTGTCTAAGTAAATGCAAGTAGAACTGAAGTTGTCGTAATTTATTGCGGAAAGGTCAAAGATTACACCGAAGAAAATATTATTAAATCTGTGAAAAACGAGACGTCGTATTATTTACGTAGCAACGCTGGGCTAAGTGGAAAGAGATTTAGTGGTAGCATTAACTATTTCCATTCTTATCAATATTGGTGGAAGCGTCTTAATACAAACTGGTCATAACACGATGGTATATGGAATAGGAATTTTGTAAGTAATTAAAAAGTTACGAGTCTTTTCCAGAGATAATCTACTGCGTTGTGAGAATTTCATTGTGTGGGAGAACAACTGCAAGCTAGATGGGCATTTATCTCGACATAATATAAACAAACAGGTACTGTACTTAAAGAGATTTGATGCTTGGATTCGACCGGTAGCTTAGATAACGAGAGTTGTTATCTAAATTGGCCTATCTCTTAATTACTGCTTGATATTGGGGATCATTGTCAGTAGAATATTTGGATGTGTCTATTCGTAGTGTAATCGTGTCATAGTTCGATCTCGACGTTGCGTAAAGTAAGGGGGCTGTCTTTCATTATTCGATTTTCGAGCCGGCTGCAGAGTCAGTGGTTGAGGTTGCCGCATCAGTAATTATACTAAGGGTGATCTGCCTTCAATTTGTTCCTTGAGAGTGCGATTACGGTACGAGCTAGACTTCGAGTAGTCGCCAGGCACTCCACTACGACTAGAATCTTCTAAAATCAGTTAGCGATCCGCAGTCATAACATCGACTGTCACATTAAAAACTATACCTAATTAAAGCTGTAGTGGTCCATTGGTGCGCCCAAGTATTTTGCGCGGCAGGAATCCATACATTAACGGCATAGCGAGTTGGTACAGTACAATTCCATTGTCGTTGTAAGTTCGATCTTGGGTACCGCCAGTCGGCGCGTTACAACTTGTAACTGTATTGCTCGGTGGTGAGGAGTGGGGGTGGGGGTAGGGGTGGGAGGGGGGGGGGGATTGGGGTGAGGCGAGGGAGTTGTATGATTGGAGAGATGCGTTCCGGCACCTGAAATTTGAGAAATTAAGCACTGGGGTTGCCTTCCCGTAGCCGCCACCGACAGTGTAGCTCAGACAGAAAGCGACGGCTGCAAGAGGGAGCAGTAAATCTGACAAGAAGCCAGCTCGCGGGCTCCGCGGGAACGTATAAAAGGCAGAGAGGTTAGCGGCCCGGAACGCTCCGGGGACGGCATTTCGAGTAGCCGCTATAATCTGCGCCGGCGGCGGCCGTTATTAATCCTTTTCCTCGCGGGTATCTGCTGCGCCGCTGCGGTACGGCGGCGGGAAACGCACGCAGAGGGAGGACGCGGCCGTGATGTATGCGGGGTGTGGGGGCGGCGCCGATTACAAATATAAAATGTAAAATCGTGGCGCGCGCGGGCCCCCGTGTATATTTCACCCGCCACGGCACACCCGCAGCGCAGATAAGTGCGGGCGCGGCCGCCGCGGCGACCGTATTGGGGGGCATACATCAGGCGACGCCGCCGCCGCCGCCGCCGCCGCCGCCGCCGCCGCCGCCGCCTCCGCGTCTTGCGCCGGCTGACCTGAGCCGCCTCCCCAGAGGGCGGCCTGCCGGCTTTGCCGCTCCCGCCGGGCTGTGATGTCAAAAATATTTGGTGCCGCGCTCCGGGGAAACAGGCCCGCGGTTATCGGGACGGCAGCGCAGCGCCGCCCTGCTCTGTGTAGGCCGCCGGCGCTCGCGTCGTCGTCTGGCGCCGGGGAGGCGTCCGTATATTAGTCCGGCGCCGCCCGCGCACTGCGGGGAAACCTTGCCAGATACAGTGGATGAGGGACCGCCCCGAAGCTTACGTGACTTAGGGGTGGGAAAGCCGACCGGTTAAAGTTCTGAATAACCGATACTTTTCGGTATTTGTTTGGTCTCGGTTCCAACAGTCGTTTTTTATTTTTTACTAATAATCGGTTAAAACACCGAAACATCAATTAATAATAGCAGTGCTCAAATTTTTGGTTTTTAAATACACCAGTTTAAAAAAACAGTCGTTTTTTTTATTTTTTACTAATAATCGGTTAAAACACCGAAACATCAATTAATAACAGCAGTGCTCCAATTTTTGGTTTTTAAATACAGTTTTAAAAAAAGCTAGTAATTTTTATTCCTAAGATTTCGATTGCTTTGAAATATTGCGTTATTATTAAAGAAAATGGGAAAAGCGATCAGTGCTATGTTAATAATAATGCTAGCAGGAACGAACAACAAACACATGCTGAGCCGTGGTAAAAAAAATCAATTAAAAAAAAACTTGTGTGGATTGTTAAAACTTTTACTTAAGGGTAATCTGGTGTGTTGCAGATTTTCACCTGTGTAGTCTTTCAGAAGTTGCTGTGAGCGGTCGTGACTGCGGCCGTGTCAAAAGAGAGCGGCAAGGTTCTCGGCCCGTAAGCTCATACACTCAAAAATTTGTTTCTTTCTGCCTCTGAATAAATGTGTAATTTGATATTTAAGAAGGTGCTTTCTGCTTATATTATTAAATCTGTTTCTTTAAAAAATAGCTTTTAGGAATAAAATTCCCATTTGTTAAAAGCAATTTCATTTTGATTTCATGAGTTACTCCCTGGCAACTACTTGCAGGCCCACATAGTGTGTTTAAATGTGTTAATGTTCTTGATGAATCGCTAATAAATAAAGTAAATTCTTAAGAAAAAGTTTCGAAAGTAAATTCACGGTTCACATGCCATAAGAAATGGTAGACCATTGCTGGGACAATAATGTACCTGTTACCATGCGGCGTCCGCCCCTGGTAGTTGCGTGATCAGCGCGACAGCATGTCACTCCTAAGGGGCCGGGTTCGATTCCCGGCTGGGTCGGAGATTATCTCCGCTGAGGGACTGCGTGTTGTGTTGTCCTTATCATCATCATTTCATCCCCATCGACACGCAAGTCGCCGAAGTGGCGTCAATTCGAAAGACTTGCACCAGGCGAACGGTCTACCCGACGGGAGGCCCTTGCCACACGGCACTTCCATTACCATGCAGCATGGCCTCTATTGGATGGTACGCATGTAAATGGAGTATGCATGACTTATCCCATCTGGTCTATACCGAAATCTCTCGCGGTTGTCGCCAGGTATTGACATCACTCATAGTCTGGATGTGTAGTAACAATGAAGCACAATGCTCCATTACCTTTAAAACATTAATAGCAACAAACTTGCGACTTCATATACTTTACAATAAAAATGGAAATTAGATTATCTGCTACTTGTGTCTACATAATATGCCTACATAATATATCGTCCTTGGAAAAAAAATAAACATGAAAAATAGAGTTCTCCAACCTTAGTTTTTACCTATTAGCACTGACTATTCGTTATGCCCAACTAGTTATGTGATTACAACATGAATTATCAGCAGAGTTTCAAAACATTGGAAACATGATTAGAATACTGGATATTTTTGTAGTGTTCCACCACTTATCACTTTTCGAGAAATCCATCACTTATCACTTTTCGAGAAAAGCAACTACGACGGACGGACTAATTTTCATTTTAGTTGTCAGTTTAATTTAATATTTAGGTTCCATGTATGTTGAAACTGAGACAATCAAAAGTTTTCAGTCTTCGCTCGATTTCTACATTTATTACAGAGAATAATAGCAAGAAAATCCTGAAAACGGTTATTTCGAAAACTGGTTATTCTGAGGGGTTTCAACAGTCAGGTGACTAGCGTCGAAAAACCGATATAACCGAAAACTGGCTGTTTCACCGATAACCGCCATCCCTAAAGTGACTGAAGCACCAGTCCTGCATTTTGCGTAAGATTTCCCAACGAGCAATGTGTTATTAAGCCGTAAAGGGGCCTATAAATTATCTTTAAACTTACGACTTCAATAACTAGACCTATACTAGGTATTAAGGAATGGTTTTCAACATATGATAACTCAAAATTTTTTTTATCTTTCAGGTGACGCAATATTGAGGCAAAACCTAGCCTGAAAACCTGATAAAATGTAGATTTTACCTAGGAAAACTCATTGTGTTCCTGGGTTATACAGACTAAGTCCGAAATCCAAGTGTAACAAGACTTTCGAATACATTATTGAGGGCAACCACCGCCCCGACCAACTATTCGGACTTGGCATACGTCATTTAAGGAAACAGATTTCTGTTGAATCCTCGTTAGCTATTTTTACGTCGCCTCGTTGTCTCTATAGAGAAGCAAGGAGAGAATGTTGGTGCCGTCCGCGGTGACCGAGCGGTTCTAGGCGCTTCAGTCCGGAACCGCGCGACTGCTACAGTCGCAGGTTCGAATCCTGCCTCGGGCATGGATATGTGTGACGTCCAAAGTTCTAGGGGACTGATGACCTCAGATGTTTAAGTCCCATAGTGACACAGAGCCATTTGAAGAATGTTGGTTGGTGGCTGGTATCCTCGTTCTATAACACAAACCTCACGCAATTATTAACTGCATTCTTTATTCATAAACAAAGAGCTACTTAAGATTCCATGTGCTGTGTGTGCTACAAGCTCTCCCATATAATCCACTTTAGCCTCACTGCTGTTGAAGTACAAAGTGCGCGATGAACGCTACACTACTGGCCACTAAAATTGTTACACCACGACGTGCTATAGACGCGAAATTTAACCGACAGGAAGAAGATGCTGTGATATGCAAATGATTAGCTTTTCAAACCATTCACACAATGTTGGCGCAGGTGGCGAAACCAACAACGTGCTGACACGAGGAAAGTTCCAACCTATTTCTCGTACAGAAACAGCAGTTGACCGGCGTTGCCTGGTAAAACGTTGTTGAGATGCCTCGTGTAAGGAGGAGAAATGCGTACCATCACGTTTCCGACTTTGATAAAGTTCAGATTGTAGCCTATAGCGACTGCAGTTTATCGCATCGCGACATTGCTGCTCGCATTGGTCGAGATCCAATGACTGTTAGCAGAATATGGAATCAGGAGGGTAATACGGAACGCCGTGCTGGATCCCAACGGCCTCGTGTCACTAGCAGTCGAGATGACAGGCATCTTATCCGAATTGGCTGTAACGGATCGTGCAGCCACGTCTCGATCCCTGAGTCAACAGATGGGGACGTTTGCAAGACAACCGTCTGCAAGAACAGTTCGACGACGTTTGCAGCAGTATGGACTATCAGCTCGGAGACCAATGGTGTGGCTACCCTTCTCTGCATCACAGACAGGAGCGCCTGCGATGGTGTACTCAGCGACGAACCTGGGTGCACGAATGGCAAAATGTCATTTTTTCGGATGAATCCAGGTTCTGTTTACAGCATCATGATGGTCGCATCCGTTACATTTCGTATGTGCTACGACCCGTGTCTCTACCCTTCATCCGATCCCTGCGAAACCTTACATTTCAGGATAATGCACGGCCGCATGTTGCAGGTCCTGTACGGGCCTTTCTGGATACAGAAAATGTTCGACTGCGGCCCTGGTCAGCACATTCTCCAGATCTCTCACCAATTGAAAACGTCTGGTCAATGGTGGACGAGCAACTGGCTCGTCACAATACGCCAGTCACTACTCTTGATGAACTGTGGTATCGTGTTGAAGCTGCATGGGCAGCTGTACCTGTATACGCCATCCAAGCTCTGCTCGACTCAATGCCCAGGCGTATCAAGGCCGTTATTACGGCCAGAGGTGGTTGTTCTGGGTACTGATTTCTCAGGATGTATGCACCCAAATTGCGTGAAAATGTAATCACATGTCAGTTCTAGCATAATATATTTGTCCAATGAATCCCCATTTATCACCTGCATTTCTTCTTGGTGTAACAATTTTAATGGCCAGTAGTGTATTATGTTCGCTATGTGCTGCCTGATTATAAGCTAGAGGCTCTGTCTACTGACACCCTGGAACTCACACGGTGTACAGACTCGAACTAACTGCCATAACATTCTCGAACTAACTAACTTGCTAAACTAACTGGCCCTCCAGTCCACGGCGGCGATCCTAAATACTAGCGGCCGAGAGGGCGTTGCGGCGCGTTTCCAGCGAGTCTGTCGATGGCCTCGATCGATCTTCTTGTGACCTCTATTCCGCATGGTTTACTTGTGCCAGCATACACCAGCACAGTTTCTATAAAAATTTAGCTCTAAATGAAAATACTGCTGTGGCGGCGGTATTACCGAGCGATTCTCGATCTTTGGGCTTCCGAGTGGTGTTTCTTTCTCCGTTGCGGGGCGCCTCCTGGTTGCGGGTGGCGCCGTCTCTGCCCGGTGGCGTGTGCGCGGGCAGTCAAGTCGCACGGTGGGTCCCTCCGAGCTGTCGCTGGCCGGGGCTGGTGTTACTTGCTGCTCTCCGGGTCGGTGGTTGGAGTCGTCGCCTGATCACCAGCTTTCCTGCCCTGTCTGACTTCGCTTGCTGAGGTCTGGGTGACGATACACGTGCCGGATCATCTTTCTCGCGGCGATTTCCCTGGGCCGCGCCTTCGCAGGAGCTTGTGGGTGTGCTGCTCCCGGATATAGTTTACAGGGGAGTACTTTTTCTTCCTCGGAAGTTTGGTGCTGTTTGTGTGTTTCAGCGTGCTATGGCTAAGCAGATTACCTTCATTGTTATGATTGAGTCGGAATCGTGGGCAAACCACAGTGTTCGTGTTTCTCGGCTTTCTGTGGGGTGATGTACCTTACTTAGTGTGTTTTTCTTGGCGTTTTATTGTGCCGTTGCAGAACTTTGTTTAACCTTATCCCTCCTTACTTTTCTGCAGAGTGCCTTTGGATCCTGTGGCCTGTAATTTCGCTTGTGGCAAGTTCCAGGGTTTTGGAGGATAATTGATTAAATTATGTTTTGGAATTTATTGGATTCTGTGTGTTTTTCTGGGGTTTTCGCTGGCCTGTGCCCGTACGATTTCCTGTTTCCTCGCTCGGGCGTCGTACGTGAAGTTTAATGTGAGTGAATTTTGGTAGTTCCCGTCCAGTGGTTCGGTGGGCCTCGTGACGAATTGTTTTCTTGCACCCTGCCTGTCCTATCTCCCTGGCTTAAGGTTGGCTGCTCTGTGCCCGTGCGCGAGTGTGTACGTGGGCGATGGTGATCGTTTCCTGACTTTTTTGCCGTTTCTTGCCGGCTTCTCTTCATAGACTGCCGTATCTGTAATTTGGTCTATGCCATGTTATAGTTGCTTGAAGTTGGTTCGCACACTCCCCTTGGTAATGACATCTGGGCACCTATGAGACTGAATAATGTTTTGAACTATTGTAAGCTGACGGTTGTCACCGTGTGTGTTAAATTTTAACTTGTATTTGAGTTTTGGTGTAATTGTATTTTGTTAACTGAGTTAATTTTATCTTGCCTACTGCTGCGATGTCAGAAATGTTAAAATCTAGCCTTGGGCTACTTCTGAATTTTTATGTTGACAACTCATGCAGCATTTTAGTGTAATGATTTATCTTTTACGTTTTGGGGAAATTTTATCTTGGAAAATCCTTGGGGGTTAAATTGTGCAACTTGTGTCTATGATCTATGGAAATGGGGTGGATTGCACTTTCTCGTTAGGCCTATCACTTATTGTTTTACTAAAGGCATTAAGGGATGTTTGTTGAAAGCCTTTTTTAAAAAAATTAACTATCATAAATTTAATCTTACCTGTGAAGCCATATTTGTGGAGAGTTGTTATTTAAATTTCATTGTCTACTGTTCACTCCAATAAAGCCGCCCTGTTAAAGAAAAAATTTTGGTGCTACCATTTATTTCCGCCTTGTTCCCCTACCACGGCTCACTAAGTATTATTTTAAAACTTTCTCCTCACATGTGCTTTATATATCGTATTCAACCAATGAGCAACATTGACTCTTTGTTGGCCCTGTGTTGCGCATGAGAACAGCGTCGTGAAACAAAGCTTTAATGCAAGTAAAATACTGAATTTGAAATAGTGAAAATAAAACTAATCAACTCCCAAAAGAAACTAACAGAGTACTTAGTGAGAACTGTTTAGCTATAACTCAATACTTAAGTATGTTACGAATGTTGTGTGACATGAAGTGCGAAGTTTGACTTGAAATATCCGCGAAATAAAATACTCTTCAACTCGGTAATTGTTTAGTATTACCTACACTGTTCACTGTAAATAAATGTACTAAATAAGCTCAATATCTGAAAATTCTGACTATGTACTGTTTGCTCACAAGAATGCAAAGTGAGAAGTACGCTGAAGCAAAAGTAACTTATTTCGTGCTCAGCATGCTGTTTTGTGTCTGTTGTACTGACGTTCTCGAAACCAAATTGAAATCAGCAAATGTAGCAGCTAAAGAAAAGTAATCTAAGCACCACAATTTTTGTTTCGTGTGTCTTAAGGTGCAATGTACACAGGACAAAATATTCAAATGTTTACTAAGGATGATGTAGGAGGGTTCCACTTTAAAGAAAGTTGTTAATGAAAAATTGAACTCCACTTATTCTCAAAAAAGACTGTACACCATGATAGACCCTAACAATTATGAAATGCAGAAATAACAGACATACAAAACAACTGCGATATCTGTGACGTAATGCAAACAGCCGGCCGCGGTGGTCTCGCGGTTCTAGGCGCGCAGTCCGGAACCGTGCGACTGCTACGGTCGCAGGTTCGGATCCTGCCTCGGGCATGGATGTGTGTGATGTCCTTAGGTTAGTTAGGTTTAAGTAGTTCTAAGTTCTAGGGGACTGATGACCACAGCAGTTGAGTCCCATAGTGCTCAGAGCCAACGTAATCTAAACAAAGAGATCAAATTAACACTAATCATTAATGTTATTAGCTATCTGAGGGACAAATATTTCCATGAATTAAAAGTTCTGACAAACAAACATTTCATTCTTGCGCATACACTGGTTGCCTTAAAAATTCCTCAAAAAAAATCTTCGCCATCCATAGAATTAATAACATACGTTTACAAACAAGCTTACATCTCCATGATCAAGTACTCCAGATAATTTATCTATGATTCACAAATATCAAAATTCCTTTAAAAACTCAACTGCTAGCTACTGTGCCTCAGATAAGAATGCCCCAGTGCTGAACAACTGATAGGCGACCAAGCGCAACACAGATAAACATAAACACAGAGTCATGGGTCTTACTCACTACTCGTGCAGCGCCCTCGTTCATCTGTGTCCCAGTACAGTACAGATGAAATATTTACAATGGAAGAAAACATATGACAACCTTACAAGTGTTCTCCATAAAAAAGGGGCGGGTAGCCTATCTCTTTCAGTCGCCAACATGGATAAGGTGCGCCAGTCGGTGCATACGGCGGACAGAGAGGTGGAAATTAGACGATCAACGGTGCACAACTTCTTGCATAAGAGGTTACTGCTATATCCCTACAAGATGCAGTTGCTTCAGATATTAAAGCCTACGGCCAAACAAAAATGTGTTTGAAATCTAATGGGACTTAACTGCTAAGGTCATCAGTCCCTAAGCTTACACACTACTTAACCCAAATTAGCCTAAGGACAAACACACACACACCCATGCGTGAGGGTGGACTCAAACCTCGGCCGGGACCAGCCGCACAGTCTTTGACCGCAGCGCCCAGACCGCTCGGCTAATCCCGCGCGGCGGCCAAACAGCGTGAACAGTTTGCAGTGCGTATGCTACGCAAGGTTGACAAGAAGAATGACATTTTGGATGAGATTTGTTTCTCCGATGAGGCAACGTTCCATGTAAAACGTTCGTCTATGGTGTTCATAGCATCGCCATGTTACACGTGAAATGGGAAGAGAGTCCCAAGGTCAATGTCTGGTGTGGCCCGATGCATAATTGTGTCATTGAGACCTTCTTTTTCATCCATTCTGCTACAACGCTCGTGTTTACCTGGACATGTTACAATAGTTTGCTCTGCCAGAACTGTAACACCTGCAACCTGATGCGTATTTCAGCAGAATGGGGCATTACCACACTAGTCCCTAAACGTCCGTCAATTTGTGGGTGAAAACTTTCTGGGTAGGTGGATCGGACGAGATCAGCCAATCGATGGCCGGCGCAACGATCTCCTGACCTCACACCAGTAGACTTCCTCCTTTGGGGTTTTATAAAGGATCTGGTGTACCGAACCAAGGTTAAAGACACACACGACTTGAAGGCACGCATTCGCATTGCATTTGAATATGTCTCCACGGAGATCTTGAATCGTACGTGGAGAGAAATGGAATTCCGACTAGTCATTTTCTGTGCCACTAAGGGAGCACACACTTATGGGTATGAATGAGGAAACAAAACTTTATGAGTTATCTTATCATATGTTCAAAACCATTTGTTAATAGTATAGTTTTAAAGAGATTAGAGTCTGGAAAAACTGGTAGAAGCGGACCTCGGGGAAGATCAGTTTTGATTCCGCAGAAATGTTGGAACACGTGAGGCAATACTAACCTTACGACTTATCTTAGAAGAAAGGTTAACATTTTCTCGGCTTTCCTATTTTCAGATAGTGCCATTTATTTTGCCAACATGCTTACACAGCTTACACTGATCTTTCAAAATTTTCGCTAATAACATGAATCTTCTTTAAATCTTAAAAGATCTGAAAATAAGGTTCAAATGGCTCTGAGCACTATGGGACTTAACTGCTGAGGTCATCAGTCCCCTAGAACTTAGAACTACTTAAACCTAACGAATCTAAGGACATCACACACATCCATGCCCGAGGCAGGATTCGAACCGGCGGCCGTACCGGTCGCGCGGCTCCAGACTGTAGCGCCTAGAACCGCTCGGCCACTCCGGCCGGCTGAAAATAAGGATCATCTTATATCTCGAAGACCTTCATGTGTGTTATTCATTAGTTAGTTTCTTGGGTATTCATTCGAATGATGTCGACATTTCATTGGAAATTGTGTAAGCGTTATAGGAAACAGGAAATAAGTCAGACGAGCCCATGAATTGTGGTCGAACGATGATTTTTGTGCTAATTAAAGTACAGAACAAAAACAGAGTAGCTTCCAAGTCCAAAGAAAATATGTACAGTAACAGCGCTCATAGCGAAATCAAAGACCCTAACTTTTTTGATTAAATGAAGGAGGGAGAAAATGTTTATACATAAGTAGCACGTAAAGATAGCTTCATTCCATGAAATCTGAATATCGATTATATATATTGAAGAAAGATTTGCACAAAGTACGAAATATTCACCAAAATGAAACTCACGTGAATATGAAATAAAAACTATTCGAAAGATTTAGAATTGCTCATGACAAAGCACCGGTACCTAGGGACATCCACCAGACATATTTTGTGTGGTTTAAGTGCTTAAAATTCTCTTGCGTTCCCTTTAGACTTCGCGCTACGCAGTGCTACATCCTCGCGCCGCGGCTGCATCTGCTTATTCGCCGATTCACACGCTAGGCAGAAAGGGCTCAACAAACAGCTGTTACAAGCAGTCCTTCGTGAAGCAAATATGAGTAACTTTAACATAATTTTTAAAAAATACTTTCAGTGCGCCTTAGCAGCTAAAATTTTGACAGTGTATTTCTTTTGGTTGTATTGTTACTGTGTGAAAAATTTCAGGGTAGGTTTCGACATGTCACATTGGATCATTCCCTTGTAAGACAGGACAGACAGAGACATGCTCTTGACAAACATGAAAATAACGAAAATCAAATCCGTAATCTCCAGGTCTATGGTCACAACGGTAGTCCTATTGAAATACTGATATTACTAATAATGGTACAATTTAATGACGTTCTCAAAATTCTAAGAGTTTGTTGGCATTGCGCTTATTGAGCCAGTTACATGCTATATTTACTTATAAAATTTTTCGACTAGTGCTTTTCAAAACATATACTTCTCTCAACTGCGTTTTGTTGGAAATCATGTTAGACATATGCCAGACACTCATATAAACAAATTACTCTTGTTTTATTAAAAAGTGAGGCACTTGAACTGGATGGATGCCAGCGTAACTTCGTACACGTACGCACCATTGTTTCTAACAAGGATAAATGATTCAAGTTGCAGTTTTCTATGACATGTAGTACAGCCAGCAGAGTACAAAGGACGTTCAAAAAGTTTTGCACAGTCGTCTCTAATTTTTTTTATTTTGCAGAAGGAGAATGAAATTTTTGTGAACATACTTGGAACATTTAGCTATACATTGCTTCTACTCAATGTAGCCTCCATCAGCTGTGACGCACCTGGCTCAACGTTCTTTCAAATGGTTCAAATGGCTCTGAGCACCAAGGAACGTAACATCTGAGGTCATCAGTCCCCTAGAACTTAGAACTACTTAAACCTAAGTAACCTAAGGACACCACACACGTCCATGCCCGAGGCAGGATTCGAACCTGCGACCGTAGCAAGACTGAAGCGCCTAGAACCGCTCAGCCACCGCGGCTCAACGTTCTTTCCATGGTGTACATGCTCTTTGGTAAAATTCTGAGGATTGACTTTTACACCATCGCTTGACACAGGAAATAAGGTCTTTCTCACTATCAAATGTTTTACCGTGCATGTTGGCCTTCAGACGACCATAGAGGTAAAATTCAGACAGTCCCAAGTCCAAACTGAAGGGAGGATGAGGAACAATTTTCCAATCCAATTTCCTGATTTTCTCCTGCGTCACAAGGGCTTTATGGGGTTTGGCATTGTCATGGTGTAGTCTGATGAGCTGACCCTGAAGCTGTGGTCTGTGGGTCTTGATGGCAAGTCGCAGTTTGTCAAGTGACAAACAGTGACGGTCACGGTTAACTGTGGAGCCAGGTTCCAAACAGTCAATGAAAATGACACCACACACTGATCCCAGAAGAAGGAGGCCATCACCTTTCGGCACGCTGTTCGTGAAAGTCTTGGTTTCTTCTTCTGAGGGGAGCCCGGTTGACGCCAATCCATGGATTCGCTTTTGCTCTCAGGTTCGGACAAAAACAACGATGTTTCATCCTTCTACTCTTGAGTAAAGGTCTTCATGAGACCCTCGCACACATTCTTCCTCATCGTTTCCATTTCTCTTGTCAATAATCTAGGCACGCAACGTGCACAGATTTTTCTGCACCCTAGTGACTGTACCAGTGATACCACACTACCAAATGACAAACCAATGACAAGCTGTCGTGTCGTCACACATCTGTCATTTTGGATGATTTAATCAATGGTCTCCTTATTCACATCACTCGCTGCCGTCGATGGTCTACCGCATCGTGGACTGTCCAGTAGAGAGAAATTACTTCCTTTAAACCTCTGCAAACACCGCTGGATACTGCTGCGATCCACTGTGTCCTCCCCATAAACAGGGAGCAACTTCCTGTGAATCGTTGTGGCAGAGTTGTCGCCGGTCTTGAAGAGGAATTCCATCACCGACCGTTGTCGCGACCTGGCATCTACATCACGCTCCATTATGGCTCACCTGTAAATAAAAGAAAATACTTTTATACACCAACTTATAGCTACATGTTCCAAGTATGTTCACAAAAAATTTCATTTTCCTCCTGCAAAAAACAAAACAATTAGAGACGAGTGTGAAAAACTTTTTGAACGCCCTTTGTACATTAGTTTTTTTCGTTTTTAGTGTTGTTACTTGGCCTAGTAGGGTACACAAATGGCGTAGACAGCGTCAGATGTTGAGTGGCCACTGTGAACGACACGGAGAAGCTGACTACTCAAGTGAGAAAGTGTTTGAGGCATCTGAATTTGAAAGTAGCCACGTTGTGGGTCTCCAGTTGGCTGGTTGGTGGAATCATGCAGTGTGTAGATTTATGGGGCATTCTGGTGTGACAGTGGCCCGATGGTGGGCTGCATCGGAACGTGCCGACAACCATACTCATTGTCAAGGTGCTGGTCGACCACAAAGGAAGATCGCCGTATTTTGCATTAGACACATCGCAACCACTGCACGTAACACTCGAGGACAAGTATGCAACATTCTGTGTCATGCCACACAGTTGGATCAGCAATAGCTGGACTAGAGAATGAGCGCCCCATGTGTAGATGGCTGTTGACGCCACAACACAGACAGCTGCGTTCTGCACGGTGCCGTCACTGGGAAGCGTGAACCGCTGACGAATGGCGTCACACTGCGTTGAGCGACGAATGGCGGCCCTGCACCATCTCGGATGACCACCGCCGGCGAGTATGGTGACGACGTGGGGAGAGGTCCCATTCTTCTAGTGTTTTTGAGAGGCACAGCGGTGTTGCTCCTGACTTCATGGTGTGGGACGCCATCAGGTATGACTTCAGGTCCCTGTTGGCAGTGACTGAGAGAACTGTGACGACAACGGTACGTCACCAACATCCTGTGCCATGTTTCAACAGGGCAGTGCTCGCCCACACGTGGAACGTGTCTCGAACGGCTCGCCTGATGTTGAGGTATTCCAGTGACTAGCAAGATCCCTTGATCTGTCCCGAACAGTACACGTGTGGGACCACCTCCGACATGGATTTCTTCCCACTGCCAGTATCCAGGACATCAAGGACTAGTTTCAACAGTTGTGGGCCAGTTTGGCTCAGCAGACACCCTTCCTAACAGAAACAGTGTGTGCATCCAGGCCAAAGGAGGTGCAACGCCATACTGATAAATAGGTGATCATTGAAATGACATCATGTACCCTCGCAACTCGTGAAGTTTTATCTACTTCCTGCCTCCCCTTCTGGAGGTTCACCTTCTTGTCAGGTAGTGCATTATTATTTTTATGAAATTAAGTTCCTGTGGCACAGATAAATTTTGCCTGGTGAGAAGGTATATTTCGTAGGGGTGGGGGGAATACACAGTAAGAAACTGGATACTGCGAGGTCACCCTCCCTTCTCGCCATCTCCAACCCCCCCCCCCTTGCCCCTTGGATTGAGCCTGACCTATCGATTGAAATCGACATACACTTACTAAACAAAAATGCTTTACTCCGCCCGCATCTCGTGGTCGTGCGGTAGCGTTCTCGCTTCCCACGCCCGGGTTCCCGGGTTCGATTTCCGGCGGGGTCAGGGATTTTCTCTGCCTCGTGATGGCTGGGTGTTGTGTGCTGTCCTTAGGTTAGTTAGGTTTAATTAGTTCTACGTTCTAGGGGACTTATGACCACAGCAGTTGAGTCCCATAGTACTCAGAGCCATTTGAACCATTTTTTGCTTTACTCCAATGTAATGAATATGTGAGTCAACCCTAAATCTTACAGTGCGTCTTCGCACTAATGCTTTCCACACAATGTATTATCTCAAGAGCAGCCATCGAAGTGTGGGACAGGATTGACGACTACCTCGCGGACAACATGCCCAGGAGGAGCCAAGTATATTACAGCGCTTTGGTTTGGACAACGAGGTACTGAATACTACCCATCAACGGAATTGAATTCCACGTACGTGCAAAGCTGCGAATTTTCGAATTAGCTCTATTTTGGTTTTTGCACTATTTTTATTTCATAGTGTAGTTTAATAGCGCTTATTGTTTGTTACCCTGTTCCTCTTAAATCTAATCTCACGCTCGTTACACGTTCCTGGTTTGACGAACACTCAGGTACCCTATCGCAGCTCGACTGGCCAGCTGCATCAACAGATCTTAATGTTATAAAGAGTCTCTGGGACTATATGGAACAGCGGGTGGCGCATAGTAATGGATGTGTAGCTTTAGCTGGAGATGGCATACCGGAGGAAGACATGGACTCTTCTCCTCACTGAACTGAGCCCATTATCGCGGACAGAGGCTGTGTCACACGGTGCTAGCGTTGACCTTTGGTGTGGATGATTAATTATCTGTCCAGTGTTCTCATGAGAAACTCTAGGTGTTCATGTTATGGGGCACACCTCGTATGTATCGACAGGGTTTCCTACAGTATAGGTGAGTGTAATGGGTGCGTGGAGAGTATGGTGTCACGCTTTTGTTGTTTGATAATGATGTTGACGATGATGATGATGATGATGATGATGATGATGATGAGTCAAGGGAAACGGAGAAAACTGGCATCGACAACATAGCCTACTCTTCTCGAATAGTACCAACGGGGCTGTCAAGCTTAGAGTCCCCACCCCACAGACCGATCTCCATCGACAGCGTACGTCTCTCCCATGACACGCTGCAGAGAGGTTTGGAACTGAACCCTTTCACTGCGCATTTGTTTGGAGCGACCGCCTGTCTAATGCGCGTAATTTTCAAGTGGTGAGTATATATACTACTGCAGCAGTCAATCCTTATTGCTGAGATATAATTTAGGGCAAAATGCAGTATTATCGTGCTACATTGCTTTCTTTTTCGATTTTTGTGGAGAAATAAATTCTTTAAATACCTAAGTTATTACCTTAGTAAAACTTCAAAGTGCGGTATCTTTCGAAATAAAAATTAAACATAAAGGTGCATTAAGTTTTATAGAAATGTACAATAATATACGTTCTCTGGGAGATCTTTTTCTATGATGTTCCTAGCATTAGCGAGATAAGGCGGCGCTCGGTTTAGCGCGAGGGATTATCACCGTTGCGAGGTGCCGGGGCTAGCAGTGTATTGATCACTAAATTCTACTAGAATCCACATATGTAAATCATGCTCTAAGCCCCCCCTATTCTAACTCCGACTTTTGCTGTTGCACAAGGATAAAAAAAATACGCGAACTGACTCTAATCACCCCTGCCAGTGGAGTAGAAGAGAGTTTGGCACCTGCAATAATTTAATTTGATAAATAAGTTAAATAAACAAAGGTTTCATTAAGATAGGGAGGAATGATAGGGTTGCTCTATCGATTAACAGAATGAAAGTTCTGTCCAAAATAACAATAGGATTTATTAAGACTAACACAAAATAATAAACAAAAACACATAAACATTTACAATAAATCAAATTGGCTCAAATTGGAGACTCATACAAACACTGTAAAGGTGAAGTTGTCCCTAAACTAGATCGTGAGGTTTAAGACGAAGTGGTATGTGGAGCCAATTCCTTGCCACTCAAATCTCAAGAGAGACACACAGCTAACCCAACAGCAATTGCTGCTACTCAGGACAGAACAAAGTTAGAAATAGACGAACAGGCGCGCTCTGCTGACTTCTGATTATCACCTAGGAAAATCCCTATCTGCCGGTGCTGCGGACATACATTACCAAAACTGCCTTATTAACTGCTAGAACACGATCTGGCGTACCGCAGGCGAGGGCTGGTTGCTTCGACGTCCTCGACCGAAAGGCGACTGCCGACTACCACAAGAGCACCCGTACAGGCCGAACACAGAACATTCCTGCCCCCACGACAGTGGCCGTGGTTACGTTCCAATCAGCAACTCGAAAACCGGCGGAAATTCCACTCCATTGCCGGAGCACTACCATTCCACCAATGGAGATTCTTGGCGCCAATTTCTGTGCTGATTTTGCTACGTCACGGAGCTATGCCCTGAGCAAACCAATCACCGTTACTATTTTGCAGGAAGTGCGGGAATTTTCCCGCCACAACTGCGTGGGTACACAAGTCATTCCCACGCCTCGCTGGTAGCCCGCCAGAAAGTGTTTTCGCAAAGTTTCTCCGAAGTAACGGAACCTCTAGCCCAGCCGCTACTTCACACCCCAGCGGGCGTGTCTCTTGACAATGTCGGCGTCTGCAAAGCATTCACTCGACTGCCTCACACACGTCGGCTTAACCCTCTCCAGTTCTACAGAGCCCGCCTGTCACCGGACCACCCGGGTGACGAGAGACGCTGCGTGGGAAGTTCGCGTGTGAAGGAAAAGCAACCCTCCACCGCATGCAACTAGAGAGGAGAATCGTAAGATAGAAATATGAGAGGGGGCTCATGCCACCTCTCATTGCCCCTACGCCATTTTAGATTGTAATTGGTGAGCGGTTGGCTCACTTAGGAGCAAGGTAGTGAGTCAATCGCCCAAGAACAATCTTACAAAGTGACTCCACATACCGCACTCTATAAAAAAGATCATTGCAACTGAAAAATGCAACTCATAGAGGGAGGATTATTTATGATGTAGCCAACTTCACCTTCTTAATATGGAACACTAACACTCACATCACACATCCATACCCAGGGAGCCCCTTCCCAAACACCGATTCACGCAGACATTCACTCTCTAAATATGGCCCGGGCATCTGAGCCAAATATGGAGCAGTTTATTCTTTACAATCAGAGTTGGAGTGCTCCACAATTAAATGCCCAAGATGTTACAACAATTTTAATCATTAAACTAACCTGAACTCACTCACACATGATACTATATAAGTTAACAATCTCTTTGTGAGCTTTCAGAATCTAGTTACAACCTCCGATTCATTCTGTCTCCCTGCAGCAAGAATAACCTTTACAAAATGTTCCCTGAACTGATGGTCCATTCACAATGACAGTGGTGGTATCTGCTTCAGTTTATGGGGACTTCAGGCACACTGTTTGCATACACACAACAATAAACACAAAATACAAAAAAAACATGGTGTGGAGAACAATACAGTAATCTGTAATAAGAATTACAGTGTAAAACACAAACGCATACAAGGTATAACATACATTACAAAAACAACATAAGAGAAAGAAATTTAAGAAAAAAAAAACAAGGTTCATGGGGCATCAAATTGTGCGTGCACATTGCACAAAGTTCACGACTGTGCTGAGAATGAGGCACTAAATCACATTGTTTGAAATATCCGTAGCACTTCACAAATTCTACAGTACTGACATCACATAAGGCTAAACGTCGGGTGTTGTTGCTACGTTGTTGCAACGGCAATAGAGTGTGCTGGAGCTTCTGCAGTACTCTGTTGAGATTGCACCAAGACCCACGCATATGATCACGGTAGTACGGTAGGAAGACACAGTGATAGGCTCTCCTCACGTCGATTAATTGTCTCTGAGATCTACTTGTTGGGATACATCACTAGTCTAGGTCTCTTCTCTCGCTGGACAGAACTTTACGTTTCCCAATATTGCAGTTCGACGAGGGATGATGGCACGTGGAGTGACTCCACAAGTGTGTGAGGTCATCCATACAGGATCGAACTAGGAGCGACTATTGTTAAAACTGCTCTCTAATAGAGAGGAGAAGTAAGTAATGAGACCATACATTTGTTAGTGTGGCACGATACTGCTTTGTGTATGCAGATCGGCCAATGCTAGTGAGTTGTAAAAACCCAAACAGGTGAGTATATAGCGTCCCTTTCTGTCCTGAGGCACATGAGGCGCAGGTTCTGACACGATATGTGATCTTCTTCGTGTACTCACGACAACGTGGTCTGCCGCAGGGAATCCCTCCAAACGGCTGCCGCGTCTGGAGAGCTAGCAGGCTGTCGCGTGTGGGTCGCGTGTCAGTGTCAACGGCCAGCCTCACTTTCGCTTGTGGCCAGGCGAGGGTCCCGCGTAATCCCTCAGGTACACGGCCCCGTGACTGACAGCTTGTAGGACCGGATGCTCTCGCACCCTTCACGTCAGGTAGCGCGCTGACGCTCTTTTCTTGCAGGTAGCCGCAGACCTCTTGTTCCCGCTCCGGCCGGCCTCCGCATTGCCACGATCCCCGTCATCTGCACAATTCTTACAAAAATCTTATGCCTAACTTTTTCCCATGACCTTCTATGTTATAATAAATTTACATAATGACACATTGATGGTCTGTTATTTCAGACACTCTTATTTTACTTTTATAGTTATTAATCTATGACAATCATTATAACTTCTAATCTAGACATGGAAATAATTTATTTTGATATACGTGTAGAGACCGATCTCAGTATTGTACATGGTTGGTGATAACTGATGCTATGTAATGGATGAACAACTAAATGTGCGGGCCCGCACTAATATTACTATTAATTATATAGATCGACAGTAGACATGCTCAAGAATTAACTACCATATGCCAACGATCTACATTCTAAATAAATTATATTATTATGCAGGCTGAAGTTTTACTGAGCTATAAAGAACATGCAACTATTGTACGTTCGAACATGCAACTATTGTACGTTCGCTCGCCGGTCGTCCCTCCATCTCGGGTCTGTGGTTTCATGATCTGAAAAATAACATCCCAACAGGCGCGCGCCAAACACAACACTTGTGGTAGAAAACCCCCACAATATTAATCTAGTTATTGTAAAAATCCTAAAGTTTAATTTATCCTAGAATATGGTACTCTGTTATTATTATTATTATTACCTTTTTTTTTTTCAATACTCTCACATAATTCCTGTTACGTTGAGATGTCTCGCTGCTCGCCGCTATTGACGACAGTGATGTGCGCGCCGTACGACATGGCCTCCGAGTTCTCACTACGCCTCACTGAAACTCCAGAGACTGGGTTAGCCATGGCTATACACGACAATAAATTTATAGTTGCAACTTCTTTTTTTTTATGTTATGCAGTCTTCGCGATCAAAGCACACCTTTCCAGAGGCAATGTAATATGACCAAGCCAGGACTGGTTCCTGTTGCGGATTCAGTCGCCCAACACACGCCAGCTACAGAGTATGTCACGAATCTCCAAGTATAATTCCTTGGTTGTTCATCTGTGACAGTCACGAGCAGCACGCTAAATCGCCAACCTGCACATTGGCATGGTAGGCTTTATGCCCGCATTTCTATCGTCTAGGGCACCATTGGCGTCAAACGCTCACAGGTTCACCCCGACTTGCAAGACAAAGATGCTGGCGCAGCTCTGCAAAAACTATACTGCCCATATTCATCCTCTAAATCACGCAATATACCACAATCTTGCAGTGCACTGACGCGTGCCTGCAAGCATTGGTATGAACGACTCACGACCTGGTTGTGGCCGCTATGGAGCGTATCACGACTTCTCAGAACGCTTCTAAGAGCACGTTCTTGTATGCGCCCGTTTGTGCGACATCTCGTCACTCATCTTTGTCCCTTAACATGGACACCAGATAGGAAAGGACAAAAACATTGCTCATGGAAAGGTAGTGTCTCTTATCGCAACGACAGAGGAGATCCCGAACATAGACAAAAAAAAGTTAACAGCAGAAAATTCTTATGCGAGAAAACGCAGCGTGTTAATACTTTAACAATCTTAATCTATTAATGCAACGATTATTGTTCCCCGAACAAAGGTTCATATATTTGCCTATTCTACTATGTACACTTCTTACACTACTACTATTCTACGAACTCCTTTATGTGAGAGATGTGGTGGAGTCCTATGGACTTCTTTCCTTTCAGCGTCTCCAATTCATAAGCATTGTGGTGAGCTGCTCTCCTTATACGGTACGGGCCGTTGTAAACAGAATAGAATTTTTGGCATTTCATTTTTTGTTTGTTCGAAAGTCGGAAAGACTTAACGAGCACCTTTTGTCCAATTTGGAAGTGTCGTAGACGAGCTCCCCTGTCGGCACGTCTCTTCCTGACCTCTGCTGCAGCCCGTATCCTTTTGAGAGCCAAATCCACTATGGCTTGGTGCTGCGTTCGCGCCCTTGGTGAGAAGTTTACGACCTTGGTTATCAAGTCCTTAGGAATCCGGTTTTTCAGTACTGTAATGGGTGCCAATTTTGTTATCCCATGGGGTGCCTCATTGATCACCTCCTGGAAGTCTTTAAGGAAAACGTCCCATGTCGTGTGCTGTTTGTTACAGTACAACCGGCACAAGTTTCCGAGTTCTTTAATAACCCGTTCTGCAGCATTCGAGCTCGGATGGTGTGAAGATATAAAAATGGGATCAATTTTACATCTACGCAACGTCTCCTTCCATGTTTTTGACTTAAACTGTGGCCCGTTATCAGAAATGATTCTACTCACATGACCAACCTGTGGTAGGAAATCCCGGATTAGGGCTCGTGATACAGTTCGTCCTGTTGCCCTCTTCAGTGGCGTAAAGGTAACGTATTTGGACGTTAGCTCAACAAACACTAATACGTAAGTATATCCTCTTCTTGTTCTTGGCAAAAGTCCCATCAAATCTGTTGCTGCTAATTGTCTTAATTTGGTCGGTACGATTGGGTATAATGGTGCCTGCATGCTCACAGTGGTGTGCTTAGCCTTTTGGCAGTCTTTACACACCGACAGTACCCTCCGAATTCGACGCTCCATGTTTCGAAAGTAACACATGGTCCTTAGCTTGAGATTGCACTTGCGTGGTCCGAAGTGTCCATAGCTGAGGTGAGTATGCCATATAACCTTGTTTATTAGGTGTTCAGGGATGCATACCCCCCATTCAGTGTCATTGGTATAATTTCGGTGGAAAATTATGCCTTTCCGCAAGAGGTAGAACTGCCTGATGGTGGCGTGTCTTCTGTCTATCCATTTCTGTTTCAATAACACTAGGGCAGGGTCCTTGTCTTGCTCCTTCTTGATGTCCTGCATATCACAGGTAATAAAATTTTCAAAGGCTACTTTCTGCATATAGTAAAGGCAGTAGTGATTTTCCTCCAGATCTTCTTCCATGTTGTGCTCAAATCCGATCGGTGACCGTGATAAGGCGTCTGCAATGATGTTCTGACTGCCGGGGATATATTCTATCGAAAAATTGTACTGCTGTAGATACGATGCCCACCTAATGAGCCGCCTGTGATTAAGCTTTGCAGTCATCAAGAACTCGAGCGCCTTGTGGTCTGTGTAGACCCTCGTCTTGCGACCAAACAGAAGGTATCTGAATTTTTCAAACGCCCATACAATAGCCAGCGCCTCTAACTCGGTTACTGAGTAATTCCTCTCACTCTTGGCTAGTACTCTGCTAGCAAACGCAATTGTCTTCCACACCCTGTTTCCTTCATGTACATAGTCTTGGAACACCATGACACCCAGACCGGAGTATGAACTGTCCGTTACTATGCAAAGCTCTTCTGCTAAATTAGGGTGTGATAGGATGGGTGCTTGTAATAATGCGAATTTTAATGCTTTCCATTCGGATTCGGCCGCTTCATCCCATTCCCAAGGAATCTTCTTTCCTGTAAGTTGATGCAACCGAGGACTGCTCTGAGTTTTGACATGTATAAAGCGGTTGTAAAAATTTATGATCCCCAAGAACCCCCTTAACTGCTTCTTTGTCGTAGGAATGGGAAACTTTTCAATCGCTTCGATCTTTTCGGGATTTGGCGCAATGCCCTCACCCGTGATGATATGTCCTAGAAATTTCACAGAGGACGTCCCAAAATTCGATTTTTCGATATTGATAGTCACTCCGTATTCCTTGAATGTCGCTAGGAGTTCACCGAGGACCGCATTGTGCTCTCCCCAAGATTTCTCCGCGATCAGCAAATCGTCCACATAGCTGGTGACATGACGTTTCAAATTATCGCTTAGTATGCCGTCCAGCCCCCGAATGAATGCGGCAGATGAAACGTTCAAACCAAATGGTAGACGACGAAACCGGTAACATCTTCCAAATGCTAAAAAGGCTGTGTACTGTCTGCAATTTGGATGGAGCTCGATCTGCCAGAAACTCGATTTTAGATCAACTGATGAGAAGATTGATATTCCATGGAAGTTTTGTAAGAGTTCCTCTAATCGTTCCGGTCTGTCTGTTTCGGGTTCTATTATGGTATTAATTTGTCGCGAGTCAAAGACTAAACGAATACTACCATCTGCCTTCTCGACTACTCTTAACGGGTTATTATAGGCTGAAGCCGTAGGTTCTATTATTCCTTCACTCAGCATTTGCGTAATTTCAGCTGCTACTTTCTGTCGATATGCCAAGGGGATTGGATAGGGTGGCACACGAAACTGGTTGCGCGGACGAACACGAAATTCATATTGGAAGTTCTTTATTGATCCTGTCTTGGGAAGGAAGACCTCCGCATGTTCTACTAGTAATTTATGAAGTTCTTTGCGGTGGTCGCTCCTTATATTCTTTATTGCTTCCACTTTTTCTCCTATTTTCTCCTTTATTTCTCCCATTATTCCGACTTCATTCTCATCCGTGTCCTCTCCCTTACCCGCAACGTCGACCTGTTCTTCCTTTCTGTCTTTCAGACACGCATAATTTATCCGTACACAGACGGTAGTTGAGCTGGGATCAGCTGGTCGTCGAACTTAATGTAGACGGGATTCCCTTTCCTCAAAACCACTTCACCTCGTCCTAGATCAACTATCGCTTCATGTTCATTTAGGAAGTCCGTTCCTATTATCATGTCGATCGCCAGATTTGGCACGATCCAGAAGTTAGACTCTATTTTGTGTCCTTGGCAGGAGAATTCCAGTCTTGTTTGTTGGGTGACCTCCGTACATTTACCCGCTAATGCCCCTTTTATTTTGGTTTTCTTAACCGATAGGACAGGCCAGTCCATCTCCTGAGAGCACCTCTTGTATGCTGCCTCGGATATTGCTGTTATGTAGCTTCCACTATCTATTATCGCATTCATACTCTTTTCAGCTATTGCTACTGTGATAAGAGGCTGCCGATCTTGTCGAGGAGTTGCTTTATATTCCTCGAGCAGGATTTCTGATAAATCTTCGTAATGTATCATCCGTAGTTGGCCAGGTCCGAGATTACGTGCGAAATTCCGGCGGCCTGTGTTCGCACTAGTCTGGCGTCAATCCCTTGTTAAGCTCCCCCTCCTCTGACGTGCATTAGGATTTGCGGGTCTAGTTTCAATCTCCTGGTTCCACTGTTGTCCTTGGTTTCGCTCTCTCCAATTACGGTCGCTTTGGCGTTCGTTATTCCTCCTATCCCAGATTCCTTGTCTAGATTGCCCTGCTCCCTGACGTTCTGGTTTCCGTGTCTTTGGTTTCCATAACCTTGAATAGCGTAACCTTGACTTCCGTAACCCTGGTTTCGTAACTGACCAGTGCGATTATGCGATCTGTTGTCGTCTTCTGTTCCTGGCCGGTGGTATTTGTTACTTTGCCCCTTCTTCCTGTCCTTTGCGTCTTGTTTATCAAAGACTACTTCGAGTTCGCGCAATAGACTCTTGAATGCTTCTATGTCAGATCCACACTTGCCGACAAGTGTCTGTTGGTACCTAACTGGCAATTTGGAAAAGCAAAATTTAATGATTTCTCCGTTACTATATGGACTATCTAAAAATTGATTCTTCTTGAGTAAATCATCAAGAAATTTGGTTGCGCTCCTATGCCCGGACACTTCCAGTTCAGGACAAAATATTATTTCCTCTTTAATCCTGTCTTGCGTTTCCTTTGACCAGTAGGTCCGCAGGAATGCACCAACAAATTCCTGATAAGTCCGACACGTCACTGCCACACCCCGCATCTTTTCCGCGGCTTGGCCTTCGATGTGTCCACACATGAATTCTAATTTAGCCTGGGTTGGCCATGATGCCGGTAATGAATTTGTGAACTGCATCACCCAGCTCTTCGGATGCATCGACCCTCCATTTTCTTTGAACTTCTGGAATTTTAGCAACGACAGGAAGTGATTGTGATCAAAATCCGTTCTGATCCTCGCACTGGTGTTGTCACTCGTTTCCGATACTTGCACGTCTGCTGAGTGTCCTGCTCTATCTTGCTGATAACTGTGATGTGCTACCTCTGTATCACAGTGGAAGTGGCACTCAGAATTCACTCTCCTAAGTGGGCTATAATTATTGGAGCTATTACTCGCTGTTTCTGCGTGTGCATTGTTAGTTCCGCACTCGGTCATTGGGCTAGAGCACGGCGGGCTTTTCCTCGGAGACACAATTCTGTGTACTCCATCATGGGTATCCGAACGCGCAGTGCTCGTGTGCCCGTTTTGCTCCAGTTTTGCTATCCGACTCTCTACTTCTTTCATTCGTTTCGTGATGTTCGTAACCGCAATATTACCTTGAGTCTTTAAGGCCGCTAGGGATTTTGAGTGGACTTGTGTCGCACGTCGCAAGCGCTCTGCGAGTTGAGAAGTTACTCTTGCGATTTTCATTGCCCCTGTTGCTGCAGTTTTGGCTAGGCCTGCTACTTTTTGTGCTACCATTGACATTTGTTTTGCTTCTCCACATTCTTTCTTTATTGTTAATAATTCCCCACGAATTTCCCCTATATGCGAAATTATTGCCTCCGTGTCCTTCTTACGCTGTTCGTCAGCTTCTTCTTTCTCCTTCTTACGTTGTTTCTCAGCTTCTTCCTTCTCCTTCTTACGTTGTTTCTCATCTTCTTCCTTCTCCTTCTTACGTTGTTTCTCATCTTCTTCCTTCTCCTTCTTACGTTGTTTCTCATCTTCTTCCTTCTCCTTCTTACGTTGTTTCTCATCTTCTTCCTTCTCCTTCTTACGTTGTTCATCAGCTTCTTCTTTCATTGATCGTAGGAAGCTCAGTATTGGGTTTACGTCATCTTCTTGATCGTCTTCAAACATGGGCGATGTAACTCTGGACACCTGGGCGCTAGAGCTCTGACGTGACCGAGCTGGCCTCTGTCTGCACTCGTTCGTTTGACTATAAACTTCTGCTACCGTCTCGACCTGTGTGCCTGTCTCTGTTCCATCCTCCAATTCACTATCATAATCATGGCCGCGACGTTGCTCTAAGATCGCGTCCAAATCACCTTCCTCATCAATGACCCTGTCGTCCTGTGCTGCTAAAAATGTGCCCATCTCATCTCTGAACCTATCCTCGTCAGTAACCTGCCTCTTATCCATTATGCTATTCTCTTTTGTTTTAGTTTCGCTCGCTAATAGTCGTGCCTTACTTCTCGTGATCATTCATGAAAAAAAAATTTATCTAAAATATACAGTAAAAATTATCTACTCATTGTAGTTTTACACATTGACATAAAATTTCAACAACGCTGTTCCACCGCTGTAATTAACAACACAATTTGATGTGGTACAGAAACCGCACACAAATCCGACAAAGTGCAATGTGGTACGGACACCACATAAACGAAACACAAAAAAAACAATGAACAAAAAAAATATATACACTGAAAACAAAAACTGTAATCATGCGCCGCTACTTAAAACTAAACGCGGAACTACCAGAAAAAAACTTGGGTATTAATCAATAAAAAAAATTAGAGAAAAAAAATTTGAATGTTCGTACTAAGAATACTGTTTGTTAATCAGTGATTCTCAGGAAAGATCCGAGGCTAAGGGTCGCCATATTATGCGAGGTGCCGGGGCTAGCAGTGTATTGATCACTAAATTCTACTAGAATCCACATATGTAAATCATGCTCTAAGCCCCCCCTATTCTAACTCCGACTTTTGCTGTTGCACAAGGATAAAAAAAATACGCGAACTGACTCTAATCAACCCTGCCAGTGGAGTAGAAGAGAGTTTGGCACCTGCAATAATTTAATTTGATAAATAAGTTAAATAAACAAAGGTTTCATTAAGATAGGGAGGAATGATAGGGTTGCTCTATCGATTAACAGAATGAAAGTTCTGTCCAAAATAACAATAGGATTTATTAAGACTAACACAAAATAATAAACAAAAACACATAAACATTTACAATAAATCAAATTGGCTCAAATTGGAGACTCATACAAACACTGTAAAGGTGAAGTTGTCCCTAAACTAGATCGTGAGGTTTAAGACGAAGTGGTATGTGGAGCCAATTCCTTGCCACTCAAATCTCAAGAGAGACACACAGCTAACCCAACAGCAATTGCTGCTACTCAGGACAGAACAAAGTTAGAAATAGACGAACAGGCGCGCTCTGCTGACTTCTGATTATCACCTAGGAAAATCCCTATCTGCCGGTGCTGCGGACATACATTACCAAAACTGCCTTATTAACTGCTAGAACACGATCTGGCGTACCGCAGGCGAGGGCTGGTTGCTTCGACGTCCTCGACCGAAAGGCGACTGCCGACTACCACAAGAGCACCCGTACAGGCCGAACACAGAACATTCCCGCCCCCACGACAGTGGCCGTGGTTACGTTCCAATCAGCAACTCGAAAACCGGCGGAAATTCCACTCCATTGCCGGAGCACTACCATTCCACCAATGGAGATTCTTGGCGCCAATTTCTGTGCTGATTTTGCTACGTCACGGAGCTATGCCCTGAGCAAACCAATCACCGTTACTATTTTGCAGGAAGTGCGGGAATTTTCCCGCCACAACTGCGTGGGTACACAAGTCATTCCCACGCCTCGCTGGTAGCCCGCCAGAAAGTGTTTTCGCAAAGTTTCTCCGAAGTAACGGAACCTCTAGCCCAGCCGCTACTTCACACCCCAGCGGGCGTGTCTCTTGACAATGTCGGCGTCTGCAAAGCATTCACTCGACTGCCTCACACACGTCGGCTTAACCCTCTCCAGTTCTACAGAGCCCGCCTGTCACCGGACCACCCGGGTGACGAGAGACGCTGCGTGGGAAGTTCGCGTGTGAAGGAAAAGCAACCCTCCACCGCATGCAACTAGAGAGGAGAATCGTAAGATAGAAATATGAGAGGGGGCTCATGCCACCTCTCACCGTTAGCCGATCTCCTTCCACGACGGCACTCTGTTTGCTGTCAGTGGTGATTCCTTAGGATCTCCTTGACGAGTTTCCTGCTGAAAATCAGATACTGAAACATTTTCCCCCTTTTACTTTTATATAGTGCATGCAGCGGAGACAGATCCACTGAAGCCTGGTAGTCAAGGGAAGGCAGGATTCGGTTACGATTGTCGACGGGGCCGTAATCAGTTACTATTGGTAGCCTTTTACAGTTACATAAATTTATTTTAAACCAATAAATAAAATTACCACACGTTATTAATGAAGGAATAAACAACTATGTAAATAATAGTTCAAATGGTTCAAATGGCTCTGAGCACTATGGGAATTAACTTCTGAGGTCATCAGTCCCCTAGAACTTAGAACTACTTAAACCTAACTAACCTAAGGACATCACACACATTCATGCCCGAGGCAGGATTCGAACCTGCGACTGTAGCGGTCGCGCCGTTCCAGACTGTAGCGCCTAGAACCGCTCAGCCACTCCGGCCGGCTAAATAATAGTGTTTTCATGAGTTACAATTTATCAAGTCACCATTAAATACAGATACAGCAGATAATATTTTAAAAACAAGCCACTGTTTTTCTGGGAAGAAGACCTTACACGCCAGGAATGGCAATAAATTAAGAATTGTTTAAAACTCGCTGCAACTTATAAATTACAGGTATGAAATATTAAAGGCAAGTCGCCACAAACACAGCAGAAGGCATCAGACGCCAGGAATGTCAGTAAATAAGGTTTTAAAGGCTTACTGCGTAAATACAAATGCTAAATTAGAATTTTAAGGCCACAATCCCGGCTGAAGGCTTTACACTCCAGGAACGGCAAAAATATAAAAAAATCAGAAACCTGCTGTAAAACAGCAAAAACAATAGCAAAGGTTAATTAAAAAACAAGTAACTGATCACCAAAGGGGTGTAATAAGATGATGGTAAACTTTGTAACACAACCCTTAACAGCCGCTGAACACTACACTGCTAGATTCATTCCAGAAGGCGACCAGAACTATTAACTAGACATATACAACCTTTAATGTAGACATTACAAGGTAATGTAATAAATAATACAATAATGAAACTCAAGGACCAGTACATAAGTTCCTTAAAGGGTACGGAGGCAGATTACGCCAGCAGAGGGCGTGGGCTGAAGGAGCGTTACACTGAACTACTGGGCATCAGACCTTCTTTTAGAGAACCAAGGGACCACAGACGGTGCTCCAGGAATCGACCTCTGAGAAGATCCGGCAACAAACACTTTCGCATTCACTTTACAAGATGGTAACTCAGACTAGTGGTACTCTAACGAATGACTTATAATAATCTTGCTGAAGCTACCTGACGTCCGATAAACCAAATGCAAAGATGGAACAATACACCAAAGCCGGAACCGGTGGTCTGCACTACGTCCCCAAAATACTGTGTTTAGAGCCTCCTAAACGGGAAAGAAACCACCACCAGAGAAGAAGACTCACCAAACGGCCTCCAGTCAAGAAAGCTGTCAAAACTACACGCCTTACCGGACAGCAGCGGCAAGGCGAGGAAACATATACTGCCGTTACATACACTAACCCCCAGGGCAGGTAACTGGGGCGCTAGCGGCCACCAGGCAAGAAAAATTACAACTGGTTCAACTTAACAAATTACAACAAGTTGAACGCAGTATATAGTAATAAGAAGTCGAGGAAAGCTAATCAGATCCGCCTTCCCCAAGCACTCCACTCGCTGCTCTTCGCCTCGGCGACACTACGAGCAGCAACACGAACCCAAATCACTCGAGAATCGCGAGATGTCACAATGGTGGAGTTTTCTCTACTTGAATTGAAATGCACTCATCTTAAAGCTTGCTGGATCCGGTTTACGACGAGGTCGTGCACCCTCGTGAACACAGCCCTTCCATCTGGCGTGTTCTGGCACTGCGCGGACCTGGCTGCTCCTGAGTCCCCAACCGAACTGGCCACTCACACGACTCGGAAAAACAACGACGTCACTCCAAAGATATGCCAACATTTACTACATATCGATAAACGCCGCTGCTGCCACTAGCGGAGAGGCAACGCTTGCGAAACCGAGAAGACAAACAACCGCAACCGTGCCAACTAAACGATACCGTCTGGCCTCCAACAGAGGGCGGAAACCTACAAACAGCACCAAAGCGAGCCGCAGCATGGCTCATCCACCAAATGAAAAAATACTTTTTTTATACCAGTTTAAAGTTTTCTGTACACATTCTACTGAACTTGTCGCGCCTGTCGACGCCCCCATATTTTCATTGCAGCATACGATGCAAGCTGGTGTTCCTTTCGCTTCATTTCTATTACTGTCAGTCGCTATAATTTTGCTTTTATGAAGAGATGGCAGCATCTTCATTTCCGGCTGTCAGTTAAGATCAAGAAGTTTATCTGTTGACATAAACTCCATCTCACTTGTTTTAAGTTGCCCTGACAAAGCAAACACGCCTTTGCGATTTTTTTACAGTTCCACAACCATTAGCCACATTTTCGTGCACAGCAAAATGTAATATCGGGTACCATTTGGGAACATACGGTGTACGACCTTTACCAAGGTAATGTTGTAGCAAATTAAGAACATTGCTTCAACGTATTCCACTACTTACACCACAATTAATTTCTTTTTTATGTCCATTGCTGCGCCAAAAAAAATAATAAGGTCAAGAACACATCCGGCTTCACTATTATATACACAAAAAACTTAACTCGAAATCTATGGCGTTTGGATGGAACGTACTGTTTGAATAAGACAGTATCTTTGCAAAGAAATAAACTTCCGTTAGTGCAAAATTCTTAAAAATAACAGGAATCATCTGGAAATGCTTCTCTTAGGAGATTCACTATTCGCTTTATTTTACAGACTTTTTCGTCTCTATGGTCCTCATTTTTATCACTACAGTGTAACATTCTTAGTAAAAGAAGGTACTTATGTCTTGGCATGATTTGTGCAAACACTGGAGAAAACAGTAACGGATTGTTGGTCCAACAAGTAATTATTTCATTCTTTCTCACTTGAACCATCAGAAAATTTACGGCGTTGTGTTTTTAAAACGTCGCTTTCTTGAATTTTCACTGGCATAGTTGTGTACATGCTCGTAATATAAACTACACTTCTCACCTATGTAACACAATTTCTTCGTTAAAAAAAAAAAAAAAAAAAAAAAAAAAAAGATACTGGGAAGCAATTATTACACTAAACGAGTCAGCCGGCCGGTGTGGCCGTGCGGTTCTAGACGCTTCAGCCTGGAACCGCGTGACCGCTACGGTCGCAGGTTCGAATCCTGCCTCGGGTATGGATATGTGTGATGTCCTTAGGTTAATTAGGTTTAAGTAGTTCTAAGTTCTAGGGGACTGATGACCACAGATGTTAAGTCCCATAGTGCTCAGAGCCATTTGAACCATTTTTTTAAATGAGTCACCTAAATTGAGTATGACTTAGGAAGTCGGGATTAGCATGGAAGGACAAGGCCCCTATAATGTCACTCAAACACAACAACTAGTAGGTCAATAAATCTACAATTTATTCAAGACCACATTTACAAAACAGCTAGCACACAATGAACGTGTGGCCGTCTTAAAAACAATCCAAAACGACCAATAGCTTCCTTCTCAAGCAAGCAGCAAATTACTATAACTTAATGAACAATAAATCTGAAGTAATTTAAAGATGGCTCAGATATTTTTTTTTAGCAATAACACAACCATCACAAAACGTTACACTTAATATAATTCATTGGCAGGCAAATTCAATTTTTTTTAATTACATGAGAGATGTTATGTGTTAATCAAATGGGCTCCCGTGTGCTTAAGGTAACGCAACTTAAAATGCCTGAAGCAGCAGACCAGCCGCCCAAAACAACACCTTAACGCCGGGGCCCAACAGGGAGTCACTTCCCATTAGACGTCACGTCACAGCTTCTGTGCACCGAAGCGGAACGTGGCGCCACACCCACGCACCCCAACTCGCAGAAACTGGAACACAGACCGCAGAAGACACGGCAAACACCAGCCAAACATCAATCAAAAATTGATAAACAAATACACAAACCAATTACTGTTGAGTGAGTGATTCAATAAGTGCACGTATATAAGGAAGTACATATAAATGACTAGCTTTACAAGTACAAGTTTTACTAATAAATAACTGCTTGCAAAAAAAAAAAAAATTTACTGCAATATACCAAAGACGTCACTTGATGGCAATAACCCTAAATCATACGCACGCCTTCGTGCTAATCTGCCTTTTAATAGTCATCCAACCAGTGGATTTTAAAGCAAATAGTAACTGCTGGTTTGCATACAGTCGCACAGACTCTGCCGGCTGCTCTTACTTAGACAACACGTATATTCGAACCAGCCGACCAACAAATACACTCGCTGCAACGCAAATTGTTCGACGAAACGAAGGCACCAAAACCACTTACACGTAGGATGGAGAGCGTTGTTGGAGATGGTCTCGAGGGACGGGTCTGTCCGAGAAAACAGGCACCAAAGAAAGGCGACGAGCAGTGCCCGGAGATGACATCAGGCAGGCGCACCACAAATTCGCGACCGTCCTGCTAGGTAGACCGGCCGCGCCACCGCTGGCCGAGCCCCGGGTTTGCTTCGTCGTCCCCTCAAGCACGACCTGGCGCCTCGTAACGCGGCAGACGGCCAACTCCCCTACCGCGAATACCCGTCGACAGATCACAACAGATGCAAAGAACGTAGTACAGCCGGGTAATCGATAGTCGTGCCAAAGAGCTGGTGTGCCAGAAAAGGCGCACCACGTCTCATTGACGATTTTGCTACCGGAATCACTGTTCTCAAAATCATACACTTTCGGGTCCAAATCAGAGTCTTTCCATCTACTCTGCGTCTCTTAGCAGATTTGTCAGGTATATGCTCAGGCTCTTCTTCGGAATCGGAGAAAGAAGCAATGGGAACATTAGAATAGAGATCAGCATTTACTGGTTCAGTGTTTGTTGCTTCACTAATATTTTGTGACCGATTCGTCTACAGGCTTACCAGCATCCTTATCTGTCAAACCATAATCTGTTGCATTGGGCATGATGAGGACCTCGTCGTCGCTTTGATTTACAAGACTTCAGCAGCTCATCATCTGTAAGCGAAGGGTATTCGATAACACGGAAAGTGCCGCTCCCGAACTACGAGTATGAATGAAGTCTGAAGAGAATTCATCATTCAGTAAGTCGTTCGCGTAATTCCCAGTATTCCAACAATTAGAGCGCCTACTTGCGGAGCAGTTGCCTCCGACTCTCTGGACGGATACTACGCCTTAGTCGTATCTGTACGATCGTCTCAAGTAACCACTATGAATACTTTTCATAGCCTCGAGCATTGAAACGGTAGGCGTATACACTACTGACCATTAAGATTGCTACACCACGAAGATGACGTGCTACAGACGCGAAATTTAACAGACAGGAAGAAGATGCTGTCATATGCAAATGATTAGCTTTTCAGAGCATTCAAACCAGGTTGGCGCCGGTGGCGACACCTACAACGTGCTGACATGAGGGAAGTTTCCAACCGATTTCTCATACACAAACAGCAGTTGACCGGCGTTGCCTGGTGAAACGTTGTTGTGATGCCTCGTGTAAGGAGGAGAAATGTGTACCATGACGTTTCCTACTTTGAAAGGTCGGATTGTAGCCTATCGCGATTGCGGTTTATCGTATCGCGACATTGCTGCTCGCGTTGGTCGAGGTCCAATGACTGTCGGCAGAATATGGAATCGGTGGGTTTAGGAGGGTAATACGGAACGCCGTGCTGGACCCCAACGGCCTCGTATCACTAGCAGTCGATATGACAGGCATCTTATCCGAATGGCTGTAACGGATCGTGCAGCCGCTTCTCGATCCCTAAGTCAACAGATGGAGACGCTTGCAAGACAACAAACATCTGCACGAACTGTTCGACGACGTTTGCAGCAGCATGGACTATCAGCTCGGAGACCATGGCTGCGGTCACCCAGACATGAGCGCCTGCGATCGTGTACTCAACGACGAACCTGGGTGCACGAATGGCAAAACGTCATTATTTCGGATGAATCCAGGTTCTGTTTACAGCATCACGATGGTCGCATCCGTGTTTGGCGTCATCGCGTTGAATGCACATTGGTAGCGTGTATTCGTCATCGCCATACTGGCGTATCACCCGGCGTGATGATATGGGGTGCCATTGGTTACACGTCTCGGTCACTTCTTGTTCACATTGGCGACACTTTGAGCAGTGGACGTTACATTTCATATGTGTTATACCCGTGGCTCTACCCTTCATTCGATCCCTGTCAAACCCTACATTTCAGCTGGATAATGCACGACCGCATGTTGCGGGTCCTGTACAGGCCTTTCTGGATACAGAAAATGTTCGACTGCTGCCCTGCCCAGCACGTTCTCCATATCTCTCACCAACTGTAAACGTCTGGTCAATGGTGGCCGAGGAACTGTCTCGTCACAATACGCCAGTCACTACTCTTGATGAACTGTGGTTTCGTGTTGAAGCTGCATGGGCGGCTGTAACTGCACAGCTCTGACTCAATGCCCAGGCGTATCAAGGCCGTTATTACGGCCAGAGGTGATTGTTCTGGGTATGATTTCTCAGGATCTAATCACCCAAATTGCTTTACATTTTCAAGCAATGTCAACATGTCAGTTCTAGTATAACATATTTGTCCAATGAAGACCCCGTTTATCATCTGCATTGGTGTAGCAATTTTAATGGCCAGTAGTGTATATACGCATGCAGCAGCGAAAGGTTTAATCTGGGATTCTGGCGCTAAGATTGGTGATCAGGAACTATACGCCACCACCTCTGCCCCTTTGCCGGTCAAATACTGACACTGAAAATTTCATCCAAAACCAGTATTCGGACTTATCTCTGAATCGCGGGCCACCGCACAGACCTGCGTTGCCGACATCGACCACGGAGGCCTGCACTAGTTCCACCCCCTACTGTCCTAGCGAGAAAACAAGAGCACTCCCCCGCACTCGCCATAGCGCTGGATCAGTCCGTCCGCCTAACCCTTGTGTACACCTGCTGGAGACACGCGACCCCCGCCTAAGCCTTCTAGTCTAGGCGGTGCTGCCCCGGCGCGCCCTGGCGGCTCGTGGCCCTCGTAAGACGCCGCCCCCGCTGCCCGCCCCTCGCCGGCCTCCGGCGCCACCCCCGCCCCCCGCTTCCGCCCCCACAGCGCCCTCGCAGTAAGAAGCTTTGCCGCGGCCGGCGCCGGACGCGCTAAGCCGATTGTCCCGGGGCAGCGCGCACACCGCGACCATTGTCATACACCGTTGTCTTTTTAAGTGTGAAATTAATATATGATCGGGCTTAATATAAGCGCATTTTCGCCGGCCGCTTCCCTCCCGACCCGACCGGCGCAGGAGAACCTTTTTTTAGTTATTTTCCGCAGTTTTTGTTGCTCCCGAAACGCCAGCCAGCAGCACAGAGCATAAAAACTTGCGCGTATTGTGAGCGCGGCCAGCCCACGGTGCCCTCCTCGCGCCGTCTAAAGCGCTGGCTGCCCTTTTTTGTTTGTTCCTTTTGTTTTTTAAACGAGTCACGAGCCGGCGCGGTTCTTTTTTTTTGCTTTTGTTGCCGCGTGTCGGGGTATTATGTCGCGCTATATAGGATTGCGGCGCGGCGCCGGTCTGTAATATTGCGCTCCTAAGCGCCGTTGGCGGTCTGTACGGCGCACTGGAGCGCGAGATGAAACGGCCAGCAGGGTAAAAAAAAAGAGAGAGAGAGAAGCAGGAGGGGAGGGGGCAGGAAAAAGTAAACATGGGCGCAGCTCTAGGGCTGAGGCCACCCACCGTGGAAAATATGGCTTACCAGGCGTGCGGCGTGGCCGGCGACACCTGCGAGACCGCATAACACCCCCCACCCCTCGGGCAAAGCCCTCTTCCTAATCTCAGCCCCACAGGAAGGAGAACCTGTCAGTCCACCGCCGTTCTTCCGGACGCATTAAATACGGGGAGCCCTGAATCTGCCAGAGTCGGGAGTGTTGGGCACTGACCGCAAGATAATTACGAAAAGAATCGTCAAAATTTACATCGCACCTATGTTTCACAGAGCACACCAAGTCTACTAGTTCCCAACCTGGGCGAATTACCCCGCAGGAGATGAGGTAGGGGGAGTAAAATGAAATTTTCTGATTGTTGTGAAATCATGGCTGCAGTACGCTGTAACAAGCCACAAACGAATTACCTGCAGCCAATGTAATAAATATTATGTCAGCCAAACGGGCAGAAATTTCAGAACCCGATTCAAAGAACATTTAGACTGCTACAGGTTTGATAAATGTAACAAATCAGCAGTGGCAACTCAAATTAAGGGGGGTAGGACGTCAAACGGGACGATTTGGAGCAGGAGAGGTACCAGAGGACATTTTAATTTGCACTGTCTATACTTCTACGAATAAATTCATAAAACTTTGTCAGAATGGCCAGAAAGGATTCAGGATTTACACTCATAGCAGTGAAAGTTTAAAAATATAAGAAAATAATTTTTTTTTAGATTTAAAAGTTGACATTTTTTCACTTACCATTGGCTGCATTTGTTGCTACAGGTACACTTTTCTTCATAAGTAAGGGAGATTCTCTGATGAATTTTGCACAGAATACAAACCATACTTACAGGTGTATGAAACTCTAGAATTTTCCGAATCTATTGAAAACTATGGTAATAATTGCGATAATTAACTATAAAATTTGAGTTTATTCTAAACACGAAGATTAAAATGTAAATTTCTAGAGTTTCATACACCTGTAAGTATGGTTTGTATGCTGTGCAAAATTCATCGAAGAATCTCTCTTACTTATGAAGAAACGTGTACCTGTAGCAACAAACGCAGCCAATAGTAAGTGAAAAAAATGATGTATGTTCACATGTAAAAAAATATTTTTTTATGTTTTTGAACTTTCAATGCTATGAGTGTGAATCCTGAATCCTTCCTCGTCATGCTGACAAAGTTTTATGAATTTATTCGTAAAAGAATAGACAGTGGGAATTAAAACGTCCTGTGGTGTCTCTCCTGCTCCAAGACGCCCAATTTGACGTCCTACCCCTCTTAAAGACACAGGCAACCCTTTGAAAATCAACCTCGAAATTTTACACAAAATAGGAAAAAGTAAAAGAATGGATATCATAGAAGAAATGGAAATTTTCGTACATAACACAAAGCATGGAGATAACATTCTTAAAGAAAGAACCGTATCAAAAAACTCAAAATTCTTCAACAGTCTTAAGCCAGTTCTAACTCAATAGATTCAAGAAATGTCAATGTAAATAATTGACTAGAAGCAAGAATATCGATACAAAACCTCGATAATCGATACAGACTCACATGCTACAGTCCGCCATCTTGTATTGTGTGTATAACATCGAAGCAATTTGTGCAGTGGCAGTCAGTGACAAAATATAATGTGCAATAGTGTAATGTCAATCAACAGCTCCGCCATTACACCAGTGATGCTAGTGAAGCAGCAAGATGATGTAACTATAAGTGATCAACTGTCATATAAAAGCCTTTCACACAATTTTCGTAACACGTAACTGATGCAAATCTATCTGCATCCGATACAGGCTGTGATATACATAGTCAACATCATAGAAGAAAACCAGCAGAAGACATCACTGACTTCGATTTCTAGATGTACACCGCCCCCCTCCTTCCCACCAAATTCCACACCAGCAGCTACAGTAAAAAACAAAGTGTTCTAGATTACTCTAGTTTGTTTATTTTTAAGTAACATTTCTCTATGTATATATGAATGTACAAACGCTTGAAGATGAATAAAACATGTTCGAAAAGCGTTGCATATGTTAGATTAAGCATAAAATAAGAAAGTGAATGGTAGCAGAAACTTGAAATAAATAATTTTCCCACACAGTCACGGTTCACAAACATAGCCATTATGGCTGAAAATAAAGATGTAATGTACATGTACATACAAACAAACGTAATACAATATCATAAATTTCTAATCAATAGAAAGAGCTTCATAAATTGAGCAAGCCAATAACGCGTTGGTTCACCTCTGGCGATTATGCATGCAGTTATTCAGCTTAGCGCTGATTGACAGAGTTACTGGATGCCCTCCTGAGCGATATTGTGCCAAATTCTGGGCCACTGGCGCGTTACGTTGTCAAAATCCTGAGTTGGTTGGAGGAACTTGACCTTCATACTCCGAACTTTCTCACCTGGGGAGAGACCCGGCGACTTGGCTGGCCATGGCAGGGTTTGGCAACCACAAAGGGAAGCAGTGGAAACTCTCGCCGCTTGCGTGCGGACATTATCTTGCTGAAAGGTAAGCCCAGGACGCCTTCCTCTGAACAGCCGCTGAGCTACAGATGGTGCCACAGATAATAACTAAAGCGGTCCTACTATGGAATGAAATGGAACTCGAGACCACCACTCTTGATTGTCGGGCCGTATGGCGGGCGATAGACTGGTATCGCACAGCTGTCTGGGGCGTCTCCAGACACTTCTTCACTGGTCACCGGGGAAGAATTCAAAGCACGACTCATCACTGAGGACAACTTTACTCCATTCAATGAGATCCAGGTCGAATGTGCCAGACACCACTGTAAACGGACCTGTTGGTGTACAGAGGTCAATGGTAATCGGCCCAAGGGACGCAGTGAGGTCGGTTTCCTTTCTGTTAACCACCCCATCATCCTTGTGGTCACTAAAGCATCAGTTGCACGTCGGGTCGATGATTAACTCCGGGGCTCTGAGCTCTTCTCTGACAATTGCTCGGTACACATGTTCTGTTATTTCTCTAGGTCGTCCACTTCATTCTTGACACTGTGTTCGGCCATAATTCGCCCATTCCTCCCAACATCGTCGAATAGCGCCTCTCTGATGATTGCACGGTACTCATGTTTTGTCGTTTCTCGAGGTCGACCACTTCTTTCTTGACACTCTGTTGGACCATGATTCACCCATTCCTGCCAACATCGTCCAATAGTAACATCGCTCATATTCAGATATCGAGCGATTCGCTGATTACTCCAACCGGCTTCTTTGACTCGAACAACTCCCTCAAACACTGATGTCTGCATATTTTGTTCACGCACCTGTCTGCGAAGCAGAGCTACTGTCTGAGTTCACGGAACGAGATTTGCAAAGACTTTGCGACCTGGTACCGTCGTGTCCCCTGTTTAGTATCTTTGCCTTTTGCACGATGAAATTGCACTCCAGTGTCAAACATTCGTCCATCAGCCATCCAAGCTTACAATTTTGCATTTACCGTCGGTAGGTGTATGAATATCAATTTGTGACAAATTTGCATAGCTCTTTCGTTGTGCGGCGTATTTATTACACCATCAACTTCTGATTTAGAAAATCTAATAGCAGCCATGTTTGCAGATTAAATTATGTGGATTCAGGTCCACCTCTTACGCACACACACACACACACACACACACACACACACACACACACACACACATACATACAAGAGTGTGCTCGCATGCACGCGTGTGTGTGCGCATTCACACCAGAGAGATAGAGAGCAATAGAGGGAGTGAGACGCATCAAGCCATTCCCAGCCTGTCATTTATCAGTTTTTTATATGCAAATCGTATGTGACACCAACTGAAGTATTGCATACACCAATCAACTCATTGGTTTCGTAGTCAAATGATGAGGATTATGACAGTACAGGTCAAGCCGCCTTTATTAATCTCTTTTCTATCTGGTAACAGGGAATCAGTGCATGAATGTAGATTTCTCAGTTGCCAGCCGATGGCGAGAACGGCCAGAGCTAACAGAAAACAAGGGGCTGCTCCCAAGGGAACTCTAAACGGTAAACTTAATAGACCAGACAGAGGGTGGAGGCGTACCTGGCCGCTCGCAAGACAGGTGCTGTAATCTGGAAACGTATTGCCCTCCTTGCGCTGCGTTGTCAGAAATAACAGTCTTTTTCTGAGAAAATTGGAAAGTGAAGCACTGCTTGTGGACCCCGCGAATGCGCTAAAATTATCCGTTGGCAACTCACCTCCCACATAACGGACGTTCTACAATTTGTCACTTCTGCCTATGCATTTCCCGCACAGAGCATTCCACATTGGCTGGCGAGTTTACAGAAAGCAGAGAGAGTGAGAGAAAGCTTGGTCATAGTGGAAACTGCTGTCATCAACAGGTCGCTGTATCACCTGAATCATCGGTCGGCGAATCACCGTCTGACGGGTTGCCTGCCTGCAGATCCGCAGGCGCTTCCCGTGTGGCAGATCGCTGCAAACATGGCATGACCTTTGCGTGTGTAATTGGTTCACACGCCGCCTGAGAGTGCTATGTTCCTCTATAATCACTACCTGCATTGTCCCACGAAATGAAACGTGGTGGAGGATCCTGTGAAGCCTGATGTAGTGATGTACACTGATCCTGGCCTGTTGGTTAGGTAGGTCCTCTGGCCCGTACGAAGTATCAGAGCAGCTCATGCCTTGAACTGAAACAGTGGTGGTGGAGCCATGGACGAGCCATTAGTGGCAGCTGAAGTCCTGGACTCTGGCGTTGATTATCTCGGCCACGGAACTGGTGTCATTATGCCAGGCAGTGTGAGAATACTGAGACAAGACACAAGGAGTTGCAACACAATAACAACAGAATCGAGTGCAATTGACATGAACGCTATTGATTCTATTGATCGACTGCTTTTAAACTAGGTGGTCGGGGTATTTACACTGAACTGAGGAGAGGCTCTGCTGCGAGGCGTTTATTACAAGTGGTCATCAGTCTCTAGCCTGCTTAATTTACTTAATGGATTTGTTTCAGTACCGTAACAGCTCCATTAGGTCCCTGTTAGGCGTTGTTGCGTCGTACCTAGCGCATCTGACTTAATGTTACGAGGACAACGGACGCATTTCGGTGCGTGATTATCTTTTACTCTCTCGTTCCCGTAATCTTAACGCGTAACAAAGCTGTGACTTCGGTGTTCGGAAAAAGACAGCTAAGAAATGGAGGTCACTGACTGTCTTCCAAAAACATTTTCGAGAGGAGACAGTGGATTTGTAGTTGTAGGCACGAGGCTCTGACATAAGTGCACTTCCCTGTAATTAATTCTGAGAGCGGCACAAGAATGAGAAAGTAGGGTTGGTAGGGTCGAAGGACGATTTTTGTCCATACTGTAGTGGGATAATTTAACAATGTAAAAAATTACGCCATCAGGTAGCGCCAAGAGAAGTTTATGTTCATTTGTGGGCGATGTTTTTTTCAAAGGAGACTCTGAGCAAAACAAGCACAGAAGTCCTATGCTCACTCTTGTGCCACTCACATGGGAGATTTCAGTCCAGTAGTACCATTCTCCTGAAAGAACTCATTCAAGTAGCATCTTTTCTCTCTAGAGGTAGACCTCAACACCGTTAGCAGATGGCCCTTGGACGCCAGAGTGAAGTAGAGCGGTGGAGTTTACTTGCAGAGCAGACTGGGGTAAGACATCCATGCGCGACACTCAATCTAAACGTCCACATGCACATAATGGTGAGAATACCTAGCGGCATCGTCTGGCTAGGACAGAACGGAGTTAAATGTTTGCATGTGTTTCAGTAAGTTCCCGCTGGCTTTTCGGGACTAGGTGGGCAGGCAAACAGCCTGTTACCTCGTGTTCTCTTTCCGGCACACCTATGCAGTCACTGGTTTCATTTCGCAGTTATGTTGTATTTTATTAACTGGGGAACTCGGGGCGGGACGTGTTACTTAATGTTCAACAGCTTCTGTAACATAAAGGAGTCAAACAAACCACTTTTTAAAGATATCAAAAATATCTTGTAGTATAACCTAACTTACCTTACTTGAAAATCGCTTAAAACTGTATGTTATCTATTTTTTTACGTTTTTCAAAAAAATGCTTGCATGTTTCCCTTCTACTCCACCCGCCGGGAGAAATGGGATAACGCAATTTTTTGTGAAATTATTGCATGAACGTTGAAAATGTAATGAATGTCATCTTAAAACTACGACATAAAGTTGGTTAATGAAAAATTTAGGCTAAGAGAAATCGAAACTTTAACAAAATCGTTAACAATAAGAAAATAATCCAATGACATTTTGAAAATTTTACAATTGTTTTCAATGCTTAACGCCAAGTTACTGTTACACTTACTTTATTGAATCCCATCACTTGCGCAATATATGTATTTTATCGCTTGCAGATAGACAACTTAGGCTCTGTATTAATAAATCCTAGCCGGCCAGAGTGGCCGAGCGGTTCTAGGCGCTACAGTCTGGAACCGCGCGACCGCTACGGCGCAGGTTTGAATCCCGCCTCGGGCATGGATGTGTGTGATGTCCTTAGGTTAGTTAGGTTTAAGTAGATCTAAGTTCTAGGGGACTGATGACCTCAGAAGTTAAGTCCCATAGTGCTCAGAGCCATTTAATAAATTCTATAACCTGTTCAGCTAGATAATTTTCTCTCTGAAATCTGTATGGTAATCCATTTCTTACCGGTAACGTGACATCAATGAACAAAAAAGTTTCCTCTTGATTGATTTCAAGTATGCTACCAGCTCGTTTTCTTTTTCTTTTTTTTTCTTTTATGTTCTGCAGTGAAAACATTTTTAAATTTCCCATCTTAGCTTTACGAATTGAACTTTCCAACTTTCATTCGGGTACGTTAGACTCCTTAGTTGTTTTTAAAACTCATATTTCAGAAGATAAAAGGGCTGAAACTGCCGTTTCCACTGATGTAGTATCCAATTGCTGTCTTGTTAATCTTTCTAATGTAAGTTAACACTGCTTGGAAAAACAAGGGAGAAAGAATCTAATATATAGTTTGAAATCTACTTACATTAAAAAATGACGTGACATTGTGGAACATTATCTCTTTTTGTCCCGTCCCAATCCGCCTCAGGAGCGGATTCCAGGTTAACTCTTAGGGGGAGTACTAACTGACGGATTAAAACATATTATGTAACTAATGTATAGCAAATGACATGCACTTTAATATCACGTTGTGTATAAGAGAGGACAATTAATAATCAACGGATTATCTTGCATTTAAATTCACCGAAAGTTATAAAGAGAGAATTGGAAACGTAGGAGCAACCTTTCACTTACAAATCGCGCTCCAAACCAAGTCAAAATGGGTATCGCACCTTGCTTCCAGTTAGAGACATACACTGTCCAGTCACTTTATGTGACCACAGGTAAAAAACCTGAATAGCCACCTTTTACAGTGGGAACTGCTGAGAGACGTGCAGGAAGAGAGACAATCAGGTTCTGGAAGGTACCGGCAGTGTCGAGGAGCCATGCCGATTCCACCTGCGCTAGGTTTTTCGGTCGAGAGACGCTACGATGCGAACAGCTTTATCGAGGTGGCCCCACAGATTCTTAACGGCTTAAATTTGGAGAGTTCGGTGGCGAGGGGAGTGCGGTAAATTCATGTTGGTGCTCTTCGAACCACGAAAGAACCTACGACCGATGTAATACGTTGCATTATCCTGCTGGCAGATGCCATCTTACCGAGGAAAAACCAACTGCAGGCAGGGGTGAAAGTGGTCCCCACTGATAGATGCATACTTGCGTTGATCCATTTTACCTTCCAGAATAACGAGATCACCCAGGGAATACCCTCCGGCCTCGACCGTTTCGACGATTGCTGTAGAGTGTTCCTTTTCAGGTGTTTCCTGCCATACACGCCTCCGATGGGGCATACAACGTGATTCTTCCGGAAAAGCCACCTGTCGGCACTTGGTGGACGTCCAGTTAAGGTACTCGCATTTGTATCCCATCAATCAGCATGGGTGCATGAACCAGGTGCCTGCTGCAGAAGCCAATACGCAACAACGTTCGCTCAACAGACCTCGAGGAGACATTGCTTTATCTGGGCGGTCAGGTGCTCAACAGTTGCACGTCTGTTCGCCCGTACACAGCTCTGCAGCTGTCATTCATCCCTGACATCTGTAGCCCGTGGTGCGCAACAGTTGCCTCGTCGCTGGTTTTGGATAGCGCCACTTTGCCATGCACGGTATACTTTAACCATGGCAGCATGCGAACAAACATAGCTGTTTTGGAAATGCTTCCACCTGTGGCCCGAAAGCCAATGATGGTGCTCTTTTGGACGTCAGATAAATCGGTCGTTTCCGCATTTCTCCTGTCCCAACACGCATTATATATCCTCCAGTACTAATGCTGCCATCTGTGAGTGATTATTGCACATTAATATCGAATATAGGCATTGGTCACATTAATGTGACTGGACCGTTCATTTACATGTCACTACAATAGCGTGCAGCATTTACCATTCTAGAACACAGGACAGTCCCATTGTGCCCCACTATCCCGTTCTGCCCGAGTTCCAACATGTCACGAAGTTCATTTGTATGAACCCTATTTCCCTGTTAAACTTGAAACAACCCCTTAGGAAAATTAATGAATTACAGTGCTGATACACCCCTTACGTTCTTTGATTTTCAAACAGCTGAGCAAAACTGAACGTACTCAGACATTGCTCTCTTTAATTATTCTGATCAACACCAAATTTTTAGCGCAACGCAATCTGACTTTCAAAAATCCCTGCAAAAGAAAGGCCGCGACTAACAATAACCTTTACCTTTCATGAATCACTTACCTCAAAAATGTTCATTACTCGAACTACTGCAATGCAGCGAGCGCCACTACTGCCAGCTAAATAAAAGATTCTAACTACTGAAGGCAGTAACTACTGACAGGCGTAGTTAGCAAATGAATGATTTTGATAGAGAACAAACAATGTATTTACCCTAATAATGTTGAAAAGTCATAATATAAATATATATATCAGTTCATGATATCCAGTATTACAAATTTACTCTTTGTGGCGGGCACACGCCCAGATTGTACGCTCTTAAAATTCTGCCATCTCTCTCCCCACATCCACCACTGCTGGCGGCTCACCTCCCAACTGTGCAACGCTATGCGCTGTTCACATCCAACTACCCAACAGTACAATAGCGAATATTCCAACAATGCTAAACAGCCACAGACTGCACACAGCACAGCCAGTGATTTTCATACAGAGAGCTACGTGACGTTAGCAACATAAAAACCTAAACAGCCTACTTACAAACTATTCTTGACAACTGATCCTTTCGTTATGTGCTCCATTAGAAATCTTGTAATGTCTTTCATAAACTTGGCCACACTGAGAATTGTAATAAATATTTGGATTTACCTGGACCAAACTTTCAATTTTTAATTAGTAAATTCCTCCATTAAGTTAGTAAACGGTACATTGTGGACGTATCAGTACCTGGAATTCAATTCTTGGACCACCCCTTCCATTAAGTTCACTAGTCAGATGCCTTACCTAACTTTTATTAAGCATTTGAGTTTCGGGGAGTGATCTGTGATACTGTCCAAGGACCGCGGCGCCCCACTGAAGTCGGCAAGCACATCGATACCACAGATATTATCAATGTCTCACTGCAATCCGCAGAGACGAATGGGAGAGGCTGAAGAAGACGTGCCAACTCTCTCAGCGCAGCAGCGCCATCGCCATAAAGAGCCGAGAACGGAAGCGCTCTGCGCAGTTCGTGACCTCAGAATCACCATCAGCGAATGGGATTATTGTGTTATTCAAGTATGAGATGGAAATGTACTTTTTGTAAATGCTTAATATTGTACTTCAAGAGAAGAATTTTGACTGCATACACAAAACGATGCTTTAGTAATCAGTGACAGTTGTAAATGTTCAAGCACACTTGTTGCGAAGGATTTTATGGAGTTAAGTAAATATTTTTATCATTCACGTAATTACTGGCCATTGAAATTGCTGCACCATGAAGATGACGTGCAACAGACGCGAAATTTAACCGACAGGAAGAAGAGATGCAAATTATTAACTTATCAGAGCATGCACACAAGGTTGGCGCCGGTGCCCACACCTACAACGTGCTGACATGAGGAAAGTTTCCAACCGATTTCTCATACACAAACAGCAGTTGACCGGCATTGCCTGGTGAAACGCTGTTGTGATGCCTCGTGTAACGAGGAGAAATGCGTACCGTCACGTTTCCGACTTTGTTAAAGGTCGGATTGTAGCCTATCGTGATTGCGGTTTATCGTATCGCGACATTTCTGCACGCGTTGGTCGAGATCCAATGACTGTTAGCAGAATATGGAATCGATGGGATCAGGAGGGTAATACGGAACGCCGTGATGGATCCAAACGGCCTCGTATCACTAGCAGTCGAGATGACAGGCATCTTATCCCCATGGCTGTAACGGATTGTGCAGCCACGTCTCGATCCCTGAGTCAACAGATTTGGACGTTTGCAAGACAACAACCATCTGCACGAACAGTTCGACGACGTTTGCAGCAGCATGGACTATCGGCTCGGAGACCAAGGCTGCGGTTACCCTTGTCGCTGCATCACAGACAGGAGCGCCTGAGAAGGTGTACTCAACGACGAACCTGGGTGCACGAATGGCAAAACCTCATTTTTTCGGATGAATCCAGGTTCTGTTTACAGCATCATGATGGTCGCACCCGTGTTTGGCGACATCGCGGTGAACGTACATTAGAAGCGTGCATTCCTCATCGCCATACTGGTGTATCACCCGGCGTGATGGTGTGGGGTGCCATTGGTTACACGTCTCGGTCACCTCTTGTTCGCATTGACGGCACTTTGAACAGTGGACGTTACATTTCAGATATGTTACGGACCTGTGGCTCTACCCTTCATTCGATCCCTGCGAAACCCTACATTTCAGCAGGATAATGCACGACCGCATGTTGCAGGTCGTGTAGGGGCCTTTCTGGATACAGAAAATGTTCGACTGCTGCCCTGGCCAGCACATTCTCCAGATCTCTTACCAATTCAAAACGTCTGGTTAATGGTGGCCGAGCAACTAGCTCGTCACAATACGCCAGTCACTACTCTTGATGAACTATGGTATCGTGTTGTAGCTGCATGGGCAGCTGTACCTGTACACGCCATCCAAGCTCTGTTTGACTCAATGCCCAGGCGTATCAAGGCCGTTATTATGACCAGAGGTGGTTGTTCTGGGTACTGATTTCTCAGGATCTACGCACCCAAATTGCGTGAAAATGTAATGACATGTCAGTTCTAGTATAATATATTTGTCCAATGAATAGCAGTTTTACATCTGCATTTCTTCTTGATGTAGCAGTTTTAATGGCCAGTGGTGTATTACTTCATTTGTTGTAGTTAGATGAGCCATCGCCGAGAGCAGTCAAAGAACCCACAGTTATGGCTGGACGATGCCAGTTTTGTAGGGTTACAACACGATCTGCCGCTCAGCAGGCCGAGATTGATGCAGATCAACTCGAGGCTCACGGCGGTAAGTTGCAAGGGAGAGAAAGAGAGAGAGAGAGAGAGAGAGAGAGAGAAGAAGGAGAGAGAGAGAGGGTAAGCAAAGTTCAAATTAGGCGCCAGACTGGATATGAAAACAGGTGAACATCTACAGGAACCAGTGACACACAGAAGCTACTAATCGCGCACTTTAACACACTGTGAGCGGAACCCGCCTAGGATCAGGGCTGCCGAAGTTAGCCGAACTGTGCCCGATTCTTGATCGTGCTATGCGTATAAATTCGTAGCTGTCCGCCCCTGGTAGCTGAGTGGTCAGCGCGACGTCATGTCATACCTAATGGCCCGGGTTCGATTCCAGGCTGTGTCGGAGATTTTGTGTTGTCCTTATCATCATCATTTCATCCCCATCGACACGCAAGTCGCCGAAGTGGCGTCAACTCGAAAGACTTGCACCAGGCGAACGGTCTACCCGACGGGAGGCCCTAGCCACACGGCATTTCCAATTCGTAGCTCACATTGCGCCTCCTGACATCCATGTAGACTGCACAATAAAGAGTCGCTGTATAGTCCTAGGACGCAGTTTTCGAATTCTGAACTATCTGTTACTCCAGAAAAGCGCTTTCCATGTAACTGCCCTCTGTTTCTTCCCGTATTGTTCTCGTCTGCTGGTGACTACTTTGAAGATCAGTAAAACTTTGAAACACGTATCTGTTTTGTACGAGTTGTAAATAAATAGTTGTCACTATTAAAGTTCCAGCCCTCGTAAAACGAGTTGTTGCATTTTTTTCCTGACAGAGTAGTTTTGGCATTGGTAACGCGATGTTTCGAATGCCCTAGACGAAACTATTCGATTCCAGTTCAGAAGGGGAAGTTGATGATTTTGATACTGATCTAGATCTCTGTATGTTTGATTGTCCAAGAAAGTAATACATAAAAGAAAGTAATGTAGTCCAGAGTTTGAAGTATTGTACTGCCTAAATGAACTTCCTTAAACAACCCTGGTAGTAAAAAGTACCATAAAAAACCGCACCGGCCACGTGTGTTCCGATGTTAGTAAGATACAGAAGGGAAAAATGCGCCGAAAAGAAACATCCTAATGATGTCCAAATTATGGTGCAGCTCTTTGTAAGTCTGAATGCTTCAAAGCATATCTCACTCATTATGTGTAAGAATGGCGTTTACAAGTTTGTCTTCAGATTAGAAACTCGGTTCAGTAAAACATTTCCTATATCTACTAATTTTATTATTTCCTAATCAGATTTTTAAGATTAAAGAGACCAAGTTTCATCATTTCAAATGGAACATTATGTGCGTTTAGTGCATACACAGTTACAAAAAAATGGTTCAAATTGCTCTGAGCACTATGCGACTTAACTTCTGAGGTCATCAGTCGCCTAGAACTTAGTACTAAGTAAACCTAACTAACCTAAGGACATCACACACATCCATGCCCGAGGCAGGATTCGAACCTGCCACCGTAGCGGTCGCTCGGTTCCAGACTTAGCGCCTAGAACCGCACGGCCACTCCGGCCGGCCGTACACAGTTACAAAACAATGATTTTCGAAAAAGGTGTTAAAATCAGCGGTCTAGGTGCCTCATCCAGGGTGACTGTGGCCAGACGCGAATGTGTTAACTTGCCTCTCCCTTGATCGGCGAAAGTAGGTTGACTCCGTGCCACTACGGAATGTTTACGCTCGTTACCGTTCTTAGCTACATACCAGTACTGTGTGACGTAACAATCAGTAGCCATTGGAGTGCGTGGTGATTGTTAATAGTGTTTACAAAAACGGGCGAAGAGGCTGTACTTTGTCTGTCTAGCGACTCGGTATCAACTTTCGTGTCACTATTGCAACACGTTATTCCATTTCATGTTCGTTTCTTTTATAACCTACAAGCTGGTTGTTCTGGGAGAGGGAGGTGGGGCTTGTTCAACAGCCAATGCTCTGCGAGCCTTCTCAAGTTTTTGCTGGCAGTATCTGGCCAAGATAACGTGTGCAATTAGTACATGAACCTGTGATTTATAAAGCACAAAAAAAGTGTAACTTGTGCAATTCAGCTGCCTACACTAGTCGAAAACGTTGAGTACGAGGATTAGAATCCAACTCCTACAAAATTCGACTCTAGGGACTTAATCCATGAGTCATCTCTTCCGATGTTTTCAGGAATCAACCAGAAGCATTGTTACTCTTCTGCCGGTCACAAAAGAGGCGAAAGCAATTTAAGTTCAATAAAAATTTAAGAGGAAATCGGGCGGTTGTGGCAATGACTGGTTGTGTTTCCTTCTTGGTAACGTTTGTTATTCAAAAAATGAAGCTTGTCATGCCACAAATCAGAGCAAGCCTCCGCTTTTACAAATTTGTTACGAGATCGTAGAGCAATCGGGACATTTCTCAGAGCCACCCCTGCTGTCGATCGCCGCATCAGCGCTTGCAGACGGCAATTGGGAACGACAGGCGACGAAGATGGAACAGCGTGCGTCCGATCTGTGACTAGAGGGACGCTTTCGGTCGCGGGCTATATTTCACGGCAGCAGAGCCTTGTTTATTGTCGCTGCCGCGAGATGTCGCGGGAGTCGGCAGGCGGCGGATAACGCGCTCGGCTTTTGTTTTAACGATCTGCCGACGCGTCCCGTCGACACTTTTCGGACAGCAAACAAAAGCCGACCGCGGAGCCATACATAACGCTTGACGCTATCTAGCCAGAGGTGCAGATTAGCGCCGCAGGGCCGAAATAAATATCGGCGCGAGAGCCGCACCAGCCTTGTAAACAGCGGCTGAGCGCTGCGCGACCGCAGCGGGCCGGCGGCGAGATACACCCAGCGCCTATTGCTGTGAAAGCTGTAATACAGATTACGCAGTCTAACGAATCAGCACTCCACAGAGTGCGTAGTGGCTGTTGGAAACCCTATATTGTTGCTCATACACTCTTAACCAGTTTGCCGTCTCCAAACAAACACGCTGCAGGAAGGTGATACGTCAAATTGGATATCCGAAACCTGTAAGGTCCAATGATATGCTTCGGGGTGTTCAGACAAATTGTTGATTCCATTTTTATGCACAAATTTTCGACTACGTAGCCAGTCATCTCCTTTAAGAGCTACGATTGTTTTTATGGTACCTAGACCTTTTCTTAGCGTCCCGTGTATCAGTCCGTTAAAACGGAATCCTTATTGGATATCTTTGTTCTCTGTCTGTCTCTCTCTCTGACTGTTAAGAATCCTTTTTCTCAGGAAAAGATGGACGTAACAAGCTGAAATTTATGTAACGTACTAAGATCTACTGTAACTTGGCCGAGTAAGAAATTCAAGCTTCCAAGTCAATGCAATCAAAAGGTACAGCCATTAATGTCACAAATTTTGATACTCACAGTCTTACTCATTGAACCTATTGGATACGTCTCATAACCTAGAATCATGAAACTTGGCAAGAAGGAAGGTTTCACGGACAAGTAAAAAAATCCGAAAATTGTTAACCTGTAATTACATCACAAGAAGTAATCTGTTGTTGTCAATCTTTATCCGACTGTCAGTCTGTCCGTAAGAGCTCTTTTTCCCAGGAAAGTGTAGACGTATCAAGCTGAAATTCATGTCCTGTACCAAAGTCTATGGTCTCTTGGTGGCGTAAGAAATTCAAACTTCTAAGTTAACGCACCTACCACCATGAACCATGAAACTTGCCGTTGGTGGGGAGGCTTGCGCGCTTCAGCGATACAGATGGCCGTACTGTAGGTGCAACCACAACGGAGGGGTATCTGTTGACAGGCCAGACAAACGTGTGGTTCCTGAAGAAGGGCAGCAGCCTTTTCAGTAGTTGCAGGGGCAACAGTCTGGATGATTGATCTGGCCTTGCAGCACTAACCAAAACGGCCTTGCTGTGCTAGTACTGCGAACGGCTGAAAGGGGAAACTACGGCCGTAATTTTTCCCGAGGGCATGCAGCTTTACTGTATGGTTAAATGATGATGGCGTCCTCTTGGGTAAAATATTCCGGAGGTAAAATAGTCCCCCATTCGGATCTCCGGGCGGGGACTACTCAAGAGGACGTCGTTATCAGGAGAAAGAAAACTGGCGTTCTACGGATAGCAGCGTGGAATGTGAGATCCCTTAATCGGGCAGGTAGGTTAGAAAAATTAAAAACAGGTAAATGGATAGGTTAAAGTTAGATGTAGTGGGAATTAGTAAAGTTCGGTGGCAGGAGGAACAAGACTTTTGGTCAGGTGAATACAGGGTTATAAATACAAAATCAAATAGGGGTAATCCAGGAGTAGGTTTAATAATGAATAAAAAAATTGGAGTGCGGTTAGGCTACTACCAACAGCATAGTGAACGCATTATTGTGGCCAAGATAGACACGAAGCCCATGCCTACCACAGTAGTACAAGTTTATATGCCAACTAGCTCTGCAGATGATGAAGAAGTTGATGAAATGTATGATGAGATAAAAGAAATTATTCAGGTAGTCAAGGCAGACGAAAATTTAATAGTCATGGGTGACTGGAATTCGAGAGTAGCAAAAGGGAGAGAAGGAAACATAGTGGGTGAATATGGATTGGGGGAGAGAAATGAAAGAGGAAGCCGTTTGGTAGAATTTTGCACAGAGCATAACTTAATTATAGCTAACACTTGGTTCAAGAATCATAAAAGAAGGTTGTATACATGGAAGAATCCTGGAGATACTAGAAGGTATCAGAAAGATTATATAATGGTAAGACAAAGATTTAGGAACCAGGTTTTAAATTTTAAGACATTTCCAGGGGCAGATGTGGACTCTGACCACAATCTATTGGTTATGAACTGTAGATTAAAACTGAAGAAACTGCAAAAAGGTGGGAATTTAAGGAGATGGGACCTGGATAAACTGACTAAACCAGAGGTTGTACAGAGTTTCAGGGAGAGCATAAAGGAACAATTGACAGGAATGGAGGAAAGAAATACAGTAGAAGAAGAATGGGTAGCTCTGAGGGATGAAGTAGTGAAGGCAGCAGAGGATCAAGTAGGTAAAAAGACGAGGGCTAGTAGAAATCCTTGGGTAACAGAAGAAATATTGAATTTCATTGATGAAAGGAGAAGATATAAAAACGCAGTAAATGAAGCAGGCAAAAAGGAATACAAACGTCTCAAAAATGAGATCGACAGGAAGTGCAAAATGGCTAAGCAGGGATGGCTAGAGGACAAATGTAAGGATGTAGAGGCTTATCTCACTAGGGGTAAGATAGATACTGCTTACAGGAAAATTAAAGAGACCTTTGGAGAAAAGGGAACCACTTGTATGAATATCAAGAGCTCAGATGGAAACCCAGTTCTAAGCAAAGAAGGGAAAGCAGAAAGGTAGAAGGAGTATATAGAGGGTCTATACAAGAGCGATGTACTTGAGGACAATATTATGGAAATGGAAGAGGATGTGGAAGAAGATGAAATGGGAGATACGATACTGCGTGAAGAGTTTGACAGAGCACTGAAAGACCTGAGTCGAAACAAGGCCCCGGGAGTAGACAACATTCCATTAGAACTACTGACGACCTTGGGAGAGCCAGTCATGACAAAACTCTACCATCTGGTGAGCGAGATGTACGAGACAGGCGAAATTCCCTCAGACTTCAAGAAGAATATAATAATTCCAATCCCAAAGCAAGCAGGTGTTGACAGATGTGAAAATTACCGAACTATCAGTTTAATAAGCCACGGCTACAAAATACTAACGCGTATTCTTTACAGACGAATGGAAAAACTGGTAGAAGCCGACCTCGGCGAAGATCAGTTTGGATTCCGCAGAAATGTTGGAACACGTGAGGGAATACTGACACTACGACTTATCTTAGAAGAAAGATTAAGGAAAGGCAAACCTACATTTGTAGCATTTGTAGACTTAGAGAAAGCTTTTGACAATGTTGACTGGAATACTCTCTTTCAAATTCTGAAGGTGGCAGGGGTAAAATACAGGGAGCGAAAGGCTGTTTACAATTTGTACAGAAACCAGATGGCAGTTATAAGAGTCGAGGGGCATGAAAGGGAAGCAGCGGTTGGGAAGGGAGTGAGACAGGGTTGTAGCCTGTCCACGATGTTATTCAATCTGTATATTGAGCAAGCAGTGAAGGAAACAAAAGAAAAATTCGGAGTAGGTATTAAAGTCTATGGAGAAGAAATAAAAACTTTGAGGTTCGCCGATGACATTGTAATTCTGTCAGAGACAGCAAAGGACTTGGAAGAGCAGTTGAACGGAATGGATGGTGTCTTGAAGGGAGGATATAAGATGAACATGAACAAAAGCAAAACGAGGATAATGGAATGTAGTCGAATTAAATCGGGTGATGCTGAGGGAAGTAGATTAGGAAATGAGACACTTAAAGTAGTAAAGGAGTTTTGCTATTTGGGGAGCAAAATAACTGATGATGGTCGAAGTGGAGAGGATATAAAATGTAGACTGGCAATGGCAAGGAAATCGTTTCTGAAGAAGAGAAATTTGTTAACATCAAGTATAGATTTAAGTGTCAGGAAGTCGTTTCTGAAAGTATTTGTATGGAGTGTAGCCATGTATGGAAGTGAAACATGGACGATAAATAGTTTGGACAAGAAGAGAATAGAAGCTTTCGAAATGTGGTGCTAGAGAAGAATGCTGAAGATTAGATGGGTAGATCACATAACAAATGAGGAGGTATTGAACAGGAATGGGGAGAAGAGGAGTTTGTGGCACAACTTGACAAGAAGAAGGGACCGGTTGGCAAGACATGTTCTGAGGCATCAAGGGATCACAAATTTAGCAAGAGGGCAGCGTGGAGGGTAAAAATCGTAGAGGGAGACCAAGAGATGAATACACTAAGCAGATTCAGAAAGATGTAGGTTGCAGTAAGTACTGGGAGATGAAGAAGCTTGCACAGGATAGAGTAGCATGGAGAGCTGCATCAAACCAGTCTCAGGACTGAAGACAACAACAACAACAACAAGTTAACGCAATTAAAGAATACAGCCATTTAAGTCACATGTTCTGATGCGCGCAAACTTCGTCATCAAAGCCTATAGGATACATTCCGTTGACTTGGAATCATGAAATTTGGCAAGAAGCAATGTTTCACAGTACAAGTAAAATGAAAAAATAGGAAAATTGTTAAACTGTAATTATTACTTAAAAATATCCTTTTGCCATTGTCATTTTGATTTTTGCATGTTATCGTTGTGCACATCACAGAGGGAACAAGTTACATTGCTGTTAAACAATCTTTGGTCTTGTGGCACAATCTTTGCCTCTGGGCAGTCTGATACATTCTTTGTTGAAGTGTGGTAGATGTTAGACGTATTCTGTAGTGCTGTGTTGACTTGTTATTGTATCTCTTGGATGAAGAAACACTTATTGTAATGGACAGCAAGGATTAATACGAAGTGTATATTGGAAAGAGTAATATAAATTTTGTATAACATTATTATTTTTTGAAGAGTAGAAGTTTGAGGTAAGACTGCAGCACTGTGCACCTAATTCGTAGAAATGATTATTGGAAGCTAGTTAACTTGGTTCACTTGCTCAGAGCTGAGAGAAAGACTATCCCACTTTCCTGAGTCGTTTACTTTGTTAGATATAGTATGTGTATGTGTGTATTTAACTGGGGACATAGAAACGATGGAGAGGCTTCTTGTGTATTTAACTGGGGACATAGAAACGATGGAGAGGCTTCGTCCCACCGTAGCCCTCAGTGGTTCACAACCCTAGAACAGGCCACAGCAGACCACTCACCCTACCGCCGCCCCACACCGAACCCAGGGTTATTCTACAGTTAGGCCCCCAGTGTAACACCCCCCCCCCCCTCCCAGGAACGTCTCATACCAGACAAGTGTAACCCCAAATGTGTACGTGGTAGAGTAATTATGGAGTACGCATACGTGGAGACAGTGTTTGTGCAGCAATCGCCAACATAGTGTAACTGAGGCGGAATAAGGGTAACCAGCCCACATTCGCTGATGCAGATGGAATACCGCCTTAAAAACTGCGGGCTAAGCATAGTATTGTTCAGACGTATGTTATGTGTGAAGATATCTCCAAGTTTTTCTCTGTCTTTTTGAATAAATATACTTCACTCTAAAATCGTTGTCTTGGAATAAGACTACATAGGAATAGTTACATTCGCCCGCCCCACTGTTTACCGATCGAGGTGCTGCAGTGGTTAGGACTTGCATCGGGAGGACGACAGTTCAATCCCACGTCCGGCCATCCTGATTTAGGTTGTCCGTGATTTCCCTAAATCACTCCAGGAAAATGCCGGGCTGGTTCCTTTGAAAGGGCACGGCCGACTTCCTTCCCCGTCCTTCCCTAATCCGACGAGACCGATGGCCTCGCTGTTTGGTCTCTTCCCTCAAACAACCCAACCCCACTGTTTATCATTATTCGTTACCACATGTGGTACGTTGTTGTTGTATCCGGATCCTACTTCAGCGTCTACCTGCTCTGGGTTTTACTATTGATTTGGCCATGTTAGTTGCAGAGGGTGTCCAGGTGCCTTCCTGTCGCCAACATGTGGTATGTAGCAATTGCAAATTTTATCTAGAAATAGAAATGTAGCTTAGCCACTGCCTGCTTCCTCTTGCACTTTCGAGAAATCTGCAACAATGTTGTCATGACGCGAGGTAAGTGGAAATTTTGATTAGGGCCAGATAATAGTTTTACTTTAGTTGCACATATAATATAAAGACAAGCTGCGCTCAGATCAGTTACAGTTGAGTTCAAATTAGGTTCTGTTTAATCAAAGCTTAGCATAGGAGATTAAGCTGGATAAGAGTTTGTGGGGACATGGAGTGGGTGGTAAAATTGGGCTGAATTTCATACAGAAACAAATATAGTGGGAGGTTACAGAACTTACATAGAATTCATTACCTGTCAAAAGTGTAATAGAAAAATATTAGTGGATGGAAACATAAAATTAAGTTTCGTACGGTGGTAACTTGAATAAACGTTAATTTTGCACCTTACATGAGATTTTATATGGCCTAACAAGCAGAAGTATGTCACCCGACATACTTCAACGATAGTGAGAAGATTTGCCTATCAAAATGTATTTATTTATATATTTATTTTATTTATTTATTTATTTATTGTTCCGTGGGACCAAATTAAGGAGAAGTCTCCATGGTCATGGAACGAGTCAATACATGAAATTATAACACGATATTAGAAACAGATAAAATGAAATATAAAAAAACATATTCAGGTGACAAGTCGTAAGTTTAAATGAAGAAAATCAACAATTAACACTGGAATTTGCTTAATTTTTTAGCTCTTCCAGGAGCTCCTCGACAGAATAGAAGGAGTGAGCCATGAGGAAACTCTTCAGTTTAGACTTAAAAGAGTTTGGGCTACTGCTAAGATTTTTGAGTTCTTGTGGTAGCTTATTGAAAATGGATGCAGCAGAATACTGCACTCCTTTCTGCACAAGAGTCAAGGAAGTGCATTCTACATGCAGATTTGATTTCTGCCTAGTATTAACTGAGTGAAAGCTGCTAACTCTTGGGAATAGGCTAATATTGCTAACAACAAACGACATTAAAGAAAATATATACTGTGAGGGCAATGTCAAAATTCCCAGATTTTTGAATAGGGGTCGACAAGACGTTCTCGAACTTACACCACATATAGCTCGAACAGCCCGTTTTTGAGCCAAAAATGCCCTTTTTGAATCAGAAGAATTACCCCAAAAAATAATACCATACGACATAAGCGTATGAAAATATGCGAAGTAGACTACTCTTCGTGTTGAAGTGTCACTTATTTCAGATACTGTTCTAATGGTAAATAAAGCAGCATTTAGCTTCTGATCAAGATCCTGGACATGGGCTTTCCACAACAGCTTACTATCTATCCGAACGCCTAGGAACTTGAACTGTTCCGTCTCGTTTATAATATGCCTATTCTGTCTGATCAAAATATCGGTTCTTGTTGAATTGTGAGTTAGAAACTGTAAAAACTGAGTCTTACTGTGGTTTAGCATCAAATTATTTTCCACAAGCCACGAACTTATTTCATTAACTACATTATTTGTTAGTGTTTCAATATTACACACAAGACCCTTCACTATCAAGCTGGTGTCATCAGCAAACAGAAATATTTTTGAATCACCTGTAATACTAGAAGGCATATCATTTACATAAATAAGAAACAGCAGTGGCCCCAGCACCGACCCTTGGGGAACGCCCCACTTAACAGTGCCCCATTGGGACTGAACATCACTACCACTCTCAATATTGCGGAGAATTACCTTCTGCTTTCTGTTCTTAAAGTAAGAGGCGAACCAATTGTAAGCTACTCCCCTTACTCCATAATGGTCCAACTTCTGCAGTAATATTTTGTGGTCAACACAGTCAAAAGCCTTCGTTAAATAAAAGAAAACACCTAGCGTTCGCAACCTTTTATTTAATCCGTCCAAAACCTCACAGAGAAAAGAGAATATAGCATTTTCAGTTGTTAAACCATTTCTAAAACCAAACTGAACATTTGACAGCAAATTATGTGAAATTAAATTCTCCAGTAACCTTGTATATACAACCTTCTCGATAACTTTAGCAAACGCCGATGGCATAGAAATAGGTCTAAAATTGTCAACATTATCAATGTCTCCCTTTTTATAAAGTGGCTTCACTACCGAGTACTTTAATCGGTCAGGAAACCGACAACTCCTAAAGGAAAAGTTACAGATATGGCTGAGAACTGGGCTAATATACATAGAACAATACTTCAGTATTCTGCTAGATACCCCGTCATATCCATGAGAGTTCTTGGTCTTTAGTGATTTAATTATTAACTCAATCTCCCTCTTGTCATTATCAGCCGGCCGCGGTGGTCTAGCGGTTCTAGGCGCTCAGTCCGGAACCGGGCGACCGCTACGGTCGCAGGTTTGAATCCTGCTTCGGGCATGGATGTGTGTGATGTCCTTAGGTTAGTTAGGTTTAAGTAGTTCTAAGTTCTAGGGGACTGATGACCACAGATGTTAAGTCCCATAGTGCTCAGAGCCATTTGAACCATTTGTCATTATCATGGAGAAGCATTTCAGGTAACAGTCTCGGAACACTTTTTTCTAAGAGCGCTATATGATTCCCTGATGGGACTAGGTTTCTATTTAGTTCACCTGCTATATTCAGGAAGTGATTATTAAATACTGTACATATATACGACTTATCAGTAACACGGACATTCCCACTACGCACTGATTCTATATCCTCGACCTGTCTGCAGACCAGCAACTTCCTTTTCGACTGACCATATGGTTTTAATTTTATCCTGAGACTTAGCTATTCTATCTGCATACCACATACTTTTTGCCTTCCTAATAACATTTTAAGCACCTTACAATACTGTTTGTAATGGGCTGCTGCATTTAGATTTTGACTGTTTCTAACGTTTTGATATAATTGCCACTTTGTTCTACAAGATATTCTTATCCCTCTAGTCAGCCACCCATGCTGCCTGTTTGTGCTAGTATCCTGTTTTAAACGTTCTAACGGAAAGCAACTTTCAAAGAGCATGAGAAAAGTCTTGAGAAAAGCATTATATTTATCGTCTACTGTATCAGCGCTATAAACATCTTGCCACTCTTGTTCCTTTATAAGGTTTACAAAGGTCTCTACAGCAACTGGATCAGCTTTCCTGAACAGCTGATGACTATATTTAACCCGTGTTGCAGCACAAAAATCTTTTAAAGTTAAAATTTGTGCATCGTGATCTGAAAGGCCATTCACCTTTTTGCTAACAGAATGCCCTTCTAGTAATGAGGAATGAACAAAAATGTTGTCTATGGTTGTTCTACTGTTCCCTTGCACTCTCGTTGGAAAGAATACGGTTTGCATAAGATTATATGAATTAAAGAGGTCTACCAGCATCCTCTTCCTTGCACAATCACTTATACAATTAATATTGAAGTCACCACATATAACTAACTTTTTGTATTTCCTATAAAGTGAACCAAGAACCTCCTCTAGCTTTAACAAAAATGTTGTGAAATCGGAGTCTGGGGATCTATAAATAACAGAAGTTTAGCTCCGTTAAATTTAACCACACCTGCACAACATTCAAACACCTTTTCAGTGCAGTACTTTGAAACATCAATTGACTCAAATGGGATGCCGTTTTTCACATACATGGCTACTCCCCCACACCGCAAAGAGCTCCTCGAAAAGCTGCCAGCCAACCTGTATCCTGGTAAAGGAAGCCTCTGAATTATCTCCTTATTTAAGAAGTGTTCAGATATACCAATAATTTCAAACATCTATAAGCAGTTCACTAACTTTATCTCTAATACCTTGTATATTTTGATGAAATATGCTAATTCCCTCATTACTCGGATACCTAAGCTTTGTCAAAAGTGATTACCTTGTTAGAGAGACTTCCCTCAAGCAGGAATACCTATCAGCTGACTTCAATCTAAAAAAGGTGCAGCTCTAACACCCACTACTGCAGGAATTTTCCATGAGTGATCCCACCAAACCCACCTATGCTGTCACCTATAAGCTTTGCCAACCTCCCTTTCCCATACCTGTTGAGTTGCAGGCCATGTCTAGTGAAACCCGTCCTGCTGATAGACTCCACCGACACCACTGAAATGTGACCCATGCTTTCTGTCATCAGCGCACCCCCAAGTCTCATGTTATTACGCCTGACGGCTGTATTAAGATGAGGCAGATCGTGACGCTGAAACAGTTCCACGAAATGCACATTCGTGTTGCCAGTCTGAGTGGCTATCTTTTCCAGGTCACCATCTATGTTATACTCCCCATCCCTACCAATACTATTACCAGCCCCACCCACAATCACTACCTGATCTTCTTTAGTAAAATCCCTACACAACCCCCCTATGTTAAGTCACCTGAGCCAACCCTGCATTAGGCTTCACAATGCTGGTAACCTGGTACTCACTCCCCAGCACTTCATGCAACTGCTGGCCTACACCTCTGCCATGAGAACCACCTAACAGCAGAACCTTCTTCTTCCTCTTCGACTTTGCAACTGTTCTAGGCACAGTAACTACTGAGGTCTGCTGCATACTTCCTACATCTACAGCTACTAGAGATTCCTCTCCATTAGACTCTGACAGTTGGTCATGTCTATTGTAAACACCAATAGTAAAACTATCTGAAAATCTTCTTCTCCTAGCAGATCTCTTGCCAACAGCCAGCTCCCATTCCCCAACCCCCTTCACCCTCCTCATCCTATCTAGCTCCTCCTGTGCGTTTTTCAACTGCACCTGAAGGGCACAGATCTTACGCTCCTGCTCCTCTATCAACTTACTCTTGCTACATAACCTGCAGTTCCAGGAGAAGATCTCACCAGAATGCCCACTGGCTTCCCAACTGCATTCCCCCCATTGCGAACAAGTCTCACACCGCAATCCACTACTCACGAACCTACGGCAAAGCCCACACTTCTCACTCATGGTAAAATTTTACTTTTTCTACGTTCCGCTACTACAATAAGAAGATGTTTTCCTGACTACAATAATCACAAACTTACTCTACAAGGGAAGTAACTACTATTATTAACAGTATTAATAAACAACAAATGTGAATATAACAAAAGACTAATACAGAAAGAGAATCAAACGTCTAATGACACAGTAACGAAGCTGAAAACAGTTCCCAAAAGGTTCTTCTGAAATTATTTCACCAGAAACACCAAGAACACCGGTTGAAGACTACTAAAGTTCCTAAATAAACCACTATACACCAACAATTAATTAGTACTTAGCTTTCGATGCGCCGCTACAGCTGCAACTGGTCAGCGCGGAATGTAAACACAGGCAAGAGGTTAAGTTGCTCGATACGAAACACTCACAAATATCAGGTCACAACACAAGAAAGGCAGAGGTGAATGAAGAAACCACTAATACGTCACTTATATAGTAAATATTATCACAAAAACCGTTAAAATATGTATCTGAAACCTAAAAATATATGAAAACTTAGAGAGCGATCTCACACGCAGTCACTCGCTTATGACGTCACACCAAAGACATTCCCTCGAACCATACGCGACTGGAACAGAAAAGGGAGGTAATGACAGTGGCACGTAAAGTCCAAAGTATGTAATGCAAAGGGATGACACTCGATTTGACGGTATTAAAACACCGAACCCAAATCCTGCATGTCAATGAGCAAAAGGTGAAAAAAGCATCTGGAAGAAACATTTTAGTTTGGGGGTGGACGCGAGTTGTCATGGCCCACATACAATGGAACGATTCTAACAGGGGTTGGTGACCCGCAATGAGTGAGACGACGAATGCACTGGGCGATACAGCGAGGGGAGCAGGTAGCGGCCCAGCGCTGCTTGCGACGGGGAAATTCTTTAGAAAACTGCGTTGGGGAATTTCCAGATGGATACAAACAGACCAGAGACGCAGTTGACCACGTGAAAGGCCTATGGTACGCTCTTGATGTACGCGTGTAACCTTTAGGCATCAGGAGCGGCCACAAAATGTCCGATTGTCTGGAAATGAAAGGAACTCTCCGATTGGTCTGAAAAAGCTGTGACATGAAGCACAAAAAGATACAGGTGGGGGACAGTTTGCTACGAAAGACACAATACTGAAAACGTTGGGGACTCTCCTCTGAAATAGCGTCAAGTGTAGAACAGGGCGCATCATGCTCTGTATGACGCCAAAAGAGGAATTTTTGTGTGAACACTGCGTTCACTTTGGCTGACATTCAGCTAGAAATTATCTGAAGAGTCATTGATCTGCTATAGCGGAGAAACGAAACAGCCATGTAGTTAATTGTTCTTGCAAGAACTGAGAGGACATTGAAGCATACACACTGCTCCATCTATGTACGTGTATATCGCCATATTTTGCAGTATAGAGATGAGTACATGTTTTCTCGCCAAACAAGAAACATTTGACAGTTTCAGCTGAGTAAGAATTTTGATTAGCTTGAGCAACCATGCAGCCGACAGCACATTGCAGTTAAAGGTAAATGCCGCTTGCAGAGGCATAAAATGGTTACATCACCAGCTTGCGTCCACTGTGAACTCGAACCTTGAGTAACTTTTGCCCATCTTGTCACAAAACTAACCATCCTCCGTAGACTTGATTGTCATCCTAAATAGTACCGAACTTAGAACCTGAATCGGATGATTTGTCGTAATATCGGCCAACTTCACTGTCTAAAAGTAATCTTGTAGAGAACCTTCTGTTTAAATTGGACATTGTTGTATTCAGTGTTGCAGGACGTAATGCATTATATTGACAATTGTCCTGAAATTGTCATGTCACAATATATGTAAATTCGTGTGCTTCTTTGGTAACAATAGAGAAATTAAACCAATTTTACAGCGAAACACCGATGTGCCCTGTCATAGAATAAGGGTCCATTCCTAACCTCAGTCAATTATTCTATTGATGCTCCCGCACTCACAGGATGTTTCTGCTGATTCCTGACAAACGTGAAAAGGAGTGGAGTGTCTGAGTTTTGTCGGTGTCAATATCGATATGTAGTATCACCTTGTTTTCTCTTACTCTTTCTCCTGTAGTGCAAACGGATTATGCGTAACTGCCCAAGCAATCTGTATGTATCAAAGACGTATAGCGACTGCGAGAGACAGATTATCTCTGACGCGTGATATAAAAGCTCTGTGGACAGAACGTGGAACATTACGTGTACAACGCACTTCCTGACTTCTGATTTACAATTGTGGAGAGTAGGGTCGCAGCGGAACTGTAAATAGCGGCCTTGTTTCAAGCTACCATTTAGAATACAGAATAAAATATGATTAATTATGATAACATTTTATCTCATACAAGAGGATGTTGCATCCTGAAATGATGAAGATCAGTTATGGAAAAATATAGTTTCATAAATGGAAAATGTACGTTTAATTCTTTGATTATTTTAACATCTCCCTCGTCTGTGGCTCGGAACATTATTCGGTGTGTCGTAATTCCTAGGGAATTTTGTAACCTGAGAAATCAGTTAAGCCTTCACCAACGTCGTTTATGCTCGATTTTGAGAGATCACTTTTCGAACTTTTAACGAAATCAATACACAACTTGGACATTGATTCCCATGCTGCATATTGTGTATGTCATCGCACCCAAGGCTGCTTCCCCACGGCGTATGATTGTGCCTCTGTCTATTTTAAGAAATTTCAAAATCGACGATTGCCGGAATTCTGCAGAGCCACAGAAAGTTTATTCCAGGTGTTGACTTCGACATCGAGAGGCAGACAGAGTATGACTATGAACTGTATCTAATCACTTTGATTTGTAGACTTCAGAATTCGATTAGGAATTAAATGTATGGGAATGTTTGTGTTAAATGTTGGGGAAACGACTTCTCTCGTCCAAAAGTTTCCATTGAAGTAACTAAATATTATTCAGTCATAATAATTTAACTTCAGTTTAATGGGAAGAGAAAGACAACACGCAAAAGTCGTCGAGATTCTCGATTCCCAGGATGGATGAATTATCGATAACATAATTGAGTTTGTACGAGTATTATTTGCACTTGACCAGTTTGTTGAATAAAGTAACCTAAAACCAATTTGTGGGTGGTTGCTATACACCATCAACAATTTATTTTTTCCATCTTTTATTTTCAAATCGAGAGATGCTGTAGTAGGACAGGCAAAAAGTGTATACAATGTTATTCGTTCTACTCATTACTGAGCGTCGTGACCTCATTTCTTCGTTCATTTCCTAAGCACACAATCTTCGACTAGATGTCTCCATTCGGAGCTATCTTCAGCTTCTCACAATATAGTGTGAAGAGGTACGCTGGTAATTTTCTTTGCTTGGTCCAACCATCTACTTGCCCCTCTTTTTCAAGCCTTAGATTTTACGTTGCAAAATGCAAAACCTCGTATTTCCCCGCGGAGATATGACTTACCACTAACAAACCATTTATAATGGTACAAGTGTAATATATAGCAATAAATTTACCAGAAAATACATAAAGGAATGTGTTCAGGTTTAATATATAAAAATAAAGAACTGTTATCAGTCACTATCAAAAACAGATAATCTAATATGTCAACATCTATTGGTTTTGTAGTCTGAATACATATAATAACAAAAAGCTTGGGTAACAACTTACAAGAATGCAGAGTAGTGATGTATCATAATAATATAAGGTCAAAATATCTTGTCAGTTTGACCATCTTCATATGTTTCACTTTTTTGGTCTTTCTGTTAAGATATTTTGGCTGTATATTATCATGATAGATCACTACTCTGCATTCTTGTAAGTTGTTATCCAAGCTTGTTGCTATCATGTATGTTTTCAAATCATAAAACAAATATTTGTTGACTGATAACAGTACCCTCTTTTTATGTATTAAACTTAAATACTTTCTTTTTTATATTTTCTCATAATTTTTTTGCTATCATACACTTGTACCATAATAGACTTTCTTTGTTGGCAAGACATATTACTCCTTCTAGTCCATCCTGTAAAATATGAAGTTCTGCATTAAGATATTTAATAGGATTGCACCTCATGGTGGTTGTATGTCTTGTCAGTGTTGAGTATGTTTATGTTTCTGCTCTGATGAAGTTCTCCATTATTATTGTGTATTATTACTCTAATGGGTATTTTACTTAATATGATTTGTGACTGATAATGATTGACAACTGTATTTATTTGTTTCATTTACAGTTATTTCCCTAAATCTACTTCTTTATTTTTTCATTTATTTGTTACACTCTTCATCTCCATTTGTTCCAGTAAGCCAGATTACCCTGATTCTCTCTTGTTTTTGAATGACTATAAAAATCTTACTAGTAGTTAGTTTGATATATCCATGTTGACCTTTATGTTTGACACATTTTGGGGTTATGTATTGGTCCTTTTGGGAAATGTATTTCCCTACTTTTTCTATTGAGTACATGATTGGATATTCTATGTTAGACTACTGTAAGTTTCACAACACATGTTAAATACTTGCATTTACACCATTTCTGTGTTCTACTGTTAATATTCTCTTCAGTAATTAATTGATTTTTTTACACTGTATATCTCTTATCGTTAAACTTCTTTAATTTTTGTTGTATCATATCTATGATCATAGAGCTTATTAGTAATATACTTGCAACCTAAGTTTTAGTCATTTATCCAGATTTTCCTTGTTTCTTAATTCTTGTCCACTGGGAAATGTGATGCACAAAATTATACTATCTGTTGTACACAAAAATTGTATACAATAATACAGGGTTATTACAAATGATTGAAGCGATTTCACAGCTCTACAATAACTTTATTATTTGAGATATTTTCATAATGCTTTGCACACACATACAAAAACTCAAAAAGGTTTTTTAAGCATTCACAAATGTTCGATATGTGCCCCTTTAGTGATTCGGCAGACATCAAGCCGACAATCAAGTTCCTCCCACACTCGGCGCAGCATGTCCCCATCAATGAGTTCGAAAGCATCGTTGATGCGAGCTCGCAGTTCTGGCACGTTTCTTGGTAGAGGAGGTTTAAACACTGAATCTTTCACATAAACCCACAGAAATAAATCGCATAGGGTTAAGTCGGGAGAGCGTGGAGGCCATGACATGAATTGCTGATCATGATCTTCACCACGACCGATCCATCTGTTTCCCAATCTCCTGTTTAAGAAATGCCGAACATCATGATGGAAGTGCGGTGGAGCACCATGCTGTTGAAAGATGAAGTCGGCGCTGTCGGTCTCCAGCTGTGGCATGAGCCAATTTTCCAGCATGTCCAGATACACGTGTCCTGTAACGTTTTTTTCGCAGAAGAAAAAGGGGCCATAAACTTTAAACCGTGAGATTGCACAAAACACGTTAACTTTTGGTGAATTGCGAATTTGCTGCACGAATGCGTGAGGATTCTCTACCGCCCAGATTCGCACATTGTGTCTGTTCAATTCACCATTAAGAAAAAATGTTGCTTCATCACTGAAAACAAGTTTCGCACTGAACGCATCCTCTTCCATGAGCTGTTGCAACCGCGCCGAAAATTCAAAGCGTTTGACTTTTGTCATCGGGTGTCAGGGCTTGTAGCAATTGTAAACGGTAAGGCTTCTGCTTTAGCCTTTTCCGTAAGATTTTCCAAACCGTCGGCTGTGGTACGTTTAGCTCCCTGCTTGCTTTATTCGTCGACTTCCGCGGGCTACGCGTGAAACTTGCCCGCACGCGTTCAACAGTTTCTTCGCTCACTGCAGGCCGACCCGTTGATTTCCCCTTACAGAGGCATCCAGAAGCTTTAAACTGCGCATACCATCGCCGAATGGAGTTAGCAGTTGGTGGATCTGAACTTCGTCCTGAAGTGTCGTTGCACTGTTATGACTGACTGATGTGAGTGCATTTCAAGCACGACATACGCTTTCTCGGCTCCTGTCGCCATTTTGTCTCACTGCGCTCTCGAGCGCTCTGGCGGCAGAAACCTGAAGTGCGGCTTCAGCCGAACAAAAATTTATGAGGTTTTCTACGTATCTGTAGTGTGTCGTGACCATATGTCAATGAATGGAGCTACAGTGAATTTATGAAATCGCTTCAATCACTTGTAATAGTCCTGTACTACTGCTTTCACTACATTTTAATTTGTCATGATTTACCTTCCTGTCATTTAGTTTTTTATTAGAGATAGAACATATTCTAAAATGTATTTAACATGATTTTATATTTAAAATTTGTGATAATATGATAACTGGGATTAATCTGATATTATTCTGCTATGATACAAATGGTACTTATGACTACTGTAGTGCTTGTTATTATGGTTGTTTTACCTTAAAATCACCCATGTGTGCTACTATTCATATAGAATAAACATTTTTGTAGTTTTATCTTTGAGGTTACAAGTACTTTGGTTACTCAAGCTATGTTCTGACTACATATATCAGTTACTTGTTTTTGTGTATGACGATAATCGCTGATGTGAGAAAATCGTTTTCTAGCTTGCTGTTGTTCATGATGTTGATAGTTAGTGTGAGTTTATGTTCCTACATAAGTTACATGGGATTTCTACTGACCAATTTTGCGTAAGTTGCAGCCCGTTCTTTTTAACTCAGTAGGGACAGTCATTGTGCTAGCTGGACTTCTTATAGCACTTTGGAACTCTCGACTGATTTCCTCTCTTGGTTTAATGCGATTTTTTACAACCACGCTCCGAAATCGACGACGGCCTCTGTCACTACACGAAGTCTACCTGGCCTTGGTTTAGTTGTGGTTCTTCCTTCACCTTACCACATCACAGTGACATCACCAATAGCCGACTTGGGCAGCTTTATAAGGGTTGTAATCTCCCTGATGGATTTGTTACTCAGGTGTTATCCAGTGACTAGCGTACTACATTCAAAGTCTCTTAAGACCTCCTAACAGCCCCATTCTGCTGTTTCTGCTTCCCTACTGACAATAATAATAATAATGTCGTGTGACGAGGGCCTCCCGTCGGGTAGACCGTTCGCCTGGTGCAAGTCTTTCGATTTGACGCCACTTCGGCGACTTGCGCATCGATGGGGATGAAATGATGATGATTAGAACAACACAACACCCAGTCCCTGAGCGGAGAAAATCTCCGACCCAGCCGGGAATCGGACCGGGGCCCTTAGGATTGACATTCTGTCGCGCTGACCACTCAGCTACTGGGGGTGGACCCTACTGACAATACAATACTCCCCGCCTCTTTTTATGAGGAGCGTTCAACAAATAATTCAACACATTTTCTCTCGGCCATTTTCGGTCGCAGAAATGCGGAATTTGTTGTGAGACATCGTGGAATGCTCCGCTTCAGCCCCTGTAGTTTCATGAAGTTTCGATAGGTGGCGGCGCTATACAGAGCCTTAAAAATGGCGTCTGTAACGGAGGTGTTTCCCAAGCAAAGAGCTGTCATTAAGTTTATTTTGGCGGAAAACCAAAGCATCGCAGATATTCATAGGAGCTTGCAGAATGCCTACGGAGACCTGGCAGTTAACAAAAGCTCGATGAGTCGTTGGGCGAGGCAACCGTCCGACCTTCTGCATGCCGGCCAGTCGGACACAGCAATGTTGGAACCTGCGGACACTTATTCGAAGTAATGGACGGACCACTATCAAACGCTCCTCCTTCTTCAAGACAATACAAGGCCTTACAAAGTCTGTGCACCCGACAGGAGCTCACAGAACTTCATTGGATTGTTCTTCCTCATCCAACCTTCCATCTCTTTGCTCGAATCCGCGGAAAACAGTATCTGGATGGTGGGGAGGTTCAAATGGCTCTGCGCACTATGGGACTTAACATCTCAGGTCATCAGTCCCCTAGAACTTAGAACTACTTAAACCTAACTAACCTAAGGACATCACACACATCCATGTCCGAGACAGGATTGGAACCTGCGGCCGTAGCGGTCACGCGGATCCAGACTGAAGCGCCTAGAACCACTCGGCCACCAACGGCCGGCTGGTGGGGAGGTTATTGGTGCAGCAAGAACCTGGCTCCGACTTCAGTACAGTGGTACCTTGCGGGCGTACAGACCCTCCTAGCAAGGTGGCGTAAGGTCGACACATTGAACGGAGATTATGTTGAAAAATGGGGTTTGGCGCCAAAAGAGTGGGGAATAATATGGTGTATTGGAATCCTGAATAAAACCAACCTGCTTTCAGAACAAATTGTGATGCTTTACTTACTGAACGCCCCAAGTACGTTGGTGGGTGCGCCTCTCGTGACGTCTACTGGCCAGGGATGTTCGGGTACGTTTTATCAGGTAGTTCCATTCACCCGCCATTGTAGTGAGTGCAGAAAGGCTGTTACTCCTATGTCGGGTATTGTGAGACGAGGGCTCACACGCCTATACCGACAGCCTTTGCAATAGTCTAGCAGTGAGTCGAGTAACAGAGGGAAGATGAGAGAAGAATCGGCAGGAGGCTAGGCTCGCCGTGAGGGTCACGGTGACCCAGATAGAGCGGCGTCCCCGGAGAGGCGGAGGAAACGCGATTTGGCGCGCTGATCGGGCCTCCCTCCCAGACTAGCCGCCACTCGGCGAGGCGGCTGATTGCGTTTGCCGGGGGAGCGGCGCCCGTCTTGCGCCTTTGAGGAACCCGCCTCTCTCCCGTGCGAACAAATTGGCCTCCGCTGAATAATGCGGCCTCGGTCGCACCTCGCAACCTCGCCGGCTGCGCCGTTTCCGCGCGAAACGCCGACCGCTCTGGTCTGCTCTGTGTGTGAGTGTGAGCCGCTCTCCCCTCCCGGCCTTCTGTCGGCGCAGTCCCGCGTTCTTCTAGAGGCGCTCTCGTGCGGTTAGCTCTGAGTCGTATGGAAATCCACTGCCGGTGATTGTAATGCCATTTACGCAGCGCGAATCAGACGACGAGGGAAGGAGCGCCTTTTCGGGGAGATAAGTGGTAATCTTAAAAGATTGACTCCAGCCCACTCCGCTGTAGGTTCGACGATGTAGCCTGTAAGCGTACCCTGTCAGTCGGAGAGGCAAGTTCTCTCACACGGACCGTGCATCCGAACGTTGAGCGTTGAGTGTGCCGAGTATCTGACATAGCGTGCAATAGCACGTTCGAGAGTCTCTTCGAACGTGCAGAGCAATATCTAGCTTGTCAGATATTCTGAGCGTGCGGCTGAGCGTTGACAAATGAGATGACACAACGGCATCTACGTCACATGCACGCCATCTCCCTGCAGCAAAGAGTTGCGAAGCGCCATATTAGCATTCATTTCAAGCCTATACGTATATATGCCGTTTCTGAGCACCAGCAAATTGAGAATCACTCAAGAACCCGTTGTTGATTCGTCGCATGAAATAATGAGAAACAGCATATTCGTGGCAAAATAATTATTGTAACTTGCGTATTTTGAGAGTATGCTATTTGAGGGCAACGATTGAGAATGCATTAAAAACGCATTTTTCTTGGTACAATCTGTTATCATTAAATTTCAATTAGTAACATAGCTACAACTGAAGCTTTTAGCAAGAGACAGCGTGCTACGATTGACTTTTGAGCAAATGTTGTTGATTTAGCATGCCGGCGCGGTAGCTCAGTGTGTTAGCCGGCACGGTAGCTCAGCGTGTTCGGTTAGAGGGTTAGCTGCCCTCTGTAATAAAAAAAAAATAATAAAAAAAACTGAGTTAATCGATCAACAACGAACTGAAACGGGTGTCTTGCGACGTACGCCTCGAGCAGATTCAACGAACGAAAACGAACAAAACGAGGTTAAAAAAAAAAGGGTTAGCTACCCTCTGTAATAAAAAAAAACTGAGTGAATGGATCAATGACGAACTTCAACGAGTGTCAAGGGACGTCCGCCACGAACAATTATAACGAACAAAATGAGATTACAAAAAAAAAATATGTTCGGTCAGAGAGCTGGTTGGCCTCTGTAATAAAAAAAAAAAGAGTGGAAGGATCAACAAACGAACTTAAACGCATGTCATGTGACGTCCGCAACGACCAAACACAACGATCAACAACGAACAAAATGAGATTAAAAAAAAAAAAAAGCATAGTGAGTAGCGTCACTGATCCGTGTCGGAACAAGTGATACGGCGATGGTTCGCGTCTCGCCACACCTAAATTTTTTTCCTTGCATTTGCGTTGTTATTAGGTTCTGATGCTTTATTATCAGTTTAATACAAGTATATATTATAATATTTGATGTCATGTAAAGATAAGTTCGCCTTTTTTTGAGGAGTGTGTTTGTTCTATTGGCTTAATCTACAGGACAGCTTGCGCTACTTGTATAACGATAAAGCCCCTTTTTCTTTTACATTTGTAATTCACATGTAGCAAAGATTCTGCTACTGGGTAGGAACACTGATGAAGTGAGACTGACCTTGGGGCTTTGCTAAAATGTGGGAATGATGAAATAATGTTTATCTTATGTTGCGAAGTATCGCATATTTGTATCGCACTGTTTGTAATGAAACTTTTATAGGCCTGTGTCCTTACTGATTGGACGTGGTACTTTCCTTTTCGTTTTAAAACATGTACATGGATATTGAAGTTTTTATTTGTGAATATTACATATAGAACAACGTCACTAGCATATGGACAATGGAGGAAATGTGCGTTTTAATGGAGTTAATGTGGGAATTTTATGTACGCCCGTTTAGTAAACAGTGTGATTTACGAACTAGAAACATCGTGTCACTGCCGCTGGGGTGCGTTGTGATCGCGTGTACCACGTTGGGGCCCACGTACCGTATGCACAAGTCGCATCGTTTCTGAGCGTTCAGCAGCACGTTGAACTTAGCACGCTCAACGTTGACGTTCGACAGCACGGTCCGTGTGCCGACGGCTTTAGATTCGATGAATGTTTTCTAGGTGGCGCACTTGATTCTTCGCTATCAGGTAGTGGATAGCTCTTATGCTGAATCGTAGCGAAATGTCCGCTTAAAGTATAGATGTTTACTAGAATAACAGGGGTTTTTCTCGACGTATAAAGGTACCTTCACACTGAAAACCACCTCCAACAAACAAAAAGACACAGTTGTTGTTTCGCAAACTCGCAACTATTGTGAGTTTGAGAAACTTATAAATATTGTCGACTGTTGCAAAATGTCGACAACAGTTTCAAGCTCTTGTAAACACACATTCGATTTTATTATTATTATTGTTACGGAAAATAAAATGGATTCTGATTGTGCAGACGCATCATGAAAATCAACCCAAAAAAGTGCACGTGATCCAGAAAGTTTTTCGTACAAATACAAACCTATGGAACTTATAATGCTTCATTGAAGGACCTCTATACTTATGACAGGCAAGGTTTCAAGAATCTTTTTAGAAAGATGTTGTGTCTAGACAAGACAGCCTAGACACAATGAGAGGAAGCCGAAAGGCACGCGCTTAAACTCACGCAGGCTGGCGTGAGGTCTGAAACAGGATACGTAATGAATGCTATAAAGAAAAGTACGTAGCTTCTGGAATACTTAACTTTAATCCATATTTGTAGAACATCGCTCTTGATGATACATTAATAGAATCTCAATATCAATTGAATACGGCGCCTTGCTAGGTCGTAGCAAATGTAGCTGAAGGCTATGCTAACTATCGTCTCGGCAAATGAGAGCGTATTTTTCAGTGAACCTTTCCTTGCAAAGTAGGCTGTACAACTGGGGCGAGTGCCAGTACGTCTCTCTAGACCTGCCGTGTGGTGGCGCTCGGTCTGCTATCACTGACAGTGGCGACACGCGGGTCCGACGTATACTAATGGACCGCGGCCGATTTAAAGGCTACCACCTAGCAAGTGTGGTGTCTGGCGGTGACACCACATTCCTCCCCCGCAAATCGGCGAACGGTTGTGTTATAAGGCTTCCGCCCGCCGTGGGGAGGACCCCATGTTGACGTATGCGACGGGGTGGGGAGCCTAACAACAGGCGAGGCTGTGCCACCCGCACCCGGCCATTCGGTCCGAGGGGAGCTAGGAAACGCCTGAAAACCTAGTCCAGGGTGCACGCCAACATGCGGTGTATGCGCCCGTAAAGAGACAGGAGGGGCCGTAGGGTCGACCTCCATCGCGTCGGGGCACCAGACGGGCGAAGACGACAACTGGTCCGGAGCGGGCAAGAGTTCCATGTCGGAGGACAGCTGGTCACGGGAAGCGATCGGCGGCGCGTGACCCAGGGAGGCGCTAGGCAGCTGCAGCGACGCGTCCACTGCGGGCGTCGCCGGCGGGAGAACAGCCGGCGGTGGCGGCGGCGGCGGCGGCGGCGCGTCGCCATGGGGTAAAATGGAAGGCAGCGTCGGTAACACCTGGGGATGAGGCGAGCCAGTAGATGGGTCCCCAGGGCGCCGACCGGACGGCACCGTCACTGAAAGCAGACGGGGAGCGGCAGAACCCGTGCGACGACAGAGGCGCAGCTGATTGAGATGCCGACGCACCTCACCAGAGACCCCCAAAACCAGATACATAGCGCGGCCGAGGCAGCGAAGAATGCGCCCTGCGAGCCAACGCCTTGAACCTCGATAGTTGCGATAGTATACAACGTCGCCTGGAGCAAAAGCAGGTGGCTGCCGCTGCACAGGAACCTGATGCGGCGGATGTAGCAAAGACATCAAGGTTCGATGAGGACGACCGTGGAGCAACTCAGCCGGCGAGCGACCATCTCGGGGCTGAGAGCGATACGAGGACAAAAAGAGCAATAACGCGTCCTCCCGAGAATGCGACTCTTTCAACTTCAACATCTGCGACTTGCAAGTCCGGACCAATCGTTCCGCGGCACCGTTTGACTGTGGCGAAAACGGCGCGGATGTCAGATGTTGAATACCATTGGCCTTGCAGAATGACTGAAATTCTGCGGACATGAATTGTGGGCCATTGTCGGAAACAATAGTCTGTGGAAGACCTTCAATGCAAAAGATAGCGGATAACGCTTGGATGGTGGCAGATGACGTCGTGGAAGCCATCCGGACCACAAAAGGAAAATTACTGAAAGAATCGACCACAACCAACCATCGAGCATTCCAAAATGGACCAGCAAAATCTATGTGCAAGCATTGCCAAGGGGAAGTGGCTTTCGGCCATGCAAAGAATTTCCGCGGTGGTGCGGATTGTTGTTCGGCACACGCCATGCAAGAAGAGCACATGTTCGTAATCGCAGCATCGATTCCGAACCAAGTACAGTGCTGACGAGAAAGTTGTTTCGATCGCACTATACCCCAATGACATTGGTGGAGAAGGCGTAAGACAGAGGACTGTAACGAACGTGGTACCACGACCCGGGACTGATCATTATCAGAACGCAACAGCAAAACACCACGTCGAACAAAAAGTCTCTCCTTGTGAGCAAAAAATCGGCGAACCAACGGATCCTCGATCCGTGATTTTGACAAGGGCCATTGAGTAGCAACAAAACGCAAAACGGTAGCAAGGACAGGGTCAGCAGCTGTGGCTGTAGCTACACGACGAAAATCAATCGGAAACGATTCGACCACGTCATCGGTTTCCGCATCAATGACCATGCAAGCAAGTTCGGAAGAATCGAATGCTCTATCCTCAGCAACAGGCAAAGGGGACAACGCATCGGCGTTTCCGTGCTTAGCAGTGGACCGATACGAGATATCGTAGCGGTACTGCGAGAGGAAAATAGACCAGCGAATGAATTTCTGCGCGGTACGTGGAGGTACAGGCTTGTTTGGATGAAAAAGCGATGTCAAAGGTTTGTGGTCTGTGATGATGGTAAAGTGACGACCATACAAGAAATCGTGAAACTTAGTAACACCAAATACGAAAGCCAAGGCTTCTTTCTCTATCTGTGAATAATTTCTTTGCGCAGACGAGAGCAATTTGGACGCAAAGGCAATAGGGCGATCATGCGAGCCATCTTTGTGCGCAAGCACAGCACCGATCCCCGAAATCCGATGCATCTACCATCAACAAAAGGGGTTTCTGGGGATCGAATGGCGTAAGGCAAGTATTTGAAAGCAACGCCGATTTCAACTGGCGAAAGGCGCGTTCGCATTCCGTCGTCCAGACGAACGGAACACCTTTACGGCGTAAGCGATGAAGCGGAGCTGAAATGGAAGAGGCATGGGGAACATAGCGATGATAATAGTTAATTTTACCCAAAACACTCTGTAGCTGCTTCAAATTCTGCGGCGAAGGCAAGTCTTGTATGGCACGGAGGTGCTCTGGACTGGGATGTATGCCTTGAGCATTGATAACATGTCCCAAATATGGTAAGTCACGAGCAAACAACACACATTTGTCCTTCCGCAAGCGAAGACCATTTTGTCGCAAGACCTGAAATAATGTTCTGAGATTGGCTAAATGTTCTTCTTCTGTGTTCCCGGAGATCACAACATCGTCCAGATAGTTTGCTGCAGTAGGGACCGACGCACAAACAGTTTGCAGATATTGCTGAAACAAGGCAGGGGCGGATGCACACCCGAATGGCAGTCTTTTGAAGCGATACAAACCAAGATGCGTGTTAACTACCAAGACGCGCTGGGAGTCGTCGTCCACTGGTATTTGCAAGTACGCATCTGCTAGGTCCAACTTCGAAAATTATTTACCCGGGCACAGTTTGTCAAAAAGATCTTCCGGGTGGGGTAAAGTAAAAGTTGCAATCACTAGTTGTGGATTCACTGTTGCCTTGAAGTCCACACAAAGTCTCAATTTTCCGAAAGGTTTTGGCAAAATTACTAAGGGTGATGCCCAGAGAGAAGCTTGCACACGTTCAATCACACCTTGTAATTCCAAATCGTGTAATGTTCTTGCGACCTCATCACGCAATGCGTGGGGAACATTACGCGCTCTGAAAAATTTCGGTTGCGCGTTGACTTTCAGTTCCAAATGTGCTTTATAGTTCTTAGCGCAACCAAGGCCCGGTGCAAAAATGTCTGCAAATTCGTCACATAGCCTAGAAACACTGGCTGAAGGCACAGTCTGGTTCACTGTTAGGACCTGATTGACTATAGACAAGTTAAACAACTGAAATAAATCTAAACCAAACAAGTTCACTGCAGAAGAAGAACGAAGGACGTAAAAAGACACAAGTTTTGTTTGTCCCTTGTATGTTGCAAGAAGGCTGCACTGTCCTAACACAGGGATATGCTGACCTGAATAACTATTTAACGTAACATTTACGGCACGCATTGGAGGTGTGCCAAGTTGTTTGTACGTGTCTTTATTGATCAATGAAACTGCAGCTCCGGTATCGAACTGGAATGGGATCACGTTGCCATGAATGTCCAAATCTACAAAAAGTTTAGTGTCCTGCTGACGACAAGAGCGACTGTCTCGTGCAATTTGAACTGACACTGGTACAGAATCACTTGCTAATTGACGTGATTTCCGGCGACGTCGACGCACACTTTTTGTGGGACGCACACAGTCACTTTTAGAGAGAGTGGCACTGGGCGGAGTGGAATTAACTACATGAATGTCCATGGGCAAAGGTTCACGAGCCTGAGTATTCTTAGTTCGATTCCGGCGCGAAGCAAAGGGCCTGGAATGGTTTTTAGTGTCCGTTCTGAGATTTTTCTGGCAAACACTCTGAACATGTCCTTTTTTATTACAGAAAAAGCAAATAGCCTGGCGTGACGGGCAATTCTCATGCGAATGTCTTGTTGCACACCGCGGGCATGATTTTAGCACTGCATTTGCTTGCTGCCGCGGGACACGTGGTTGAGAGCTTGGCGGCAGGTGCGCGGACGAGCGCGAGGGCTGTTTACTGTTCCGTGCAGCTCGCCCGGCGGGCCGGTTAACGTGACACACAGCCGGCGAAGTTTCAAACGATTCCTGAGCAAAGTCAAGTGTGTCTTGCCTATCCAAGATGTCCATCACTTGTTGAAGGGAGGGATTCATTAGTTTCAAAATTTGCTCCCGTATACGAACATCAGAATCGTTCTGTGCAATTGCATCACGCACCATAGTATCTGAATAAGGGAGTCCACATTCACACTCAAAAGTACAATCCCTTGTAAGGCCTCGCAAAGTTGCAACCCACTCCCGATTAGTTTGACCGGCCGTACGTTTTGTACGAAAGAACGTATACCTTTTTGCAACTACATTGACTGATTCCTTGAAATATGCATCTAATGCAGACAAAATTTCTTCGTAGGACAGAGTTGCTACGTCACGTCGGGGAAACAGTTTCACTATCACTCTGTACGTCTGGACACCGACACATGATAATAAGTGAGGCTGCCGCTCATTACCTTGAATTCTGTAGGCGGCGAGATGGAATCCAAATTGGCGTGACCACTCCGTCCAGCTTTCCATCGCCGCATCGAATTGACGAAAAGGTGGTGCAACTGCGTGTTGTGGCAGCGGTAGCGGTGGAGCGGCGGCTGCCGCATCGGTTTGCATTGCACGTTGACCCTGGACGAGCTGTCCAAGGGCATCCAATAACGCCTGCGTCTGCTGATTCTGCAAGCGATAAAATTCGGACAGTACATCTGGAGATTGTGGCGAAGCCATGACACAAGTAAATTAGGGCAATACGAACGCTAAATCCTCTTTTGAGACTCGTCGCCAAATATGTTGTGTCTAGACAAGACAGCCTAGACACAATGAGAGGAAGCCGAAAGGCACGCGCTTAAACTCACGCAGGCTGGCGTGAGGTCTGAAACAGGATACGTAATGAATGCTATAAAGAAAAGTACGTAGCTTCTGGAATACTTAACTTTAATCCACGTTTGTAGAACATCGCTCTTGATGATACATTAATAGAATCTCAATATCAATTGAATACGGCGCCTTGCTGGGTGGTAGCAAATGTAGCTGAAGGCTATGCTAACTATCGTCTCGGCAAATGAGAGCGTATTTTTCAGTGAACCTTTCCTTGCAAAGTCGGCTGTACAACTGGGGCGAGTGCCAGTACGTCTCTCTAGACCTGCCGTGTGGTGGCGCTCGGTCTGCTATCACTGACAGTGGCGACACGCGGGTCCGACGTATACTAATGGACCGCGGCCGATTTAAAGGCTACCACCTAGCAAGTGTGGTGTCTGGCGGTGACACCACAAAAGACATGTGGACAAGTCTAATAACTCTTGAGGCCAATAGCACCACATATTCAACAGCAAGACATTTTCGAGCTGCAGTATCACCAGCACAACAACTTATTGTAAGCCTTCGATATCTGCCAACAGGTGACAATTATACAAGTTCAACGTCGTCTCATCGAATATCATTGGCCAAGCTTAGTGAAACTGTGCCTGGGTTATCGTGAATGCACTCAAGGATTTTGTAAAACTAAGTACTCGGGAGCCGTCACTGTATAAGCACAAGAAAGAAACAAAGCAGAGGACACTGCAATGCGCATGCACCAGTCGCCCACCTCTGCCGTGTTTTTGCTAGTTGATCATAAACTACAAACTAGTTTTTTCAAATTCGCGGTTTCTAACAATTGTTGACAATAGTTGAAAAAATGTCGCACTTCGAATTGAAAACAGTTGTCAACCGAATTCACTGAAGTAGGTTTTCGGTGTGAAGATACCCTAAAAGCGCTCTTCCCTACATGGATGACTTAAAAACCAATAATGATATCTCTCCTCCACTGTGAAGACATCAACATTCAAGGAGAATGCATCCTCTCATGAAACATGATTTATGGATATTTGATTTCTGTGCTATATTCACTTATTCTTTTACGTCACGGTAAGTCGGCGTCATTCTCCTAGCCAGTGGAAAAATATCTCTCTGGTGTGCTGTTGTAGATGCGTTACCGTAGCGTTTAAGCATAGCGTGTAAAATATCTTTGGAGAGAGCATTCGTAATTTCAGAACGAGAATTCTGTCCGTAACATCTCCTACAACTTAAGTCACGTGATTTTGGGAGGGCGCATTTTAACCCGTATAGCGCTTGGCGCATTTTAAGTGTTGTTACCTTGCTGGTACAGACAGATCACCTTAAGAAGTAACGTGAAACTTTGTATACACATTTTACAGACATCTTAACCATTTGGTACCAGAAACTGAAGTCGGCTTAAAGAGCTATGAAATTGTGCTTATTCGCCACCGTACCGTAGCTCAGACTCCACTTGATTTACGATATCTCGGAAACGGATAAGAAGTGACAACCAAAAATATTTTCTTACGTTTTGTGTTGCACTGATTCATATTGTCGAATCTGTTCCAATTAGCCTAATTACGTTACAATGACACTGTATAGGAAACAGTCTCATACAGAAAAACTTAGATACAGACAAGGGTTTGAGAACCAGCAGAAAATTGAGGAGATTAATTAGATTGTCATGTATAAATTTTATCTGCATATTAACGTAACACCAGTTTTCCAGTTTTCTCAACACACTTGCAACTGCCACGTAAGCACATGGCCATGAAATTGTTTAATTATCTCTACAAAACAAAACTCTATAATACCGTGTCTCGGTATTTTTCAACATTTAATGTGCCTCATATCAATATGATATTTACAGTTATGCATGTTTTGTAGATACCTATGAAAGCAAGTGGTCCTCCTTTCACATACTTTTTACATCCGTAGCAACGACAATACTGCACCACCGCTGTTACTGAAACTCAGATGTGCAGAAATGTATGTACAACAAGTTAAATTCATGTAATGTTAAAGTTACGCTATTGCCGCAAATTGAAGCAAGCTGTGTCGTCCCAGCATCACGTGACTAACTCAGTTTGATGTAAACATGCGCTTTACATAGATACATATACTCAGTGCGTTTCAGTTGCGAATAGCGGGCAGTCGATGTGCGGAGATCATCGTTACCGTTCACTGGCAGAGTGTGGACATGCTTTATAACCGTAGCATCCGTGACTAGTGCTGGTCAACAGTTTTTCTGAGACTCGTATTGAGACAGAAAGGTCTAAAACACGGAAGTGAAACTCATATAGGGACTTCATTTTTGTTTACTTCCGTTTTCCGTGCTTTCTCGCATTTAATGGAGAACAGTTTTGACAGTAATGGTGTTCAGCTTTATTGCGTCTTGTCATGGAATGAGCATGCACTTCTGCTTTGAATAGTGTTGCTTCTTGCACCTGAGTGCCATGCACTTCACGGTGGCTTCCAGACTATGAATATAGCTGTAGATGATTAGATGATTATATATTATTGGATGATTATATATGTAGTCTTCGGCATTCTCCCTGGCAAGCGCTAAAATTGTGACAGTAGTTACGTGAATGATTTCACACGTTGTTAACAGCAACTACAAACAGTACATTGTAGCAGAAATCGATGAAATTCGGTGGCCTCCATTAAATTCAAGAGTACGAAAAACGGGCGGGAACAAAAATAGCGCAGAATACGAGGAACATGCTTATAGTGCATTTAAATCGAGCTATTCACACACGGATTCGTAAGTAGTAACAAATAGCCGTGAGTCCACAGAACACTATGCGACGAAACGAACTTCTGTTTGATATGTAACAAAGCAAATATGGAATCATTTGTCCCACGCAATATTACGGATGACAGCAAAAATTAATCAGAATCTGAGCAACATATTTACAGCACAATTCAGAGAGTATAATAAGGACAAGAAGGTCGTAATCAGGAATACAATTTCCACTTGATAACAGCCGTGTGGTCGAAATTGTAATGCTGGATTCTACAAATAACTATTACCAGACCCACGCATAAACTATAAATGAAAAATACTATCATCTATTCCAGGATGAGATTTTCACTCTGCATCGGAGTGTGCGCTGAAATGAAACTTCCTGGCACATTAAAACTGTGTGCCGGGCCGAGACTCGAACTCGGGACCTTTGCCTTTCCCCGAGTTCTACTACTCGTATTTCGCAATGGGATACAGATTATCGCGCCATATTTTCCCGAATTCGAAGTTCACTGCAAGGCCACTTGGAATGTCAATGTCGGTTTCTGTTCCCCTTTCATGACATGGGCATTGCAGTTCTGACACACTTGTTGTAGCTGGGATTCAGTCATAAAAAACTTTTTGAAGGACATCATCTTTAAGCCAGTGACAGATAAGTTTTGATTGCACACTATTGCAATTTCAGCCTTAGGCCATTATCAAGTGATATTACGGCTTTAAGCCATGTCAACATAATGTAAGCTGACACATTTGTATGTCGTTGTCAATCCACGAATGTATTTAACAGGATTGACAACGACATACAAATGTGTCAGCTTACATTACGTTGACATGGCTTAAAGCCATAATATTACTTAATAATGGCCTAAGGCCGAAATTGCAATAGTGTGTAATAAAAACTTACAACAATAACTGGCTTAAAGATGATGTCCTTCAAAAAGCAGTTCTGATATTTTGGTTTTCTGTGGTGTACAAGATTGACGACGAGGGTAGAATGGGTGGAAATGCGACTCTTTACAGTGCTTGAATATGACGTTTGTGTGAATTTTCGGAAAATAATCATGGTCCACAGTAAATTATTTCGTGTGGTGAGTTAGCGTGATCTACCTGGAACGATAAAAAAATCAGTATTTAAAGTTCACTGCGTATTAATACAATTAGAGAATCATAGAAATACCGGCTCATCTCCGCCAGGCGGGAGAAAAGTCTCTTTCCCCCAAATACTGGAAGTCTCCTCTGATTTAACAGTAGCAAAAAAACACCGCCCACTGACGCAGCCACGAAATTATACGAGGACTGATTAACAAAGACTGAAACTGTATTTTTCTTGTAGCTTCCGTGACGGTGTCCTATATGTTCCATGACCATTTGAAAATAACTGGTTTTTATGTATAATGTTCTTGGGCGGAAGCACTCTATGTCGGTAGGTTGGTAGTTATGCTCTATTTCTAGACAGACAATGGAGGTGACGTGAGAAACACAATATAATTCTGTGTTCTCTTAAACCATACAGCCACTGAAACTTACAAGCTGCAGCAATCTTGTGGTGCAGATGCACTACCTTGTTCAAGAAGGCCTACTTGTCTTCGTTAACCACGGTGGAGTGATGTTTCGGCTTCTGCTGTTACTAAAATCAACATTAACACAGCTGCTGTGATTGTCCGTGAGTACTGGCCGATAACATTACATAAACTCAGCGAGGTGTTGAGAATTTCATGTGTCACTGTCTTTATGATTATGCATGATCACCTCCACATGACCCGTGTTTGCGCCTGTTTGGTGCCATGTCTGTAGACTCCCGAACAATATAGTGCGAATCGAGAAAAGCCGTGAGGTGTTGCGTCTCTCCACTGATAGAGCGGATGCGTTTCTGGAATCGACTATCACTGGTGATCAGTTGTGGCTGCATCGTTATGATCCTGTAGGAAAACGAAGCAGCACAGTGTGGAAATCGCCTGGTTCTCCAACAGCAAAAAAGGCGAAAGTTGTTCCATCTGCGGGGAAAGTCACGATAATCACATTTTTAGCAGCATATGGTTCCCCCACACACTACCGTTACAGCAGCGTATTACACGTCAGTATCTACTGAACTGAGGAAGTACACAGCAAGGAAGCGACCAGAACTTTCTCGGACTGTGTGGCGACTTCATTATGACAATGCGCAGCGTCGTGTTGCAAATCAAGTCATGAAGTTTCTGGCTCAATGCAACATTACCCTTGTACAAAATCCACCTTATTATCCCGATATTGAATCCTGCGGTTTTTTTTTATTATCAGCACCAAAGGCAAAGCTTCGGGGCATTTGATTTGAGAACTCTAAAGCAGTGCTCAAAAAAAGTGACCTGACAAAGAATGGCCGCCACCATGAGTTCCAGGACAGAGTTGCTACAAAAAGTGCGTTTAAGCAGGATGGGAGGAGTTTCAAAAAGGCCGTGAAAACATTGAATGTGGTGTCACCGCCAGACACCACACTTGCTAGGTGGTAGCCTTTAAATCGGCCGCGGTCCATTAGTACATGTCGGACCCGCGTGTCGCCACTGTCAGTGATCGCAGACCGAGCGCCACCACACGGCACTTCTCGAGAGACGGACTAGCACTCGCCCCAGTTGTACGGACGACTTAGCTAGCGATGCAACACTGACGAAGCCTCGTTTATTTGCAGAGAAGATAGTTAGAATATCCTTCAGCTAAGTCAATGGCTACGACCTAGCAAGGCGCCATAGCAATTGATAGTTATCGTATGAAGCATGTCTCAACAAGAACGATGTATACAAATGATGGATTAAAGTTAAGTATTCCAGAAGCTACGTACTTTTCTTTATAGCATTCATTACCTATCCTGTTTCAGACCTCACGCCATCCTGCGTGAGCTTATAGCGTGCATATCGGTCTCCTCAAACCACACTGTGTCGGCACTTCTGTCGACACATCATTGAAATGGAGCAATAAATCAGTCTCAGTCTTTGTTGATCTGTCTCGAGTTTCTTAGACGTACACAGGTATAGAACATAGGGCACAGCCATGGGTCTTAAGATGTAGGGAACAGAACGGCTGTCATCCAGATTACCGGCTATGCAAATCACAGGTAATCGTGTTGTGTACTCACTGGCATCCTATACGATTACCACAGGTGCCGGCTTCCTAAGACGATAGTGCGTGCAGTGTGGCAGCTTTCGTCCCCTCGGAGCCTGCACACATGGATATTCTATTGTCATATCGGTCAGCACTCTGGTCTCGCACTCGAGGGACGAGGGTTCAAGACGCCGTCCTACCATCCGATTTTCTTAAATCGATTACGGCAAATTCAAGGCTGGTTCCTTTGAAAGGACATACCGAGTTTCTTTTATATCTTTCCGTAATCCGCGCATGTGCTCCGTCTCTGATAACCCCGCTTTCTTTGTTCCTTGTGCCGAACAGGGGCTCGTCTTAAGAGGGGACGTGTTGGCACTACTGTGTCCATTGTAGTGTTCGGGTGCACCACTGTATGTGCGCCTCTGTCTGATGCCGCATCAGGGGAAACCTTAACACAGGTCGTCTTGCGGACAGTCAGTGATCCTGGAGGCGTAATCACACGATCTGTATGGACACTTCTTTTGCCTCAGGGAAGCCAATATTCTGACAAGTTTACGTGCCATGGCTGTACGATCATGCACGGCAGAGTGACCAATATGTCTACATTCTCGTGTGCTAGTCGCGTGTGGCCGTTCAGATCCTGCACGGTGTTGAGTTGATGTCCTGAACCCAACGATACCCTTTCCGGATGAGAATCGAGGGATCCCGACCAACACGAACAATGAACCACAGTCACGATAGGCTTCTATCAGATTTAAGTTTTTATCGATTTCCTTAAATCGCTTACGGCAAATTCCGGGCTGGTTACTTTGAAAGGCCACACCGAGTTTCTTTGATATCTTTCCGTAATCCGAGCATGTGCTTCGTCTCTGATAACCCCACTGCCGACGAAGCATTGGATTATAATCTTTCTTTGTTCCTTGTGCCGAATAAGGGCTCGTCTTAAGAGGGGACGTTTTGGTACTCCCGTGTCCAGTATCGTGTCTGATGCCGCATCCGGGGAAACCGCAACAGAGGTCGTCTTGCTGAGAGTCGGTGATCCTCGAGGTGTGGTCACACTGTCCGTATTGACACTTCTTTTCCCCGCAGGAAAGCCAATATTTTGACAAGTTTACGTCCCATGACTGTACTATCATGCACGGCCGAGTGACCAATATGTCTATACTCTTGTGTGCTAGTCGCGTGGGGGCGTTCAGATCCTGCACGGTGTTGAGGTCCTGAACCCAACGATGCCTTTTCCGGATTAGAGACGAGGGATCCCGACCTACACGAACAATGAACTACAGTCACAATAGGCCTCTATCGTGCTGCTGCAGCATTCCGACACGTGCTGCTACAATTTTCTTTCCTTCTTACACGAGCTGTCACACGATGTTCATACAAACGAACAACACGCCAGTGTGATATCGCTGCACAATCTTTCCTTGTACAGGGTGAAGTAGAATGATTTTTTAAAAATTTGATAGGTTGTAGAGAACAAAATTTTGAACATTTTAATATAAGGCAACTATAGCCGGAAATGCGAAAGAAAGTTTCTGTAGGCCCCACTTAGCTGTTGAAAATCCACGTACTTCCTGCACGAGAAGTTACCAGGTGAGATTCTCGGTGAACAGTTGACTGAAATTGTTCGCATTTTGCAGACGGTTTGAATGATGTGTGGTATTTGAACTTTTTGTACAACGCGTCGCCTGAACTCCTGCAGGACGTTCCCTTGCGACTGCGCATTAGTTTGTGGTTTCAGAACGATGGTGCTCCACCACACTTTGTAGGGCCAGCGTACAGTCAACTTCAGGCAAAGAGTAAGTGCAAAGCGATGCCCAGTCCCTTGATCTGCCTGCTCCCTTGACCTCACCAGTTTTCACTTTTTCCTCTGGGGTTATGTAAAATCCTTTGTGTGTTCAACATTAGTAGGAACAGTACCTGAGCTAGTTGAGCGCGTCTTTACAGCATCTGATACCGTCAGAGGGGAGCGCGGAATCTTAACAGAAACAAAACAAGGTTCATAGATGCACGTTATGTAACGGAATTGATGGTCATCATATTGAACATTTGCCTTAGAGTAGTGAAGGCACAGATTCGATTTATAGTTTTAGATTGTATTTTGCTGTCAATAAACGCTTTCGAAACTACAAAATTCTGCTGTTTCCATTTAGCCTACCAAATGCATAGAATGTGCACAGTGCTTTGAACTTCCTTTCACATTTCAGGCTGCAGATTCTTAATACCAGAACGTTCATAACTTCGTCCTCTAAAATCTCTCAAATGCTTAAAACGTCGTTCTGTTACATCTTGTTTGCAGAATGCACACGTATGTACACGACTGTCTTACCTACTTTATGCAGCTTAGCTGAACTGCAAATCATATGACTACGCAAGTACGTACACACTTGACTCTTTTGTTCCACGCCGCCTTTTTAGTTTTGCAAATTTAATGGCGATTAGTATAGAAGTACTTCTAGCATTAAACTCCACCACGAGAGGGGCCTTTTTAGTTTTGCAAATTTAATGGCGAGTAGTACAGAAGTATTTCTAGCATTAAACTCCACCACGAGAGGGGTGGAGGACGGGATCCGGGGGGAGGCGTCTCTTCACCGAATACTTCGAGGTAAAGCACACACCGGTTAGCTTTTGGGTACACGCTGAGAGCTTTCCCTCCGTAAAGTGCACTCTTTCTCCTTACGTATACTTACAGCTTAGTGCAACGCCAAAAGTTGTCATTATTTTTCGAAAAACGAATAGGCCTACTGCTCCCGCAAAGACGACGTAGAATGACAATCGAGGCTGCGATCGACGCGTTCTGCGCGCTCGTCGAATCCTGCTGTCTTTGCGGAATTCTGGCAGCGGGTCTGCGCCGCCCTTGGTGGATGCACAGTGGATTTCCGGGGCTGCATAACAAAAGGCGGGCTCGTCAGCCAGCCTTCCTGCCTCGTGACATCGGCGCGGTCAGCTTCCGGTCGCGTCCGCCATCAAAGGAATCTCTCTGGCCCGAGAGCTTCTCTGTATAGATTCTGCCACCAGCTCTGAAATCACAGCGGCGCGTCTGCAGGCACGCACTGTAGAGTGGAAGAGGGTGGGGGATCGTAGGGATCGAAACCAGAGCTCCTAGATGACGTTATACTAGAGGGGGCGGAGGGGGGGGGGGGTTAATAAGTAATGCGTCACATTTTTACTCTGCCAATTTCGGTGAAAAAAATGCAGAATTTGTCCTGGGACATCATGGAATATACCCGCTTCAGCCCCCATAATTTCATGAAGTTACGGTAGGTAGCTTTCAAAATGACGTCTGTAACGAAGGTGCTTTCCAATCAGTTACTTTTGGTGGAAAACCAGAGCATTGCAGATATTCATAGGCGCTTAGCCGTTACATTTCTGACGTGTTAAGGTCGGTGGCTACACTTTATCTTGGACGACTCCATAGCGCTGTCTTTCAACAAGATAACGTAAAACCGCAAGTTGCCCGTTCAATATTGACTTGTGTGGACACAGGGCGTGTGCGACAGTTGTCCTGGCCAGCACATTCTCCAGATAGTGGTGTACATGTTCCGCTTTTAACCCGCCCATGCTTGCCCGGTGGCCAGGCGGGCAGGCCGCCGCGCGTTGTCAACATGTAAGTAGGCTGTTTAGATTTTTATGTTGGTAACGCCACGTAGCGTATGAAAATCACTGGCTGTGCTGTGTGCAGTCTGTGGCTAGTTTGCATTGTTGTCTGCCATTGTAGTGTTGGGCAGCTGGATGTGAACAGCGCGTAGCGTTGCGCAGTTGGAGGTGAGCCGCCAGCAGTGGTGGATGTGGGGAAGTGAGATGGCGGATTTTCGAGAGCGGATAATCTGGACGTGTGTCCATCAGAAACAGTACATTTGTAAGAATGGATGTCATGAACTGCTATATATATATATTATGACTTTTGAACACTATTAAGGTAAATACATTGTTTGTTCTCTATCAAAATCTTTCATTTGCTAACTATGCCTATCAGTAGTTAGTGCCTTCAGTAGTTTGAATCTTTTATTTAGCTGGCAGTAGTGGCGCTCGCTGTATTGCAGTAGTTCGAGTAACGAAGATTTTTGTGAGGTAAGTCATTTGTGAAACGTATAGGTTAATTGTAGTCAGGGCCATTCTTTTGTAAGGATTATTGAAAGTCAGATTGCGTTGCGATAAAAATATTGTGTGCCAGTTTAAACACAGTCATTTATAATTTTTCTAAGGGGACGTTTCAAACAGAACGGGCAGGCTGCTTCACTCCCAGCCAAGCCAAGCAAAACCCAACCCGGGCAGACTGCGGGAAACTTTCTTGGCTGCCCATATTAGTGCTCAGCTGCGCTACGCAGCCGTTTAGTCTGCGCGCGTTATTGTCGTATTATGAACGTTAATTAAAAGTTTTTAATTTACCTGAGCACCAAAAGACAAACCCCCAACATTATATATATATATATATATATATATATATATATATATATATATATATATATATTAATTTCAGGTCAAAAAATATTAGGTTTTATTTGTACTTTCTTCCTTTACGCGTATATTTTGGGCTTATTATCTATATAAATAAAAATGAATTGCCAAATGTGTTGATAAGCGTAAAACTCGAGAACGGATGGACCAATTCGGCTAAATTATGTAATAAAATTTTTGTAAAATCGACCGAAAAATTGGAAAATTTGAGAAAAACTGAAAGTGCGTTTTCATTGTGTCCGTGTGTTTGTATTGCATACAATCTTGATGAAATTTTGCGCACTATACCTTGAAACCATGAGGAAGGTCACAGTCTACATAAAATTTCGTAGGGTGCATGGCAGACGTTACTTTACCTAACAGAATTCGAAAAATTGTACGTTTTTATTCCGATTTTGATGTAATTTGGCACACTTGATATTCAAAGCAGCATGAAGGGCGCTGTCTGCTTAAAACTCTGAATGGTGCATGGTGGAGGGTACTTTACTTACACACTTCTACACCAACCTACAGTTTTATTCCGATCTTGAAGAAATTTTGGGCACTTCATCATCAAGAGGAACATCACTGTCTACATAATATTTCGGACAGTGCATGGAATAGAGTACCTTACAAAAGATTTTGACATCGTTTGCGGGTTACCATGAAAGTTGGCTCATGTACGCATGTTTCCATGGAGAAGGTTTTTGAATATTTCCATGTGCATTGTGTGTGTGTGTGTGTGTGTGTGTGTATGTATGTATACATACATTTTTTTAAACGAAATGTCTGTGATCTTTTTGAAATTTGAGAGATGTCTGACACATTCACAGTCATTGTGTTTGACAATTCGCGCACAGCAAATGTCGTTCAACAGTTGCAAACAGTTTTTGGTTGAGCGAACGTGTTATATTGGCTGCTGCAAAAAAACCTTTATGTTAACGAAATGAATTTTCAGATTCAAAATATGATACCTGGCGAATTTATGACATACAAGTCGGTTTATTCCGTGACTAACCAAGATGATGTAGTCAACTATCCTACGGAATTTTTAAATTCGCTCGATTTGCCCGGGTTACAGCCTCCCAATCTGCAATTAAGTCGTATCGGCAATCATTATGTTGCGAAAGGTAAACCAGCAACGTCTTTGTAATGGCAACCTGTTGTCGGGCGCAGCAAGCTGAGCGGGTCCCGTGAATCTTGGCAGGCCTTCGGGAACCCAGGTAGCCCGGGCTTGCGGGAGCCCAAGTCGGCCGCATTACCCACTATTCCTCACTGCACGCGCACTCTTGTGTTTACGTCGCGGCAGGCTGACCTGCATGAATGGTTGCAGAGGAGGTAGGAGCAAGCAGGCTGCAAGGGGAATTTGTACATCTCTGTCTCCAGATCTCTCACCCACTGGAAGCGTCTGATGACGAGTAGGCGAAACAATGGGACGCCACCACTCGCCAGCCACTGCGACTGATTACGACGTTTTTGGAGAACGAGAATCTCCTGTGTAAAAATCAAATGGATTCCGCAAACGGAGACCTTGCGAAACTCAGCTCACTCTGTTCCTCCACGCGATCCATGTTGCTGTAGACAACGGCGCTAAGGTTGATGCCGTGCTTCTTGGGTGTCAGGAAGGCATTTGACGCCGTTCCACATTGCCATTTGGTGAGAAAAAATATGAGTTTGCCCAGTATCGGACCACGTTTGCGACTGGATTCAAGACTTCCTTGCAGACGGAACTCAACACGTCGCTCTTAACGTAAGAAAATCGACAGATGTAAATTAAAACTCCAGAGTACTTCAACGAACTGTGTTAGGGCCTTTACTGTTTACAGTGAACATAAATGATCCAGATGAAAGCGTCGGAACCTCTTTAAAACCGTTCGCAGATAATGCAGTTGTCTATAAGAAAACAGCAACGCCACGAGACAGTATCGATTTGCATAAGGATCTGCAGAGAGTTGATGAATAGTGCAGGCTCTGGCAGTTGACCGTGAAGGTAAATAAAATGTAACATATTGCGCATACATAGGAAAAGACGTCCACTACTACACGACTACATTATTGATGGCAGATTACCACAAGCAATATCTGCCGTAAAATATCTAGGAGTAACTATCCAGAGTGACCTTAAGTGGAATGACCGCATAAAACAAACAGTAAGAAAATCAGATGCCAGATGGAGATTCATAGGAATAATATTAGGGAATTGTAAATCATTTGCGAAGCAAGTGACTTACAAAACATTTGTTCGACTGATTCTTAAGAACTGCTCATCGGTCTGGGACTATTTCCATGTTGCATTAATAGCAGAGATAGAGAAGATCCAAGGAAGAGTGGCGCGTTTCGACGTGGGGTCTTTCAGTAGACGCAAGGGCGTTACAGAGAAGGGTTGAAATCTGTAGTCAAAGGAAGGCAGGATTCGGTTACAATTGTGGATGGGACCGTAATCAGTTACTATTGGTTGCCTTTTACAGCTACACACGCAATTTATTTTAAACCAATAATTCCAGACTCAACAATAAATAAAAAATACCACACGTTATTAATGAAGGAATAAACAACTGTGTAAATAATAGTGTTTTCACTGAGTTACAATTTATCAAACTCACCATTAAATACAGGTACAACAGATAATGTTTTAAAACCAAGCCACTGTGATCTGGGCTGAAGGTCTCACACGCCAGGAATGGCAATAAAATAAGAATTGTTTAAAACTCGCAGCAACTAACAAATTACAGGTATTGAAATATTAAACGCAAGTCGCCACAAACACAGCAGAAGGCATGAGACGCCAGGAACGGCAGTAAATAAGGTTTTAATACAATACTGCGTAAATACAAATACCAAATTAGAATTTTAAGGCAAGCGACCACAATCACGGCTGAAGGCCTTACACGCCAAGAATGGCAATAAATTAAAAATTGTTTAAGAACTTGCTGCAAATTACAGGTATTGAAATATTAAGGTAAGTCGCCACAAACACAGCAGAAGGCATCAGACGCCAGGAACGGCAGTAAATAAGGTTTTAAGGCTTCCGGCTAAAATATAGATACCAAATTAGAATTTTAAGGCAAATGGCCAAAATCGTGGCTGAAGACCTTACACGCCAGGAACGGCAATAATGTAAAAAAATTTTAAAACCTGCTGTAAAACAAGAAATGCAATAGCAAAAGTTAATTAAAAAACAAGCAACTGATCCAGACAGTGCTCCAGGAATCGACCTCTGAGAAGGTCCGGCAACAAACACTTTCGCGAGAGATGAGATACCTCGGGAATAGATGTGTGTAATGTCCTTAGGTTAGTTAGGTTTAAGTAGTTCTAAGTTATAGGGGACTGATAACCTCAGAAGTTAAGTCCCATAGTGCTCAGAGCCATTTGAACCATTTTTGAGAGATGAGATAGGCAGCCAAGAGTTAGATTCACTTCACGGGATGGTAATTCAGACTAGTGGCAGTCATTCTAATGACTAATGACGTCCGACAAACCAAATGGAACGATAGAACAATACGCCAAGCCGGAACCGGCGGTCTGCACTACATCCAGAATACTGTGTTTAGAGCACCGGGAACGAGAAGGGAATCACTACCACGAGAGTAGAAGAATCACCAACCGGCCTACAATCAAGGAAGCTGCCAAAACTACACGCCTTACCGGACAACAGTGGCAAGGCGAGGAAACGTACACTGCCGTTACATACACTAACCCCAGAGCAGGTAACTGGGGCTTTAGCGGCCACCAGGCAAGAAAAATTACCGCTGTTTGAACTTAATAAATCGCCACAAGTTGACTGCAGTAGATAGTAATAAGAAGTCGAGGAAAGGTAATCAGATCCGCCTTCCCCAAGCACTCCACTCGCTGCTCTTCGCCTCGGCGACACTACGAGCAGCAACACGAACCCAAGTCACTGGAGAATCGCGTGATATCACAATGGTGGGGGTTTCTCTACTTAGATTGAAATGCACTCATCTTAAAGCTTGCTGGATCTGGTTTAAGACGAAGTCGTGCACCCTCGTGACCACAGCCCTTCCATCCGGCAGTCCATGCGTTCCGCCAGCGGTCCCGGCGTGTTCTCCACTGCGCGGACTTGGCTTCTCCTCAGTCCCCAACCGAACTCGCACACTCACAGGACCCAGCAAAACAACGACGTCGTCCCAAAGATAGGGCAACAATTACTACATATCGATAACCGCCGCTGCTGCCACTAGCAGACAGGAAACGCTTGCGAAACCGAGTGGCGCCAGTCAACATGAGAAGAAGACAAACAACCGCAACCATGCCAACTAAACGATACCGTGTGGCCTCCAACAGAGGGCGGAAACCTTCAAACAGCATCAATGTGAGCCGCAGCACGGCTTAACCTCCCCCTCTCAAGGACAAACCAAGGGGGGGGGGGGTGTTAGGAGACACAACTAGCGGTCTAACCAAACTTAATTTGATTAAGGTGGATCCGGGATTGCTTACCGGTACGGTTGTCCTTAACCAGAAGATTAACTGGGCCTAAAATCCGCATAATTGTACACGGACCCAGAAAACGGGGAATAAACTTATCAAGGTTGCCAACACGCACCTCCCTCCCGGGAAAATTACGGACATACAACTCATTTCCCGCCTTACCCCCGAAGGCTCGTCGATTACGCTTATAACGATTAGCGTGTCTGTTGTGGGCCCTGAGAATATTGCGCCTCGCACGATTCCAGTTTTCTTTGACGACCTGACGGGTGATCTCCGCAGGTATTAGATATTGAATCCCGCATAAGTTCGAAAGGGGGGAATTAACAGGATAAGCAAACATCAAGGAAACCGGAGTATCCTCCAAAGCCTCAAGGCTGGCGGTATTGAAGGCAAAGCTAAGCCAAGGCAGACTAGAATCCCACTTACTGGGAGACTCCTAATGAAAGATAATCAGTGCGGATTTAAGGTTACGATTGACCCTATCCGTAAAGCACCCCTGCGGATAATACGGAGTGGTAGTTACATGCTTACCACCGCTTTGAAAACAGAAGGCCTTGAAGGGAGCCGCAAGAAAGGCCGGCGCATTATCACTAACGATCTGCTTAGGAGGTCACAAAACACTAAATACGTCAGTTAAATGCGCAATGGTGGTGGCAGGTAGCGATGAAGTGAGGACTTTCCCGTACGACCATTACACGAGTGTACCGTGAATATCAGGAATCCGATAAAACATTAAATCTCTGACACCACTGCGGCCGGAGAAAAGATCGTGCACGACTGAAGAGAATCGTTCAAAGTGAGAGAAGAGCAACCCTTCCGCATAGAGCTGCAGATTTCAATGCTGGGCCATCAGCAAGTATCAGTGTACGAACCATTCAACGAAACAACATCGGTAAGGCCTTTCGGAGCCGAAGGCCCAATCGTGTACCATTTATGAAGGCACAACACAAAGCTTTACTCCTCGCCTAGGCCCCTCAACACCGTCATTGGACTGTTGATGACTGGAAACACGTTGCCTGGTCGGACGAGTCTCGTTTCAAATTGTATCGAGCGGATGGACGTGTACATGTCTGTAGACAATCTCATGAATCCATGGACCCTGCATGTCAGCAGGAAACTGTTCAAGCTGGTAGAGCTCTGTAATAGCGTGGGGCGTGTGCAGTTGAAGTGATATGTGATCCCTGGTACGTCTAGTCATAACTCTGACATGTGACACGTACGTAAGCATCCTGTATGATCACCTGCAACCATTCATGTCCATCGTGGATTCCGACGGAAATGGGCAGTTGCAATAGGACAATGCGACACGCCACACGTCCAGAATTGCTACAGAGTGGCTTTAGGAACACTCTTCTGCGTTTAAACGCTTCCGCTGGCGTCCAAACTCCCCAAACATGAACATTATTGAGCATATCTGGGATGCCTTTCAACGTGCTGTTCAGAAGAGATCTCCACCCCCTCGTACTCTTATGGATTTATGGACAGCGCTGCAGGATCCATGGTGTCAATTCCCTCCAGCACCACTTCAGACTTTAGTCGCGTCAATGCCACATCGTGTTACGGCACTTCTTATTGCTCGCGGGTGCCCTACACGATATTAGTCAGTTGTACCAGTTTCTTTGGCTGTTCAGTGTATATATGCAGACTGAAGCGCCGAAAGAAAATGTCTACCGAGCTCGGGACTCGAGCCTAGCTCTCCTGTTCACTTGGTATTTGCGCTAACCATTATGCCTCCCTGGCACCTTGGCTCTGCATAACTGTGCAGGCTACCTTAGCACGCCTCCCTACTCAATCCAAACTCCCATTCGCGTCTCAGCCCACTCGGTATTGCCCCTAAACACGAACAGGAAACTGAACTGGAATTTTGATTAAGGAGGGAGACGTGGTAGGGACGTCTGCGCTGTTGTGCAAAGCCATTGTGCCAGGGTGGCGTAGTGGTTAGCATATCTGCCTAGTGAACAGGACACCTGGGATGAATGCCAGCCGTGGTACAAACTTTCATTCGTCGTTTCATTCTGTATACATCCATCAAATATGTTTGAAAGCTGAAATTTCTGCAACCATATAGTTTCATTCTATCGCTAGTAGGTTACCCGCCTAACAATAAGTGACATAGTGAGCATAAAGTTTTTTCCTGATTACAAAAATTTATCTCTGATTTTTCAGCATCTGCTTTCTTTTCTCTCTCGCCCCTGTGTTGTTGTTGTTGTTACTGTGGCCTTTCCCCCGAAGACTGGTTTGATGAAGCTCTCCGTGCTACGCTATCCTGTGCGAGCCTCTTGGCCTCCGAATAGTCACTGCAACCTACATCCTTCTGAATCTGCTTACTGTGTTCATCTCTTGGTCTCCCTCTTGCCGACTCAGCGGAGCAGCGCCTCTGAGGAAGTCCAGCGCAGTTCTGGACGAAACGTAGGGAGCAGAAAAGTTCTTGGACCACGACCTCACATCCCGGAAAGTATATCAACAGCCATGTCACCCGGTCGTGAAAGCCTTCATTCTACAACCCTGTAGTTTGTTGTTGTGACGTAGCGTGGTAGAGATCATGTGGAATTGCCTGATCGCTCTTCAGTTTGCAGATTTATGAGGGCGGGAAGCGTTGACCAGAATCCAGCGACATACGAGGGTTGAAAAAATGCGGAATGTGTTGCGGGACATCATGGAATATCAATGCTTCATCTCTCATTGTTTCATGAAGTTCCAATACGTGGCGGCGCTGTAAGCTGCCTTCAAAATCGCGTCTGTAACGGAAGTACGTTCCAAGCTAAGAGCTGTTATTGTGTTTCTTTTGGCGGGAAACCAGAGCATTGCAGATATTCATAGGAGCTTGCATAATGTGAACAAAAGCACGGTGAGTCATTGGACGAGGCATCTGTCATCATCGCAACAAGATTGGAAAAAGCTGTCCGATTTCCTGCCTGCCGACCTGGCCACACATACTCTCAGGAAACTGAAGAAACGACAGCAGCATGTCCTTCGCCACAAAATGCATACGTTTTTTTCCTTCTCCATGACAATGCAAGGCCAGACACAAGTCTGCGCACCCAAGAGGAGCTCACAAAACTTCATTGGACTGTTCTTCCTTCAGCCCATATCTCGGACCTTCCGATTTCCATCTGTTTGGCCGAATCCGCGGAAAGCAGTACGTGGATGGTGCGGAAGTTACTGATGTAGCAAGACCCTGGCTCCGACGTCTACCAGTAGAGTGGTACCTTGCGGGTACACAGGTCCTCCTAGTAAGATGGCGTTAGGGCGCCGCATTGAACGGAGATTGTCTTGAACAGAAGGGTTTAGTAGCCAGAAGAGTGGGGAATAATACGGTGTATTGAAATCCTGAATAAAACCAACCTGGTTTCAGAAAATGACTGGGTAGCAAGTATTTATTGAATGTCCCTCCTACTTTTCCTCACGGTTCTTCTCTGCAGTACTCCCTCCCCCCTCTCCCTCCCTGAGACATCGCTAAGAACACAATTTATATGTTAATACGACTCTAATGTACTTGTAAGTGGTAGACAAATTTAATATTAATTCTTTACCAACTTTATTTTAAAAAAATGGCTCTGAGCACTATGGGACTTAACAACTATGGTCATCAGTCCCCTAGAACTTAGAACTACTTAAACCTAACTAACCTAAGGACAGCACACAACACCCAACCATCACGAGGCAGAGAAAATCCCTGACCCCGCCGGGAATCGAACCCGGGAACCCGGGAGTGGGAAGCGAGAACGCTACCGCACGACCACGAGATGCGAGCACTTTATTTAATAAACTTTAGTTTTACAGTGTTGTATATCATTAAAACACCATTATTAGTAATCTGTGGTTTTTCCATCCTCTGCAACGTGGAAACTATTACTCCTCGAGAAAAAAGTTAATAGGACCTTTTTTGTAGGAAGTTTAATGTAGTTTGTACTGGGAAACATTTTCGTTAGAAGCCACAGTTTCCTAGTTATTCAAGAAGAGCATAAAAAATGTGACCTTTAAACTACCCACGCCTCCCCCCCTCCCCCTATCCCGTTAATCACAACCCACCAGTCAGTATGTTGCTCGTGGCACTCCGTCCTACAACTGTACTAAAATTTGCGACTACACGGATTTTCTTCCCCTAATTTTCGTTGACTGGAGTACTGAGCAGCGAAACAGTGGAACGTGTTGAACCGAGGGAGCCGGCGGAGCGTTCGCTAACCGGGCCTGGGGCAGATAGGGTCTCTAGCCTGGAGTTGCGGAAGGCCACAGGACCGACCGTCGCCCCGACCCGCCGGAAGGAGGGGGGGGGGGGGGGTGTACGCGACGTACATCGATATGAGGCAAGCCGAGGCGAGAGCGAACGAGAGAGGCGGTTATTATTTCTGCGCCGTCGATGGCTGTCAGCGAACAGCGGCGCGCACTCTGCCAGATTAGGGGCACATCTGTAACACACACACACACACACACACCGCAGTCCTATAGGCGGCGCGTACTTTCGTTATTACGCGCCAGCGAGGGGAGCCGCTAGGGGGCAACAGACTTGCGCGGAAAATGCCCTAAGCTACGTTAACTGCACCTCGGATAAAGCGAAGGCTGCAATACCAGTTTGTGTGTCCTCCGAAACAGTTTCACAAGTACACTTGCTACCATACAAGCAAGGGTGCCAGATATACAGGCTGTCCACAAAGTCCCGCTATAATTAAAAAAATAAAAAATAAATAAAAAAACCTTTAGTATTATTAGAGGGAGGGAGGGAGGGAGAGGGAGAGGGGGAGAGAGAGAGAGAGAGAGAGAGAGAGCATCGTAGTTTGTAGTAAAACGTTTAGCGGCTCTCGTCGTTTTCTTTCTATTATGCCAGAATTTCACTGTCTGCCCAACTGATCGATCGTACAACATCACGGCGATATTAAAACTCTTAAGTTGCAACTACGGTTCCGTAGTTTTTGTACTCTACATAAACGACATAGTAAATGGTAGAAATATCGGCAGTATTGGTAGCATTGGTAGGGAAAGAAACACAAATAAATGTGTGAGAGAGAAAATGCGAGCCGACGACTTCTCTTAGGTTTTTGATCGTTTTGCGCATAATTAGAACGACACATCATTCAGTGCTACTGTGTTGTATATTTTATATCCTTGCAAAATATATATTGCATTTTATGAGTAATAAAAATTAGTTGATTGCGTAACTTCTCATTTATAGTTTATAGGAACGCATTTTATATCAAAAATCTCTTAACAATTGCAAATAAATACTCATTTAACAAACTCAACCATATAAATAAGAGACTAGCGAAATTATTTTGTCTAGTCACAAAGACCCCCCCCCCATGAACCATGGACCTTGCCGTTGGTGGGGAGGCTTGCGTGCCTCAGCGATACAGATAGCCGTACCGTAGGTGCAACCACAACGGAGGGGTATCTGTTGAGAGGCCAGACAAACGTGTGGTTCCTGAAGAGGGGCAGCAGCCTTTTCAGTAGTTGCAAGGGCAACAGTCTGGATGATTGACTGATCTGGCCTTGTAACAATAACCAAAACGGCCTTGCTGTGCTGGTACTGCGAACGGCTGAAAGCAAGGGGAAACTATGGCCGTAATTTTTCCCGAGGGCATGCAGCTTTACTGTATGATTAAATGATGATGGCGTCCTCTTGGGTAAAATATTCCGGAGGTAAAATAGTCCCCCATTCGGATCTCCGGGCGGGGACTACTCAAGAGGATGTCGTTATCAGGAGAAAGAAAACTGGCGTTCTACGGATAGCAGCGTGGAATGTCAGATCCCTTAATTGGGCAGGTAGGTTAGAAAATTTGAAAAGGGAAATGGATAGGTTAAAGTTAGATATAGTGGGAATTAGTGAAGTTCGGTGGCAGGAGGAACAAGACTTCTGGTCAGGTGACTACAGGGTTATAAACACAAAGTCAAATAGGGGTAATGCAGGAGTAGGTTTAATAATGAATAGGAAAATAGGAATGCGGGTAAGCTACTGCAAACAGCATAGTGAACGCATTATTGTGGCCAAGATAGATACGAAGCCCACACCTACTACAGTAGTACAAGTTTATATGCCAACTAGCTCGGCAGATGACGAAGAAATTGAAGAAATGTATGAGGAAATAAAAGAAATTATTCAGGTAGTGAAGGGAGACGAAAATTTAATAGTCATGGGTGACTGGAATTCGAGGAAAAGGGAGAGGAGGAAACGTAGTAGGTGAATATGGATTGGGGCTAAGAAATGAAAGAGGAAGCCGCGTGGTAGAATTTTGCACAGAGCACAACTTAATCATAGCTAACACTTGGTTTAAGAATCATGATAGAAGGTTATATACATGGAAGAACCCTGGAGATACTAAAAGGTATCAGATAGATTATATAATGGTAAGACAGAGATTTAGGAACCAGGTTTTAAATTGTAAGACATTTCCAGGGGCAGATGTGGACTCTGACCACAATCTATTGGTTATGACCTGTAGATTAAAACTGAAGAAACTGCAAAAAGGTGGGAATTTAAGGAGATGGGACCTGGATAAACTGACTAAACCAGAGGTTGTACAGAGTTTCAGGGAGAGCATAAGGGAACAATTGACAGGAATGGGGGAAAGAAATACAGTAGAAGAAGAATGGGTAGCTTTGAGGGATGAAGTAGTGAAGGCAGCAGAGGATCAAGTAGGTAAAAAGACGAGGGCTAGTAGAAATCCTTGGGTAACAGAAGAAATATTGAATTTAATTGATGAAAGAAGAAAATATAAAAATGCAGTAAATGAAGCAGGCAAAAAGGAATACAAACGTCTCAAAAATGAGATCGACAGGAAGTGCAAAATGGCTAAGCAGGGATGGCTAGAGGACAAATGTAAGGATGTAGAGGCTTATCTCACTAGGGGTAAGATAGATACTGCCTACAGGAAAATAAAGAGACCTTTGGAGATAAGAGAACCACTTGTATGAACATCAAGAGCTCACATGGAAACCCAGTTCTAAGCAAAGAAGAGAAAGCAGAAAGGTGGAAGGAGTATATAGAGGGTCTATACAAGGGCAATGTACTTGAGGACAATATTATGGAAATGGAAGAGGATGTAGATGAAGATGAAATGGGAGATACGATACTGCGTGAAGAGTTTGACAGAGCACTGAAAGACCAGAGTTGAAACAAGGCCCCCGGAGTAGACAACATTCCATTGGAAATACTGACGGCCTTCGGAGAGCCAGTCCTGACAAAACTCTACCATCTGGTGAGCAAGATGTATGAGACAGGCGAAATACCCTCAGACTTCAAGAAGAATATAATAATTCCAATCCCAAAGAAAGCAGGTGGTGACAGATGTGAAAATTACCGGACAATCAGTTTAATAAGCCACAGCTGCAAAATACTAACACGAATTCTTTACAGACGAATGGAAAAACTAGTAGAAGCCGGCCTCGGGGAAGATCAGTTTGGATTCCATAGAAATACTGGAACACGTGAGGCAATACTGACCTTACGCCTAATCTTAGAAGAAAGATTAAGGAAAGGCAAACCTACGTTTCTAGCATTTGTAGACTTAGAGAAAGCTTTTGACAATGTTGACTGGAATACTCTCTTTCAAATTCTAAAGGTGGCAGGGGTAACATACAGGGAGCAAAAGGCTATTTACAATTTGTACAGAAACCAGATGGCAGTTATAAGATTCGAGGGACATGAAAGGAAAGCAGTGGTTGGGAAGGGAGTAAGACAGGGTTGTAGCCTCTCCCCGATGTTATTCAATCTGTATATTGAGCAAGCAGTAAAGGAAACAAAAGAAAAATTCGGAGTAGGTATTAAAATCCATGGAGAAGAAATAAAAACTTTGAGGTTCGCCGATGACATTGTAATTCTGTCAGAGACAGCAAAGGACTTGGAAGAGCAGTTGAACGGAATGGATGGTGTCTTGAAGGGAGGATATAAGATGAACATCAACAAAAGCAAAACGAGGATAATGGAATGTAGTCGAATTAAGTCGGGTGATGTTGAGGGTATTAGATTAGGAAATGAGACACTTGAAGTAGTAAAGGAGTTTTGCTATTTGGGGAGCAAAATAACTGATGATGGTCGAAGTAGAGAGGATATAAAATGTAGACTGGCAATGGCAAGGAAAGCATTTCTGAAGAAGAGAAATTTGTTAACATCGAGTATAGATTTAAGTGCAGGAAGTCATTTCTGAAAGTATTTGTATGGAGTGTAGCCATGTATGGAAGTGAAACATGGACGGTAAATAGTTTGGACAAGAAGAGAATAGAAGCTTTCGAAATGTGGTGCTACAGAAGAATGCTGAAGATTAGATGGGTAGATCACATAACTAATGAGGAGGTACTGAATAGGATTGGGGAGAAGAGGAGTTTGTGGCACAACTTGACCAGAAGAAGGGATCGGTTGGTAGGACATGTTCTGAGGCATCAAGGGATCACCAATTTAGTATTGGAGGGCAGTGTGGAGGGTAAAAATCGTAGGGGGAGACCAAGAGATGAATACACTAAGCAGATTCAGAAGGATGTAGGTTGCAGTAGGTACTGGGAGATGAAGAAGCTTGCACAGGATAGAGTAGCATGGAGAGCTGCATCAAACCAGTCTCAGGACTGAAGACCACAACAACAACAGTCACAAACAATAATAAAAAAAACCAACAGTGCTCGTGGTGGGGGATGTTGCGTTTCCTGGAAAAATGCTAAGACTGCCGCATAGGATGACTAAGAATCAATTTCCCCTCTAGCAGTTTATAACGGTGTGCAGAGACTTACGTACATTCGGTCCATATGCTTTTCTTGGCTTAATGTTATTAGCAACTCATATCTGTATTCCATGTAGTGTTAACGCACACAGCGTCAGAAGTTCTCAAAGAAGGGTTCTAACAAAGGGGCAAGGGGGATAGACATCTTGACGTCCAGTGATGTGACAGTACTGTAACTGATAAGTAGTAGGGTGTCAACGCATGTCCAAGATACAGAGACGTTCTTGATAAGATAAGGACTCCATCGTCAGGTTCCCCATTTAGGTGACTTACATGCAAGGTCACCAATCCCCTCTCCTTCACCCCCCCCCTCCCGCCCCCCCCCCCCACACACACACAGGGAACACCGGAAATTGATCAAGGTCGCCCTGGAAAACCCCCAAACACCTTAGGCAACTGTGCAAATTATATTAACGGTCGTGAAGTAACTCGATACCAGTCATGTGACATAAAATTGTCAGGAAACCCCTCTCATCTCCGTATCTCTCTCAGCCAATGGCAATACAGCCAATGGCAATACAATCAAATGACAAAAAACACAATGGACCAATAAGATTCAAACTCCCACTCCTCCTCTTTATCACACATACTGTGTAACTAGCTCAGCCGTGTAGCCCTCTTCAGTTGAGGTCGATGCATCATGCAGAGAGGTTTAAGTTTGCTATAAACTATACTACATGATTACTTGGAACAGTCAGTCATTTAGCACATCATTGATTAGGCAAGTGATTTGTTTGCACTGAATGCCTTCTGTCCACAACATGTCATGTGACATCGAAAAGTCAGTGAAAGCATCTGCAGTTTGAACCTTTCTTTGAAATCTTGCCATTCATATCATAGCACTTTAATTTGCCAAGTAGAATTTCGTGTAACACATAAAGTTCTGTGCCTAGAAACAGAACCAGCTGTCAATAGTGATCTTGAGCTCATTTTCATCTTCAAACTGCTTTCTGCCAAGCCATTGTTTCAAGTTCAAGAAAATTAATAGTTGCTGAGTAGCAGGTTGAAACTGTACAGTTAGTAGTCAAAGAGTGCACAGAAAAAATGTTTAGTCTGCCTATCCTCTGAATGGTGAGTGGTTATGGATTCGTGTTTTTGATAAACATGTCACATGCACTTTTACAATAACTTAGCTTTTTCATGGCTGTTGCATAAATAGTGGCGTGTCTAACACAAGCAGATTGATCAACCAGAGCAACAATCATTGGTTGATGATCAGATCACAGTTTCTGGCACACCTGAGGTACGATTTTATTGATCTGGACACTGGGCCTGCATCTCCGCTCTGCATCATGCACATTTGTACGGCCACTTTTAAAATCTCGACATTGTCGTCTAACGGTTCCTTCTACATTGATACCTATATATGTACACTGTGAAGAGCATGGCAGAGGACTTAGCATATTACCACATATCTTCTTCTCGTTCTCCCGAGTATAGAGCATGTAATGTAGAAAGGTGGAATTACTTCACTTGCTACAATTCCACTCCTTTCGGTAGCTAATTTTTTTTCTTTTATATATTAAACTGGTAGTAGACCTAATGTGTTTACTTAAAATGTTGAAATTCCTGTTCATTAAAATTAATAGTTTGTTAGATTATGTGAGTGTTGTTATTTCCTGTGTTATAGCTAGTTCAATGTTAGTTATAATCTGTCTTGATTGCAAAACAGTTTATTCACATGACCAGTTTCGGTTCCTGTAGAACCATCTTCAGATCTGCAGTTTTGGTTACAGGAGTAACCCATCCACACACAGCAACCTTCACATGCTGCTGTAACCGAATCTACAGATCTGAAGATGGTTCTATAGTAAACAAAACCGGTCATGTGAATAAAAATTTTTGCAATCAAGATGGTTTATAACTAACATTGTATAACCAGTGAGTGTGGTATCCCATCAGACACTATGTCTGTTTTTGCTATAGCTAGTTCTGCACAAAACATTTTCCTTTAAGAGAAACCTGCAATTAAAGTTGTTCCAGTATCAACTGATAATAATGCTGTCAGCTAATAACTCTTTATTCACAAGAAGACCTATCTCAATGGATAGCCCTAATTTCCAACAGTACTTAATATTCCAACAGTACTTTATATTTTCTGAAAAGTAATTAATCAAAAAGTTATTACTAATTAAAACTCCATCCCACCTCATCTCCACACATAGTCCATAAGGCACAATGTGATGTATGGTGGGTGGTACCACGTATCATTATAAGTCATTCCCTTTCCTGTATTATTCACCAATGGATCAAAGGAGAAATCCCTCCATAAAAGCCCCAATTTCTCTTATCTTGTTTTCCTGGTCCTTATGCATAATGTACATTGACAGCAGTAGAATCACTCTGCAGTTAGCTGCAAATACCTCTTCTCTAAACTTTCTCAACAGTATTTCATGAAAAGAATGTCATCATCCCTCCAGAGATCCCCATTTGAGTTCACAAAGCATCTCTGTAACACTTACATGCTGACCAAATCTTAATCCAACCTGGTGGGGGTTTCAAACACTTGAGCAGTACTCAGGAATGGGTTGCACAAATGTTCTATATGCAGTACCCTTTGTAGGTGAGCTACATTTTCCTAAAACTCTCTCAATAAACCAAAGTTGACCAATCATCTTCCTTACTACTGTTCTTATGTGCACATCCCATTTCATATCACTTTGCAACATGACACCTAGATATTTAATCAACATGACCATACCAAGCAGCACACACTAATACAGTAATGTAGCCCAACATTACAGTATTATGGGCAAAGTTTACATGACATCACATCTGGATCATTATGCACTGAATAATTGGATTATAGATGAAAGAACCCCACCATGGTTTAACAAGAAAATTTTAAAAATGCCGCAGAAGCATTGTTGCATTCTCAATTCAAAAAAGAAGATGACAGGCAAAAGTTAATAGAAATTTGTACATCTGTAAAAAGATTGATGCACAAAGTGCACAATAACGTCCACCACTGTACCTTAGCAAAAGATCTTGCCAAGAAACTAAGAAAATTATGATCTTGTATAAAATTGCTAAGCGTATCAAAGGCTTCAATTGAGTCACTCACTGAACAGTGTTAAATTTCACGTTTCAGAAATCATTCATGCAGAACAATCATACAAACATACCATTGTTTGGCCATTGCACAGACTCCCATAAAGACAACATGATAACAGGCATCCCTAGCATAGAGAAGCAACTGAAAGAGTTCAAAAAACTAAATCTGTAGGTCTTGGTGCAATCCAAATTCAAATTTACAGAGAGTACTCTATGGCATAGGCCTGTTACTCAGATTTCATTTATCGTGAATCTCACACCCACCCAACTGACTGGAAAAAAAGTGCAGGTAACTTCTGTATATAAGAAGGATAAAAGAACAGACGCACAAAATTACATACCAATATCATTAACATTTGTTTGCTATAGAATTCTTGAGCATATTCTCAGTGCGAATCTAATAAACTTCCTTGTGATGGAATAGCTTCTGTCTACAGACCTTTATGGATTAAGAAAGTACCACTCATGCAAAATTCAGCTTGCCTTTTCTCGCACAATATCTGGTGAACTATGGATGAAGGACAATAAGTTGATTCCATATTCCTACATTTCCAGAAATCATTTTACACAGTGCCCCACTGCAGACTGCTAATGAAATTACGAGCCTACAGAATGGGTTTGAGGTCCCCACCAGGCTTGATTGAAGGAAGACATTGAAGCAGTTCAGAGGTGGGCTGCTGCATTTGTTACTGGTAGGGTCAATCAATGTCCAAGTATTAAGTAGATGCTTCGTGAACTCAAATGAGAATCTCTGGAGGGAAGACAATGTTCTTTCCCTAAAGCACTATTGGGGAAATTTAGAGAACCTGCATTTAAAGTTGACTGCAGAACAATTATACTACTGCCAAGGTACAGTTTCCATGAGACCACAAAGATAAGACAGGGGAAATTAGGGCTCGTACAGAGGCATACAGACAGTTGTTTTACACTCACTCTATTTGCAATTGGAACAGGAAAGGAAATGACAAATAGTTGTACAAAATACCAACCACCATACCCGTATGGTGGCTTGCAGAGTATGTATGTAGATGTAGATGTACTCATCTGCATTAACTTATTTTAACTTATTTTTCTCTACATTTAGAGCAGGTAGACAGTCATCACACCAAACAGAAATTCTAATTCATTCTGCATCCTTCTACAATCACTCATTGATGATACTTTCCCATATACTACAGCATCATCAGCAATCACAGACTACTGCTCACACGATCTATCAGATCGTATGTGTATACAGATAACCTGAAATTGCATTTATTTTTATAACTGTTGAGCTTGTTCAAGTTCAAAGTTTGATGTTATTCTTTTATTGCCTCCACTTTTTTCAAACCACATAGTACACCCGATTATCCAAATAAGCCACCAAGCGTGACACTGAATAAATTACAGAAATTATGAACCTAAGAAATATACGTGAAACCTGGTAATCCACCACAGAGGTTTATCAACTAAATCAGGGGCGGGCGAACGTTGCACGCGGCTCATGAGCACACAGCGCTGCACATGTGCTGCTCGCGTGCAGGCGTCGACCGGGGCTGTGGCGACAGCCGGCAGGTTGCGGCAGTGTAGTGCCAGGCTAAGCTGCGGACGTTCATGCGAAGCGAGCACTATGTAGTGAACGTTGTATTTCAAGAAACAGAGAAGTGGAGATTTGCTATCTTTTAAAAAGTAATGGGAGAATCATTTTTTCTTTGTGCAAAAACGTGAAAATTCGAAATGTTTAATATGTGGCAGTATTCTCGCTGGTCAACGGAAGTTTAGTATTGAAGGCCATTATAATAAATTTCACAAGGACGAGTACAATTTATTGTCGGATTCTGAGCGGATGGGGAATTGACTGAGCTTAAGAAGACTGATCTGACGATACCAGATGAATCTGTTGTAGTTGGCCGGCCTGAGTGGCCGAGCGGTTCTAGGCACTACAGTCTGGAACCGCGCGACCACTATGGTCGCAGGTTCGAATCCTGCCTCGGGTATGGATGTGTGTGATGTCCTTAGGTTAGTTAGGTTTAAGTAGTTCTAAGTTCTACGGGACTGATGACCACAGCAGTTAAGTCCCATAGTGCTCAGAGCCATTTGAATTTGTCGTAGTTGCTGTTGTCACAAGAGATCTGTGACTTTCTCTCGTCATGTCTCTCATCTAACTGATCTAACATTTTATGGAGTACTGTTTTCAAGTTTTCAGGACGACAACAATAATAGCCCAGCGGTATGTGCAAGTTATAAGACTGCGCTTAATATAGCGAGAGCTGGAAAACCATTTGCTGAATTAATAAGTCTCGGTTAAGAGCAAACATCAGTGATGAAAATTTACGTAACTGTTTGTGTTTGTATGTAGAAATTTTGTTCCAGATATTAAACGTATTGTAAACTCCACCTGTGATAATTAAATAAAACATATCGTAGGTAATAGGTACTCTTTCAAACCATGATTTCTTTCAAGCACTCCTACTAACCTTATTGATTCACTCAATAAAGCAAGCTAGGAAACAAAACGCATTACAGAGGAAGGAGCGGACAGAAGGTATGGTGGGGATGGGAGATAAGCGGCTGGCCAGCTTGCCCCTGTGTGCACGCGGAACACCTGATAACTGCACGCGTGCAAGTGCACCGCACATGTGCAGGATTCCTGCCCGCCCCTGAACTAAATAGTTTGTTTGACTTCATCAGTTTTGCAGTTATCTAAGGTACAATTAATCAGAATTATTACATGAGCCAACAGGATGACACCATACTAAATCTGACCCTTATATTATCATAAAGTAAAATATAATTACCATACTCACTAATTATCATCATGCCTGTCTTTATATCCCACCACAAGGCAGTAGGTCATCAGTCTGCAGCTAGATATCACCCTGCTAATTCTCAATACCAAGCAATAATCATGTCAGTGAGATCTATATGATAAAAATATGTGATCAGAAATCCTTATGACAACATTTATCTGCAAAAATGAACAGCATCTAGATATAACTCAAGGCATATTTCAGTGTAAAGGTTCAGTAATATGAAAAACCCTAAATTAAAAAAGGAGTTGGATACAACTTTCATCCACTTCAATATGGGAATCAGTACTGGGCACATTCCCATTGCTTAAACCTTATTGTGGGTGGTAGCCACCTGGTTTAGTATGTTTCACATGAAGTAAAGTGGACTGATCAGAGCATAGTTAATAACTGTATTCTGATTTTGAACAGTTAATAATATAATGAGGACTATTTGTGAACAGGTAATCACTGAAGTGTGGTTTAATATGGATAAAAGTGAAAAGATATCCAACTTAAATCACTAGGGTTGTGTCTGTTATTGAAGTGAGAGACCACCAATTAAAGCTATTTTAGAGTAGGAGGTTACATTTCTTTGTGAGCCGCTGTGGATTTCCAATAATATTTACAGGTTACGAACCTTACAAGCTTAATGACTGCTCAAATGCCTCTGTGCTTGCTTTAATTAATCTACTCTTGTCCACTTATTCAGTTTTTTCCACATTTATGTGACACGCTCCCTTGAGTCAAATAGTCCTGAAACCATTTGCACTGTGCTTTTTTCTATGTGTTTATTTTCATTTGGTAGTCTTGTTTGGTATGGGTCCCACACATACATGAACAATATTATGAGATAGAAAGCACTTTAAGTGATTTGTAAGCTGCCTCCTTTGTAGATTGATTGCATTTTCCTGGTACACTACTAATGAAATGAAGTACGCCAGCTACCTTCCCTAGTACTTAGCCTATATGATCACCCCATTTGATATTCCTACAAATTGTTATATCCAGGTATTTACAAGAGTTGACTGATTTCAAATATAACTCATTGATGTTGTAATCAAACAATGAAAAATCCAGGATGGAATGTAACAATATTATTCCTTTTCACAATATTGATGTTGCAATTGTATTTTTCCAGATTTTGTACATTGCAAATTTTTACATTTCTGAACATTTAAAGCAAGTTGCCAGTCTTCGCATAATTTTGAAACCTTATCACAATATAATTGAGTACTTGTGAAGATTTTTCAGATTGTACTTGATTAAAGATAAATGTTTCATCTGCAAAAAGTCTGAGGTTTCTATTAATATTGTCACCTATGTCATTAATATACAACATGAACTAAAATGGCCACAACACACTTACCAGTGGCACACATGAAGTTATTTCTATGTATGTAAACCACTCTCCATCCAAGGTAACATAGTGCAAGCCTACTACTCAGATGCCTTCAATCTGGTCATATTTTTTATTTGATATCTCATACGATCATATTTTTGTTAATAGCTGTTGATGTGGTACTGACTCAAACGTTTTTTGGAAGTCAAGAAATACTGCTTCTTTCTGACTGCCTTGCTCAAAGGTTTTCACTCATTATATTGGGCATCTAAATTATAAACAACTCATGATGAATGTGAGCACCTGTAGATTTGTTTATTCTCAAAACCTGTTGTCCAACACGGACCTCCCATCTTTTGGGAGTAACACTTTCACAAGCCAATGTTGTTTGCTTTAGTAGTAGACCAAGTAATACATGAAACCAATCCAAGTAATACAAATGCGGATTTATGCACAACCCTCTGAATAATAACAGAAGTAAGTCTCTCGTGACTCCACATGTAACAAGACACGGAACAGCTGATGTACATGGCACAAACTAGAAGAACATAAGAGTTCACCAGTCAGTCTGCTCCACACATATACAGGTGCAGGCTGCCTGTAGATGGAAAGCTGTAGACCGAGCATGCTTCCTACAGTGGCTTTTATGGCTGGCCCACAGTGATGCAATTTGCAGTTGATTTGAGTACACACGTGTGATGACACTAAACCCGGCCCACTCACACTTACATACAGCAGGATACAGCAGCTTTAACCCACAGTTAAACTACTATTTAGTCAAAATAATGACTTCTATGGCTTCATAAACAATCAATAGATCATGCTATAGTCACACAACTAATTTATATAAGTAAATGGTCCTTACTTTTTGGGTATGTCTTATATAACGAGATTGTACAGGCCCTCAAAGATCATCAGACTTCCACTGTTGTGCCTCAACAGCCACCCACTCCAGTGTCATGTGGGCAAACTAGAGAGACATAGCTTTTTTTAAAACAAAATTATCGCCCTACCAAACTGTTTATCAAAGTCAAGACTTCCATTTTTTGTAACACACAACGTCCCACCACCACATGTAACAGTGGCCATTAAAGTATGACCCAAGACTAAAATAATTTAGATCAAGTGGTACTGATTCTGTTATTGTTAACTGGATTTTGCCATCTGAGGTGTTCACCACTATGCTTAAGGGCATGTGTAGCTTACCGGTGATATGGAAACAGTTAGAGGTCTCCATGTCATTCCATCAGGGGCATCTGACCGTTCATACGGCTCCTCTTGTTTGGTACTTCACATGACAGGGAGAGAAAAATCAACAGCTAACTAGTTAAGCATACAGTATGGGTTCAACAAGTTGGTTGACTTGAGAGAGGGGAGCAAACATTGGATGAGGGAATGATGGGAAGGAAATCAACTGTGCCATTTCAAAGGAACCATCCCAGCATTTGTATGAAGCGATTTAGCTAAATCTCAGAAAACTGTTGTCCTCCCAAATGTGAGTTCAGTGTGCTAAACACTGTGCCACCTTGTTCGGGCAACAAGTTGAAAATGTATGCTAATGCCTGTACTTATAATTACTAATTGTCATCATTTACTAAGGAGAAATTTTTCCATGATATAGAAGTATTGCATTATTTAGACTCAGAAAAACCAAAATGCAATAAGCATCCTTGTGAAACTTCCTGGTAGATTAAAACTGTGTGCCGGACCGAGACTCAAACTCGAGACCTTGTAAAGCAAAGGTCCCGAGTTCGAGTCTCCATCCGGCACACAGTTTTAATCTACTAGGAAGTTTCATATCAGCGCAAACTCCACTGCAGAGTGAAAATCTCATTCTGAAAACATCCCCGAGGCTTTGGCTAAGTCATGTCTCCACAATATCCTTTCCTTCAGAAGTGCTAGTTCTGCTAGATTCACAGGAGAGCTTCTGTAAAGTTTGGAAGGTAGGAGACGAGGTACTGCCAGAAGTAAAGCTGTGGGGACGGGGCGTGAGTCGTGCTTGGGTAGCTCAGTTGGTAGAGCACTTGCTCGCGTAAGGCAAAGGACCAGAGTTCGAGTCTCACTCCGGCACACACTTTTAATCTGCCAGGAAGTTTCATATCAGCGCACACTCCCCTGCAGAGTGAAAATATCATTCTGCATCCTTGTGAATTTCAGATTTTTGGACAGCCTTATACATAAGGAACTAATTCACCTACTTTCTTACATCATCTGAAACACAGTCATAAGTTTTAGTAAATTTAATTATGGTTTAATTACAATTTTAGTAAATTTAATTACAGTTATTTATCTACTTCTTCTCCATCTTCAGCACTACAGTTCCCAATGTGCCTTGGCCTCCTCATTAATCTTCCTCCAAACATCTCTGTTCTCTGCTTTTCTCTTCCATCCTCGGTTGCCCATCTTTGTCAGGTTACCCAACACATTATCCAGCCATCTAGCTCTAGATCTGCCCTTCCTTCTGGTGGATACAATCTGCCTTTCATTATTTGTTTGGGCATCCTGTCATCTATCATCCTCTCATATGTTCTAACCAGTGTATTCTTTTAGATCCAGCAAATTTTACTGTGCATTTCCCTCATATGGGCTCTTGTATTTGATGGTTGTACCTTATTGCCCAACCATCTGCCTCTCTCATTGGACCATAAAGTTTTTTCAGGATTTCAAATGCCCTTAGGTTGTTCACGTGTGCTACGGTCATCAGCTACATTTCTGACTCCTATATAATAACTGGTCACACAAGGGAATAGTATCCCCTTAACTTGGTTGATCCCAAAGTTAGAGAATTCTTGAATACCTGTAAGTTTTCATAATAGGATCTATTTCCTGCTTGTATTCTCTCTCTAATACAGTGTCTCATATTATTATTACTGGTTAAGAGGACGCCTAAATAATGGAGGCAGCTGACAGGTTTTAAACATTTACTAGAGGTCTCCAGGTCATTTGGTGTTCTTCTTGCCTTACAATTTGACATTACCATTATAATGGGTCACCCTCCTCTAAAATTACCTTTTTTTATAGAACTAGCCGATACCACATATACTATCAATTCTTGTGTAGGTGAACATTTTGTCAGCAGTCTGTGAATGAACTTCATATGATTTTGTATTCAGTGTGGTATGTTTCAGGCTAAAATATGTAAAAAGAAATCGATTTGTTAGTACTCTGCATGTGCAGTTAAAATTACCCTTCTTTTACAAGTATTTGAAATTACAAAATTTCTGGTATACTTAAAATTCATATTATTAATAGCACAATAACACTAATTATTAAATTTATTTCTGGATATACACTCCTGGAAATTGAAATAAGAACACCGTGAATTCATTGTCCCAAGAAGGGGAAACTTTATTGACACATTCCTGGGGTCAGATACATCACATGATCACACTGACAGAACCACAGGCACATAGACACAGGCAACAGAGCATGCACAATGTCGGCACTAGTACAGTGTATATCCACCTTTCGCAGCAATGCAGGCTGCTATTCTCCCATGGAGACGATCGTAGAGATGCTGGATGTAGTCCTGTGGAACAGCTTGCCATGCCATTTCCACCTGGCGCCTCAGTTGGACCAGCGTTCGTGCTGGACGTGCAGACCGCGTGAGACGACGCTTCATCCAGTCCCAAACATGCTCAATGGGGGACAGATCCGGAGATCTTGCTGGCCAGGGTAGTTGACTTACACCTTCTAGAGCACGTTGGGTGGCACGGGATACATGCGGACGTGCATTGTCCTGTTGGAACAGCAAGTTCCCTTGCCGGTCTATGAATGGTAGAACGATGGGTTCGATGATGGTTTGGATGTACCGTGCACTATTCAGTGTCCCCTCGACGATCACCAGTGGTGTACGGCCAGTGTAGGAGATCGCTCCCCACACCATGATGCTGGGTGTTGGCCCTATGTGCCTCGGTCGTATGCAGTCCTGATTGTGGCGCTCACCTGCACGGTGCCAAACACGCATACGACCATCATTGGCACCAAGGCAGAAGCGACTCTCATCGCTGAAGACGACACGTCTCCATTCGTCCCTCCATTCACGCCTGTCGCGACACCACTGGAGGCGGGCTGCACGATGTTGGGGCGTGAGCGGAAGACGGCCTAACGGTGTGCGGGACCGTAGCCCAGCTTCATGGAGACGGTTGCGAATGGTCCTCGCCGATACCCCAGGAACAACAGTGTCCCTAATTTGCTGGGAAGTGGCGGTGCGGTCCCCTACGGCACTGCGTAGGATCCTACGGTCTTGGCGTGCATCCGTGCGTCGCTGCAGTCCGGTCCCAGGTCGATGGGCACGTGCACCTTCCGCCGACCACTGGCGACAACATCGATGTACTGTGGAGACCTCATGCCCCACATGTTGAGCAATTCGGCGGTACGTCCACCTGGCCTCCCACATGCCCACTATACGCCCTCGCTCAAAGTTCGACAACTGCACATACGGTTCACGTCCACGCTGTCGCGGCATGCTACCAGTGTTAAAGACTGCGATGGAGCTCCGTGTGCCACGGCAAACTGGCTGACACTGACGGCGGCGGTGCACAAATGCTACGCAGCTAGCGCCATTCGACGGCCAACACCGCGGTTCCTGGTGTGTCCGCTGTGCCGTGCGTGTGATCATTGCTTGTACAGCCCTCTCGCAGTGTCCGGAGCAAGTATGGTGGGTCTGACACACCGGTGTCAATGTGTTCTTTTTTCCATTTCCAGGAGTGTATTTATAAAATAATGATATAATTTGGTAAAGATTCTTCTCCTGTCGGGAAAGTTTGCAATCTCTTTTGCTTTGTAAACTGTTTGAAAATTGTGATTTCGGCAGAGTGTGAGTAGTAGTAGTGGGCATGCCTCTAATGGAATCACACGTTTTTGATTGTGTCACCAATAATGGAATTTGTGGCGTGATATAAGTGAAAATTGTAAAGTCAATGTGATTTAGAAGAATGGGATAAAATAAATAGAAATTCATTGTAACAGGAAAATCTTCATCAGTTATTTCATCTTCAGGAACCCATAACATTAAATCAAAATTTCAGCTGCAAGAACATACCCCTAGACAAGACTTGGAGCCAACATAAACAATAACAACAACAACAAGCAGATAATGAAGATAAGTAATAAGTTTTCCTTTTGTATATCTTACACCTCTCAAAGTTTTCAAAATTTGTGCAAAGACAGAGAATTTTAATAGTGATGTGTGGGAGGGTTAGATTACACCATGTATCTGGTCTTATTTTCATTTGCCTTAAGTCCAATTTCTGCTCCTTCTCATTCCTTATCTGCTACATGTCTTTAAAGATGTTCACGTCACTTGCCATAATCACGAGATCATCTACAAATGCACATATCTGACTGGATTTCATCATTATTGTTACTCTCTTTTCTGTTTTTTTGTATCAGACTGTGCAGTGGTAAGTTCAACATGACTGCAGAGAGGCCATCATCCTGTTTCACACCATCTGTAATGTTGAAGCTCTTGGTCATTTTGTTGTTCGCTTTTACTTTTGCAATTGTGTCCTTATTGTTAACTAACATTCTCGGCTTGTCACAGATGAACAATTCTTTTTGTGCATCATACAATGCTGGCCTGACAATATCAGAAACTTGTTAAAAATTAACAAACAGGAAGTGGATATCTCTGTCATATTCATAAAATTTCCCTATTTTTTATCTAATAACAAATAACTGGTCAGAAATGCCTCTATTTTGCTGGAAACCACATAGTGAGAATATTTTCAGCACACTTCTTTATTCCACCATTCAGTGCCCCAGAAAATATCTTAGGGCTCTATTCAATAAATTTGTGTGTCTATAATTTTCACAAGCTAACTTTTTTCGTTTCTTATATATAGGACATATTATTCCAGTTTTCCAGTCGTCAGACGAGCTTTTATTTTCTCATATGCTGTTTATAAATGCATATATTTCATGTATGAGAGGACAACCACCAAATTTTATAAGTTCTGATGCTATCCTGCCTACACCAGGTGCATGGTTATTTCATATTCTGACTCCAACTCCTCCATTTTTGGTCTTTGTTCTTCTTCCCTCTCATCTGCTCTTACATCTATATTCTCCTACCATTCTTGTGGCTTTCTTGATATCTGGTCTGAGTTGGTATTGCACGTATCTTCAAATTATTCTGCCCATCTCTGTAATATTTTTAGTTTGCCTTTTGATTGTCTTACCATTTCTATTTTTACATGCATTTTGCATGGGTTGACAATTTATTCTCATATTTCATATTGCATGACAAAATGTTCTGTCTCTTTCTGTTCCTATAGGTCTTCTACCTCTTGAAATTTTGCTTTCAGCCATTCCTTCTCTTCGTTATATATCCCATGAGCATAAAATCTTAATTCTTTCTACATATCCACATTTCTTCTTGTTTCCCTTTGTAGCATTCTCAGTCTTGCAGCATTTTTATGTTCTATTGATAGCCTATATTCATCATCAAACCATTCATTTCTTTCTTTTCTTCTTGTCCAGATAGTTTCTCCTGCTGCTCCTTTCACCATTTTCTTGATTCTGTTTCATCTTTCTTGATTCCCCATTGTTTCCTTGCTGGTTGTCAGGAGATCTTTAATTATTATTTTGTATGCTTTTACAATTTCAAGATAACTCAGTTTCACTATATTCCAATTTTCCTTTACTTCATTCCAGTTTTATACACTGAAATGCCAAATAAACTGGTGTAAGCATGCGTATTCAAATACAGAGATATGTAAACGGGCAGAATAGAGTGCTGAGGTTGGCAACGTCTATATGAGACAACAAATGTCTGGCGCAGTTGTTAGGTCAGTTACTGCTACTACAATGGCAGATTATCAAGTTTTAAGTGAGTGTGAACATGGTGTTATAGTCGACACACGAGTAATAGGACACAGCATCTCTGAGGTAGTGATGACATGGAGATTTTCCTGTACGACCATTTCATGAGTGTAATGTGAATATCAGGAAATCAGTAAAACATCAAATCTCTGACATCATTGTCATACAATTACCCTCATTACAATCTCCGGTCCTATTACGACTTTGACTGATCAGCCACATACAACTGCTCTGTTCTTCAGATATCATTCTAACATGCATGCGCACACACACTGTAACACATTGAGAGCCACAGCATAGTCAATGTCCGATGCCATGGCCTGGCCTGGCAGTGAATCTTCTACTGCTGTGTGTGTGTGTGTGTGTGTGTGTGTGTGTGTGTGGTGAGTCAATATGTTAAGAAGTTATTATTTCAATTCCTTGCAACTTTATTAACTTCTGTCACCACCGAAGCACAGACCGCAACTGAACAAGGAAGTGAATGTCACTGGTCAAAAAGACAACCGTTTTATGCAACATACTCGAAATGGGAAGGACACAGTAATTCTGATGTGGTTTGTTAGCAGAGATTACTTTTTGGATGACTGTTGAAATAGCTTATCCAAGAAATCTGAACACCATACCGCAATGTTTTTATTGTGAATGGGTATTTTTTTATTTTAATTTCTTTATATAGCACATTATAACTCAATGTGTGCAAAGGTGGACATGTTAAAACTTTACACACAACATGAAAAGTAGTGAGGTGGGCCTCACCGAACCCAAGAGAAAATTGGCTGAGACAATGGGAGGAAATTTCAAAATTTTAAAGTTCTAAATTTTTTCAGTATTTATATGAAGACTTCAACAGAATGAACATCCTTAATCATTATACAAACATGAACCATGTAAGGAATTAACTTGTTAAAGAAAAAGTGTGTACATACATGGAATTAGTATACCTTATGGCAATTCCTTACCAGTTTCTGGTGAATTTTGGGATGAGATAGGTTGCAAGTATTTGAGTGACCAGAAGATAACACCACAGGCTGACAGCACCACTGTGCTGATAGGTGGAACAAGTCCCCAGCAGCCGTAGCTACACCAGGCTGTGTTGTCCAAGATTCCAGCTAAGATTAAGAGCATTTAATGCTCATGTCATGCGAAGCTACGGTTGTCAGTTTAGCTGGTATTTTCAAATGAGTATAGGTGAAGGACACTGCCATCATCTTGATAACACTCTAGGTTATTAAAAACTCAGAAGAGATTTTTTATCCGCCCGTAACAGTGAAGAAATGGTTTATAGTTACACTACTGTAACAGTTTTCTTAATAAAAATAACATGTCTTTAATACAATTAACAAGGCTTTTTCTCACTTACAAAAGTTAAATTCCACATTTTCACTCCTTTCCAAACTTTCTTCCAAAAACAAATTAGCCGATGAGCATTAGCCATTAGCATATATGCTGAGTTTGACTTGCCAAGCACACAGCAGAATAGAGGTCACAAAATAAGTGATGTATGATACATTCACAGAACTGTGACCAGCAAAGTGCGTGACCACTTAATCATTATGCTGCTTTCGACTGCCTCTTCTGATTGCATAAATCTGTCAGGTTAAGAGTAATGTTAGTACTTGGACACATGCAAGTAAGAGGAACTTCTTTCATATAATTGTGAACACTTTCCTATACTTGTACTACCTTTAATTGTGCTTAACTTACTCTGATGAAACGAGTCACATTTTGGCACTGGTGTATGGTGTGTCATACTCAGTGCTTGAGCAGATCTGGAGGGATAGAACTGCAGTTGTGAAATGATTCCAATATGGTGAGTGCATGTTGTGCATTAACTCAAAGCAGTATGTCCAACAGGTGTGGTGGGAATGTGTATTGCAAACAGTAACTGGAGATTCCACACATTTTGGTAAATCTACAACTACGTATCAGTAGCGCAGTGACTTGGGGCAGCTATTGCAACAGAGGCACCCTTCACAACAAGTGATTTTCAAACTGTCACCAACTGTAACCCAGACCCTTGACAGAAGGTAGTTTATTCTGCACTGGTTTGAAGACTAGGCAATAACATCCTATTGGAATTTAACAGCAGCCGCTAGCCATAGAATAATATGCATAGCAACATTATCAGTAAGTTCACAGTTACAATGGTACAAGTGTTATGGTAGTTATCTAGCATAATACCATTAAGAGAGGAAGACCGACTGCCATATTATTGGTGCTGTATCATGTATAAGATTGTTGTGAAACTTTTTAATGCCAACTAAAGCCATAAGAGTCATGGTAGGTGGTGTTCAGTAGAATCACAACAATTAATAGCTACCAGGGAACACTGAAATACTATGGTTTGTTTCAAGTTAATATATATTAACTTGGATAAGAAAATACTGTAAAAGAGAGCTTATTTATAAAGTGACATGTAATAAATTATACTATTAGAATGCTGTCCGTGGGAACATGGATACAAGAAGGAAAAAATATAATAAACAGTAGAAACATAGCAGCCTTAGATCAAGAATGCTGTTGGGCAATGTATTCTGCACAGAAAGTGACTGGGAATACGTCGCAACATCAACATTATGTCTATCTCTTGCTGTCCCGCACTCTCATCACATGCTCTCTTGCAATAACTTAATAACATTTGAGTCTTCTCCACTTAAAGGGTCAGTTCTGCTTCCAAGGCACCCTTGAAAAATTTATTCAGTAAAAAGCAACAAATGGTGGTAAAGAAAAGAAAGATTGAGGTATGACATCATGTTGATGACAACATCATTAAAGGGAGAGTATAAGCTTGGGTTGTACAAGAGTGATGAAGGTAACTGAAGAAGCCCTTTACAGAGAACTCATCATCATATTCACATGCAGAAACTTCAGGAAACCACTTAACCCTTAAAAACTGGAAATTCACATGGAAAATTAAGTTCTGCTCCACCAAAATGTTTGTCCAATGCACCATCTTGCCATACAGCAAAGGTGTTTCACTTATAGCACTAGACACGTTTTGTTAGTGTCACCCACAGTTAACACTAAGATGAGAAGAACAATGACACTAAATGCACACTAACATAGATGTAAACACTAAGTGTTTGCCTACACTCAAAAAATACACAGGAGACAGAATTGCAGTTGACTGACACATTATGTCATGCACTTTCATGTGTTACTGTGCCTCTCCCAAACACACGTTACTCTGAGGAGTGTGAATGTCCTAACCTGAAACAAACTGAACAGTGTAGTTTCGAGAAGTATAAGCAGCAACAGAAGAAACTTAGTTAGTTCTCTCTTGTAAGTATTTGTGAAATAATTCTCAATATACTATCTTTGTCAAAAGCAACGACAATGTAATACTTTGATCAGAATATGTATTTTATGGATTTATAGCATGCTGGATTAATTGCAGGTTGGCAATTTGTGTTAACTGCCTCAATATACAAACAGCCAAAGTTGTGAGATCCTCTTTTTATTTAATCCACAAGTAGTTTTGGTTACCTTTTCAAATCAACTGGACAGACGAAATAGTATTTTTATCACTGTTGTGACCAACTCCACAATATTGCTGAAGTATGTGGGACCTGTACCAAACAGGAGTAACAGGGGATATTTAACATATACAGAGAATGGCAGCATGAATCACCAGAGTTTTCTTTGATCCATGGGAGACTATCATAGAAATCTGAAGAAACTAAATTGGCAGATGGTTGAAGATAAACATAAACTATGCTGATAAAGCCTACTTACAATGCTTCCAGAACTGGTTTGAAATGATGACTAGGAATATACTGTAGTATCATTGCCACAGATACTACTACAATGCCACGCCAACACAAGGTTGGCAGCCCATTGTCTGCCAAGCACAGCGCACTCTAACAGGCTATGCAGCTCAATGGAACTGGATTGTGCCTCGTTCACTTCTTAGCTAGATTTCAACATAGGCAGACGCACTTTCATAATCGGCCCTCAGCCAGTTCTGTAATGTTCGCATTGATTCTCTGAGGAGGGGCCTTCAGGCTTAGTCCCTGAGAATATGTTGTATTAGTTCATGGTATTCCATGTTACGAGATTGTCAGTTCATAGCCGCAGCTGCTGTCCTATAAAAACCACTGAAGATAAGTAATTTCATTGCACTATGTGTTTCTTGAATAATAATCCTTCTCTCTAACAGTGTGCCGTACCGCATATCATTGCAACCTGGACTCCTTCAGCTCCTATCAACTAGTCGTCCTACTTATTTTCATTTAGTAATGAGCTGAAAACACCCACACATTTTGTGCCTCTAAACAGTGAGACACAATATATACCACAACCCCTTATGTTTTGCTCACATATGGATCGTGAGGGCACAATTAGATTAATTACAGCCAACACAGAGGCTTTTAAACAATCATTTTTCCCGTGATCCATAGATGAATGGAATGGGAAGAAACCCTAATAACTGGTTCACTGGGATATACCCTCTGCCATGCACTTCACAGTGGTTTGCAGAGTATAGATGTAAATATAGACACAAATTCTGCTGGAGATATACACTGACATGAAGTATCTACCATTTAGTTATGCTATAAATCACCCACACTTACCAACAGCTACGTCATCTGTGAAAAATAATGTCCAAAGAAATAATTTAGTTGCCTAGTGTTCTAGCCTATCGCCACAGAATTGCATTTCTCTATCTTTAAGGGTAAAAAAAGAGGTGATGTCTCTAGTAACAAATGAAAGACAAGTTGCCAGTAGTTATATTTTTAATCTTGCAATATTCAAAATAGTCACGAAACTCAAATATCTTCAAATAATTTTGTAAAAGGATGGCAGTGGAATGAGTGTATGACCATAACAGTCAGTAAACAAATTGGATGTGCCTCTGTTTTTGCATGTTTCACAATTATTTGTGCAATTTCTGTTTGCCATTTTGTTCTGCTGTCTTGCTAACTTTTTTCAGCTTCCTCAAAATTTATCATCAAGCCACCATTTGATTGCCATATTCATATAAATATATAGGTATTATACATTTTCTCTCCACATGTCCAATCAACAATGAGACACTGTACATAGGTCTTTAAAAATCATTTCTGACAAATATTTAAGCAACAAAGACATGTTATTTATAAAACATTTATTGGCAAATACTTCACTTTCTCAGGAATGAAATCGATGGCAATGAAAGTATGTTCACATTTCCATAAGAAACACAATTATTATATTATTGGAAATGCAGTAACATATAAATATACTAAAACAATTATTTCCCAATAACAGTTTTAAATGCTGAACATAACAGTCAAGGTTTTCTTTCAGGAAACTAACAATGACACATAGGAATTTCTAAAGACTTTAAGAAATATATTGGGAAGGTATGCAGCAGTATACAAAGATATACATATATATATATTTATATATTAGCCCAAAGTTGCTTTTAATTTTACATATTTATACAATTCATTACATATCTTTGCTAATAGAGAGCAAACAATAATTTATTGTACTAAAATCTATATATTATGTTCAAATTGTTACAGTATATCCTGCAGTTTATTGTACTCAGTCCAGTCTCAGAAATGTGGTATGGGAGCCATCTGCGACAGGCTGCCCCCCCACTGAGTCCATTCTCCTATGAATGGGGCTCATCGTGGTAGCCAGCTGCTGACAACACAGCAGGCTATGTTCAGACAGTCTCATGCAAACGATTCCTTCCCTGAGCTGTCGTTCGGCTTTTTCAGTGAAGCCACCTCCAGTGATCTGGTGAGAGAGTGAAGAACATCACATTGTAAATATTTATTTGCATTTTGTATATACTGTTAAAAACCTGACATACACTAACACTGATTTCATCAATAATGAATTGAACTTTACGTTTCCAAAGCAAAAACCTTATTCATTATTACATAACTGACTGTTCAATAAAGCTGACAGATGATTAAGAAATATTTATCCATTACAAAATGTCCAATCAACAACAAACAACTTCACACTTCTTATCAGAAGTTGCAGTCTGTTTTATACAGCAGTGTATGTTTACAGAATGTTCTTTTCCATTAAATGCGAGGATTAATTCTATCCTGCACATTATTTCCTCCTACTACTGCCCACAAATAACAAACAAGGTAACTTTTTTGGAAAAGGGGGTTATGAGAAAACATTTCAATTTGAAAAATTAAGAATTATTTGGAACTTTTCACAACAACATATAACTTATGATGTATTTCTTTAACTTTCAATACATTTTGTGATGTACACCTTTTGGTACAACTTAGAAATGGAAAGATAAAACAATGGAAAATTCTGGCTAGAATGTAACAATATTATGAAACGGATAGTTGCTACTAACCATGTGTGGGGGGGGTCCATTTTTGACAGACGCTTTGTTGGCCAAAAGCTCGCTTTCTGACAGTCTTTTTGTCGTGCCTATCTGTGACTCAGCATCTCTGCTACATGTTGAGTAGCAACTATCTTTTTTAAAATATTGTTAAGAACAGAAAAGTGTCAGGCTACAGCAGAACTGTTCTAATGAAAAAAATAAATGAGATGTACACTTGGAAGGACTGTTTTAATGTGGTTTCTTAAATGTGAAGACATAGTTTTGATTCAGCATTGACTGAAGTCAAATACACTTGCCACAATGCTGCTGTATCAGCAAACAAATGACAACACATACAGGGTGTTTCAAAAAAAGGACTTAACAACTTTGAAAATTCATATAAATTAATTCATAGTACCTACAGATGTGATTGTAGTGTCAATTTGTAGGGAAATACATCAAGTTTTGTCTCGCATAGTTCACTAGTGCAGAATCACACCGTACAAGATGGCTGGCTTCACTGGACCCGAGCGTCGCGCGCGCTTTGAAGAATCGAAGTCAGTGACAACAGTTCAGACTAATTTCCACACAAAGTACACTAAAGATCCTAATAGTAGGCCTACAATTTATGAGTGGCATAAATATTTTGCAGTAACAGGGTGCTCAGTAAGAGATGGGAAATCACCAGGTCATTCAAGCATATCTGACGACATCGTTGAAGGAGTGAGACAATGTTTTGTCAACAGCCCTACGAAATCAACCCACCATGCATCTCACAAACTGCAAATCCCACATACGACTGTTTGGCACGTGTTGAAAAACTGTTTGCTTTTGAAACAGTACTGATTTATGATCATACAAGCAATACAAGACGATGATAAAATTGCTCGCAAGAACTTCTGTGCAGGTATGTTAAACTGATTACATGACGATGAACATTTCCTGGACAAAATCATCTTTTCTGAGTTGACTTTTCACTTACGTCGCAAGGTTAACGCACGTAAGTGTAGGATTTGGGGCAATGAAAATCCACATCAAATGTTGCAACTTGTTCGTGATAGCCCTTAACTGAACAGTTTTTGCACATTCAAAAAGAACAAAGTGTACGGCCCCTTTTTCCATGAAGAACCAGCAACGGAATAGTGTACCTGGCTAGATATGTTACAATAGTTTTTGATACCATGGATCAATGTGGATGACCATGAACAAAATGTTTACTTCATGTAAGATGATGCACCACCACACTAACTGGCTGACGTCCAGAGTTTTCTCAGCGACCACTTTCCATGTCAATGGATTGGCTGGGATGCACCAACTGCATGGTCCCCATGTTCCCCAGACCTGTCAATACTCAGTTTTTTAAATGGGGATTCATCAAGGAAATCGTGTTTGTACCTCCTATGCCAGCTTCTCTACCTGAACTTAGAGCAAGAATTTACACCGCCACTGAGCAAGATACACCTACAGTGCTACAGTGAGTCTGGGAAGAAATGACTTCCAATGGGATGTGTGCAGGATAACCAATGGAAGCCACATACAATATCTTTAGTTTATTAGTTTAAGGTAAAAAAGCTTTGTGTGTTTCCATACTAAACAACACTAAACCCAGCTCTGTATATTCTTTCAATAAAATTATGAATTTTTAAAGTTGTAAAGTCCTTTTTGAATCACCCTGTATTTTAATAAAGTTTAATACTATCTAACAATAATTAGTTAAATCAAATTAGTGACAATCATTGTAAGGTGACTTACTTGTGTGTCAGTACTGCTACATATTTCATGAGCAGGATGATTACTGCCATGGCAATGAAATGATACTTTCAACATGCTTGACATTTCTCATCTTTGTCTGTTCCAAGTTTTTGACATGCACTATGATAGTCTCACATGAAGTGAAATGACTGTATGGCACTACCGATCTGGACACCCCATCTGGAGTTGTTCAGCTGCCTAGAGCATGTCTTTCTGTTCGACACCACTTTGGTGACATGCATGTTGTTGACGATGAGATGAAATAATTAGAGCAACCCAAACACTCAAACCCTGAGTCAGAAATTGAACCCGGGAACCCAAGATCTAGAGGCAACAGCACTAATCACAAGACCACAAGTTATGCACATGGTCTGCAGTATTTATTTACAATATTTACACTACATACATTTTTGTAAATGCCATTTCCATAGAACAGACAAATAAAGACATATTCAGCTGTGATGTGTTTGTAGGCTCCCAGAATAAATGCCTCAACTAGATTATTCACTGTGGATTAATTGTGCTTTGGGATATGTCAACAGACAGAAAGTCTACTTCATTTTTTATAATGAGACCTTTGCCAGATATGATAATTTGTTGATTTTATATGTAACTATGATTGGTAGTGAGGGTGTGCCAACAGACATGATATAGAAAGAGTCCATCAGTAGTGCTGCTATTGAGCTGATAAAGTCAGTCACAGCCAAGCAATAAACAAGCATGAATCCTGAGACTTGTACAGCAAACAAACATCACGTATTTACTGCTGTAGCAGTCAACCACACAAAGGGCACAGTGTACTTTGAGAACTGTGGAAATCCTCTGCAATCAAAGGGTTATAAAAAGAATGGATACTGAGCTGAATGGAGAATATGTATACCAACACTGTTGGTGCAATTTACATGTGACAAAACACCGAGTCTCCATGAACCCAGAAGATCCTATCCAGGGAACACATCACCACAAAGTTTCAGTGTTATCACCACTGTTAGTGAATGGTGTGACAACAGGCTAGCACTTGAGCTCTTCCTCAATCTACACAGCCTCTCATTAAGATTATGACTAGAACACATAATGAAGTCAGTTATTCTCCAGCCAGTGTGTCATTGCAACTAGCAATTATCAGTTGTTGGTCTCTTCTATTTTAATATAACTTCCAAATTTTCTGCCTCATTCATACTATACAGTTTATACATAAATTTAATATGTAACTCCTGCCAGTGTTCCGGTTTAGATAGTTTCCAATTTGAGTGTGACTCACAAATAGAACTGCAGTATCGTTAACTTGACACGACATTTTCATCAAGAAATTAAAGGGCTACAGAAGCAATCAAAATATCAGTAATTCTCACATAAATTCTAAAACAGACAGTATACCACATACTATTGAACTAACAAACGTTTTCTTTCTTTTACCTTGAAGTAATATCCAATTCCAGTGACGCTCGAGTTGTACGAGGGCTGGAGTTGACGTGGACTTTATGGTTTGTGAGGTACACACTCATGGAATCTTCTGAAACATCACTGTCTTGAGCACTGCAAGAATAATGGTAACATAGATTTAGAAAAGTACAGTTTTATGTGGCAAAGGAAATACTATGAAATGAAAACAAGAATTATGTGCAAGCATATGCTGCAGCCACAGTTGTCATCATTGATAAAACTTTTCAGATATGTGACTAACAGAATTGCTATCCAGTACTTATCTTCTGGAGGTGAAATTGTAAATAAACCAGAAAGAAAAGTGTAGCAGTACAAAAATTAAATTATTTCAAAATTTTTAGGTCATGTTATTGAATCTCTATATTCAGAAGGATGTAGGTTGCAGCAGTTATTTGGAGATGAAGAGGCTCAACACAGGATAGAGTACAGTGGAGAGCTGCATCAACCCAATCTTCAGACTGAAGATCACAACATTTGCTGTACTTAAAATTCCACATCATCAAATTTTATAGTTTACTCAGGTGAATTATACTTTTTCACACAATCACCACACTTTTCTATACATATAAATGTTTTGGCCACTATTGCAAGTGGATCAAAAGTTAGTCTACGTAACATGACAAGACAGCCACCTATACAGAAGAAAATTTTTTAGTGTAGCTGAAAATATAGATTTCACAGAGGGATACTATCAGATATGCAATAGCCAAAATGGCAATAAATTGACGAGAGAGATCAAACAATAAAAACGTGTACTTCACTGCCTGATAAAAGTTTCATCATTTGACACAAGCAGACAATAGGTGGAAAGAAACATAAGATTGTTTGGATAAGTTAATGAGTATGAGTAGGAGAAACAAACCCATAATGTTCAGATACAGTATTAGTAGTGTCCTGCTTGACACAGTCATATGTTTAAATATCTGGGTATAATGTTGTGAAATGATATGAAATGGAACAAGCATGTCAATATTGTGGTAGAGAAGTCCAATGGTCAACTTCGGTTTATTGGGAGAATTTTAGGAAAGTGTAGTTCATCTGTAACATATAGGATGCTAGTGTGACCTATTCTCGAGTACTGGTCAAGTGTTTGGGACACGCACCAGGTCAGATTGAAAGAAGATATCATAGCCATTCAGAGACTAGTTGCTAGATTTGTTACCGGTAGGTTTGATCAGCATTCAAGTGTTATGGATATGCTTCAGGAGCTCAAGTGAGAATCCTTGGAGGAATTCATTTTGAAGAACACTACTGAGAAAGTTTACAGAACTGGTATTTGAAGCTGACAGCATATCGATCCTGCTACCACCAATTTAATTGCGCGTAGGAACTACGAAGAAAAGATATGAAAAATTAGGGCTCATACAAACAGTCATTTTTCCCTCGCTCTATCCATGAGTGGAACAGGAAAATAAACAACTAGTTAAGGTACAGGGTACTGCTACTCACTTAATTTCTTTAGCTAACTATACATGTCTCTCTACGACACTGGTTTTATAATTGTTGCCAGGATGTATTCACGTTCTGCCATCTCCAACCCTTCCCCTTAACTCTCTCCTAACAATTCATTTCGCTATTAACCTTCCCCCCTCTACTGCCACAAACCTTTACTCTCCCCTCAGCATCCACATGCTCAGGCAATCATTCTTAAATAGAAAGTATGCGCGCGTGTGTGCGCACGCACGATTTCTTAATATAGTGTTTGAATGTATGAAATTGTGAATCTTCAGTTACTTCTCTGCCCCCCTCCCCATTTTCTTTTCTCCAATTCAATTGTTTAAGTACCTATAAAACGTCACTAAACATGCATGTTGCAAATCTTCAAGAAACAGAAATACCCTCACCTGTCAGAATTTTCATCATCATTGCTGTCTTCTCCATCTTCAAGTTCCCCACGAATTGCTGACTGGAGATCCTCTATTCGAGTAAGTGCCAGTCGGAGATCCTGACGTGCAGCAGCTGCTTCTGCTTCAGAAGCCTCCAGCCGCTTTTCGAGGTCACGCTTACGTACGGCCCATTCGGATTCACGAGCTGCCGCCGCCGTTTGTTCCTCACGTAGTTCACGAACAGTACGCTGCAGCTTACGGGACGCATCTACTGCCGCCTGCTCCTTTGCACGTGCTGCCGCCGCCTCATCCTGAAGTCTTTCAACTGCTTCCTTCAGTCGTGCTATTTGGACCTGAAAATGACAATAAAATCTTACATCATTTTACTATTTTCCTTTTAGATCCTTTCTACTAAAAAAGAAGTTTGCAATTTGAAGCTTGAGACTCATTATTGACAATTTTGCCAGCAGAAGCAAAGTCACACTCTTAGATAATAAACAAAAGGAATCCTTTCTTAGCAAACTAATTTATAAAACTAAAGTTTCTGTGCATGCTTGTATTTACTGTAGCTCTTTTCAGGTTCATTTGTGTTACTTTGATTACAGAATGCAAATGAGAGCCAATTAACAGTGAGCCACAATTCAAAGGAAGTCTCCACGATAGATTAATAAACACTATTTCATCAGACCATGATAATCAAGCTACATAAACTCTAAGCTCAGTGATCAGTGCTCACTATTACAACAAATTTTTTACCGGTTGTCTGTTACCAAAGACAAAGGAAAGATTATAAATTGCTAAAAAAAGTTTTGTGTTATCCTTATAATTTGCATAGTTTGTGACATTTAAAATGGATAATCTCTTTCACAATACTCTTCTGCCCATAGGAAGCTGTAACAGTCACACCCTTAAACATCCAGTCCTACTGTCAACATTTGGTCTACTCGTTTGGCTTTCAAGGTGATGATACAGAAACATTAGCATGATCACCTGAACACCACCTTCGAGGTGGCAGAAATCAAATGAGCTTGCAGTAGCTGCTAACAAGAACCCAAGTGAGCAGCACATCAAGTATATGGTGTTCCATTACTCCTTCCACTATCTGTATTCTGTCCAGGGCTGTACTGTTTCATACTGACATTGTTATCAGGTATGATATTTCTTCAGTGTTACTGCCCAAACCAACAGAAATGTTCATTTTGCTTTCACATTGTCACAAAAATATTTCAGTTTTAAGGTGAATGCCAATTACAAAAGTAAGCACCATAATACAAATACATGGTGTAAATATTATAGTTTTACTATGCAAAACAAAAAAGGACTTCTGTTATTAATTTTCAGGACAGTGAGGGTGACATACACATGAAAAACGAGAATAAGCATTAAATTTTAGACTTCCAGAACTAAAAAAAGTCTCTTCCAGCCACGTTTACTGGAGTGACTTCTTAGCTCAATATTTGATGCCTCTTTCCTTTGTTCATGTTCATCAGTACGACTATGGTTGACTGTGTCACAGTAGTCAATATGTAAATACTGATTTTCCACCTTAAATAACATTATTTTGTGTTTTTGGCTATCATATTTTGTGTTCAAACAGCAGGAGGCATTGCAGTAAAAAGCATACCTCTAAGCGAGCACGTGTAGTTTGTTCCAACTCAAGTTTTGACTCCAGCTCCTTGGTGCGCATTTCAAGACGACGTTGTGTTAGGCTTGACGATGGATCACCCAGGGTCTCCATGCTCTCAAGACGAGTAGTCAGTTCTGCAAGCTGTTCACGAAGTGAAGCTCTTTCAGATTCCAGTTCTGAGACACGACCTGCCTGCTCCTGGAGTGCTAGCTGCTCTGCAGATAATTGCTGAACTGTCGAACGGTACTTCTTTAGGACCTGTGGATCAAAATATTTTCTTAATTAAATGTCTGAGGTTTCATTAAATGACCAGAACTTTTTTTAACATTTGCTATCATTTATGCAGTAAATACAGAAACATATTTCCATTTTTCAACAAATTTAGGAGTGACACATGTATCTGTTATGCAGTATGACATATATAAAGTAAGTGTACCTTTTGCTTTAATGTTACCTTACGAGTCAGATGTTTCCATCACTTTTTATATCTCTTACACACAATCATGTGTCCATTGTACATCTGTCACAGCAATTTCTTCCTCATCATTACTATCAATCTATTATTATTATTATTGTTGTTGTTGTTGTTGTTTTATTATTATTAATCAAAAGCTTTTGTTTGAGTATCTTGTAAATCACTGTCTACAGATGTGCTGCTAAAGACTGACATCACTGGACCAGTGAGTCTACAGTAGTTTCTCATTTATACAGGACCTGTGACACTGATACCACAAGCAATGCTTTTTTAATCAATTATTAAAATTTCATGCCCGGTTTACAACTCATTAATACATCCACCCAGTTCTAAATCCATCTCCATGCACACACACACACACACACACACACACACACACACACACACACACACACACACACACACACACACACACACACACTTGTACAGCTACATTGTGTTGATGATCATGTAGAGAAATGGTCTGGGAAAGGGTGACAGAAAAGAGGAAAGTGAGACTGTAGGAAAGAGGGGGATGATGCCGGAGGTTACAGATTGAGGCCAGAAGGATTACGGGAACAAACCATGTGTGACAAGTGTAACTCCTGTCTACATAGTGCAGTAAAGCTGGTGCTGGAGGGAAGGACCCAGATGGCATGTGTTGTGAAGTAACCATTGAAATCAAGCATGATAAGGTCAGCAGTGGCTCCACCTTTGGGTTGCAAACTCTGCTCATGGCCATGGTCTGGTGGTGGCCATTTATTTGCATGGACAGTTGGTTGGTAGTTGCACCCATATAAAGTGCTTTTCAGAAATTGCAGCTGAAGTGGTATGTGACATGGCTGCTTTCACAGGTGGCCCTGTGACAGGACTGGAATTGGTTGAATCAGGTAGGGAGCGGGAGTGGGAGTGGGAGTGGGAGTGGCATAGGGATTTACCAGGTAACTGTGTATTTATTATTTTTATTATTATTTTATTTTTCACATCTAGTTCCGTAGGACCAAATTGAGGAGCGAATCTGCAAGATCACGGAATGTTCCAGTAGATGAAATTCCAACATAAAAGTAATGACAGGTCTGCTAGGCTGGACGATGATAAACATTGTGCCATGCTCACAGTACCTTCTGATCTGGAAGTTTATTTTGTGTCATCGGCATCTGCCTTTGAGATGTGGTCTGAGCAGTAGAGCGAGAGCAGATGTGATAATGCCTACGCATCATGGAGACAAGAGCAAACTTCACTCAATTGGATTATGTTAAATAAGGCAGTTCATTTGTGGATTCTGTCCTTATCAATTTAATTGTGATGTTTGGAATATTAAAACAACTTTACAATCACTGTACACAAGAGTACAATATACAATATGCTGATTATCAGAAGCATTGTATTTATTTCGTGAATTGGATGTTTGATCTTTACTCTTAACTTCCAACAGTAACTACAGCACTCTGAGAAAATGTTCTATAACGAGAGGTTGGGGAGTGTGCTTAATAGTAAGATGAGCAAGGTTGAATTATAGGAAGTCTTAGTTCCTGATCAGATTTTACTTTGCCACTTGATATTACATTAAGAAACCAATGGAACATATCGTAAGACCCAGTACTTCCTACTCCAATCCTGCCCTCATCAGCAACAGGGCCACCTGTGAATGCAGTCATGTCACCTATCAGCTCAAATGTAGTTTCTACTCCGTATTCTATCTGTGCATATCACTAGTCAACTGTCCACTCGAATGAACAGCCACAGCCCAACCGTGTCCAAGACTAGAGTTGACTATCCAGTGGCGGGACACACTGCTGAGCACAAAACACTTTAACTCAATGGCTGCTTCACAACATGTTCCACCCAGGACTCCCTCCAACCCCCTCCCCTCCCCAACTAGTTTTTCAGAACTATGTAGATGGGAGTTATACTTGCAAAACATCCTTCATTTCTGTAATCCTCCTGACCTCAATTTCCACTATATCCCTACAGCTACACTTTCATCCCAACAGTGCCCCCTTCCAATCAACTGCCTCACATCAGCATTATGGGCTGCTTGAACTTACCGGTTCCAAAGCCCGTGTTTCGCATACATATCCGATGCACCTGCTGCCTCTCCTTCCCACATTCCTAGCATGTACATCTGATACCTCCCTCTGAACCATCAGCCATGCTTCGCCAGTTTATATTATTATAACTAATCTCAAAAATGTATCAAATAAGCTATTTGCTGCTATATAGCAGTACTGAACTGTGTACATGTTTTGAATACCTTATGAAAGTAACAACACAATGTAACATATTTCACAAATTAACACAAAAATGAGGATATTTACCCTATATGAGGGTGCTGGTTATGTGATCAGTGTCAGAAGTAAGTTGCTGCCATTATTAATCACAAGTCTAGCATTTCTCACTTGCTTTCACTATCTCTTAAAAAAAAATAATTTACTCATTAAAGTATTGCTATTTTGCCTGCATGGTGATTTGTAACTGGTTACATTGTTTATATCCCTCATGCAGCCATTTTCATAATGTAAAACGCATATATTTAATGCCACAGTCACTTTTTTTTTTTTTTTTTTTTTTACCTCTCCTTACTGAAAATCTCCTTACTGAAAACGCAAGACTATTCAGGTTCTACACTACTGTAAGACAGCATCAAAAAATATTTTCACTGTCAATTTATTACAAGCTGCAATGCAAAAACAAGCTAATACTTGTGGCCCACTGGTACATGAGTCACCTAAATCATACTTTCTTGTTTCTGAGACAATAGCTGTAGCTTTTCCTTACCTCTGCCAGCTCTTCTTCATTCTCTTCCAACTGCGTCCTCAGCTCCGAACGTTCCCTTGCAACGGCTGCCGCTCTATCCTCTGCCTCAGAGCGAGACCTCTGTGCTTCCTCGAGCATAGCCTGAACCTCACTCAGCTCCAGCTCAGCCGTCTGACGCGCCTTCACTGCTGCCGCTCGGGCCACCTCCAGATCTTCCAACTAGTTGCAAAATACAAAGAAAAAGAGGAAATTTACAATATTGAATGGATACTATGGAAGGTAGCTCTCCTGTGAAAATACCAGACCTGTCAGCTTAGCAATTTTTTTTCACAATTTCCTGAAAATTATAATAGCAACATTCTTCAAGCATTAACTGAATGAAATGTGCTGATACTTCTTCATACCAATTGTCATCAACATTATTTATATAGATATTGGTCTAGGACAGAGTCTCATGAGTATAAGTGAAAGGGATTAGATATTATACAGTGTGTTTGGCTATTATATGAACAAATGGAAGAGGCAAGTACAGTACAAAGAAACAGTCAAATAATTCTAATGAAAACAGGTCTGGACACCAATGGTTTCCTCAATACAATGTGTTATGACTGTATGAACACCTTACAACAGAGTTCACATAATCCAAAGTGCAAACATGCACTTGAGGACAAATACATTACAAGTATTCCATATGGCCACCACTCATGTGAAAGCAGGCTTCAACAGTTCTCCTCATCGATGTCTGTACACATTCAAAAATAACAGGCATGTCCCAAATGCATTGGTAACTATCAGCAACGTGTTCCAGGAGTTCATTAACACTATTTACATGCCTGGAATACAACAACAAAAATCCAACACATTCAAGTTGGGAGACCTGATGGTGGGCTAGACATTCCTATACATCCACATGAAAGTGTGCCAGTGCACTATCATGCATGTACCATATAGGGATTCTGTCACCATAAAGATCACTATTGAAACAGTTGTTTAGCTTGTGTCACAGAAAATGAAGGTACGCACCACCAGTAAGTTGGACAGGTAGAAAATGTGGCGGACCTAGTTTTATTAGGATTATTTGCTTGATTATCCTCTGCTTGTCACTTTCATTTGTATCCTTACAATAGTCAAGATGGAAGATACCTGATGCTGATGACTGTATCATCAAAGCACAAGACAGGGAGCATTCAACTTACAAATGTTGACAGTTATCAACAGAATACAATAACTTATACCTGAAGATTATCAAAAAACAAATTTCTTTACCAATGACCTTGAAGAACTGTATGTATGAGAAGTGTTCAAAAATGGTGTAAAACAAGACTGTGGGTAGAACTGATGTCTATATTCAAATGTAATTACCAGAGGCTTGAGCACAACTGCCCTACTGTTTCACAAGCCAATGGATTCCCTGTTCCCAGAATTCCTGTGATTATGACAGGAGCCAGTCTTCCATAGTGTCCTTTAGTTCATCATCTGACTTGAACCACATAGTGTCCTTTAGTTCATCATCTGACTTGAACCACATCCCTCTGAGATGATTTTTTAGTGGACCAAACATGTGTAAGTAGCAGGATGATGTGTCTGTGCTTGAGGAATTCAATGATTATGGGATCTCAAACATTGAAAAAGATTGAGAGCATCAGCTCCATGCTGTGGTAACAGCTTTGAATTTTTTAGCGGGAGGTGACAATGCATGCTCCCACTGCATACAGTCCCACTTTGTATCTGCCTCAAAGTAATGGCACTGATTGTCACCAGCAATGATCTGCTCTAGGAAAGCAGAGTCTTTAAGATTCCGGAACAGGTGGTGGTGTGCTAGCCTCACATGCAGCTCCTTTTGCAGTTCTCTGAGCTTCTTCAAAAACCACAGCGTGCTCACTTTCTGGTAACTCTAACTATTGTATGCAATTGTCCACAATGTACCAACCCTGGCCCCCAGCATCACTGTTAACATTTGTATTCTGAAACATCAATCACTTCTCACTAGGTCATTCACCCTGTCAATGAGTTCAGCCATGATTACTTCAATTGCCTGGACTGGCCTCAGGTCATCACTCAAACACTTCCGGCCTTCATGAAAATGGAGACAACTTTCTCATTGGCTTGTCAGACACACAGTCTCCCCCACATGCAGCCACTTTCCAGTGATGTATACTAGCTGGTTAAATCTCTTCTGATATCAGAGATCTGGTAATGCCTCACTGCTCCACAATTCTAAAATTTTGCACTTTGAATTCAATGATGCCCTTACATGCACAGCTGCATCAAATGGACAGAACACACAACTGCCTGCTTCTCTCCTGCAGCATGTACCCTCACATGTGAACAACCACACCAGACACGACTTCACATCCCTAAATGTCTCACTATGTTCTCCCAAAGTGGCAAATGCAAAGTTCCAACTGTTTTGGTTGTTACAGTGCTTTGTACTTTTTCATTTGAACAATCCTTATAGATGGGAACAAATAAAAAAATTAATAATTTTTGCTTCTTGGGATCTATTTTAGAAAGAGGGGGAAGCTGAATTAGGAATAGCTGAAAGATCATTGGGATGCTCTACTCAGTTTCATAGAGCAGGAACGTAATGAACAGAACTAAGAAACATATTAATAAGCTGAAAGTGTTAGAGACAGTGGTTTGGAGAAGATCTGTAAGAAATTCAAGAAAATAAAAAGTAAGGAACAATTACATGTTAAAGAGAATGGAAGTGAAACAAGGAATATGCAATATTTTGGATAGAAGGAAACTGCAGTGGTATGGAGATCTAAGAAGCATGGAAAAAGTAGAATATTGAATATAAACTGAGTTGTGAAACTGAAGGATGAAAGGAAAGAAGACAACCCATTACTACCTGGGCCCAAAATGTCAATTCGATAATAAGATTTGGTGCAAAAGAAGACATAGAAGACTGAAATACATGGAAAAACAATCTTGAGAAGACAGGGCAGAATATTTGTTTGCTATGTTAAAATTTCTGAGCTAATGTTATAAATGATGTAGGAAAGTTCTTGTAGAATGTAAGTACTTTGGGATTAGAGGAGACCATGCACCGAAAAGCAGAAGTGTTAAGTTGTCAGTAGGCACACACAAAAGAAAGAAAATTTTTCTAGCTTTCAGAGTTATCCTTTTTAGAAGACAAAGTGGAACACACACACCAGGTGGCAGGTATATGGGCTGGCAAAACTGTAGCACCATTGGGAAGCAGTGCATGCTGAAGGCTACATGGGGACATGAATTGGGAGGGGTATCATGTGGGTGCCAATGAATGTGCCACACATTTGTTTGTAAATCTTCACTTCAAATGAGAAGAAATTGTAGGTCAAGATATAGTTAGTAAGATGAGCAAGGAATGAAGTGATGCCTTAAGAGTCTGAAGGGTGTTGTAAGAGGTCACCTGGATTTTATTTGACCAACTGTCACATACCTAGCACTGCCTGTCAGCCAGACTCTATACAAATGAGTAAGATATAAAAATAAATAACAACAAATAAAACGATTATCAAACAAACACACACACACACACAGTCCCTTAACATTTAAAAAGCAAGAATAAGCTATCTAATATTGTTGTTAGGGTTTAGGGGTAAAATCTTTAAGAAAACTGTGAAACTAGGCGACAGAATGGCTGGCCAGTGTTTTCCTTCAAGAGGCAGAATTCTAATACTGCTGACTGGCACATTTAAAAACGATTTTCAGCTTCTGGAGCTGTTAGCTCCTTCCACAGGAAGGAGAGCATGACAGTTTGGGAAAAGAGAGCCTGTCACTGAAGCCCCAGATTGAGAGAGATCCACCTGTATTGACAATCTGGGCTGCAGGTGACCCTCCATCCTTCCAAAACTTATCACACTTTCCTCCCTGCGGAAAAAGCTAGCAATTCCAAAACCTAAGAATAGTTTTTTTTTTTTTTTCACTTTCATGCAATACTGAATTTTGTCTCCAGAGACTAAGTATTGGCCAGCAATTTTGCCCCCTTATAAGTTTACAGTTTCCTTGTAATGTTATTACCATTTTCATATAGCTGTTAATGAGGACCAAAAGTTTCCATATATAAATCAAAGTATAATTACCTGGTTTCGAAGCTGTCTAACAAGAGCTTTGCCCGGAGAGTCTGCCCTCGCCCTCTCAAGCGCCGCCTGTGCATCCCGCAAGAGGGCCTTAGTCCTGCGAAGGTCACGCCGCAGTCGCTGCAGCTGCTCCTCTTCCTGACTGCGACCGGCGCGAGCCATTTCTTCGGCAGCTGCTAACCGCCTCTCCAGTTCATGTCGTTCCCTCAGGAGAGCGGTACGTTCCTCGTGTTCTGATTCTAACTGGGCTTCCAGTGCTGTTTGAGCCAAAGGAAGTGGACAGTTATGTTTTGTGAACTCTGTTTTTATTCATATTCAAATTAAGCCACAGCAATTTTTATTAAAAGTATGGCACAGCAACAACAGACTGCTAAATGTTATCATATTTTGTTTATAGTCTGATTAAAATTACTTGATAGTTGACGTCTGTCGTTTGCTACTACAGTGTTGACACATGAGCTGCCGGCTACTGCTCAGTTATTGGCATCACACGAACACAGTAGATCACTTCACAAATGCTGTTAATGTGTAACATAGAGCAGTGTTGGAGGTGGCCACTGCACAGTATGTCACAAATGTAAGAAGCTCTATCAACAGCTGATTTTAAGTGACCAATGACAGAGGACGCATTTTGTAGCCCTGAATTTAAACTCACATCCTAAGCTAACCACAACCTTGTGATGTGCAGTGTACCCAAGAAAACAGCAATCAACAATCAGAAGTACAACTAAAATCACAACTGCTTTGTTCACAGCAATTAAAGCTAATCTCTATGAGCAAATGCAAGACAGAAAAAATTAGTTTCTGCACTAAAAGCAAATTGTAATTTTTCGTTATCATTGGTAACCTGAAACTATCCTCACACTGGCTACATGAGCTGTCATATTACCAACTGATGAGCAATCCACACAGGACCTTGATTGGGTTAAGCTGCTTCCACTTTTCTCTGTCCATAGCCAGTCTTTTCAATTCTGAATATTTGCCTCCTTTGATATTGTCCAGCATTTGATAGCTTCTTTTTCCTCTTCCCCTTTTCCCTCCACCATTCCTTCTATTCCTTCCTTCAATAAACAGTCTCTCCTCAAACAATGTCCAATCCAGTTCAGTTTTCTCTTTCTGATGACTTTCAGCATGTTTCTTTCTTCTCCAACTCTTCTTAAAACTTCATTCCTTACTCCACCTTCCCACTTCACTTTTTTCCATTCTTCTCCATATCCACATCTCTAGTGCCTCCAATCTTCTTTCATCTTCCTTCCTCAATGTCCAGGTCTCCTCAATGTCCAGGTCTCCTCAATGTCCAGGTCTCCTCAATGTCCAGGTCTCCTCAATGTCCAGGTCTCCTCAATGTCCAGGTCTCCTCAATGTCCAGGTCTCCTCAATGTCCAGGTCTCCTCAATGTCCAGGTCTCCTCAATGTCCAGGTCTCCTCAATGTCCAGGTCTCCTCAATGTCCAGGTCTCCTCAATGTCCAGGTCTCCTCAATGTCCAGGTCTCCGCACCATATAGTGCAACGCTCCAGATGTAGCATTTGGCAAGTCTTTTCCTCAGGTCTTTGTTTAGTGGTTCACAAAGTAATTTCTGTTTCTTCTTGAATCCTACTGTTGCCATTGCAATTCTTTTCCTAATTTCTGTTAAGCAATACATATCATCCATTATTACACTTCCCAAGTAACTGAAATTATTCACCTGCTGTATTTCTTCTCCCCCTATTTTCATACGGCATTTTCTCCCCTTTCCTCCAATTACCATGCTTTTTGTTTTCTTCTTGTTAATTTTCATTCCATATTCTTCTAATTTTGTGTTTAGATCATCTAACATTTTTTTCCATTTCTTTGCACACTCTGCCATCACAACAATGTCGTCTGCAAATCTTATACAATCCACTCTCCAACCCCCTATACAAACTCCTCTCCTTCCATCAAAACTTTCAGTAATAATTTCCTCCAGATATATATTGAACAGTGTTGGTGATAAACAACAATCTTGTCTTACACCTCTTCCCGGTTCAATTTCTTCACTCATCACACCTCCTATTCTTACTCTTGCTCTCTGGTTCAAATATAAATTTCTAATTAGCCATCTATCCCTCCAGTCAACTCCAGGTTTCCTTAAGATTTCCATCAGTTTGTCCCATCTGACACAGCCAAAAGCCTTCAAGATCAATGAAGACAACATATACCTTCCTTTTTTCTCCATTTACCTCTCCCCTATCACTCTCAGTAGCCCAATGGCAACCCTAGCAGATGCCACATAAAAAAGAATGACAGGAAGAGCAAATATAGAAGCAATACGATGATGAAAATGATGTACCAAAGCATTAGAAATTTTAAAAAAGTTACATTTAAACCAGTTAATTGAATAAAAATAATATTCAGACTCATGTGATTAGATTTATAAATTAACAAAAAAATTTGCTCTATTTTATGAGATGAGATTCGAACTGACAACCTTCTGCATGTCACGTTTCTACACTAACTATTGTGTAATGCCATAACACTGTGATAAGGTAGCTATATTTATGACTATGGTGACCCAGCTACAAAAATTCATCCCCTCACAGTGTCAGGTGAAACTTATCTACTGTAAGCCAATTTCTGTGATTATGATAACTGTTTATTTGGCAGGGAATTGCATCTTGTGGTGAAGTATGCAGTATGAAAAGTGTAAAAATGTATTTCATTAGCAGAGAAAGAAAGAAAGAAAAAGAGAGGTGGGGGGGGGGGTTTATCATGTGTTATGAAAAATATGAAATAAAAGTACCAGACCCATGATTTGGGATCCAAACACACCAAAGAAGAATACCAGACAAAGAATTTGATGTGAACTGAGCAACTGCTGTGGCAGTTTAGCAACAGCAAACTGTTTGGGCATGACGTTGAGCACTCTGATTGGAATGAACCAACTCCAAAGCATGTACTGTCAACTACCAAGTAAATTTAACAGCCATCAACTACGAAGTAAATTTAACAGCCCTAACATTTCTTGATTGTAATTTTGCTCATGAGGTAAACCCTTTCATAAAACTTACATCACATATAAAAAAGCTGTATTAGCTCACTTTTTAAATTCCTTTTATTTTTTAATCATCTGCTGCTTCATAACAGGTGATATGTGGGTGTGACCTGTAGCAGTGTGTCCCGCATAAATGTGCTGGATGGGCTTAAAGAAAATGAGTTTAAATTGATGGCTGTTAGACTGGCTTTTAATGTATACTTTGATTTGTGCCACACTCCCAATGACTCTCCTTCATGATAGGATATAGGAACACAATATGGGAGCAAATGAATGAATGAATGAATGAATGAATGAATGAATGAATGCAGATTTTGAAGTTAGTTAATGCTAAAATTTAACTGGTGGTATTCTGCAGATCTGTATAGTGTGACTATTGTTTTGGTCAAAAGTGTAATGCTAGTAATTGCTTTCTGTCTCCCACCTGACGTACAGTTACACATCCCAACAGTAACAGTTCTGTTGTGTTGCGTTTTCAAAGACATAGCAGCATGCTCAGATGTTGATTGTTTTGTGACACCTTTATTTGCTTTGCTGCAGAACACTATCTGTCACACTTCAAACTATTTCACAGATGTACACACCCAAGAAAGTAAATTTGCTTGAAACATGGCTTAGTACGTTATATATTGCTATAATTGTGCTGTAAGCCTAATAATAAAAATGTAAAAAATTTTTACATACCAGGAAATGGTCAAAATGAGAACTCTCATCACAAACAATACAATTAACGAGAACAAAGCCATTTGATTATCATGTTACTTTCAATGAGAAGCAAAGAATGTTAAGTGCGATTATAGAGACATGTAGTCACTGTAAAGAAGCCATTAATTAAAAACATTTGAGCCCAAATGAAGTTAGGTGGAAACTTTTTCACATTTCATGTTTTCACAGAATATATTATTTATCATCCACTGATATATAATCTATGAAAGTCCTTTATAAAATAAAAATTATCACTTTTAGATTATATCATTTTTCTAAGGAAGTCATTTTAGAAAAACAATATTTTATTTCTATGTAGACTGATTTACATTCATCTTTATACAGCCTCAGCAGAGGTAATATGCTAAGATTTTGACTGGGTATGTCATTAATTACTTCTTTCACAACTTAACATGATGCTCCTCAGGAAAATGTCATGGTGTCTACACTGGGACCACTACTTATCTTTCATTGACTCACTGTCAGTGAAATAACAATTTTAATACTGTTGCTCACCATTCATTTTTTCCCTTATGTTCCAGGATCTTCGACAGATACCATTCACTACTTATGAAAGGTATGTGGCAGGTTTGAAATGTTGAACACAAAACAAACCAGTCACACAAAATTAGTTTTGTTGATCTCACATCTGGTTCACTGGACAAAACTTAGTAACCCGAAGACATCACGCCATGTAATGGCACCTCTAGCTTTTACAATGGACTCAGTGTGGTGAGTGAGAGAGTACATACAGATTTTCAGGTATGCTACATTTGGATGAAGCCCCTTGATTAGATTCCAAACTAGTACCAAAGTGAACATTGTGAAGGGAACTGCATGCAATGGACAGAAGGCTGCTTTTTATAGTGACACAAAGCAGAGTTAGCAAAACAACACAGAAACTGGACAGGAGCTGGCTGGAGGTGTGTACCACTGTTCCAAATAGTCCCAGGAATTTTCTATGGGCATAAGATTAGCTGATTTAGTGGACCTGTTGAAGTGCAAAGGGTACCTGTGTGTTGGTCAAATCAGGAGCATATGCATACAGTCCTGTGAACATGGCTACTGTTATCTTGGAAGATGGGAACATCCACAGCATATTCATCATGAACTGATAATGTTGAAATAAACACCCTATGTTGACGTTCACAGTGGCCTGAATGAGTGGCCTAAGTCGTGGTATGAGAAGCGCCACCAAAAATTATCAGAACCATCTATGATCTGAACTACACTCTCTGCACATTGTGGGTCAAACACACTGTAAGACCGTCAGTGCACATTTTAGACCACAATACACACCTCCAGCCAGCTCCTGTCCAGTTTCTGTGTTGTTTTGCTAACTCTGCTTTATGTGTCACTATAAAAAGCAGCCTTCTGTCCATTGCATGCAGTTCCCTTCACAATGTTCACTTTGAACGTGGTCAAGATGGGCTTGTATACACTCACAGCAGCAATTCCTGTCGACTATGAAACCAGACACTTGTCTCAGGCCACTATTGGTTAAGATATTCTTACAAATCCTGTTCTTACACCACATTACAATGCTGTGAGAGGTACATTGTTCCTTGTAAGCATGTTGGACAGTCTGCACCGATGAATCAACAAATTTCGTAAGGTCATTCATAGTGTGGTCATGGGAATGTCTCAACTCCATTGCCACCAAGTAAGTCAGTGATGGGGGATCACATTAACACCTCATACCAACTCTACATAACCTACAGTACTCGAAACTAACATGTGAGCTTTTTTGGGGAGGTGACTGACATGTTGTCCAGTGAGCTTAAAGCAAAACAGCTAACAATAGGATGACCATCTGCTCCTCACACATGAAATCAATAGTGGAAGGCATTCATAAAGCAACAAGACACACTATATCAACTAAATTCAAATCATCCACAATTATTCTTATGAACATGGTGTCTACAAACACTGACCAGAAAGACACAATAGTACCGAAAGATTCATAATGGATTAAGGAAATCATACCAGTTAGCGTTTGATGCCTTTTTGATGAGTGAGAGATGTAGGTATGAGATGATCTGAACTTTTGTTTCGATATGCTCTTTGTGAACTTTACCTTCATATCAATTTTATACCAAACACAAGATACTACAAATGGAGGGAGTATCACCTGAATGTGAGTTCTATTAACATGCTGTGGATTTGCTAAGTAGTCCTATTGGAGTTAAGGAACCACCTTCGTTGAATCCAAAAAGTCTTCCCTCGTGTGCTGAGTTAGATAGATACGTATTACAGTGAAGCTACATCAGCAGTTTTCAAAGTATTTTACTGTACCTGTAACTGTATTATTCTCTGTATGATATCATATGGATAAAATGTTACCTTTTAGTACCATTTGACAGACTTTATAATTCCTTTGTGGAAGTAAATTCCATTTTTTTCCCATTCTTCTTGTCACCAGAATATATATTAGGATGACAACTTTATTTTTACTTTTTCAAATTTATCTTAATGCCAAATTCATAAGGACATTTTACTGTGTGCTTAGGTGGTTCAGATTCCCATTTTCCTGTTAGAGCTACTTGTGCAGCCAAACAAAATGTTTATGGAAGAAATGAGACCAGGCAACATCTGAACTGCACATGAATGATGGATAGATTTTCTGCCAATCATTTATTTACCTATCTCATTTTTCTCTCTGTTTCCATCCTGGACTTTTCATCAGCCAAACATAATAGCCCTGTAACATGCATTCAACTGACCCACAAATTGAATTATCATGCCACATTTCTTACAGTATTTGTTCTTTTCATAATTCTGTTCCCCCAGATAACAAATGCTTATGCTTGTATGAAGAAGGCAAACCACATTTCAAAAGAAACAGAGGGGCCACTCAGTGTACCCACCTTTGACTTTCTTATGTGCTGCACACCGAGCATCCTCGAGCTCTTCATCCCGCTGGGCGGCTTCTCTCCGACTTTCTTTGCGCTGCTGCTCCAAGCTCATCTCTAGCCGAAGTTTTGCCTGCTCCAACAACTGAACTTGGCCAGCAAGCTCATCGAGTTCCTCCTCCTGTCGATTATGAACATTTTCGTGAATCACGACAACTAAAAATTTACAAATATTCTCATTCCAACAATCGCTGAATTAATAATTTAAACACCTGCTTTAATTAATAATTTAAACATCTACTTATTACAAAAGGACTGATACAACAATAAACTGTATTCATAGCAGCTTGCAATAAAATAATATATTAATATGCCCAAAATTACTTTTTTAATTTTCTGTGCAGTAATTACTCTGTGGTCTGAATTAGAATAGAAAGATGCCACAACAAAGATTTGCATGCATTTATGCAGCTTTAACATGTATCTTTCATTCTGTCTGAAAACATTAAATTTTATATTTCAAAAGCAACAATCAACAGTACTGGCTGTAAACAGATCACACACGTTTAGGTGGCACAACTGGTTTGCTTATCGCATAGGTTTCTTGTTACCCTATTTCTAGTCACATCAGGGGGCAACAGGCTCAAACAATTTCAAGAGAGAAATTGAAGAGGGAAGTGATGATTTTTTATGGCCTACAATAAGGGAGTCAAATCATTACTACAACAAAGTAAACCAATACCAAACAAAATTTGTCAGTGTAATGCAAACAACTGTGTTCACTTCCAAATGATCCAAGATACTGTACATCTCTCCTCTTGTGATGTAAATCGAATTTTATTTCTGTACATAAATATTAGGACTCTCAAATACAACGTTGATGGTGTTCTACTAAAAGATAACAGAAGAATTATTGTGTGTGTTAATGAACTCTGGTTAAAAGAAGAAGATATAAAACTGTATGTGCTACCCTGTTTTGATTTAGTTACAAGTTACTGTGGACCCAAAAGGTTATGGGGGTTCACCAACATATATGAGCACTTACCTATGTTTAAAGTATCCTGTGCTAGATGTTAGTGATTTGTGCATTGAAAGTATAAGTGAAACAAGTTTTAAGCTACTGCCAATACTGAAGCTTACAACTGTGTGTATGTATGATTCTCCCGATAGAGATGCTGAACAACTTACAGAGCATATATAAAAACTAATTCTCTGTGCAGAGAAATATGCCAAGTACAAGATATTAATTTTTCATGATTTAAACTGTGAAACAAGAAAAAAAGAAATCTATGAATGTTTCCTGCTTAACATTTTAAAGTATCGCCAAAGCTTTTGGTAGTATAATAATCTTATTCAAGATCAGCATCTTAATGTTATTCCTAAAATTAATATTCATATGGTTTGGTAGCCATTAGTTTTACCCATATAGCTTTGTGGTCTGACACATAGTCAACATTATATAGGTGTAATTTTGAAATAACTTTTAAATATATTTGTAACAAAATTATCAAAGCAGAAAAGGTGCCTTGTGGTATCTTAAACAAACTCAGCTCTGAAATTTTTAATGCCTTCTGCCCAGTTGTTAAAAAATGTAATAAAATTAAAGACAGGAGTCAGAAATGGTTCACACCTGATTTGCAGCAACTAAGAGTGTTATTTGTGACCAGCCATGGTAGAGTTCAAAGTGGTAATGAAGATAAAGCAGCTTACATTAACCTCAAAAGACAATACATATTAGATTAACCAAATTTAGGGCAAATGATAACAACATTGAAAACTATCATAATAAATATAAGGTTCCACAGAGTATCATTAACACAGAATTATATAGGAGTGGAAAGTATGACAAAGCTACAGTGATGTTAATATTATTGCAAATGAATTTTATCTTTTTTTGTTAGTACTACAAATGCAAAACTCTTGGCAGTCAGAAGTTCACACCTGACTTTAACTCTGCTGATGCTAACCAGTTTTTACAAAACTTCGCAAATGCAGTGACATGTTGTACCTGGGAAGAAGTAAAAGTGCATCGGTTTTTAAATAAGTCGCAGAACTCAGCTGCTCCAAATTTGAAGAAATTATTGGCCTGCAAAACTTTGTAATTAAAAATATAAAGGAACTAATAACAAATCTGTACACATTAATAAACTGTAGAATGTAGCTTACAACAGCAAACATGTCTCCTGCTGCAAAATAATATCTGGATTAATTCTCCCTTCTACCTCCTTAACAGAAAACATACTGGAGATGACAATAACAAAAAGTCTCAGTTCCTCAGTGTTACTCAATGAGTTCCCAAGGATCAATGTTTTGTCCACTGCTGTTTGTAAACCACTCATCAAATAACATGCCATGTACATCTACATTCTATGCAGATGACACAATGGTCATAAATACTGGAAAAAACATGAGCAAACAAACTACAAAATGAAGGGTGCCTTAAGTTATAAAATACCTGGTTTAAAGCTACTGAATTACCTACTAATTGTGGAAAGGCTGACCATTATTTTCAGTTTATTTGATGCTAACTCCTTTGTATATATCTGGATTCAAAATTAACTTTTAACAACCATACAAAATATATATTTAAAAAGCTGTAACATGTTATTTATCTGCTAAGTAAATTACACACACGTTTCTGCAAAACTGTTGCTTAGTTCCTATTATGCTTTCTTTCATTGTCATGTAAGTGAAGGTATTCTTTCAATTCATCTGGGGCCAAAAAACTTTATCTGGCACAACAAGGCCATCAGATGCATGGCTAGGATTTCCATAAGTAAAATGTCTTGTAGGCATTGGATCAAAACATTTAATATATTTACAGTCTCATATTCTTCATATACTGTCTCCTCTTGCATGTAGAAGAAAAACTATCTAATATATTGTATAGCAGTCTGTACATGAAAATAATACTAGTTAAACATTAAAAAAGTTGTTTACCTATGACTAGACTAAAAGAAACACAGTAGTTATGAGTTTCTAAATTAATTTCATAGTAGCATTAGGCCTCACTTAATGTCTTCAAAAATAAAATCCAAACTGACTGTAAGAAATGGCCTTTTATACACTTGAAGAACTTGAAAAACTGTGTAAAAATTAAATCTGATATTGTCAAAACATTGATTTCCTCTAGTTCCTCAGTTGTGTTTTCTTTTTTTAGGCACAGTGAAGGATGTCTGAGCTATTGCTTGGAGAACATTCTCCTTCAGGTGTGCAAGGGTCCTCAGACTACTGGTATAAATAATGAATTTCAAATAGACAAAAAATAACTTAAAAACAAATGAAAGGTCATTATTGTTTAATTCAGAAGAACTTCCTGGCCATGTAACATCACCCTGAAGGAGATCAGATGCCTGGGGATTATTTACTGCAAATCACACACTGCAGTTGGGGCTGCATGTACTGTGGCCCCATCTTGCTGTTTCTTCTAGACTGTGCAAAGAAGTTGTCAATCGAGTTGATAAACAGTCGAGACTTCACAGTTGCTGCACATCTATCTTCTTCAAAAAAAGTAAAGAGCAATGATCCCTACACCCAATGATGCACACCAAAAAGTTGTACATTCTGAATTGAGAAGCTACTCTGGGACAGTAAGCACTGCAGGGGAGCATCTTTTGATTAATAATGCATTCAGGCAGATGGAAGTGTGTCCCATCACTAAGAAAACATTGAAGTCTTTGCAAGCACTTAGCTGGGAAACTAATTCCCCCCCCCCCCCCCCCAAAGAGCTCTTCCACCACAAACAATTTGTATGAGTGGAAATGGAAGTCATCATGAATATGATAACAAAGTTGAAGTGCAGCTACATCCTAGCAAACTGAGTTCTGAGGACATTGCTGAATTAATACATTGTGGTTATGTCACGGTCTGCTGTAATCCATTCTTCTTGTTGCATATTTGCAGATACCCTGAAGGTGTCCAATTAATTTCCAGCACGGAATTGGACTTCAGATGGCAATATTGAATTGTGCACAAAATGCAAACCTTGCAGGGGTATGAAATGGAGTGGGTACATAAGCCCAGTCATAATGGGTAAAGCAGTTTGCTGTTAGAACACTAGGGAAATGGTCAAATGTGTGGGACCCATATCAAACAGGACTAACAGGGGTATTGAAAATATAGAGAGAAGGGCAGCACAAATAATGAAAGGTTTCTTTGATCCATGGGAGAGCATCACAGAGATGCTGCAGAAACTGAACTGGCAGACTCTTGAAGATAAATGTAAACTATCCTGAGAAAGCCTACTTACAAAGTTTCAGTCAAGATGACTCTAGGAACATATTAGAATGCCCTGCATGTTCTCATGTAGGAATCATGAGGACAAGATTAGATTAATTATAGCATGCACAGAGGTATTAAAACAATGATTCTTCCCACACTCCATACATGGATAGAAGAGCAAAAAATTCTAATAACTGGTACTACGGGATGTATCCTCTGCCATGCACTTCACACTGGTTTGTCGAATATAGATGTAGATGCACAGCAGCAATTGACTGCCCATTAAAAAAGTAGATCTCAACAAATGTTCATTGCTCCTTTAGCCATTGCCCTTCATGGTGCCCTATTTAAATCACACACTTTGTTGTCATACCCTGAATATGATTTCTGAGCCTAACAGTAGCCCATGCAGGTTTCATTTTACTTCACACGAATTAAGAAAAATTCAAGTAAACCTAGACTTCAAGTAAAACAACAGTGACTGAATTCTGGGAACAACCATCACTGTAACCATTCAGAATAAGAACAAGGAATAATTGGCTCACACCTGTTAAAATACTCTATTGCTTTTGAGATTCGCTTCACACCATTGCCACTGTTGAAGTTTCTATCTACTTCAGTGAACTATTTCCTGACCTAAAAGGCGTTTATCTCCTGTCCTGTGGATTTTGAAGCACATTTCCCTAATACTGCCTAATCCTCCAGTCATTCCACAAGGCTGATACACAGACCTTGGAAAATTTCATGAAAATGATAATGTGAAAATTAACATGAAATTGGTGGTTTTGAGTGGAATCAGAACTGATAATTATAGAATGTTTAAACTGCATTTTGCCTTTTTCTCCTCAAGGCTGAGACTTGTGTATAATCTTAAAATGACAGTTCATTTCCCGCATATCAAATTACAATCTGATGTCAAAAATAGCACTGATACTAGGAAAAGAGGCTGAATTTGGCAACAAATACCCTGAAATTTACAAAAGAAATCACTGCAGAATTGGCAAAAGAAACAAATTTGGCAAAATACATAAAGAATTTAGCAAAAAAGTGACTGAACCTGGAAAAAAACTGAATCTGTCAGAAAAAGAGTAACACCAATCAGCAAGCAAGAAAGTAGCTCCAACTTTGACAAAATAATACTGATTTTGGTGAAAAATCTCACTAAATTTGGCAAATAGTAACACCAAATTTGGCAAATAGTAACACCAAATTTGGCAAATAGTAACACCAACATTGCCAGACAATAGCACCAACACTGCCAGACAATAGCACAAAAAAAATGAAAAAATATAAAAATTGCTGAAAGTAACACCGCAATTGGCGAAAATTAACACCAAAATAGGAGAAAATTAACAACAAAATTGACATAACATAACAACGGAGATTGGTTAAAAAGTGATACCAAATTTGGCCACAAAACAAAACGATTTTTTCCTGTCCCTACTGATACAATGTGATGCATTCTCAACATGATAATAAAGTTTGTTAATCTCCCATTCGATTTCTGTCCATCATATTTGTGACTGCAGCTGCTTCATAAATGTGAGAACTGTGAATGAGTCCAATCATAATTTCAACTTTGAGCTATGTAATATTTTAAAAAATCTAAATACACAACTTTAAAAGTAACAGTATTAAAGGATGATATGCTGCCTACCTGTTCCTTCAGCCGTTTCTCCAATTCATGTTTTGCCTTCTTGAGCTGAGCAACCTCCTCTTCAGTCTTGCCTCCAAAAGTAAGTTCATCTAATTCCTGTGTAAGAGCTGAAACCTTTTCTTCTTTGAGTTCCAATTCCAGCCGCACACCCTACAAAAAATGCAAACATTTTCCTCTATTACAATGCTTCATTACATTTCATAAATCATATAGTTGCTATGATTATATTTTATCATGTAGTCAAAAAGAATCTGTTTGCTATGGTTGCAGCATTTCAGTGACATTTGAAAATTCATATGGAAGTAGGTAAGAGCATGAATAATGGTTTTAATTTGATTGAAATACTATTTTGGGTCCCCACTACTTAAGCTTTGGCTGATACAGTCTGCGTTATATTTCCGGTCAGGTAGTCTGCCATTCTCAATGATTCTCACAGTATTACTTTATGGAAAGTTTCTTGTGAAAGAATATTTCTGAATATATGTAAAAGAGTTAGGTGAGATTTGTACTTACACTCCTTTCTGGGCTAGAAATAAATATACAATCTGAAACACTCTTTAAATTGTAAGGAAAATTCATAAAAAAAAAAAAAAAAAAAAAAAAAGAGAACAAGGAGACACAATAGCTGGCCTGTATGGGTCTTAAAGAGGTAAAATCTTAAGCAAGCCTACCACTGCAAAAAAAGTTATTTTTTTCTGCCCACTTTTCCTGAGCATTATTGTACTTAAGACTATTGATTTCGCCTTCTGCAAGGATGCACTAGCCAATTATTCTGTCTCTGTCAAATGGTCTTCACAAACAATTTGGATTTGGCTTTTCATCAGGTTTAACTATTAGTGGGTAAATGGTCCCACTGTTTACTCCAACATAAAATTACAGTTTGTAAAAATCACAACTGAGTGACAAGGATTCCTTTTCTTTTTGGAAGAACAACGCCCCGGCCCAATGAAGCATCACTTGCCAGAATTGAAAGCTGTGAGAACTGAACAAGTAGTAATAGCAGAGGCACAAGCAGACAGGGTTTATTACATATGCAGCAGCTTGATTGGACATGGAAGCTGCAAAAATCTACTGTAGTTTTTATGAAAGACCCATTTAAACATTCACTTAGAAGAATTGCAGAAAACCTGATTCAGTATAGTTTAACAGATTTTAACAATGTTTCAAACTGAAAGGATGACAGTTCCACAAACACTACTTAGTCTTAAAAGTTCACACCCCGGATTAGACATGAGGTCTTAAACTTATCTCAAGTGATAATTTTCTGTAGCTTGTGAACAGAAATAATGACTGCAGGCACACCTACAATTATTGGTGCAATTCTTTGGTTCAAAATCATTAATAAATGGATGACATTCATGTTTTGAGATGAAGTGCATGGTGTAATTATGTATAGTTATATTTGCATACTGCAGGCTGACTGAAGAGACTCATATGTTCCTTGTAATTGAGATATATGATCATAATCCCAGTAGCCAGCTAAGGGTTTTTATTTGCCCACATTTGTCCTCTCAGCGGTCCTTCCAATGTTCAAAGACTTTTTCTGACTAACTCCATTACTAGCCTATTTGGGAAAGGTACACAGTAGAGAAGATTACATAACAAAAATGCCTGGAGTCTTATCAAGAGTTTCACTAACACCCAGTAACTCATGATTGTTAGTTATCAATTCAAAATGTTTGTAAGAACGAACTACCAATTCCTGCACTTACACTTAGATCCTGCTCGAGAGAATACTTTTCTGCAATGGCCAAATCTTTTTCACGTGAAATACGCTCCTTCTGCTGCTTTTCTTGTCGTAGTTCATCCTGAAGCAACTGAAGTTCGGAGTCAAACCTGTGAAGACAGATGTATCAATTAACTTCAATTTTAGAAGTTTAAAATCCCTACTGATATGTCTAAAATGTACATTTTCTGTTTTGTGTATTCCTTTGCAACAACTGGAAAATGTCAGACTAACATAGTTTTCTCCAAAAATTTGTACTCCGTTTGCAGGTGTGTGTGTGTGTGTGTGTGTGTGTGTGTTTTTCAGTTTTACAGTTCCATGTGTAAATAATGACCTAAAACTGAAAATTAAATCAAGCTATTTTGTACTATTACTCAATAGCACATCAAGTCCTTGACACGCAAAATTTATTGGTGCAATTAAGAGTCAACTTACTCACAGACAGGAGGACACATTTCCTGTGACTTTAAAGAGAAACTTCAATGATATAGGAGTGTAAACTGCATGACTGCCTCAAATAATTGTTGTTAACACAGGTATTACTGATAAAAAAATATATTAATTACAGGAGGAAGAAGGAAAAAAGAAAAAAACTATAAAATAAGATATGAACAGCATATATCACACAAAACTGCCATCCTATCAGAGAGCAGAAAATGCAGGCAGTCAACCTTAAAGTAAGACAAATACTTACTTGCGCTGCTTTTTCTCCAGAAGATTGTTCCGAGAATTCTGTTCCTCTAGCAAAAGACGGAGGTCGCTCATTTCTGCATTCAGCTTCTGCACTTTCCTCTTCCATTGTCCGACAACTTGCCTCTGTTCTTCCACTTCCTCATAAGCATCTGCCAACTAAAGAAATAAAAGTTTCCAGATAATTTATTAATACACGTAGTCATTCAATATTTTTTGCACCAAAAGCCACAAGGACTCTAGCAATGAGCCTCCTTTGAGGAGTACCCACACCTTTTTTTAACCCTCTGACTGCTATAGACGTGTTCTCTGCATTCTGTGCTGAGAATGGCTCTGTTGTCACTGTACTGATCACTTAATGCTGAGAGATGGCATTCTGGCTGCTCTGAAATATTTATCATCGTATTTTAAGAAAACTATTTGATTTGGTTTTTGAGCTTCTTACAGTCTGATAGCTTCACTTGGTAAAGGACTGAATTTCTTTTCATCATTTATCATAGTTACTGTGCAACATCAAACTAAGCACTGCACAAAATTTTCAAGAGTTTGCTGACGTAAAAACACATTGCACAGACTTAGCGTATGGTTCATTTTCACTCATACATTGCTGTGTATGAAATGTAAATAAATAAGATATCAAAATTTTATTTAAAATTGAGAGCAGAATGAAATTTCATTGCGTTCTTGAGTTATTAGTTTCTAAATCCAGTGGATGGTCAGCATAGCACCCCCTATTCTGTCCCTGCACATTAGGAATCATGTCATCATAACAATCGTAATATTTAATAAACTGTTTAATATACAAAAAAAGGTCTTTTGCAAATAATTTCATGCAAAGAGGCGCATATATTGTAAGATAAATACTTGAAACTATTTTATTCTCTAAGATACGTAAGTAACTTTTGCCCAACAATTAATACAGTCAGCACAACTGGATGTGAAAACGAGTCAATAGTGCTTAAGGAAAACGCAGGGGCTGCATTTAAACATGTCCTCAGCACCTGGGGAGTGGTGAAGCATGATGAAGTAATGTCACCCACAGCACTCAATGGGTTAAGTGTACTTGTGAACAATGATCACATTAATGCACAAAACATAGTAATGACTAACAGCAGAAGCATATAAAAACCAGACACACTGGTCATCTTCAGAACATGAAACCCCACTTCTTTGAGAATAAGATTAAACACTGAACATATTTTATAAAGAATCATCTAACCATGTGTCATCTTATTAACAGCACATCAGAACAGTACAACATCACACCAAAGTAAAATTAGTTTGGATTTTTGGCCAGCATTCTACTTCAATACACAAGCTTACAAACTCTAAATTTGTTGCAAAATATCAGTGAGTAATTCATCATGAACATGCCGCACAGGCTAACTGTCAAACTGCAAAAATCTACTTCTGTAATGGTTTGTAGTTTGATTTCTGTCTTCATTTTCTACTGCAATTTTTTAATACTCACAGTAACTTAGAGCTCTTTAAGCTTTCAACATGGCTGTGTTTAAAAAGACTTCATTTTCGTGACCAACAGCTGCAATTATTTTAATTTTACTTAAAAATCTCATATTCTTGGTTGTGTGACATCTCAGTAGGTCACAGAATAGTACCGTTTTTGATAGACTTTAAAAGTACATTATGGTTCAATACACACAAAAAATCTTTCTTGCAACACAAAGTCCATTCTCCGTACTGCAAAGCCATTAAACAGTGGACAGACATGCTGTCTGAAGGAGAAATCAAGTTTAAAAATTGAGTTACAATTTTCAGAGTGTTGGTAATGTGCTTACCCACTTCTCACTACATAACGCTATTATATGATGAGTATCACTATTCATTCTGTTGCCTGTACAGGTGGCCAACATTCTCATAACCTGACAAAATATTGTATTGTTAGCCCTGTTAATGTGGGAATGTGTGCCATTTAACTTCCTTAATACTAGTTAGTTTATCTAAAGGTTTTTAAAAGCCTACACTAGAAAATATACAGTTCTTTGTCATGTAATTTAGCCACATGAAACTATTTCTGCAGCCTAACTGATCACCTTTTTCTCCAATTGTTTCTTAAGTGCAACAAGCTGCTCAAGGTCATCTTCATGTTGCTGTTGCAGGCGACGGCGTGTAAACTCCAGTTCACGCACAGCCCGCTCATAGCGCTGCTTGTACACACTTCCCGATGAGTCCTCCCCTTCACCCTCATCATCCGATCCCAAGCCGTTCACCTCAGCTGCAGATCGCATACACAGCAATTCCATTTCCAGTCGCTCTGAAGTCTGCTGCAGATTCTGCTTCTGATACTGAAAAAGTAATTCATATGGAACAAGTGCATCAGCAAATTAGTATACTGATGTACCAATAGAACAACTACTCTTGTTCAACATTAAAATGAACATTAATGATATGGTGCACCTCCTACTAACAACTAGTCGAACACTTGCAAGAAAAGGTGGGAAAGAAGAAGGAGAAAAGGTGGGAAAGAAGAAGGAGAAAAGGTGGGTAAGAAGGAGGAGGAAAGGTGGGAAAGAAGAAGGAGGAAAGGTGGGAAAGAAGAAGGAGAAAAAGAAGAAACATAATGTTTATTGTGGATATGATCTATTGAACAACTAACTAACTCCCTCACTTAGCCATTGAACTCTTCAGGAGACAAACAATGAAGCTGTTACAACTACTTCTCCCTCCTCATGTAACGTTAAATTATCATTCAATTTAGAGGAAAGTGTTGTGTGTGAAATGTATCAGAATATCGGAACAGTGAGTATAATACAATGTAAACTCAGAAGCTCATACTAAACATACAGATATGCCAAAAACGTTCTCTGCATGTAAGAAATTACAGACACACATGAATCCTCATCTAAAAGGAAATTTAGAAACAAATAATTTGTCCTCGGTCACACATACAATATAATGTTCCCCTCTAATTTCTAACAGTTTCTGCCACTTTGTAAAAAGTAGATTCTTATAATTTGCAAGTTTGCAACTTTTTATTTTAAGATATTCTTCAATCCTTGAAATTATTTCCGGTATGCTTTGTCTCTATTGTTCCACCACACACACACACACACACACACACACACACACACACACACACACACACTAGTTGCACATCTCTATTCAGTCTGCATACTAATAGAGCATATTCTGACACAACAACTGTAAACCACCCCTATTATCTGCCTCTGTGACAGTCTGTTTCATATATATTGTGTTCCATATAGGTTTCCCTTTGTTGCCTTTCCAGTGAAACAAAGGAAACTGATTTGAATCACTGATGTAAATTAGGATCCAAGAACTTAAAGACAGTTGGTAAAATACTGGAAACTACAATAACATTTTGCAAATGTTTACAGCCACATTAAGTTGTATGGTTAGCTAGTGCAGTGACCTGAAGACTCAATATATGACAAATGTGATGACCAAAGAAGTGACTTGTGATCAGATAGCATCATTGGGCAGTAATGGCATACGAAAATCAGTACTTGGGTACAGCAGCAAAAAAGTCAAACTGTCATAAGCAAATGTGAGTCAAGTGTACCATACATTATGCCAAGACTTTATCAGCCTCTAGAATTCGGTGTTTCTGATAGAAACGTTCACTGCAAACTGAACAGACAGCAGCATGGCCAAATCACAATCTTCAGACCAGTCATCATTTTCAATAATCTTTTAACATGATAGAATAGGTGTCATGTGTGTACAATGAATTGCAACAAAGACTGAAATAGATTAAATGGTCAACTAGTTACCTTCCAATCTTTTCTTTGTGTCTATGATGGCAGTCACTTTTAGAAACACACACTATAGTGTCTGCTTGACACTAAAAAAATATAGAACATGTCCTGTGATTTTGTAGCCTTTAGTTTTCACAGCAATCCATTAGTCTTCTTGTTACTTTATAAGGACAAATAGTGACTCAGAATTGGTTGTACATTTTATGTGACCAAGTACTTCATATAACACAGTTTATATTTTCTAAAAAGCACACCATTTTCCAAGATGACAATTCTCCACTTTGCACAACTAATGCTGTTAAGATATGATTTCATGGCATCGAATGAACTTTAGTTGTAAAGGAAATGTAAAGGCAGGGCAGTGTAAAATGGTTGGAGTTGCTCTACATTTAGAAGACTCTTTAGAGGTCTACCATATCCAACAGTTGTACTAGCTGATATAAAAACAATCATATGAGCTGATATGTACAGGGCTATTATAAATGATTGAAGCGATTTCATAAATTCACTGTAGCTCCATTCATTGACATATGGTCACGACATACTACAGATACGTAGAAAAACTCATAAAGTTTTGTCTGGCTGAAGCCGCACTTCAGGTTTCTGCCGCCAGAGCGCTCGAGAGCACAGTGAGACAAAATGGCGTCAGGAGCCGAGAAAGCGTATGTCGTGCTTGAAATGCACTCACATCAGTCAGTCATACGAGGTGCATTCAAGTTCTAAGGCCTCCGATTTTTTTTCTAATTAACTACTCACCCGAAATCGATGAAACTGGCGTTAATTCTCGATGTAATCGCCCTGCAGACGTACACATTTTTCACAACGCTGACGCCATGATTCCATGGCAGCGGCGAAGGCTTCTTTAGGAGTCTGTTTTGACCACTGGAAAATCGCTGAGGCAACAGCAGCACGGCTGGTGACTGTGCGGCCACGGAGAGTGTATTTCATTGTTGGAAAAAGCCAAAAGTCACTAGGAGCCAGGTCAGGTGAGTAGGGAGCATGAGGAATCACGAAGAAACTGTTGCGTAACGTTAGCTCTATGTGCGGGTGCGTTGTCTTGGTGAAACAGCACACGCGTATCCCTTCCCGGACGTTTTTCTTGCAGTGCAGGAAGGAATTTGTTCTTCAAAACATTTTCGTAGGATGCACCTGTTACCGTAGTGCCCTTTCGAACGCAATGGGTAAGTATTATGCCCTCGCTGTCCCAGAACATGGACACCATCATTTTTTCAGCACTGGCGGTTACCGAAATTTTTTTGGTGGCGGTGAATCTGTGTGCTTCCATTGAGCTGACTGGCGCTTTGTTTCTGGATTGAAAAATGGCATCCACGTCTCATCCATTGTCACAACCGACGAAAAGAAAGTCCCATTCATGTTGTCATTGCGCGTCAACATTGCTTGGCAACATGCCACACGGACAGCCATGTGGTCGTCCGTCAGTATTCGTGGCACCCACCTGGATGACACTTTTCGCATTTTCAGGTCGTCATGCAGAATTGTGTGCACAGAACCCACAGAAATGCCAACTCTGGAGGCGATCTGTTCAACAGTCATTCGGCAATCCCCCAAAACAATTCTCTCCACTTTCTCGATCATGTCGTCAGACTGGCTTGTGCGAGCCTGAGGTTGTTTCGGTTTGTTGTCACACGATGTTCTGCCTTCATTAAACTGTCGCACCCACAAACGCACTTTTGACACATTCATAACTCCATCACCACATGTCTCCTTCAACTGTCGATGAATTTCAATTGGTTTCACACCACGCAAATTCAGAAAACGAATGATTGCAAGCTGTTCAAGTAAGGAAAACGTCGCCATTTTAAGTATTTAAAACAGTTCTCATTCTCACCGCTGGCGGTAAAATTCCATCTGCCGTACAGTGCTGCCATCTCTGGGACGTATTGACAATGAACGTGGCCTCATTTTAAAACAATGCGCATGTTTCTATCTCTTTCCAGTCTGGAGAAAAAAAATCGGAGGCCTTAGAACTTTAATGCACCTCGTAACAGTGCAACGACACTTCAGGACGAAGTTCAACAAAGATCCACCAACTGCTAACTCCATCTGGCGATGGTATGCGCAGTTTAAAGCTTCTGGATGCCTCTGTAAGGTGAAATCAACGGGTCGGCCTGCAGTGAGCGAAGAAATGGTTGAACGCGTGCGGGCAAGTTTCATGCGTAGCCCGCGGAAGTCGACGAATAAAGCAAGCAGGGAGCTAAACGTACCACAGCCGACGGTTTGGAAAATCTTACGGAAAAGGCTAAAGCAGAAGCCTTACCGTTTACAATTGCTACAAGCCCTGACACCCGATGACAAAGTCAAACGCTTTGAATTTTCGGCGCGGTTGCAACAGCTCATGGAAGAGGATGTGTTCAGTGAAAAACTTGTTTTCAGTGATGAAGCAACATTTTTTCTTAATGGTGAAGTGAACAGACACAATGTGCGAATCTGGGCGGTAGAGAATCCTCACGCATTCGTGCAGCAAATTCGCAATTCACCAAAAGTTAACGTGTTTTGTACAATCTCACAGTTTAAAGTTTATGGCCCCTTTTTCTTCTGTGGAAAAAAACGTTACAGGACACATGTATCTGGACATGCTGGAAAATTGGCTCATGCCACAACTGGAGACCGACAGCGCCGACTTCATCTTTCAACAGGATGGTGCTCCACCGCACTTCCATCATGATGTTCGGCATTTCTTAAACAGGAGTTTGGAAAACCGATGGATCGGTCGTGGTGGAGATCATGATCAGCAATTCATGTCATGGCCTCCACGCTCTCCCAACTTAACCCCATACGATTTCTTTCTGTGGGGTTATGTGAAAGATTCAGTGTTTAAACCTACTCTACCAAGAAACGTGCCAGAACTGCGAGCTCGCATCAATGATTCTTTTGAACTCATTGATGGGGACATGCTGCGCCGAGTGTGGGAGGAACTTGATTATCGGCTTGGTGTCTGCCGAATCACTAAAGGGGCACATATCGAACATTTGTGAATGCCTAAAAAAACGTTTTGAGTTTTTGTATGTGTGCGCAAAGCATTGTGAAAATATCTCAAATAATAAAGTTATTGTAGAGCTGTGAAATCGCTTCAATCATTTGTAATAGCCCTGTATAAATCTGATTTTACAGCAACCAGTAGGGTATTTAAATACAATGTCACTGAGTTAATGACATGGGCATAAATTTCAAAATAATTATTCACACATAGACATTATTAAGAACATATGTTCAATTTTAGAGCAGAGGAACCAGTGCAGACTCGTTACTGTACTATCACTAATGGAACAAACTGATGCAACACATAACGAATGATACATAATTTTGCTGCTTCCATCAATTTCTTGAATCAAAAATATGTAATAAGATGAAATGAAAATTTTCTTAATGTATCTTACAAAGAAAGAAAAAACGAAGAAAATACGGCACAATTTTAATTTAGTATTGTACCTGGACTTCTGAAAGTTCTTTCTCAAGTCGCAGACGTTCAGCAGTTTCTGCTTCCAAACGCTCTGTAGCAAGTGTTGCTGTTGAGTGCTCTTCAGCCAGGTCTGCTGTCATTTCACTCAGCTGTAATGCAAGATTTTATAAGATTACCACATAAAAAGTATGCAGAAAGGTTCCTCTCTGCAGTTTTTACCTTAATGTACGATTTCTCATCAGGATGGCATCTAAATATGCAGGTCAACACTTACAACTACAGTACAAAGAAAATTTATTGAATATTGTGAATAAATGTATGATGGTGTCATAGTTAAAAGTTGTAAACATTCTGTCTGATACAATGTTAATGCATAAATGATTTCCATGTCACAAGCCATAACTTTCACATGTTATTTGGCTTTATAACAGCTTGAGGGCAGGATACCCTATCTAGTTTTGTTATATTTGAATAGCATAATCTTTTTATAAGCATAAAATGTTGATAGGAGGTCTCTTTTTCAATTCAATGATGAGGTGTTAGTCTGATTAATTAGAAACTTCACTCAGAAATGTTAATAAATAAAACCAGCTGACCAACCAACCAAGTGACACTACACAATTATACAAAAATTCCTCAAACACGAACTTAATCAATAACTTTAAAATAATCAATAGGCCATTTTACTTCTTTCATAAGCAAAAACAATTACAATGTCGCACTTTAATAATTTTATGTGCCCCCCTCCCCTCCATCATGACCATTAATGAAATCAATAATTCTATCCCTCTTTCAATATCTAATTGCAAACAATTTAAACTTACACTTATTTACTATTGCACAGCGTGATTTGTAATGAACAAAATATTATGCATGTAACTTTTATTTCCAAACTAAGACCCTTCTTTCCTATCAAATTTCAATTATTTTCCAAAATTTATGAAATAATATTAATATCTTATGTACCTCGTCTGGACATTTTCTGGGGCCATTTTGATGCCTTCTCATCCTCCTTTCCAATTCCCTACACATGTACAGGTAACAGCAGCAAAACATTAGATATTACTGAAAAATTTGTTACCTTCCAATGTATGAGTACCGAGTCACACATTTACATTTTGAAGCAACTAGATCTCCTGAAAAACTGATAGCTTTCACAGAAAACTGGGATAGTAATTTTATTACTGTGTTTTGCATTTTAAAAGTAAGTAACTGTGAAGATAATAGAAGATATTTACTTTCAGCTAAAACAAGAATGTCTTCGTGTATTGTCAGCTTGGTAGATCAGTGGAGAAGAATTAGTGAGCTATTTACAAACTGACATTGACAACCCTGATGATTTTCTCTAAATGCTCTCTTTAAACCAGTCTTCTTTGTTAAAGATAACCAGAAACGAAGATACTTTGTTTATATAATAATGAAACTTTGCTAATGAACCTAGCATTGATCATCCATAATATTTCAAAATTACAGTCCACTAATTCAATGATTATTCAACTCAATAAACACTAGCAACAGCAAATTATTTTTACAAAGTTTCAGTTTTATCCTTGGAATATCTAGCAGCTTATTTTACAAAGCTCTCAAAAAGTATTACCTGTAATATGAAACCCTCTCTAATAACTGCAGATTATTCAGTTACTTCAATAAACATACAACACAGTGAAGAAGAAAATCAAGTATTAACTATCCAAATGTGGGCATAAAAAAATATATAATTTGTATAATAGGTAACTGTAATATTGGAAACCTCTGTAGCACTATGAAGGTGTCAATAGCAATGCACAAGTAGGTCATTAAAAATACAATTTCCTGCACCTCATCAGCTTCATCCAAAGTCTCATCATCATTTGGCATGCCACCATGATCCGTGTCTCCTTCCGTTATCTTGGCCATGCTGGGGGATCGAGATGTTCTCGACCTGCTGAAGAGCTGAAATCCCTTTATGAGAATGTTCGTAGCACTCTTATTTCTTCCACCATATTTGATCCTACGCTTGTCTTCAGGAAGAGACGCTTGTGAAATATCATCAGGGTCCTTCCTCCCGAGCCTGCGCCACTCATCCATAACGTGGTCACTCCTACGCAGAAACTCTGAGATCTTGTTAGACAGAGCAGATGACGCTGTCGAGGCATCGAGGTGAGCAGCAACGGGCTTAAATTGCTGGTGAACTGTTTGCTTTTTGCCACCAATTAGAAAACTCAATCCAGCCCCAAACACAACAGGGGACTTTTCTTTCCCCTGAAGTGAGCTCAAATCTACATTGGCACTAGTCTGTGGAAACACTCTCCGAGGCACACTTGAATCTCGGCTGTAGGACCTCCTCGAAAAGGAACTGACTGATGAAACAGACTGGAGGTAAGGAGATTCAGACCTTGAACTAGGAAGAGTAAAATCCGAAGCAACTGATGTTCCTCTTCCATCATGGGATGGGCTGAAAGGTGCACCACCAGGTGATATTCCTCTTGATGGACTGAATGGTGTCCTACTTGGAGACATCCTGTCCCTCGCATAATTTGGTGGTTCATTAGATAGAGAGCCTTTCCTGGTTGGGCTGAAAATACCAGTAGAAGGTGATCGAACATCCCTGCTTGGACTAAAAGTTCTTTCTTGTTCTCTAATCGGAGAGAACAATTCTCTAGACCCCGATGTGAGAGAACCTCGTTTCGGCAAAGGTGGCCTCCCAGGTGGCATTCCATTCTGGAGATATGTTGTTGAGTACCCAGTTGAAGCTCTTTCTGGTAGTCCTCCAGTAGTAACTGCTCTTCTTATAGGCTGGATAATTCTCTTGTGAGGAGACAGAAGTGAAGATGCAGGAGAGTATCTCTGGTTATCCACTATTCCAGGACCAAACCGTGAACTTCCAGGAAGCATAATTATTGTTAACGTGATTTATGCACACATTTTTAATTTCTGGTAGTTATGTTTAACTGTTTATATCACCAAACAGAGGTAAATTAATGTTGTCAGAGGGACTGGTTACATTTAGTTGAAATGCACTGCCTATTGTTGTTAAAACACTACAGTTCTGAGAAACTGCCACTCGTTATTTGGGGCTACATGGTGCCCAGGCAGCAGCCCGGCACAGACTGAACACTCCCAGCCCAGGCTCCTATGCCTGTGGGCAAGTTGCCAAGCTCAGATGCACTCCGGCACACAAACATCCACCAGGCTAGCAGTTCCCTCTCCGTGAGTCAGAGCAGGAAAAACCAAGTGTGTTTTGGAGAGCAATTTTGAAAAGCGAATCTCCTCAAGATGCAGGAAAATGGAAACACTGCTTAATCAGCAAATCTTCCATTTTCTCTCAGAGCTGTTTCCTTATGGGTATAAAACAGGCAAATCAAATCTCCCGCATAATTGTTAAACTTATTTTATTTCAGAGAAAAGTTTTGAAACTGTAGAACATATTGTATTTGTTTGTTAAGGAATAAATTATGAGTTAGATGATGTGGGAAGCATCAGTTTTAGATAAACTGCAACACATAAGTGAAAAACAAATCAGAGAAAAAGTACGAGAGAGAGAGAGAGAGAGAGAGAGAGAGAGAGAGAGATGGCAGTAAGTGCATAAAATGTGTGAAAAATTCAATACTCTAGTAGTAAAGTAAATGACTCACTCTTAGTCAATTGCAGTTTCTATTATATAACAAAATTCAACTGAACACACACATGCATTTCAAATGCACCTGTTCTTGCCTCAAAGAACACGTGCTAAAAGCATGCATCAATATTTGTTGTGTGTCATCACAACTATCACCAAATACAGCTGTCTAATGTAGACACAACACAGACATCTCACGGATTTAAAACTGTCAAATAAAGGAGTAAAATGAGTGGTGTCTAACCATTTGTATGGGAATAACTCAAATCAGTGCAAATGTGTGCAAAAGCACAATTTTTAAAATGTACAAACAGGTTAGCAAGGCATTTATCTAACAAGTCTTTCCTGTAAACAAAACTATCAAGTGAGGGATAACACAAAGAGAAATAGTTTGTCAAGTGGACACTGTCTTTATTTTCTATGTCTTTGCAACTATTTTATTATCCTGGTTGTTGTATGAAATGTCAAAGTCAGCAGATGATGTACTCTGTGCATAAACGTTCAATTTATAACAAAACCCTCCATGACAACGTAATGTATCACTGCTGTCTGATTGCTGATGTATTTCAGGACACAGCTAGCATACGAGTGAGTATATTTAGCTTTCCCTCAAGGCAAGAGACAACTGTGGCAGATGCCCCTGGCATCATGCCAGAAACTCAGTCTTTCTTCGACAAGACCGGACATTGAAATGGCTACTAAATCAGCTCTAAGTGCTTGCTTACTTTTGCTGACTGGAAGTGACTGGAGTTCCATATACTACTGAGAAAATTACTTTAACAGAAGAAAAAAATTACTCTGACTACTTGTGCCAGAGCTCATCGTGTGCAGCAGGAAAGGTTTTGTGCAGAGCTGCAGTACACATAGACTGCATAAAACATTGCACTTTTTGAATAAGGAGAAAATACATTCAATAAACACTATGTAGATTAATAGTTTGAGTCTTTTGATGTTAACATCCCAATATCATGCAAGATTGCCATTAAAATAAAGATTTTTTTCCACTCATTTGGAAACTGAATCGTTTTCTTCTTTTGCATACTTTGACAGGAAATAAAACTATATAATTTTCTAACACACACACACACACACACACACACACACACACACACACACACACACACACACACAGGTTTAAAACCATTATATGAAGTAAAAATTAATGTGAAAATACACGAGTTGACAAAGCTTTTTCTCCGCACATGTAGTTGCACATTATGCACAATACACTAACTGTAATAACTATAATGACTGCATTTATACATTTTGCATAAAAGTGGTAATGCATTATAAACAATGGCTGTATGAATTATCATTTCAAAGTGTCTACACAAATATTCACAAGGTTACAGTTTACACTTACCTTTGCTTCTAGACGATCTGTATCGTGTTTTAAGTGAGTGCGTTCCTGTTCCAACTTCTCTACTTTTGCTCGGAGGGCTTCCAGTTCCTCCTAAAAAGAGTTGTCATTTTTAGTAAATGTCCCCGAGTGTAAGGTGAATGTGGATTAAAAAATACAGGTTTCAGTTTGAAGAATTTTTCAACTATTAAATATCACATGTAAAAGCAGGAAGTGTTTGTTGGTCTTGGATTCTTAATGCCTGACAAAACAAAATGTGTACTCATTACAAAGTCTATTCAACAGACAACAACCAATCACACAAAAATACCAATTCTTGTCCCATACCTTATAGTCTGAAATCAAGCATTGAGAACAATAATTGTTTTTATTAACTAAACTACTGAAATTTTAAAAATGGAGAAACTAACCCTCAGAAAACTTAATCACCAAAAATCCCCTCAGAGAGATGTATTTGCCCAGAATAGAACTTGTTAATAGCTGTATTGTGAGAAAAAGAAAAAAATGCAGTCTCATCAGTTATGTGAGAAAGTATATAATGTTTGAATGTATCACCTTCATTTTATGTAAATCAAGATGTGCTTTCTCTAGTGATCACTGTGAAAGAACAGGGAGTGGAGAACCCAGTGCCAGTGCACGGGAAACTCTTCTTAAATGTCTCAAAGGAGTCCACAGAGCTAAAAACTCTGTGCAGCAGACAAACCATCTTCAACAGTGTCACATGCCTCCACTCCATGAGGCACTGTGGAGATATTTGGAATTTAATCCAGATCATTGGTGCATAGTCTGGTGGTAAAGAACTTCATCCTATGACCTCTCCTTCCATTTCCAGCCAAATAATGCTTTCTTCCACTATCAGGGTTGTAATCTGCTAACCTTTAGTCGATAACCACTGAACAAGTACCTGTTAGAGGCATCAACGGGAGACTTCCAAGTGTAACAAAATTAACTCAACACATTGGAGGAAGTGCCGAGTCACAGAAAAGAACTATGAAAAAGACTGTTGAAATATTGCACTTTCTTGTTCAAAGATTTAATATTTTAAATGGTTTTTTTTTCATTGTGTCTGTTTGTCACTCAGTGTTGTCTGTATGTGATAAGTAGCAACCTATCCTTTCCATATTATAGTTATTCAATCCAGGACATTCCATTGTTTGAAGCAGAATTAAAGTAATTTACTGATAAGAAGCCTGAAAGAGCTGATACTATATTATTTCCAGAACACTGAATATTAAAAGGTTAAATTTTTTCAGCACTGTTTTGTATAACCACATATGTCATTTAATGGATACAGCCATTTGGTTTACTTTATTACTTATTCTCAGTTAGTTAAAATATGTAAATCTTTCATCATTCTTTTACTTCTTACTTTTAACATATAACAGATGTTTCCCTAAAACCATACCAATATTTTACATGACACGTGGTATCTAGTCCATATCTAGCAGTTTCAAAGGCAATGAGATGTTATGAAAAACTGTACTTCTAAGTTTATTAGCTGCAGTACAAGCAAAGCAAAATTTAAGGAAAATCAGCACTTATAATGATTAGCCATTAATTTCCTTTCTTCCTAAATATATTCTTTGTTACAGCCATTCAGCTCCCCCAGTAGTTAATGCTTCCTTCCTGTCTTTAATGCTAGCGTTCCTTCATATAAGATGTATTTGGTTACTTCAAATGCTAATGATGCGGAAAAAAATGGGGTGGGTTCTGTCTTTTTCGGAGTGTGTCACAGAAGCACAGATCTGATATGACACAAATTTTCACATTTTGATGTGATGACACACAAATGGATCCACATTCTGTGTAGCAGTTTCAAACTTGCCAGCAAAAGTGTCAGCTATTTGAAGCACCTTGCCTCTCCTGCATGTCACCTAGCTATCAAATTAAAAATAAAACAAAAAAATCTGTGAAACTGGCAATAAAGGATCTTATCTCAAGTCATCTACATTGAATCAGTCATTATCTCATAACTTCTTCACAATACAAAATCTCAATTGATATCTTTACTATGAATTCAGAATCTTGATTTACACACCTTATCATCCTACTTTAAAACACATTGTTCATATTAAATCACAAAAGGTGTCCTTTTGAAGACAATTACAGAAATTTGCTTAGCACTTAATGTTTACGGATCACGTTCTCACTTGTTCCTCTAGAGGAACCTCTACCATGAACCCTACCATTCCATGATACACTCTCAAAACATGAATAAATGGTAACTAGTTATGATTATCTATGCTGTGTACATAAATGGTAGTTCAGTCCAAATAATCCGAAATATCCAAACACTAAACCAAATTAAACAATTTTTCAGTTGACCTTGAAAGTTGCTCTTGTGATATATGTTGAACTGTTTGGGTAAAAAACATTGCCAGTTTGTAAATACTATCAAGCTTAAAGGTAGAGCTCAGTAAGAAAATACAAAATCCAAAGGTACAATACAGTGAAACTTGCAGACGATATTGCATTCCTCATATCTATACTAATGAGCTAAACTTCAAGAGTTTGGGAAGCTGACATATCACCACAAGTGAGGTTTAATGATGAGATTTTGTTCCTTCATATAAATTAAAAAGGCCACTAATACCACAACAAAACTATTTGTTATCAGTGTGTTAAGAAAATCTATGGGAATGTTACATGATCAGTTTTCTACAGAAGTAAGTCTACTTTCCACAAATTTCATTCAGATTTATTTATTTCCTTATTTATTTATTTATTTTGGGTGGGGAGGATAGGGTGTGGCAGTATTTGAGAGGAAGGTCTAAGAACAGTACAACAAACAACAACCCCCAACCACTCACATCTTACAATATAAAATACTGCATGCAATGGAAACAGCTATGGTGACAACTAACCGTCTTAGCTCTCAGTTCTTCTTCAGTGCGGTGTACATTGAGAAGGGGAGTGACTCGGACCAGAAGTCGCCACCATGGCCAATCACGGATCAACAGAAACTTGCGAACATTGCGCTGTATGCAGCGCACTGCCAGGTCCTGGATCTGCAATTTATGCACAACATTAGTTCAAAGCATTTAGCTATACTTATAATATAGCATTTTTTTCCAAAGCTAACCATCCAGATTAATTATGAGATTTCTTCCATGCAACACAAATTGTTATTTACAGGGAAACTGACAAAGGAGGAGGACAAAATGGGTAATAGTTAAACCTACTGTGGGGTACTCCTAGATATCCTTTTAATGGGCTCTATTGTTCATCACTTTTGGCAATTAAATCTTTTACTTATGGCCCTCCCTCTTTTGATTTGTCTCCTCAAGGGAAAGTGGGAGGGTGGGGGGGTGCTGTAAGTACTGGCAACCTATATTTTATAAATCTGGTTTATTTACGTTGTCAGCTGGCTTACTATTCCATTTGTGTGAACAATGTCATAATTATTAGATCATTCTGACTTACATTGTACTAATTATGAGTGAATATACAACAAATCCAACAATCTACTAAAGCATTTGCTCTATGCAACATTAGATTTTAATAAATGTTATGCAGCTGGTAAATCTAACATACACATTACCCTTAATCTTTCTTAAAGAATGTGTTTGGGCATTGATGATATAATGGGAAGAGAGCAGTTACTCTTTTCATAATGAAATGATAATTTTATAGCATCAATATTTTAACACATTACATGTCTGAATAGAAAATAGAAAACAGGAATGAATAATTCAAATAATGGATGTATGTTGTCACTGCAATGAATGCTGAAGTGATAAAGCGTGAAAACAGAATAAAAAACATACATTCCTTATATCAGTATTGCTAATTTTCATACTAATGGCTTAGTGGTCAATGTTTATGTCATCATAAGGACAAACATATGCATATTCTGATATGGGAAGTAAATGTATTTCAGGGTACCTCTTATCTACATCTAGATCTACATCCATACCCTGAAAATCACTGTGTAATGCATATTAGAGGGTATTCTCCATTGTTCTAGTTAGTGTGGGTTCTTCCCACTCCATTCACATATGAATCACAGGAACAATGATTGTTTAAATGCCTCTGAGTGTGCTATAATTAATCTAATCTTATCTTATCCTCACAATCCCTGCAGAAGCAATATGTAGGAGGTTGTGGGGTATTCCTAGATTCATTGTTTAAAGGTGGTTTTTGAAACTTCGTAAATAAACTTTCTTAGAATAGTTTACATTTATTTTGAAGCATCTGCCAGTTCCTAAGTCTAATGTCATTTTTTTCCAAACATAGAATATGTTTTTGTTATTTTTCATGGACTATCAATTTCCATGTTATTGTTTCATTCCATATTTAACAGGATTTACTGTGCTCAACTGAGGAAAAAATTTTAAATGATAGGATTTATTCATATATATGAGCACTGTTAAAATAGGCAACATTTTAAAACTGTTGTGTTAATGTACCCATGAAATTGTAGGGCTGGTGGATAAAAGGCAATTACAGAAACAGCAAACCTTGAGCTTATGAAGCTTGCGCCGAGCTAAATATCCTCGGCACTGTGCTTGTAGCCTCACAACATGGTCAGTCAGCCGTTCGTCTCGCTGAGCCTCCAATTGTGCAAGAACACCAGAACGGAAGAATATCTGCAAGAAGAGAGTATATCAGTGAGATTAGCCACATTACACAGCTAGTTGGAATGAATCAAGTACATATGTCAAATTGGTAAACAGTTGAATCTTAAATAAAGGATGAGACAAGGTTTACACAGAAAGTATTACTTCAGTGTTATAGGAAAAGGATATCAAATATACCCTACTTTTGCACTGGATAGAACAATATAAATGTAATGTGTAATTTTGTCACAGAAGCAAACTTCTATAGGAACTGTTTCTCTCTTGAATTTTATGTACATAATTTTAAAAAATTACATGGTTTAAAGAGTGAACTTGTCAAGATACACTATTTTCAACAAGCACAACCACTATGTAATTTTCTCCTTGGAGAATCACACTTCACTATGATAACTTCATACAAGTTATTGAAATCTCAACTGTAGAAGACAATTAACCTTTTCTGTCATCTCTTAATTATTAAGTGGATTGATCAACTCAAAAATTGTTCATATTGTGTTTATTAAACAAAATTGTAGGACTAGCATACCCGTAGTGGAAACCACTGAGTGGTCATGCCTAGCGTGATACTGAGAGACAAGAAATGAAGTCACTTGAAATTCCACAACCCACAAATGATGATCAATGCAGTCATTAGGCATATTGCCAGCAGGACTGGTGCCATCTGAAGAATTTAGAGTGACAAGGGAAACAAAGCTAGATCATGCAATTAGTACTTAGTGAAAACCATGAAAAAATTACCTCCAGCTCAGTCCTGTAGCGTGAATCTGAAATCTGGCGTCCTGTATATGCACGAACCACTCCAATGCCTCCACCAGGTGCTAGTATGTTGCTATAGTCAGTCTTCTGGTTTTTTATTTTTTCCACTTTTCTTTGTTTCACATCCTCAATAACTTTACTACTTTTCTCCATATTTTTAAAGAGTGGATCCACTTCCTCTTTTGATAACTTTGGAAAACCAGTCCAATAGCCACCACTATGATACAGATGTATTAAACCATATAGTGATTTTTGAGAGTCACTAGACAAGCTTCGTAAATGCCGAAACACATTTCCAACATTTGCTTTATCATCAGTACTGTTGCTTTTTGAATCTCCAGTGTCTTCATTTGCATTGAGACTTGTTGAAATTGTCATTTTGTTACCAAGTTTTTCATTTTTGAGAACGAGCTGTTTGACATTGACATTTTTACAATCATCCGTTACATTTTTTTGTGTCAAAACCACATCACTTTTCGGATGTATAGCTTGAGTTTTATCCATTTTATTATTCAGAGATTCAGTTGAAAAGAAATCACGTTTCAGTGTTGATTTTATTGTGACACCACCGCCAGCTTTTGCCAGAGGTGAATTCGATCTGACATTTGTAGGCTTATGGTTTCTGTCTTGCATGTGACTTTTCTCTGGAGTGTGTTGATGGGGACCATCACTTCTGGATCTATTTGTTTCTGAGAACACAGTATTCTTACATCTGTCAACAGATTTTGATCTCACAATTTTCTTGTCAGGCTGTGACACCAAGCATACATTTCTAGGAGAGCTCTTACTGCTAAGAACTGTTTCAGAGGTTGTTCTTTTACTTGCCTCACTGGCAGATCTGTTATGATTTGGTTTTGAAGAATAAACTGCATGTTTATCTGACAGTCTTTTCCCTGAATGAGACACTAAATCTTCACACTCCTTTTCCAATTCTTCATATTTCTGTAGCACGCACTGAAGGTCATTTTTACCACACATCACTATGTCTTTTTGGTTATTATTCTTTGTTTGAACATCACCATTGCTAACTGTCACTGAATGGTCACTGAAGACTGGAGGGCTCGGTGAAGGAAGTCTTCTCGGTATTCTACTAGGTAAATGATTGCCGTACCGCATGTGACTAAAAGAAAGGTCATTTATGTTGACAGCACTAACAGCACGACTAAGTGATTTGTTCTGCATTGCAGACAATGACGGCCGTGGTGGCAATGGTGGTGCACTTTCTTCATGCCTTACATTTATATTCAGAGCTTCATTTGTTAGTGATGGCTGGCTATACGATCTTGCACGTAACTTGCCCCAGACTGAACTTTTCCCATTAAAACACATTTTTCGTGGGGGCACTGGAGGTTGCTGCTGCTCTTGACTTGATGCTACATTATAATTGATGGGAATAACTGTTGGTGAAAATGTCACAGCACCAGGAGCACTACTGGAATCCCCAGGAGGTGCCAGTGCAGTCTTTTCAGTACCACTACTACTGGAGTTTGGCACATAGTTAACAGCAATCACTGTTGACAAATTGTCACAGGAATTGCTCATTCGTGGTGGAGAGATGAGCGGTGATTGCAAATCTGACTTACTAGTCCTCTCCTGAGTCTCTGAAGTTATTTTGATAACAGACTTCAGTTCTGGTTTTGTTGGAATGTGCCCATCATCTCTGCTTTTACTGGTAGTCTGCCAGCAACCTGAAACTGAAGGACCCTTTCTTGTACCACTTGTTTGTTTACCTTGAAATTTCGGCACAGAGTTGCTGTTATGGGAACTACTTCTTTCTCTCCTAAGTGGATATTTCAGAGTCTTGCTAACAAAAGTATCACCTGCATCATCCAATGTCCCATTTAGAGGCTCACATTTAACTAACACACCCACTTTGTTGTGAGTAATTTTATCCTCAGTGCCAGAGACCACTGAGCAGGGTTCCACCGTGTTTGTGCTGATAACAGTGTCAACAACCTTTGACATTAAGTTACCTGCTGGCAATGATAACGACTGTTGTACCTTCTTGGGTTCAGCAGCAACAATTCTGGGGATCCGTACGTTCTTGTCTGTCCTAGCAGTGCCATTACTGGCACTCCTCGCAAGAGGGGTTTTTGCAGGAAGGCACCCATTAAGCCGGCCATTATTCAATTTGCTCTTTAACACTGTTCCCCCCTTTTGGCTGTGTGACAAATCCTCATGGGCTTTCTTCAAAATATTAAGAGGTCGTGGTGCACAACCATTTTCTAATGTCTTTTTTGCAGACTGTTTAGGATGAGGCAAAGCAGCTGCTGGCATGGCAAATACTGGCCTGATTAATATCAGGCAGTTGTCATTTGCAGCTGTTTACAATATTACAAGGTGCTGACAGTGGGGAATTGACAAGTGAGAAGTATGCTTATAGACAAAACAAACTTTAGTTGTTCATTCTATCATCACATCACCCAATGTTTCTAAGAAAGCTGAACTGCAACGAGGTATATAAATCTTGATGGAAATAATACAGCATCTACTGTCCCTAAGCAAATTGTAAGAGAGTTTATTTGAATATTAACGTGAGGAAATATTTTCTCTCTCTTGCAAAAGCCCTTTTCCAGCACTGACAGAATTCAATTTAAACTGTTGACTGTAAATTTCACTTTAAATGGGATGCCAAATGTCCTTTCCTTTACCACTGAACAAGTGATACTTGTCTCTCATAATATGATGTCTTCTTCAAAAACACTGTGTTGTACACTAACAGCACCTGTCAAACAGAACTGCCACTACAAAAATCAATTTCCAGAAGATGCTCTGTACACCGTTACAACTTCACTGGCACAAAAACTGCAACTGAAGTGTCACTGCAGCAGCAACAGCCCACCACACAGATCTGGCTACTACATGTTGTCTTTTTGCCTCCCTCCCCTCCCAGTGCAGCAGAGCGACTGGCCCGGCAGGACGCGGTCCACTGACTCCTGGCCGGCTGGCTGGACTGCCAGACAGAGAGAGACAACAACCTGCTGGCCTGCTGGAGGGAGGGGAGGGGCCACTGACAGGGGAAGGGCAGCCAATGCCAGCAGCTGGAGAAAGCCTCCAGAGTGGCCTGGAAGCCAGAGGATGTGTGTCAGCCAGGGGTCACCACCTGCAGGCCAATGTGCTACATCACGGTCAATAGGTGGAGCACACACACAATCTTACCTCCCACACTTCCTTTAACAACTAATTCTTGGGAGGGAGTGGGAGGTATGTTCCCTGACAGACTGAATCATCTAACACTTAAGTTTGCTTTAAAGTAACAGAATATACATCATCTAAAGCCTATATCTGTTAGGGTAATGGACAGTCAGCGTGTCTCAGATGGTGAGTTTTGGTGATTTAAGTGCCGCTTCAGCAGTCTACTACTATTACATTTAATTTCTTTAGTTTTCACTTAGTTTACATCGAATTAATAGTGTGTAGGAAGTTGCTAGAGTATTACATGTCAATTAAATGAGACATTAACTCACTAAGGGTAAACACAATGTAATGTTCTGATGATGTACAAAAACCCTCACTTCAGTAGCCTACAGATTGGCTTACATTTACTGTACATACTCATTTATAAAAAATAAAGAACTTTATCAAGATGCTGCTGTCGGTTTTCGTATGGACTTGACCAAGTTAACCAGAGATGAATTCTCACCCAGAGTGTCAGAAATACAGACTTATCAGGCCTCATGTTGTGACATGCTGTATAAAATAGGACCTCCATCCCAATTTCACTGCAGGTAGAGGACCCAGCATAAGTATTAAATTAGGCAATACCCCCTAAAGTCAATGTGACAGGAACACAGAAGAAAGCTTAATAACTAACATGATAATATGTTAGTTCACATTACCACCAGTAATGATGCATTAAACAACAGAATGGTGACTCATGTGACCAAGGAGTTGAGAAGAAACTGGCTGCTGTCACTTTGCCAAAAAAATCATTTTGCTTTTGTTTTAACATAATCAAGACAGACCAGGGAAAACACTTTTTGTTGCTATTTAGTATTTCAATCACAGCAGCCTCATTAATACTAATAGAAAATTCTCTGTAGTTAATAACGGATACGATGACAATCAACTAAAGATTGACATGAATGCCTGTATGGACATTAAAAGCATGAGTGTAGTCCTTCATCTTCTAATAATCAGAAAAATTCTACCACAGTGTTATTCTTAACATTTCCCCTTCCTTTTGCCTCATTTCTAGGTACATTTGTCATTATTGTGTGATTTTCTGGTTAGAAATTCAAGGTTTTCCCCTATCATTTCACTACAGTAATCTTTTCTATCTATCAGGCAGTTTTGCCTGTCCACCTCATGAAAAAGCAAGACAGACTTTTGAGAGACATTCTTTAACAAGTGCACCCATAAACAAAGGTTATGATACAGAATGAAGATATTGTTGCAGTGTAATAAATAGTTTTTGGATAAATTTTATGTCCTAGATGGCCAACCTTTCATTTTAATATGCCCACTTCAGAATGCAAATGTGGTGTCTTAAAACACCGTGCTTGAATGACAATGTATAACATTTTAAACACTTGGGTAGAAGAGGGGGCAGGTACTTCACAGTTCAAGTAACTATCCCAGAATTCGTGTGAAGTGAGTTAGGAAGGCAACAAAAAAGAATGGTAAGGTACAGTATGTAAAAATTCTGTTAGTCATCAGAGAAGAAATGACACATTAAACAGTAACTGGTGATATATGGAGCATATAACTGACGATCACTTTATTGGAGGACGCATTCCAATATTCACCTAAATGATTTAGCAGAAGAACACAGGAAACTCTTACCATTACGCGTCTGGCTGAATGAGAATTTGACCCATGTTCCCCTAAAATATAAAACTAGTGCCCATAAGGAATTCTTCATACTGTGGTAGCCGGGTCGAATTGAAATCTGAATGAAAATCCACACTGATACCGGGAAATACTCTAGTGACTGATATATCCAAGAACAGCCCATTAACTGCCTTACAGTTTTCATCTGTGAAAACTATGTAAAAGTCCTCTAGCATACATCAGTGAACTACCACTCCAAGAGGAAAAATGTTGTTCAGAATGACCCAACCATAGTTTACGCTTCATTCTCAGAATCTATCGTTCAATCTGCAACAGAGTATACAGTGCATGAAACTCCTAACATTGCAATCAGTTTTAATTACTCAAGTACCGAAACCCATATATTTCACTTTTACAAACAGGTCTTTTATCAACAGAGCTGTCTAGGCATGATGGTAAAAGTACTGCCCACCAAAGCTGGGGTCCTGATCTGGGTTTCAGTGTCTTCAACAAGGGCATAGCCAATGAAGAGCAGGTAATGGCAGCTGCAATCCCTTCTCCACTCTGTAAGGGGAGAGCAAAGTATGTCCTACCCAAACCAAATTCCCGCAATTACATGCCACACAGACAGATGTATCACTCCAGTGTCAGTTTGAGGAAAGCCAGAAAATGTAATTGGTACTGCCTATAGCAAGTGTACTGTAAGTTATTTGTTACAAAACATCAAATCTATTTTACTGGTTGCCACTATCTTCTGGTAACTGAAAAATCCCGAATGGTTTTGAGTTTTAACAGGTTGCACTAGTGATGTATGCGACGTTTTTCCTCATGTTACGTGCCAATGAAAAAAAAAAATTCTAAAAATGCGATTACAGAAAGTATTTGTGTTTATTTCAGTGTAACGTGCCATGCATCAAAATAGTGCAGGGTGATGTTACAAACTTCCAGGGATGATGGAGAAGGGTAAGGGGCCTCGGTCCAGAAATGATCAAGCCTAAAGTTGTAAGCGAAGATCATTTTGATACTTCTGATGATGGAATACATGTAGCAGTAGTTTTGTTGCTGAGACTGTAGAGCAGGCAGCTTTCAGAAGTGGTAGTATTGACCAAAACATTAAAAATGTCTAGTAAACATTGGCTCCTAAAATGTATACCTTAAGAGTTATGAGCACATGTTCACGTTCGCTACTGTGAAACCCATCACTTCTACTGAACAAGAGCCCACTGTACTTATGGTACACACTTTAGAGCCAATATTTACTCAGTTCTTTCTTGTTTTGATCCATACAACCTCCTTCAAAATACGGAAACCAATCAGCTTGTAGTAGATGAGGTATTTTTGCTTGTAGTTTTCAACTCTGTCACTTCCACACCAGTGTTCCTCATCTTAAGTTGATACATTTATCCTTCTCCATCTTCCCTGAAAGTCCGTAACATGACGACAGATGCAGTCTGTAATCACAAATCTCACCAATCTGTTCTTGCTAAGGTAAATGCACTGCAGACAGCACATACCTATCGTAAAGTAGGAGCTTTATTACATTTCGTGATTAATGAACACAGGTTGTAAATAGTTTTCAGTTTGATTTTGTGGGAAACTGTACTGTTTTTTGTCCAGTGTCCTCATTTCTGGGAAACCAATATATACGCTTCTGCAAACCAAAGGGGGCAGCTGTTCAAATACCCGTCCGGCTATTGACATTATATTTTCCGTAAACTGTTGAAGGCAAATGCCAGGATAGTTCATTTTTATTGACACAGATGTTTCCTCTTCCTATGCTGCCCCAATCAGAGGTCGTACACCATTTCTAATATCTCAATTGTCGACAAGATGTTTGAACCTAAGGTGTGAGGGGCAGTTAAATAGAAGCAACAAGAGAGATGGGAAAAAGTAAGTGGACTGTGTATTATTTCAAAAATAATCACCACAACTGTTAATACATTTATCCCACTATGAGACAAGACAGGCACTGCCTTCACGGAAAAATGTTCATGGTTGCCTACGGAACCACCATTGTACCCTTATAGGCACCTCTTCAGGGATACGAATTTGTTTCTTCAGAGCTAAAAAAAAAGGGGGACTGTGTGGAGAATGTGTAAGGGCTTCCCAGCAAAATGTCTGCAGTGTAGTTACAAAAACGTCAGCAACACGTGAATGGGCATTAGCCTGCAACAGACTGTTGCCGAGCGTCGACACTGCCAGGAGTTTTGACTCGAGTGAGCTTCAGTTTTTGGAAAGTGTCCGAGTACTGCTGTACTTGTGCCGCAATGTTCCAGATAGTCAATATACGGTGGGTTGATAGGTGGCACCATTCTGTTGCCAGATAATATCCACTGACGTGAAACTTCCTGGCAGATTAAAACTGTGTGCCGGACCGAGACTCGAACTCGGGACCTAGGCAAAGGTCCCGAGTTTGAGTCTCGGTCCGGCACACAGTTTTAATCTGCCAGGAAGTTTCATATCAGCACACACTCCGCTGCAGAGTGAAAATCTCATTCTGGATCCACTGACGTGTTGTCGAGTTGTTTCAACTGCACTGCAGACATTTCACTGGGAAGCCCTCACACATCCTCTATACAGTATCGATCTCTTCCCGTGCAATTTATTGTAGGAACCCAGTAGAAAGGCATTCATGGCCGTCCATTTGCTTTGGACAGAGAAGTGCGCACCTAGCTAAAATTGTAGTTCCATAGGCAACTGTGAACATTTGCCCACAGAGGCACTGACTGCATAATCTGACAGTGAGATACATGTATGAACAGTTTTGGAGGTTACTTTTCAAATAATACAACTTTACTACTTTTTTTTTCATTTGTCTCGTTTTCATTTGAGAGTCCCTAATATGTTCTGATTTCGTCACTCGGAGAAGACGGACGGATATCAGAAACTAGATGACACAAAGGCGTTTGGAAGCTATATCCTACAGAAAAGAAGTCGCCTCACAGCCGCCGTGCCATTTCACCCGCAGCGGCGGCGGAACCGGGGGGGCAGCTAATTCTGAAAGCAGACAAAGTAGTGGTGCGGACGTGCCGCGAGTACGGATCCAGGCGGAGACCATATGGGACGGCAGAAGCGCGGCCGGCCTGTTGGGAATGCACGGCAGGGGGCAGGTGGCGGCTAATTCGGCAGCGAGAGGGCAGCTTTGGGCGGTAGAAAGTAGCGGCGCGGATTCCTGCGGGCGTGCAGTAACGGTAACGGTACGGCGGGCTGGAGCCGCGGGTTAAACTGAGCCAGTAGAGGAGGCGGCGGGTCGTTCCCCCGGCTGGCGACGCGCCAGTCCCCGCACTGGGCCACAGCTCAGCCCAGCACAACACACACAGCCGCCTGCCGGTTCCGGTCGCGCACGGCGGCCGCTTCCGCGGGCCGGCCTCGGCGCCACAGCTGCCCACATTCCGCGGAAAAACAGTCGCCTTCCCCACTGGCCTACCTACGCTGGGCGCACGCGATACACACCAAACGACCGCTTTTATCTCCCGACTTCCACCTCTACGGGGCAATTCAAACTGAATACAGCGATTACAAACGACTCCAACTGCCTATTATGTCGACAGGAAGGACTGAGCAGGCAAAGAGGGTTGAATTTTTACTATCATACGTGTGTCATTCAATAATTAGAGAGACAAATTATGTACGGATGAAACAATTTCTAGTAGTAGTTCTGTACAGACTTCAAGAAAAATACAATAATTCCAATCCCAAGGGAAGCAGGCGTTGACAGATGTGAAAATTACCAAACAATCAGTTTAATAACTCACGCCCGAAAAATACTAACACGAATTCTTTACAGACGAATGGAAAAACTAGTAGAAGCCGACCTCGGGGAAGATCAGTTTGGATTCCGTAGAAATACTGGGACACGTGAGGCAATACTGACCTTACGACTTATCTTAGAAGAAAGATTAAGAAAAGGCAAAGCTACGTTTCTAGCATTTGTAGACTTAGAGAAAGCTTTTGACAATGTTAATTGGAATATTCTCTTTCAGATTCTGAAGGTGGCAGGGGTAAAATACAGGGAGCGAAAAGCTATTTACAATTTGTACAGAAAGCAAATGGCAGTTATAAGAGTTGAGGGGCATGAAAGGGAAGCAGTGGTTGGGAAGGGAGTGAGACAGCGTTGTAGCCTATCCCCGATCTCATTCAATCTGTATATTGAGCAAGCAGTGAAGGAAACGAAAGAAAAATTCGGAGTAGGTATTAAAATCCATGGAGAAGAAATAAAAACTTTAAGGTTCGCCGATCACATTGTAATTCTGTCAGAGACAGCAAAGGACTTGGAAGAGCAGTTGAACGGAATGGACAGTGTCTTGAAGGGAAGATATAAGATGAACATCAACAAAAGCAAAACGAGGATAATGGAATGTAGTGGAATTAAGTCGGGCGATGCTGAGGGTATTAGATTAGGAAATGAGACACTTAAAGTAGTAAATGAGTTTTGCTGTTTGGGGAGCAAAATAACTGATGATGGTCGAAGTAGAGAGGATATAAAATGTAGACTGGCAATGGCACGGAAAGTGTTTCTGAAGAAGAGAAATTTGTTAACATCGAGTGTAGAATTAAGTGTCAGGAAGTCGTTTCTGAAAGTATTTTTATGGAGTGTAGCCATGTATGGAAGTGAAACATGGACGATAAATAGTTTGGACAAGAAGAGAATAGAAGCTTTCGAAATGTGATGCTACAGAAGAATGCTGAAGATTAGATGGGTAGATCACATAACTAATGAGGAGGTATTGAACAGGAATGGGGAGAAGAGGAGTTTGTGGCACAACTTGACTAGAAGAAGGGATCGGTTGGTAGGACACGTTCTGAGGGATCAAGGGATCACCAGTTTAGTATTGGAGGGCAGCGTGGAGGGTAAAAATCGTAGAGGGAGACCAAGAGATGAATACACTCAGCAGATTGAGAAGGATGTAGGTTGCAGTACGTATTGGGAGTTGATGAAGCCTGCACAGGATAGAGTAGCATTGAGAGCTGCATCAAACCAGTCTCAAGACTGAAGACCACAACGACCACAACAACAACAGTTTTGTACAATCATGACTTTAGAGTGGCACCAATGTGATGACCTAAGAACGGCTGACGGATAAAAACTGTTTTAAAAATAGAAACTGCAGAGCCGCCACAAGTTCCATGTACTTTTTTTTTTATTTTACATGTTTCACTCGACCAACGCGAGAGTCCTCAACTGTGGAAATACAACGTGTTACACCACCATACAATAAGATAAATTCAACTTAACAACATGACAACTTACGTTACGTAGCCGAGTCCAACACTTGACAAATACCGCACTACGCATGGCGCCGTCGTCATACATAAAATGGAGTAAGTTGGTTGGGTACAGTCAACGTAAACTCTCTGGTCAGGTGGATTCTAAGATTACACAGGAGGACTTGTACACTGAAGAGCCAAAGAAACTGGTACACCTGCCTAATATCGTATAGGGCTCCCGTGAGCACGCAGAAGTGCTGCAACACAACGTGGCATGGACTTGATTGGTTGGTTTGGGGGATGAAAGGGACCAGACTGCTACGGTCATCGGTCCCTGCATGGACTTGACTAATGTCTGAAGTAGTGCTGGAGAGAATTGACAACATGAATCCTGCAGGGCTGTGCATAAATCCGGAAGAGTACGAGGGGTGGAGATATCTCTGGAAAGCAAGTTGCAAGGCACCCCAGATATGCTCTATAATTTTGATGTTTGGGGAGTTTGGTGGCCAGCGGAAGGGTTTTAACTCACAAGAGTGTTCCGGGACCCACTCTGTAGCAATTCCGGATGTGTGTGGTGTCGCAGTGTCCTCCTGGAATAGCCCAAGTCCATCGGAATGCACAATGGACATGAATGGATGCAGGTGATCATGCAGGATGCTCACGTACGTGTCACCTGTCAGAGTTGTAAATAGACGTATCAGGGGTCCCATGTAACTCCAACTGCATACGCCCCACACCATTACAGAGCCTCCCCCAGCTTGAATAGTCCCCTGCTGACATGCATGCTCTATCGATTCACAAGGTTGTCTGCATACCCGTACACGTCCACCCGCTCGATACCATTTGAAACGAGACTCCTCCGGCCAGACAACACGTTTCCAGTCATCAACAGCCCAGTTTCAGTGTTGACGGGCCCCAGCGAGGCGTAAAGCTTTGTGTCGTGCAGTCATCAATGGTACACGAGTGGGCCTTCGGTACCGAAAGCCACACCGATGATCTTTCGTTGAATGGTTCGCCCGCTGACACTTGTTGATGGCCCAGCATTGAAATCTGCAGCAATCTGCGGAAGGGCTGCACTTCCATCACGTTGAACGATTCTCTTCAGTCGTCGTTGGTTCCGTTCTTGCAGGATCTTTTTCCCACCGCAGCGATATCGAATATTTGATGTTTTACCGGATTACTGATATACACTCGTGATCTGGTCCTAAGGGAAAATCCCCACTTCATCGTTACCTCGGAGATACTGTGTCCCATCTCTCGTGCGCCGACTGTAACACCACGTTCAAACTCACTTAAATCTCGGTAACCTCCCACTGTAGCAGCAGTAACCTTTCTAACATCAGTAACCTTTCTAACATCTGCGCCAGACACTTGCTGTCTTATACACGCGTTGCCGAACACAGCGTCTTATTCTGCCTGTTCACATACCTCTGGATTTGAATACGCATACCGATAACAGTTTCTTTGGCGCTTCAGTGTATAATGGGAGCACTGCTGTTGCCTTTATTCTTCTTCCGTAGACACGCGAAGCTATTTTCTCTTTTCTGTTGAAGATTCAGTGTCCAGTAAAATGTAGTAACACCATCAGCCAAAACTTCTTCGGGCTGATCACACATTCCAGATGAGACTCGTATCTGAACAATAGTGTCTCCCGCCAGCTACGGGTGCTTGCATAGAGATTTCGCCTGATTTCAAGCAAACCCCACGTAACGTAACTCTCATGCATTTCCATATTTATGACTGCAGGGGCGATGAGCACGCTCTTGCAGCGTTTTCCTGTGATGTTCATTTCTGCTCAAGCGAACCGCTGGCTATGAAGACGATATTTTGGCACAGACAGAGAGCTGCAGGCCAACGTGGGAAACTGTCATTTATGACGAGGGTAATGGGAAGTCGGTAAAACGCTACGACAGACTTCTAAGTCGGAGCACTGACTATGTAGAAAATTAGCTGGAAGGTGTAGGTTAACAAATAAAATATTTCTGATTTTCACTGTAGTTTCCATTTCGCGATCGATCGGACCTTGCTTTACGAATAGCCCTCATAGGTCCAGTATTTGGTAGCCAAGTCGCATGTAAATGTTCAGCAACGCGCAGCTAGCACTGTAAACAGCCGGTTTAATATACAGGAGAAATCACACAGATGTTCACGGTACTTAAAAATAGGAATCGACAGGACGAGGGCGAAGGAGTTTTCTCGTAACGCTGATGCATAAATTTTAGACAATCAGTATAGATTGCAGAACAGTTCTAGTGTTGACAGATTAAAGTACAGTCGACATGATGGTCATGAGGGACTTAGCATTAGCTCAGATGGATAAGTATAGGACCGTCGCTGAACGTTTAAACATGTACCGAAATCGGTTTACTAAAACGAAATAGTATTCATCCGGAAAAAAAGGAACAATCTATCCGTGGTCCGCTCGCTTTCCCTCACAATCCGGGAAGGAGAACTATGATCTCTGCTGCACTCTGACCTCGGGCAGTCTGTAGTCTGTCAGTGATAAGGCGACCAGAAAGAGGAGCAACACACATACCGTTCACAAAATGCTGACAAGGCTCGCTCCCTACCGTTTTTAAGAAAAAAATTGTTTCGTCATCAACGTAGAAGAAGAGAATGGGGGGGAGGGGGAGGGAGGGATGGAGGAGAGGGAGAGAAGGAGAGGGAGAGAGGGAGAGGGAGTGAGAGAGGGGGGAGAGGGGGAGGGGGAGAGAGGTGGGGCTGGTGGAAGGGATTGATATATGAAATGTGATTCGGAATCATAAAACAACACTGGCCCAAAATGTACACGAAAGATATCTCTGAGTTGAGCATTTTTACTTTCTGTACTGCATTATGCATGCCTCATTATATGCAAAAAACGGTCTGCTTGAAGCTCATTGCCAAGAATAATGTTACAGTGTGTTGTTTTTCTATTCCACTATTGGGTCGTTTACGATGCCGTGAAAACAAGGAATCACGTGCGCCGCTAACAACAGTTTGTCACGAAGTGTATGAAACGGTAAGTCACGACATGTGCGTAACAAAGATTAATATGGACGCTATCTTAGAAGCAGCACAAATTCGCGGTCGTAGTTCCGTAGATTACGTCGCTGAAGGAAACAAGTGCCTGTACGTCATCAACCAGCATCATCTAAAATACATGATAGTATGTGAAAAATATTGAAAATGTGTTTCCACTTGTCACGGAGGATTTTGTAACATGGCAAATGATTTCTTTCGTAGCCACTTTTTAACACCTGGATAAAGACATCAACCTTCGCTTTTCAAATGGAGTAGTGCTCCAATTCTATGCCAACGAGGCAATTTCAATGAGAAATATTCAGTGTAACTGACTCCAAAACACGAGTAAAATGGATTTAGCACTGGGATTCCCCTATTCTTGTTGCTGAACAACGTTCAATCCGGACCTGCGTCGCTGATATGATAAATAGTCGATTAGCTATTTTCTGCCCTTCACGGCATTTCCGTGAAGTCCTTTGCCTATATTTGCCTACGAGGTTCAAGTTTATTATTATGTAATATTTATTTTCGCTGTCTCCTCGACAAAATAATTCACTGCCGGAGAGTCCGCTGACAGCATTTCGTTCACATGTTTCCAAGATGCTGTATTTATAATTTCGGCGGCGGATGTTTCCGACTAGATGGAGAGATTACGAACATATCTGAAATATCAGTAAACACCTGCAGCAGATCATGATCTACTTATAAAAACAGGCGCGCAAAATAGGTGCACACTCTTGCATATTTATAACAGAGACCTATACGAAGAGTTAACCAGAGTGGGTCGGTAATTGAGATTTCAATTGACTAGGAAAGTTACCCTTGTTACTGTGTCCAAACGGAATGTGAAATCAAGATTCCGCGCGGGCTTAGCGACTGTGTAAGCGAGAAACTGCCAACCGTAGAGAATCCCGTGACGGGATGGTGCGAGGCGAGGGCAGCAGGAGAAAGCCAATCAGCAGGCAGCAATTTAGCTGTCAGGCTGATCCGCGCCCGTTCCTTCATTTCCTCGCCCCACATAGCCGCTGTCTAGAGCTCGCTTTCCTCTGCGTCTATTATGCAGCGTCTTTCACCAGCCGCTGATAGCATCTGTCCGGTAACACTGATTAGCGCGTTCAGAATATGTTTTGAATTGTTTACTGTTTGTCAAACTTCTCAGTACATTAAATTTCGGAGAAATGAAATCTTGCTTTCCCATTGTAAACTTTCCTAACCGAAGTTAATCTGTGCTTATTCGCCAGTGATGAAAAGATACTGTTAAACATACCTGTTGCACGTGAATTCAGTCCGAAGACTGGTCTGAGCAGGTCAAAGACTGGTCTGAGCAGGTCTCCGTGCTTGTCTAATATATGAAAGCCTCTTTATCTCTGCGTAACTATTGCAACCTACATCCCTTGAGCCTGCTTAACGTGGACAAGCCTAGGTTTCCCTCTAGTTTTTATTATGGACACTTTTTTCCATTACCAAACTAAAGATTCCTTGCTGCCTCAGAATGTATGCTATCAACCGATCCCTTACTTTGGTTAAAGTGTCCCATGAATTTCATCTATCCCCGATTTGATTGAGTAACCCTCCATTCGTTATCCGATCTATCCACCTAACCCTCAGCTCTCATCTGAGGCATCACATTGCAAAAGCTTCTATTAGCCTCTTCTTTGGGAAGTTTATCGTCCACGTTTCGCCTGCTTGTAAGACTACACAGTAGTCACATTCATTCACTAAATACCTCCTGAAACTTATATTCATGTTAGGCGTAAAAGTATTCCTTACAAGTCCCATTCGGCATTTATCTTCTTTACTTCTGCCATCGTCATTTACTTTATTATCCAAATAGCAACACCCATCTACTATTTTTAATCTCCTAATCTCATTCCCTAATCTCATTCCCTAATCTCATTCCCTAATCTCATTCCCTAATCTCATTCCCTAATCTGGCTCTGAGCACTATGGGACTTAACATCTGTGGTCATCAGTCCCCTAGAACTTAGAACTACTTAAACCTAACTAACCTAAGGACATCACACACATCCATGCCCGAGGCAGGATTCGAACCTGCGACCGTAGCAGTCGCGCGGTTTCCCTAATCTCATTCCCTAATCTCATTTCCTAATCTCATTTCCTAATCTCATTTCCTAAGTATCGCCTGATTTACTTCGAGTTCATTTCATTTCATTACTCTTGTAGATATTCACCTTATGAACTCCTTTCAAGACACTATCCAATCCGTTCAGTTGCTCTTCCAAATCTTTCGCCGCGTCTTGCAGAATTACAATGCCATCGGCAAACGCCCGAAGTTTTTACTTCCTCTCCCTGAAGTTTAAGTCCCTCCAAAAAAAGTCTCCTTGGTTTCTTGCACTGCTTGTTCTATATACCACATGAATAACGAGGGGGCAAGTAGCAATCGTGTCTCATTTTCTTCTCAACTACTGCTTCCCTTTCATGTCTTTAGACGCTTATAACTGCAGTCTATTTTCTGAGCGGATTGTTCAAATGGCTCTAAGCACTATGGGACTCAACATCTGATGTCACCTGTTCCCTAGAACTTAGGACTACTTAAACCTAACTAACCTAAGTACATCACACACGTCCATACCCGAGGCAGGATTCGAACCTGCGACCGTAGCGGTCGCGCGGTTCCAGACTGAAGCGCCTAGAACCGCTCGGCCACATCAACCGGCTGTGCGGATTGTAGTAGATAGCACCCTACGCTCCCTGTGTTTTATCCCATACACCTTCAGAATTTTTAAGAATTTCTTCCAGTTAATGAATATGACTTGGATGCGAACTTCTAATTATTTTTATTTATTAATTTAATTACTGTTTCTCAAAACTGTCGTCAATTAGGCGAACACATTCGAAGGAAGCGAATCACGAGACCCTTCGCTTCACAGGTCTCATACGTGCTGGAACTATGATCAACAACCTTCTCTTCTAACAATAGTTTGGAAAACAATTATTATTTTTTAGTATCCGTTGTTAAACGTGCTTCCCAGTACAAGACATGCTTGTGAACGAAGAACTCTATGAGCAAAAAAAAAAAAAAAAAAAAAAAAAAAAAAAAAAAAAAAAAAAAAAAAAATCGACTAATAAAAACCAACTACCTTGAGTGTTCTAATCTAATAAAAGCAAGACGTGAATAATAAACATACATTATGGACGGTAGCTAGGAGTGAAGCAACTGTGGCCACGAAAGAAAACAAGGTAGGCCAGATAGACAGGAATCAGGACGCGAAGAAATAACCAAATAAAGGTTGTTCCTCAAATAAACAGGTACGAGAAACACATTCACGAACTTCAGCATGCTGGAATAGCTCACACGATGACTAGTTTCGGGCCGGGACCCATTTTCAAATCATAATGGTAAAAAATGGTATTTGCGAAAACGCAAAAGCCAAGTCAAACGAACAGTCACATCGCATACGCTGCCATCGAGTGAATAAAAAAGTGGAATTTGCAACTTAAGCTGGTTTTTCTTTGCACTAACCAGAAAGATATATCAGTAAACCAAATTTCTAAGCACATGAAATGTGTAACTTTATTACTCAAATCAAATGATAATACAGAGACCAAGTATGCTGCAGTTTTATACATACTTTGTTCATGAAACTGGTTTCAACTCAATCTACATCTACATCGGTACTCCGCAAGCCACCTTATGGCCGAGGGTCCTTGGGGTAGAACTATTCGTTGCCTGTTCCATTCGCGAATGACACGTGGGAATAATGACTGTCGGTAGTCCTCCGTATCAGCTTTAATTTCACGGATTTTTTTCAGGAGAAGTACTTGCGAGGAAGTAATACTTTGTCCGACTCTTCCCGGAAAGTACTCTCTCGGAATTTCAACAGTAAGCTTTTCCGTGATGCACAACGCGACTGTTGTAGCGCCTGGTACTGGAGTTTGTTGAGCGTCTCGACGAGACACTCGCGCGAACTAAACGATCCCGTCACGAAACGTGCCGCTCCTCGTTGGATCATCTCTCTCTCTCTCTCTCTCTCTCTCTCTCTCTCTCTCTCTCTCTCTCTCTCTCTCCCCCTCCCCCCCCCCCCCATTAAACCTACCTGGAAACGGCTCCAGACTGATAAGCAGTACTCAAGAATTGGTCGAACGAGTGTTTTGCTCCAAGCTACAGTTATTTGCTTGATGTGGTCACTCCACTTTGGGCCGCTTTGTAAGGTTACTCCTAGTCCCAGGCATTTTACGGTAGTTGCTGTTACCAGCGATTTATAACCAGTGTGTAATCGCAAAGCAGTGTATTTATTTTTCTATGTAAGGGCAACATATTACACTTACCAATTTACACTACTGGCCATAAAACTGCTACACCACGAAGATGACGTGCTACAGACGCGAAATTTAACCGACGGGAAGAAGATGCTGTGATATGCAAATGATTAGCTTTTCATTCACACGAGGGTGGCGCCGGTGGCGACTCCTACAACGCGCTGACATGAGGAAAGTTTCCAACCGATTTCTCATACACAAATAGCAGTTGACCGGCGTTGCCTGGTGAAACGTTGTTGTGATGCCTCGTGTAAGGAGGAGAAATGCGTACCATCACGTTTCCGACTTCGATAAGGGTCGGATTGTAGCCTATCGCGATTGCGGTTTATCGTATCGCGACATTGCTGCTCGCGTTGGTCGAGATCCAATGACTGTTAGCAGAACATGGAATCGGTGGGTTCAGGAGGGTAATACGGAACGCCGTGCTGGAGCCCAACGGCCTCGTATCACTAGCAGTCGAGACGACAGGAATCTTATCCACATGGCTGTAACGGATGGTGCAGCCACGTCTCGATCCCTGAGTCAACAGATGGGGACCTTTGCAAGACAACAACCAGCTGCACGAACAGTTCGACGACTTTTGCAGCAGCATGGACTATTTGCTCGGAGACCATGGCTGCGGTTACCCTTGACGCTGCATCACAGACAGGAGCGCCTGCAGTGGTGTACTCAACGACGAACCTGGGTGCACGAATGGGAAAACGTCATTTTTTCGGATGAATCCAGGTTCTGTATACAGCATCATGATGGTCGCATCCGTGTTTGGCGACATCGCGGTGAACGCACATTGGAAGCGTGTATTCGTCATCGCCATACTGGCGTATCAGCTGGCGTGATGGTGTGCTTACACGTCTCTGTCACCTCTTGTTCGCATTGATGGCACTTTGAACAGTGGACGTTACATTTCGTATGTGTTACGACCCGTGGCTCTACCCTTCATTCGATCCCTGCGAAACCCTACATTTCAGCGGGATAATGCACGACCGCATGTTGCAGGTCCTGTACAGGCCTTTCTGGATACAGAAAATGTTCGACTGCTGCCTTGGCCAGCACATTCTCCAGATCTCTCACCAACTGAAAACGTCTGGTCAATGGTGGCCGAGCAAATGGCTCGTCACAATACGCCAGTCACTACTCTTGATGAACTGTGGTATCGTGTTGAAGCTACATGGGCAGCTGTACCTGTACACGCCATCCAAGCTCTGTTTGGCTCAACGCCCAGGCGTATCAAGGCCGTTATTACGGCAAGAGGTGGTTGTTCTGGGTACTGATTTCTCAGGATCTGTACGCCCAAACTGCGTGAAAATGTAATCACATGTCAGTTCTAGTATAATATATTTGTCCAATGAATACCCGTTTATCATCTGCATTTCTTCTTGATGTAGCAATTTTAATGGCCAGTAGTGTAGATTCATTCTCAAATGTATGATGTGTTCATGCCGAGGGCAGTAAAGCAATAAAATACATAAATTCGGACACACACATAATTGTCACACGAAATAAAAATTCAAATATAACGAACCATGTAATCTGAATTTCTGTATTTTATTATGTGACTGTACTGTCTTCGGTACAAGCATACAGTTCCCTTGATAATTACTTTTAACTGAGACGAAACTGGTTGTATGATTAAAGTTGAATACAATTACAACGTAACTGTCAAGTGGGACGTTTGATTTACATAACGCTATAAAACTTGCGGGAAAATTCCGATGCTTTGATAAGCGACAGTTCATCCACCCCGTAATCAGGAAGTCGAAATGTATAGCGATTTTTAAGAAAAAGACCTGGATAAAGGGAAGAGAAGAAGACTCGTGAAACACACACGAAGAGGACACTGGGGTGCAACCAATATAAAATGAGGAGAAGTAAAGAGTGATAAATAAAACAGCGGTCGCATCGATGGTGAAACCCACACGCACATACGTGAGCAATAATTTGTCTTTTTGCGTCGGCGTTACAAGGCGTTTACATTTCGGACGTCACCTAGTTGTCCGGTAGGTAAAATACTGTTCAACCACTGAGCGAATATGCATGTCTGGCAATCGTCTTACAGATGATACAAATCACAGTCTCACTTGAAATTTCTTGTACTTAATACTAAATTTATGTTCTCAACAAGGAATTCGCCGTTTAAAACCTCGGAACGTATGGTCGCCAGAAAAATCGTATTTCAGTTACTGGCTGAAAAAAATTACTCTTCTTCCCCAGTGTGTGAGGCCTTCACCGATGGGGACACACCGGCTAGCTGTGGCGTGTAGTGGTGCGATGTGTGTGGTTCGTCATTGCTGCGTATTCCGGGCCCAAACACATACGTGAAAAGCGCTCGCCATGAAGGCCACAGGCAGCTGCCAACTCAGCCAGCGGTGGACGCCAGCGCACGCGACGTAGGGGGCCCTACCGTGTAACTGGGTGACAACGCACACTCGAGGGACTCCACCGTCTGCGCGCTGACCAGCCATGCGCTTATCGAGCACGTACACTTCTACGAGGTGTGCTAAAAAAGCACCGGGAATGTTGTAATTACCTTTGTTGTATTACTCAGATTCACACGATTTTATCGTTGTTGTGGCGGGAAACATATCTGAAATACGAGGGCAGTTCAATAAGTAATGAAACACATTTTTTTTCTGAAATAGGGGTTGTTTTATTCAGCATTGAAATACACCAGGTTATTCCCCAATCTTTTAGCTACACAACACTATTTTTCAACGTAATCTCCATTCAATGCTACGGCCTTACGCCACCTTGAAATGAGGGCCTGTATGCCTGCACGGTACCATTCCACTGGTCGATGTCGGAGCCAACGTCGTACTGCATCAATAACTTCTTCATCATCCGCGTAGTGCCTCCCACGGATTGCGTCCTTCATTGGGCCAAACATGTGGAAATCCGACGGTGCGAGATCGGGGCTGTAGGGTGCATGAGGAAGAACAGTCCACTGAAGTTTTGTGAGCTCCTCTCGGGTGCAAAGACTTGTGTGAGGTCTTGCGTTGTCATGAAGAAGGAGAAGTTCGTTCAGATTTTTGTGCCTACGAGCACGCTGAAGTCGTTTCTTCAATTTCTGAAGAGTAGCACAATACACTTCAGAGTTGATCGTTTGACCATGGGGAAGGACATCGAACAGAATAACCCCTTCAGCGTCCCAGAAGACTGTAACCATGACTTTACCGGCTGAGGGTATGGCTTTAAACTTTTTCTTGGTAGGGGAGTGGGTGTGGCGCCACTCCATTGATTGCCGTTTTGTTTCAGGTTCAAAGTGATGAACCCATGTTTCATCGCCTGTAACAATCTTTGACAAGAAATTGTCACCCTCAGCCACATGACGAGCAAGCAATTCCGCACAGATGGTTCTCCTTTGCTCTTTATGGTGTTCGGTTAGACAACGAGGGACCCAGCGGGAACAAACCTTTGAATATCCCAACTGGTGAACAATTGTGACAGCACTACCAACAGAGATGTCAAGTTGAGCACTGAGTTGTTTGATGGTGATCCGTCGATCATCTCGAACGAGTGTGTTCGCACGCTCCGCCATTGCAGGAGTCACAGCTGTGCACGGCCGGCCCGCACGCGGGAGATCAGACAGTCTTGCTTGACCTTGCGGCGATGATGACACACGCTTTGCCCAACGACTCACCGTGCTTTTGTCCACTGCCAGATCACCGTAGACATTCTGCAAGCGCCTATGAATATCTGAGGTGCCCTGGTTTTCCGCGAAAAGAAACTCGATCACTGCCCGTTGTTTGCAATGCACATCCGTTACAGACGCCATTTTAACAGCTCCGTACAGCGCTGCCACCTGTCGGAAGTCAATGAAACTATACGAGACGAAGCGGGAAAGTTTGAAAATATTCCACAAGAAATTTCCGGTTTTTTCAACCAAAATTGGCCGAGAAAAAAAATGTGTTGCATTACTTATTGAACTGCCCTCGTATATATGTACAGTCTTAGCTGTATAGGATATTTAGTCTTTTGTTAGCTGTCAAAATGATTGCCTTTTGTTCTGGCAGTGTCGCTGATTTTCTTGTTTAGCTTACTAATGGATCACAGAGTTTTGCTACAAGAACGGAAACAGTGCAGCAAACGTTAAATATTGCTTTTCGTAAGTCTGCCATAACACCCCATTTCACATGGACTCCATAGACTTGCAGAAGGCGTTCCATACGATCGAAACCTGGGTAGTATTGAAGACGATGAACCAAGCCCGCGTCGACTACAGATATACCAATTCTCGCTACGTTTACGAGAATGCCACTCTGTATGTGAAAATAAAGGAAGATCCAGGGAGAGGTGTCACACAAGGCGACATAATCACGCCTAAATTACGCATCTGGGCTCTGGATGATGTGCTCAAGTGTCTACTATGCGGCCAGAAATGTATCAATATAGATGGAAAACTTCCCAACTATCATCAATTTGCAGACGACATCATCGTGTTCGGCAGCGACACAAACCAACTGTCAACAATAATCCGGCAACTCAAAAACGCTTCTCGAGCTATAGGCCTCAAAGTTAACCTTAAAAATATCGAAGTCATGAGCCCCGTCAGTACAACAGTCTCCACCGAAAATCATGCCCTGGATATAGTAAACGAATAAATTTATCTGGGACATAAAATCCAACTTGGGAAAGATAAACCAGACAGCAGAGATCATAGTGTGAACAGGCCTTACCTGGGTAGCACTAGATAAACTTGTTTATGTTCTCTGTAAACCGACTACATCTATAACTTTAAAAAGTAAGCTTTATAACTCATGCATCCTGCCAGTAACAACATACGGCCTAGAAATAGTAAAATCTGACAACAAGCAGGGCATATCGGCTTCGGGTCTGTCGCAGGGCAAAAGAGAAAGTAATGCTTGGAGTGAGTTTGAAAGAAAGGATCGGCAAAGAAGACGTGAAAGAATAACGGGCGTTTATGACGTCCACGAGTAGATAGTGAAACTGAAGTGGTGTTGGGCAAGAGTCGTGGCAAGGAATAACTTCAAATGGATCAAAACACCGATGCAACGGCGTTCGAGGGAGTCAAAGAGAAGTGTTGGGCGCTCTCTGACGAGGCGGAGAGACAACGTCCAGTGTCATGGAGGAAAAAACTGGATCGACTGTCCAGCTCCACCGAAATTTCGCTTATATTCTCTGTAATTCTTACTGGCACATCGCTATGCATTAAATACTTATAGCCGTTCGTTATCGCTATATTAATTTTGAATTGTCCTATAAATAACATTAACAAACCTATAAAATTTCCTTGTCGTACTCACGAAGTCAATTTTTTCAATACCTGACGATTTCGGCCCGTTAAGAACGACTTTTTTAGATCTATCTCTAGAAAGTCCTGCACCCAGTTACAACGCTGGCCCGATTCTGGTAAGGCTCGTATTCCGCTCACTAAGCTACCTGTAGGTAGGTATGCCATCGACTCCGGCACCGTTGTCTGCAGCGTTCTGTATCTCACGGACGTACACAGAGAGCTCCGTTCCGCAGAATCTCTGTTTGTGAAATCTATGTTGATTTCCGTACATAAGATTTCCGTCCTCCGAAACAGGTCATAAAACGCCGGCACAAAACGTGTTCAAAAATTCCATAGCAGATCGTAGAGTCAGCGACAATGGCCCGAAATTATGTGCATTTGCGCGAGACCCTTCTGGGAAACTGGAATGACCTACGCGTATTCCCGATCTTTCCGAACATTTCATTGCAAGTTGTAGATAGATACGTCCCGTGAAACAGAAAATAGAAAAAGAAAGAGAAACAAAGAGAGAAAGAGAGAGAGAGAGAGAGAGAGAGAGAGAGAGAGAGAGAGAGAGAGAGAGACCGGTAAAATGTGTTGCTCCTAATGCATGATCTTATTTCTTCGAAAGGAGTTGTTTCCAACAGAAAAGAAATATCTAATTCTAGAAAAGTGTACGCAAAATGTAATTGATGCATTCGAACTGATAAGAGCTAAACGTGATAAGTGGGAGAAGGCAGGAAAACACTGACTCACGTCGGCGATTTCAGCCAGTAAATGCGTCCCCAAATAGGGTTGGGAACTGCTCGCAGAAGTCGACAAGGACCGCAGAAATCACGACCTTGCCAAGTAACCCGGTGATAAAGCGGTATCAAGCTTCCGTTGGCGTCCAGCGTGAAGACTGTTTCTGCGATAAAACTAATTTAGCCAACGATAATACACGAGGCATTCCCACCGCGGCAATTTCCACGGGCACATAGTTTGTTTTTGTCCTCGCGTATTTATTTATTTACTGAGACCGGTATACGTTCAACGAAAAAAATGAAAGTTCCACAACCTTTGTTTCTATACGAAAGCTACTGCAAACTCGTACCTCACTAAAAGTTACTTCTTGAACCAGTAGTTCTGGCACTCATTTTGTGGACAACCTCCCATCCCCATGTGATAAAGGGAATGATAATACTTCCGAATAACGACATGGTTACGTAACAGAGTAACATATTACAAGTTCATTGAGAATCGAATCAACAATCAGTATTTCAGTTCTTATTTTCTTACCGAGCGAGGTGGCGCAGTGGTTAGCACACTGGACTCGCATTCGGGAGGACGACGGTTCAATCCCGTCTCCGGCCATCCTGATTTAGGTTTTCCGTGATTTCCCTAAATCGTTTCAGGCAAATGCCGGGATGGTTCCTTTGAAAGGGCACGGCCGATTTCCTTCCCAATCCTTCCCTAACCCGAGCTTGCGCTCCGTCTCTAATGACCTCGTTGTCGACGGGACGTTAAACACTAACCACCACCATCTTATTTTCTTTACATGTTTCGGGCCTAAAGATTCATCGTCAGTGTTTGCAAGTTTTACTTAGGGCTTTTCTTGCTGGTCCCGTGTAATGTGTTTCTTCCGTTTGTATAACACAACCTTCGTCGGGGTGCGATTTCTACCCAAGCCTTGACAAAATGCCTCGAATGAAACTTGCAAACCCTGATGATGGCGTTTTCGTTCCGAAATACATATAAGGAACAAAATCAAAAATACAGGAAGCTGATGGACGTCTTTTCTTCATAAAAAATTATATATAGTGGGCGAACGGCGTAGCATGTAACGCCCATTTTGTTTCGTGAACGCAGCAACATGGTTGAGTACACAATTGCAGAATATACCAACATGATGTTTCTGAATGGCGAAGCTCGCCATAATGGAAGAGAAGCTCGTCACCTTTATCGGGATTGTTCTCGACAACGTTTGACTCCATTGTTTACCCCTTTAGCCACAATTATGGAACAGCTTCGATAAGGGGTACCTTAACCGTCAGCAGGCGTGACTGTTGCGCTCCAAGGAGACGTCACCATCCGAATTGGAAGATGTCGTGCTGCATCACGTTGAAGAGAACCCGCCAACGAGTATGTATGAGCTATGTCTTTGGCTGTTAATGACTGGAAGTGTAAAACAAGTGATGTACCGAGTGACGGCTAATCAGTTACTTACAAAAGAGGTCGCTTTACCAATATCTTTTCAAATAGTTGTAGCACGGAAATTGTACGTTTCCGGACATGGGCTTCAAAGTTTTATCTATTCACTCCCCTCTACAAGTCCTAGAAGTTTGGAACGGGAATTTCCAAGCATCCTGTATAATGGCAGAGCCCTGGCACTGGAGTACTAGTACGCGGCGTTTACACAGCAATAGCCTATTCCGATCGGCATACTTTCCAATTTGAGCATATTTCTCGGGTACTTTTGCGAAAAATTTTATCGTCAACATTAACGACCGCTATAGCACTGTATTCGTCTTTTCAGGAGCTTTCGACTATCGTTAAAAAAATATCGTTCCATTTTAAAAACAAAACATACTTGCTTCAATATCTTGGTTCATACAAGGATTAGGGGTATTATACACGAACAAAATTACATACTCCCTGCGTAACCTACTATCATACGCTGCGTAAAAGTGTGACTAAAACTGAAATTTCTGAACTCAACTCAAAGTTCAAGAACCAGCAATGGACAAATTAAAAGTAAATAGGACGCATTACCGTCGTCATTGTGGGAAAGAATAACTCAGCATACAGAAACGTCAAACCCACCTTCGGTGAAATTAAAAGCAAGAGTGGTAACATTAAGTGTGCAATCGGAATTCCACTGTGAAGTGGAGAGGAGAGAGCGGATAAGTGGAAAGAGTGCATTGAGGACATCTATGAGGGGGGAATACTTGTCTGATAACATGAAGAAGAAACAGGAATCGACGTAGAAGAGTTAGGGAATGCAGTATCAGAATCGAAATTTAACGAGGTTTGGAAGACTTGAGATCGAATACTGCAAAATGAATAGATAACATGCTAACAATTTCTAAAATCATTCGGGGAAGTGGCATCAATACGATTATTTACGTTGGTGTTCAAATGGTTCAAATGGCTCTGAGCACTACGGGACTTAAGCGCTGAGGTCATCAGTCCCCTAGAACTAAGAACTACTTAAACCTAACTAACCTAAGGACATCACACACATCCATGCCCGAGGCAGGATTCGAACCTGCGACCGTAGCGGTCGCGCGGTTCCAGACTGTAGCCCCTAGTACCGCTCGGCCACACTGGCCGGCCACGTTGGTGTGTAGAATAAGAGAGGCAGGTGATACGCCGTCTCACTTTAGGAAAAACATCATCCACACAATTCCGAAGAGTGCAAGAGCCGACAAGAGCGAGAATTATTGCACAATTAGTGTAACAGCTCATGCATCCAAGTTGCTGACAAGAACAATAAAGAGCAGAATGAAAAAGAAAATTGAGGATCTGTTAGATGACGATCAGTTTGGCTTTAGGAAAGGGAAAGGCACCAGACAGACAGTTCTGACGTTGAAGTTAATAATGGAAGCAAGAATAAAGAAAAATCAAATGATGTTCATAGGATCTGTCGACCTGGAGAAAGCGTTCGACAATGTACAATGGTACGTTCGAAATCCTGAGAAAAATAGGGGTAAGCTATATGGAAAGACGGGTAATACACACTATGTACAAGAAACAAGAGGGAACAATACGAGTGAAAGACTAAGAACGAAGTGCACGGATTAAAAAGGGTGTAAGACAGGGAAGCAGTTTTTCACTCCTGCTGTTCAATCTATACGCCGAAGAAACAATGACTGAAATAAAAGATAAGAATGAAATAAAAAATGAAAATGAAAGGATATCGATGTTAAGACGCGCTGATGACGTTGTTGTCCTCTGTGAAAGAGCATGAAAATTAGGATTTATTGAATGAAATGAACAGTCTAATGAGTGCAGAATATGGGTTGAGAACAAATCGAAGAAAGTCGAAAGTAATGAGAAGTAGCAGAAGTGAGAACAGTGAGAAACTTATCAGAGTTGGTGATCAGGAAGTAGACGAAGTTAAGGAATTCTCCAACTTAGATAGCAAAATAACCATGACGGACGGAGCAAGGACAGACCAGCACTGGCAAAAAGGGCGTCCTGGCCAAGAGAAGTCTACTAGTATCAAACATAGGCTTTAATCTGAGGAAGAAATTTCTGAGAATGTACGTTTGGAGCATAGAACTGTATGGTAGTGAAACATGGACTGCGGGAAAACCGGAACAGAAGAGAATCGAAGCATTTGAGATGTGGTGCTACAAGAAGAATGTTGAAAAGTATGTGGACTAATAAGGTAAGGAATGAGGAGGTTCCGCGCAGGATGGGAGAGGAAAGGAATATGTGGAAAGAGACATGAGGGAGGAAGCTGTAGAGGGAGACAGAGATTGGCATACACCCAGGAAATAATTTTAGCCATGGGCTGCAAGTGATACTCTGGGAAAATTGGAAATTTGTGGTAAGATCTTATGGGACGAAACTGCTGAAATCATCAGTCCCTAAGCTTACACACTACTTAATCTAACTGAAACTAACTTACACTAAGGGCAACACATACACCCATGCCAGAGGAAGGACTCTAACTTCCGACGGGGGAGGGGGGGGGGGGGGGAGAGCCGCGCAAACCGAGCACGGCGCCTGAGACCGGGCGGCTACCCCGCGCGGCGCTACTCTGGGACGAAGAACGCATCAAACCCGTCAAAGGACTGGTGGTTCAGAAAGTCATCATTGCCTAATAAAGAAATACAAAAATATGCCACGGCCGAGGATCCGACAGCTTCGTTACTGAATAATTATCACGTTAAGTAGTTTCTGTTTTAATTACGTCTTCGACTACTGGTCCTCATAACCGAACTTCCGGAAACCCGCCGTCTGGGATCGGCTAGTTGCGACTGTCTCACCTTTCACGAGCGCCGGCGTAGCAGCCGACAGACGGGAAGCTGGTCACCTGTTCCGGAGCAAGTGGCGGGCTTTACCGCTCAGCCGACACTCGCATCAATCAGGCGCGCGGTCAACGACCCCTGCGTGCGCCGTATCGGGCGAGACGCGGGCGCCGACCGGCTCGGGATGGAACTGGTTTCCCGGGAGACGGGGGCCTCCAACTGGCGGCTGCGGTCGACGCCGGCGTCGTGGGCGACTCGATAAACGCGCTCGCTTCCTGCAGCCTAGACCTGGCTGCCGGCTGCCTGCAGTTCGCGACAAGCTTGACGCAAGTGCCAGCTGCTACAGAGGCACATCGCGTGCGCCAGAAGATAGTCTGCAGGTGGGCTACAGTGTACAGACGCACGCAAGAAATTTGGTGTGTTCCTTTCGATACGACTACATCTCCAACTAAAGCGTGCTTTCCACCGCCTACGCGAATGCTGGCTGTTACGAGTAAAGTAATCAGCTACATGGCACAGATGTCCGGAAGTGAACACGCTGATATAGTATACACAGGGTGGTCCATTGATAGTGACCGGGCCAAATACCTCACAAAATAAGCATCAAACGAGAAAACTACAAAGAACGAAACTCGTCTAGCTTGAAGGAGGAAACCAGATGGCGCTATGGTTGGCCCGCTAGATGGCGCTGCCATAGGTCAAACTGATATTAACTGCGTCTTTTTTTTTCAAATACGAACCCCCATTTCTGATTACGTATCCGTGTAGTACGTAAAGAAATATGAATGTTTTAGTTGGACCACTTTTTTCGCTTTGTCATAGATTGCGCTGTAATCGTCACACACGTATAAGTACGTGGTATAACGTAACATTCCGCCAGTGCGGACGGTATTTGCTTCGTGATACATTACCCGTGTTAAAATGGACCGTTTACCAATTGCGGATAAGGTCGATATCGTGTTGATGTATGGCTATTGTGATCAAAATGCCTAACGGGCGTGTGCTATGTATGCTGCTCGGTATCCTGGACATCATCCAAGTGTCCGGACCTTTGGCCGGATAGTTACGTTATTTAAGGAAACAGGAAGTGTTCAGCCACATGTGAAACGTCAACCACGACCTGCAACAAATGATGATGCCCAAGTAGGTGTTTTAGCTGCTGTCGCGACTAATCCGCACATCAGTAGCAGACAAATTGCGCGAGAATCGGGAATCTCAAAAACGTCGGTGTTGAGAATGCTACATCAAAATCGATTTCACTCGTCCCATATTTGTACGCACCAGGAATTGCATGGCGACGACTTTGAACGTCGTGTACAGTTTCTGCCTCTGGGCACAAGACAAATTACGGGACGATGACAGTTTGTTTGCACGCGTTCTATTTAGCGACGAAGCGTCATTCACCAACAGCGGTAACGTAAACCGGCATAATACGCACTATTGGGCAACGGAAAATCCACCAAGGTTGCGACAAGTGGAACGTCAGCGACCTTGGCGGGTTAATGTATGGTGCGGCATTATGGGAGGAAGGATAATTGGCCCCATTTTATCGATGGCAATCTAAATGGTGCAATGTGTGCTGATTTCCTACGTTACGTTCTACCGATGTTACTGGAAGATGGTTCACTGCGTGACAGATTGGCGATGTACTTCCAACATGATGGATGTCCGGCACATAGCTCGCGTGCGGTTGAAGCAGTACTGAATAGCATATTTCATGACAGCTGGTTTGGACGTCGAAGCACCATACCATGGCCCGCACGCTCACCGGATCTGACGTCCCCGGATTCCCCGGATTTATTTCTGTGGGGAAAGTTGAAGGATATTTGCTATCGTGATCCACAGACAACGCCTGACAACATGCGTCAGCGCATTGTCAATGCATGTGCGAACATTACGGAAGGCGAACTACTCGGTGTTGAGAGGAATGTCGTTACACGTTTTGCCAAATGCATTGAGGTTGAGGGACATCATTTTGAACATTTATTGCATTAATGTGCTATTTATAGGTAATCACGCTGTAACAGCATGCGTTCTCAGAAATGATACATTGACAAAGGTATATGTTCGTCTAAAATTGTGAGCCATATGTTTCTATTACAGCACCATGTATCACAAAGCGAAAAAAGTGGACCAACTAAAACATTCATATTTCTTTACGTACTACACGAATATGTAATAAAAATGGGGGTTCCTATTTTCAAAAACGCAGTTGATACCCGTTTGACCTATGACAGCGCCATCTAGCGGGCCAACCATAGCGCCATCTGATTTCCCCCTTCAAGCTAGACAAGTTTCGTTCTTTGTAGTTTTTTCGTTTGATGCTTATTTCGTGAGATATCTGGCCCGGTCACGATCAATGGACCACCCTGTACACTCAAACAAAAGTCACGGGATACCTCCTAATACCGTGTCGGACCTCCTTTTGGCTGGCGTAGTGAAACGTGGCCTGAACTCAAAGAGTCGCTGAAAGTCCCCTGCGGAAATATCGAGCCACGCAACCTCTATAAGCCGTCCATAATTGCGAAAGGGTTGCCGGTGCAGGACATTGTGCACGAAGTGCCCTCTCGATAATGCCCCATAAATGTTCGATGGGATTCATGTCGGACGAGCTGGGTGGCCAAACCATTCGCTCGAATTGGCCGGAATGTTCTCCAAACCAATCGCCAATCAAGGAAAAATAATCGGAAGAATATTTCAAGTCTGTATACTAAATCACCCAGCAGTTGCACGAACTGATGGGTATGTGACCCTTAGTGATCATTAAGTTTTCAGTGACAGGAACAGAAAACTACAGGAGATTCTTCGACTCTTGTCTCGTTCACTTTAGCAAGTGGCAACCCTAGCGAGGGCTGTTACAGAATTCTCTATGATCAGAAACCGGCCGCTGGACGACCAGTGACAGACGTCACAGGTTGCCAACAGTTTCCGATCGTGATTAGAAGTAAAACTTTTTGCAAGAAAAGGTGAAGTATGCGCTGGGTATTATTAATGCCAATGTTATTCAAACCGCAAATGGCGTCCGGGAGGAACGACTGTCAACCTCTATACGACCTGGAACTGCAGATTTTTTTCTTATTTTTGCACATTCCCCACTTATTCGCGGCACAATTCCAGTGGAAGCTCTGATGCCCATCATACAACGGTGCTCCTTTAAACACCCTAATAACGTTAACGAGGCAAAACCTATTAATGCAGCAGGTGAGTATTAAGGACTCTCCCGTTTATCGAAAACCTTTGATTTACTGAATGGTTTATGAAGTATTAGGGGTCTCCAAGATATGCAGGGCAGCAAAAGAAAAAAAAGAGAAGGAAAAAAGATGAAACGGAGGAATAAGGAGATGAAACGGAGGAAAAGGTAGATGAAATGGAGGAAGAGGGAGAGCGACAGAGAAAAGAGAGGGAAACAGAGATAAGAAGGGGGGGGGGGGGGGGGGACAGAGAAAGGAGTGGGCAACAGAGAAAAAGAAACAGAAAAAGGAATTGACAGAAGTCTAATTTGCCTTGCGGTGTTAGTATGTGATTGTTGTTGGACCATGAACTTTGTCCTTACGCTGCAGCCAATTTAAAAATGTTTGATCAACTCACTGGTAGCGGATAACTCCCCCCCCCCCCCCCTCGGCCGAAAAACAACACACGGGTGTTTCAGAAGTGGAAGGAACTAATTCAGCGGCAGAGGACTCAAAGGGACGACAATGAAGGCGACCACTAATCGAACATATTTGGCAAGTATACCAGTTTTAGCTCCGTTGTTTACTGTAACACGTACACGACATTTTCCGGCGAAGCATAAAAACACATGCTAGTAAACCGCTCATCCAGTGCGTCGGAGGTAATAGATTTTGAGGAAATTTTCCACGTCATAATGGCACCATTCCAGATCTGAAAACAGTACTGTGCCAATTCCTTACGAGAAATTTCCACAGCAATGTCGTCGTGTCCCCGACTCCCGTAAACCATAACGGCCAATTTTAAAGCATGCGGGAGGTGAAAAAAGGTGTATTACAAATTATTCTTATCGTATATCAATAACGCCCGTAAATAACACGTCAGTGGCGCTGAAATCTCTATGGACTGCCTGTTATTAGCATCTCAGTTGCAAGACAGACACATCTAGTGGTGCACTGTGGAATTTCAACGAATGCAGTGCTTCGTAGCAGTCACTTACACCGTCCAAAGCGACGTCCGTGCGGAGATTGCGCTACGTAATTGTAGGAGATTATGACGTAGTTCTTTTTTGTGGTGATCATATTGAGGAAATCGTTGACGGTGAGAGTAATTATATACAAACTTGTTTTAAATCAAACCATTCGAGCAGTATTTACTTTTGACATAAACTTATTACTTTTAGCCCATTTTTGCTTGTTGTTCTAGGCATTATGAATTCAGAAAAGTTTCGAGAAGTTGCATTGTTTCTGGGAAAAGTGAGAACTTGCTTTCGAATATGTCGCATGAAATAAAGAGTGTATGAAAATTCTATGTACCAGTAATTCCAAAGTGAAACCGCATCCTTAAAAAAATTCATTGTTTAATATTTGCCAATTTGTTATTGGATGATGGTAAAGATCAATTTTGTAAAAATTTTAAAATTAAATTTATTTATATTACTGGGACTCCGAATGGTTATCTCCATATGAGTGCGTAATTGGTAGCTATAGCTGACTGAGCAGCTGCCTCAAACATTAGCTCGTGACCTATCACTGTGGGTATGATTACAACTGTACGAAGTATTCTACATCTCATACCATCTTCTACAAAACTTTAGATCTCTGGAGTGCCAGATGTCAGTAAATTATTCGTGCATGCTGGGCCTTTGGACTACGCAATTTATGGGATCTTCCAAAGATAGCGGCGTCACATCTTACACATCTCCAATGTCTCGCTGCAGTGTTCTGTGTGAAGAAGAGATGCTGGAAGAGACATGCACTCTCTCCTTCAGCACGGCAGCGCCCTCGATCGGAGGTCGGTATAGAGTCGAGCAGAAAAGGCTTTGCCTAGGGCACTTGATAAAATAACCATACATCGACATTTTGCAAATATATATATAGGCGACATTCGTCCCCCGATATATTTATCTCGAAATGGCGATATCGAATGATGATTTTCTTCGTAACTTTCGGTAAATATTTAATATTTACTTTCGATGTGTGAAGTAGTCGACATGGTTGGGGGGTGAATGCATTAACAAAATTTCCAATGTGAAGAAATAACAAACCAGTTGCATTAAACAACAATTTTTAACGCAAGTACAGTGCTATTTCTTCACATCGGCATTTTATAAAAATAGCTGCGGGTCTTGTAGTGGGCAGAGGCGTGTGAGGGGAAATGCTGTCGTAATCGGCACTCTGCGCTGCCAACAGAAACTACAGCACTTGACTGCGAGGTGACTAGCGTTTGCAGAAATGAAGAAAAACACTGAAGGCGACATGAAACGTTCCGGACAAATTTCACATGTGACGAAACCGAACGACGGGCCCACTGGACAACTTTTGTCGTGGCGCTTTATACGGAGCTACCACTGTTAGCAAAGTGTTTATCGCCAAGCGTGAACGTGCATGGTTTTCCTTTCAATTCTTGCTCTAAGGGAGATAAGCAGGTTGCTACGTCGTTGATGTATAGAACACCCAATAATTATTCAATACTTAAATACACAGCTCTAAAACCGGTAGCGTATGTATAATGTGCAGCCAGTATTTTTATAGGCCTGGCGGTCGATGTTACTTACATCTCTATATCGATATGTCTGTATACTTTTCGTTAGATCGAATGACAACAATTATTTTTACGTATCGATATATTGGGTTCCCGACATTTGTAAAAATATCAAGAGTCCTAGCTCTGCTCCTGCTCTTGACCTCAAGTAAATCAGTCATCATCACTAAACAGGACTGAAGAGTCATTTTTAAGTCTCAGTGATGCTTTAATAATCTCTCCGAGAACGGTCGAAGGACCCACCATTATGGCTGGTCTTACCGCAACTTATGACAAGTAAAGCTCGTAATACTCCCAGAAAAGTCTAAACTGAATTATCCAAAACGTGCACAGTACACAGTTTCTTTTTCACCGTATTTTTATTAGGTCTCTTTCTTGTCTATCTGGTACAAATTTTGCAACTGATTTAACACTAACTCCCCGATGAGCCAGACACAATAAATCTTAAACATACTCCAGAAATGGATGACAATGCAATATTAATTCGCTTTCTTGTCTGGTGTGTGGCGGAGGCTACTTGTTGTACTATCACCACTTCCACCTTTACCGTTCCACTCGCGAATGGTTCGCGGAAAGAACGATTGTTGGTAAGCCTTTGCGTGAGCTCTAATCTCTCTCATTTTTATCTTCATGGTATTTTCGCGAGCTGTACAGTATTAGGAGGAAGTAATATACTCGTTAAGTCAGGCGAAGAAAAACTAGAATAAACCCGAAATTTACCACTTATCTCTGTTGTAATCTCATCAAAATGTTTTAAATCGATTGAAAAATTTCACACACGCAACACTAAAAATAAACATGTATTTTTAAACTGGACTAAAAAGTATAAAATGATTTCTCCTGGCGCCAACAGATTCCTCATCCCACACACATAGCCTTGACAGTTTGCGATTCTGAATTTCTCATAGCTACGAAAATACCTCTAAGATTTAAAGCGAGAAACGTGGGACCCATGCAATACATTATTGATGCATGAATAGTTCCCCTCTTTACTACTGCAGGCGCCGCACTTTTATTCTTTTAAATCTTGCAAGTATTTCACCGCTATTAAAAATTCACAATCATACATTTTGAGGTTTTTGTGTGTGTGTGTGTGTGTGTGTGTGTGTGTGTGTGTGTGTGCAGACTGAAGTGACGAATGAGAATCACGGATGTATGAAACTTGAAAAGGAAGGTCCATGATACCATATAGCCTCATCCGAATCTGTGTAGGGCTAGGAGAAATTTTATACTTTTTAGTCCGATTTAAAAATTTATTTTTATTTAAATAATGATTTGTTATTTATCTTAGTGCCCTTCCCGAGAGGGTAGCCAAGACTGAAGCACAAATTCGGATTAGACAGGGGCTCACAACAGCTCCCACATTGTCGTGTTAAAGGAACAACTCTTGACGGAATTCTTTAAATAGACGTAAACCGGTGGCGATGCGCGCGGGTAGCGCCGTATTATTAGGACCCGAGTAATGGCCCAGCAGTAAACGTTTGTTTCCGACGGAGCTACGTCATCTCTCGGGCGCAACACTTGCTGCGCGTCAGGAAACTTGATGTGAAAGGTCTGCGACGTGACTTCGGGTCGCAAATCAATCTCCGTATAATGGGAGCACGTCCAGCTTGTGGTAAACCTGAACACGGTTTGAACACCGCAGTGATTCAGTGCCTATTGTCTTATAACGAGCTGATACGCTTTTGTCTCCGTCCCACCGTTGAACTGATCTGCACTATAAGTTACAAGCAGACCGACAGTTTAACACAGACTCCCATCCACGGTACAACTTTTCATCTTTCACACACAAATATCACTACCATAGCTGAAATAAGCAGCCGCAGAAAAGATCTTAGGACCTTCGGATACGTAATATGAGGATCCCACTTAGCCAACTGGCCACTTACACTTACAAGGATACTGTCGAAAACTTTCCACTTCTCCTAACGTTGAGGTAACGTACCTCACTGTAGCATCATCAGCATGAAGAAAAATAATTACAGTTTGTGTACACTTCCTCGTCCTACTGGAGTCTCTCTACACAATTTTTATGGTTAGACAGTGACTTTATTCAGTACACAGTAGTATAGAGCTTCAAGTGACACATCTGCCCGTAGTCTATTACAACCTGCATTACGAGCTCTGTGGCGCATTTGCTTTAGTTTCCTACCTCTTTAGTGAGTAGAGTTTGTGGATTTGTTCAATCATATTACGAAACCACGGACGCTGTGAGCAGGAAGTTACAAAACAGATAAAAACCATGATTAAAAGTGGCCAATAAAGATGTTTCAATTTTCAGGTAAGCACGCTATTATCTACAACCACGAAACACCAAAATCGAGAATAAAGAACTCAAGATCAGTAGTACGTATGGACAATGTTAGCTGAAAACAAGTAACATATTTGCAGTAACCAGAATGCGACGTTACGTGCAATTAGAATTAGACTACTGGAAACAAACCAGTTTCTTTTGACAGATTTTGCCGTTGTAAACAGAAAAAGTCTGAAGACATCGTAGGAAACACACACAAATGAAAATTTTGAAATAATGTTTTCATCGACCGCTTTTGATGACAGTGAAACTCGGATACGAAAATCGCAAAACGAATAAGTACACCTGCAAATAAAATTAAATAACTAAAGGGAAGTAAGGGACATATGAGAATTGACTGAGAAAGAAATACACAATACTGGAACAAACTGCATATAGTAGCGATGAATGAAAAACATTCGAGACTATCGACTATGGTGACATGAAATGGCAGACGATCGATTGCCAAAATTTAGCTCTCGAATGACAGCCAGAAGCAAGACGTCGCTCCTGGTGAGGAATAAGATGACAAATTGTGATATGAAACAGTGCATAAGCCATTGTGTCGTTAACTAAAGCTCTTTTCCGCTTAATTTTATTTTTGTACCTCTTCTTCAATTACCCAATCTTCCCATGTTACCTTCAGCATTTCTGTGTAGCACCATATTTAAAAATCTTCTATTCCGATCTGTCATTATTATTAGAAGAGGCTAATTTATGTTCGATGTTGACAAATTTACCTTTTTTCCAGAGACGCTTCTGTTGCTATTGCCAGGTTTCTTTTTATATCCTCTTTAGATGTGCGGTCGTCACTAATTTGCCTGTCCACATAGCAAAACCCGTCCACTCCTTTCAGCATCTCATTCCGTAATCTTATTTCCTCAGCGTGACATGATTTAATTCGATTAAAATCGAATACCCTTGTTTTACTTTTGTTGTTGTTCATCTTATAACCTCTTTTGAAGACATTATCAATTCGACTTATCTGATCATCCAAGTCCTGTCCCATACCGTGTACGACAGAATTACACAGTCATCGGCAAAACCCCAAAGTGCTTCTTCCTTCTCCCTGAAATTTAATTCCCTTTGGAAACTTCTCCTTAGCTTCCTTCACTACCTGTTTTAAAAAAAATGGTTCAAATGGCTCTAAGCACTGTAGGACTTAACATCTGAGGTCATCAGTCCCCTAAGAACTACTTAAATCTAACTAACCTAATGATAAGGACACCACACACATCGATGCCCGAGGTAGGATTCGAACCTGCGACCGTAGCAGCCGCGAGGTTCCGGACTGAAGCGCCTAGAACGGCTCGGCCATCGCGGCCGGCCTACCTATTCTATGTATTTATGTACGGATCGAATAACATGGATGATGGGTTGAAACACTGTCTCTTACTCTTCTCAATTTCTGCCAACTTTTCATGTTCGATTCTTCTAGCTGAAGTCAGGTTTTCTGTACAAATTGCACATAATCTTTAACTCCCTGTGTGTTATATCTGATAACTTCAAAATTTCAAAAAGTGTATTTCAGTCGACACTGTCTGAAGGTCTTCCTACGCTTACAATTCTTCACTGAAGAAACAATACCGCGTAACTATTTCAGATTTTCCGGATTTCGGTCAGCTGGCATACTTGACTGAGCGCATCTGCTGTTGTTAGCGCAGGAATGACGAATTTTCAGTTATTCACGATGAAAATGAAGCTGAAAGAATACCACGTAGACCAAATGAGTTAAAAAAACCTATAATTGGTGTAGTGTCGGAAATTTCGCGATGTTCCCGGACGATGCTGTTGTCTATAAGAAGGTTGCAATGCCAGAAGTTTTTAGCGAAATGCACGAAGACCTGCTGAGAATTCACGATTAGTGCAGTGGCTGGAGACTGTCAACCACTACCAAACACAAATCTACATTTTCGCCTCTCGGAACGCAGTCCATTTCTATCACATGAAGCTTCGACTCAGGAAGTGCTTTCCAACACGGACAGATAGGTAACAAGCAGTAACAATGTACTATTGGCTGCAAGCGCTTTTGCATTTTCGCGGGAACCCGGCACAGAGTCAGTTACTCAGTACTGCTTGTTCAGCAACGAAATGCTACAGATGTGGGTTCACATTTTTTTAAGCTTATCTAGAATAGCTAATTTAGCTTTGTCTTGCTCCAGTTTCTAGCTGACGAGTTTGTTACGCGGTAGTGTGGCTTGGCGCAACGCAATGGGCGTTCGTAAAGGGCTAAATTGCGTTACGTCAGGGGTGGAATCTCTAGTAGATGCGTAGTCTACTGCTCTCGCATAGCTTGCAGGTCACACACTGCTCAGAGGAATGCGGTTACATCGGCGCACAGTATATTAAGCGACAAACGTTTGACCACGCCCCTCCTTTCCTTTTCGGCAAAGCTATGAATACTGTCTTGCGCCACGGGGAGTCGAACTGAGGACGCCCGAGCCGAGCAGCGCCAAGTACCCCGTCTGGGCGACGCCGGCCACAAGGGCAGCTATATTTAGGACAGCTAGAACTGTTTTACGGAAAGGCACGCACCATTCATCTCCCGTGGTTCAAGAGACAAATGGAGCTGCTCTTACAGGTGACGACGTGCTGACGGATAACACCACAACCGTGGGAGCTCCTTCCGATGATCTACACTGAAATGCCAGAGAAACTGGTATAGGCACGCCTATTCAAATACGGAGTAGGTAAACAGGCACAATACGGCGCTGCCTACATAAGACAACAAGAGTCTGGCGCAGTTGTTAAATCGGTTACTGCTGCGACAATGGCAGGTTATCAAGATTTAAGAGAGTTTGAACGTGATGTTAGTCACTGCACGAACGTTGAGAAACAGCATCTCCCGAGTAGCGATGAAGTAGGAATTTTTCCATTCCACGATTTCACGAGTGTTCCGTGAATATCAGGAATCCGGTATAATATCAAATCTCCGACATCGCTGCGGCCGGAAAAAGATCCTTCAAGAGCGGGACCAACGACGACCGGACAGTATCATTCAACGTGACAGGAAGTGCAACCCTTCCGCAAATTGCTGCAGATTTCAATACTGGACCATCAACAAGTGTCGGCGTGCGAACCATTCAACGAAAGATCATCCACATGGGCTTTCGGAGCCGAAGGCCCATTCGTGTACCCTTGACGTCTGCACGATACAAAGCTTTACGCCTCGCCCGAGCCCGTCAACACCGACATTGAACAGGTATTGAGACAACCTCATGAATCCATAGACCTTGCATGTCAGCACGGGACTGCTCAAGCTGCTGGAGGCCTTGTAATGGTGTAAGGCGTATGCGGTTGGAGTGATATGGACCCCTGATGCGTCTAGTTACAACTCTGACAAATGCCACGTACGTAAGCATCCTGTCTTATCACCTGGATCCATTATGTCCATCGTGCATTCCGACGGAATTGGGCAATTCCATCAAGACAACGCGATGCCTCATACGTCAAGAATGGCTACAGAGTGACTCCCGGAATACTCTTGTGAGTTTAAACATTTCCGCTGGCCACGAAACTCCCCACAAACATGAACACGAGCATATCTGGGATGCCTTGCAACGTTCTGTTCAGAAGAGATCTCCACCCCCTCGTACTCTTACGGATTTATGCACAGCCCTGCAGGATTTGTGGTGTCAGTTCCTCCAGCAATACTTCAGTCTTTAGTCGAGTCCATGGCACGTCGTGTTGCAGCACTTCTGCATGCTATCGGGGCCCCTACACGATGTTAGACAGGTGTATCAGTTTCTTTGGCTCCTCAGTGTATGTTTAGAAGGTTTTTCTTAAAAAAAATTAAGTGACTTTAAGGCTGCACGGGATTGTCCAGACCCTTATACCATTCGCGGTATCTCTTTATATTACTTTCTATCACAAGTACCTATACTAAAAAAAGTGATCCCTTTTTCCCCTTGCAGGTTCCATTATTAAACAAAGAGACTGATAAACATCGTAACAATAAGCCCGACTTCCATCTCAGACGTTAATTGACGGCTACATATGATGTCTCTTCGGGGAAAAATGAATGATGGTTCGAGTTAAGCGCTGATCGACACTTCATACTCACAGAGTTCAGCATCTGACTTCAGTACGTCGTTGACGCTGAGTTCCCTACATAACAGAGCGTAACGTAAAAACCTGAGACGGTATTTGAGGAGGACAGCCTGCAGCTCGATCTACGTTTAAATCTCTTCACTCGTAGCCACGGCAAGAAACCACGCGCTCTTTTGGGAACCGTTTACCTGTTGACCTTGATGAATTTTCTACATTTTAATACACAAAATAGTCTTACTGACGGTCGGCAGCGTCACTTTGACCGGCGCTAGAGCGTCGATCTTGTCAAACCGAAGATTATTGCCCTGTAGCTATTTAACTGTATTTAGAATGGTTCTGAGATCCGACTACTGGAGTGGAAAAAGTAAACAGCACACAGACAATAGACTGCCTCTTGCTCGTTCCTTACAAAGTAGCCGCAAAAATGAGGAAACAGGATAGCAATTTAAAGTCAAACAGTTCATACTTCAAATTTCCCCTGAACAGTAATCGCCAAGTCCTTCTTATGCCAGCTCCAGCTAGCTAATGGCTCCACGGTGTGATGTGATGTCTCTGGCTATCGAACACGTGCATACTTAGTAAATCTTGAGACTTGCTAAGAAGACTGGAAAATGACTGATCAGAGTTTCATGGAAGTGCTATTGTGAATTGCTATAGGCTTTCTATATAAGCAAAAATTTTTCTGATGCCTAAGAATCAGGGGACCCCTTGACATGTTTCCTTCACCTGTGAGGGGAGCTGGCCGACTCATCTTCTCCCGTTAGCTGCCATATTCCGGACTATCAGCCTATCAATGCCAAGAACGGAATGCAAACATTCTCACTTGTCCCCTTCCCTCTAATAGCTCTCCTCTGCATAGCACTGTTTCGAATCAGGTGCTGGCAGTCACTAGCCCTTAAGCTAGAGCAGCAGGCTCCAAGCACAATCTGCTTTAAGGAAATCAGGGAAAACAAATACTGTCTGTCAACAGCTGCAACTCATTTACGTGATATACACAGAGATCATACATTTCCTACTTCAGTCACCTAATTTAAATACCACAAGGCATGTCGATGGTCATTCGTTCCTCATCAGGTGGATTAAGATTTTTGACATTTGTAACTTGCACATATGCCATCTATTTGGCACACAGCAAATTGGCACAGATGTTCTGGGTGAACATGGAGTGAAGAAACATTGGCGTTACTTACAGCACCGAAAGCTGGTACACGCCTTTCTATATGTAATCAGAAGCTGTGTCCAATTCCGTAGTTAAAGGGTCAGCGTGTCTTACAGCCATGCAGAGGATCCGGATTCAATTCACAGTACTGTCAGATTTTTTCCTTGGCTGGAGGAGTGGAACGGGATCCAGTAAGCCTAATGATGTCAATACACGAGCTACTTAAGTGAGAAGTAGCGGCGGTCGTGTTTGGAACACTCCTGAGGAAAGAGTACCGCGCAGTCTGGGTCTCTCGCCTGGATAGGCGGTTTTTCGCAGGTGGTTGTGGTGATTGATCTACGGCTTAGCCCGCGGTATGGGTTAGGTTGAAACGTGACAGTTTGGTTGAGAGTTGGCGAACCCAATGAATACTGGAACCACCTTAACTTCCTCGGGCTTGGCAGAAATGATAACATACTCCATCTATACAAAGGTGTCACTTGGCACAACTCTCACAAAATTGACCTGTCGGCATTGTGAGCTCCTCTGAGCCTGATCGCGCGCTTGTATTTTAAGTTAGTTAAAAGCTGTAATCAATGCGTATCTGGATGAATGCCGGCACTGTGTCCCCTGTCGCTACAAGTTTCAAAGTCATGATGTTTTGCACCCCTGCAATGCAAAAATGTTAGCTTCTGCAAAGATCCTGGACACTCGCAAAAAATACTTCAAGGATATGTCCAGAATATTTGTGACAGTCTGCTACTTTCAAAAGCCGGCCGTGTGGCCGAGCGGTTCTAGGCGCTACAGTCTGGAACCGCGAGACCGCTACAGGTCGCAGGTTCGCATCCTGCCTCGGGCAGTGATGTGTGTGATGTCCTTAGGTTAGTTAGGTTTAAGTAGTTCTAAGTCTAGGGGACTGATGACCTCAGATGTTGAGTCCCACAGTGCTCAGAGCCATTTGAACCATGTTTTTGACTTGTATGCCAAGCAAGTGTCGAGCTCTATGGAAGCATGCAGCAAGCGTATTCATCTACTTAAGCAATAGAATGTACATAGTGGTTCATGTAGGAAAGTATAAAAGTCTTTTCAGTGCTGTAATATGTCTAACGTTATTTCGGCAGTGCAAGACAAAACACAATCTTTATTCCACACAGCAGTCTGCCAAACAGGCGACACTTTGGCGGTTACAACTGCAAAAATGGTTCAAATGGCTCTGAGCACTATGGGACTTAATATCTGAGGTCATCAGTCCCCTAGAACTTAGAACTACTTAAACCTCACTAACCTAAGGACATCACACACATCCATGCCCGAGGCAGGAATCGAACCTGCGACCTTAGCGGTCGCGCGGTTCCAGACTGTAGCGCCTAGAACCGCTCGGCCACTATGGACGGCCGGTTACAAGTGCATTCTGCGAGATAAAAACGTCTTAATCCACCTGATAATGATTGTTTGAGCAATGAAGCATGTAGCGGTAGCGATCTGAAGTAGTAAATCTCTGATTTTTGATCGAGCTGCCCCTACCTACAGGTTTCATGCAACCCGCAACGCTTCCAGAAAACTACATGCGAGCTTCTCATATGCTCTCGCTCGCTACGCGCAAACTATCAGTCCCACATAAAAAACGAACAGGGCCTTTTTGTAGGAAATTTAATGCAATAAAATTATTTAAGAAGGTGGTGAAAAAGTGATCTTCAAACGCGTTTTTTTCAACAACTCTGAGAATGTGGCCTCCAGCGAGAACGTATACTGGTACGAAATGTAACTGCATCAAATTTTCTACAAAAAGGTCCTGTCCATTTTTTCTGGGGGATTAGTAGTTTACGTATGGTGGGCGACAGAATATGAGAATCTCAAGAGTGATTCAAGAATGAGATTTTCACTCTGCAGCTGAGTGTGCGCTGATATGAAACTGGCAGATTAAAACTGTGTGCCGGACCGAGACTCGAACTCGGGACCTTTGCCTTTCGCGGGCAAGTGCTCTACCAACTGAGCTACCCAAGCACGACTCACGCCCCGTCCTCACAGCTTCACTTTTGCCAGTACCTCGTCTCCTACCTTCCCGCACTTGGCCGCGAAAGGCAAAGGTCCCGAGTCCGAGTCTCGGTCCGGCACACAGTTTTAATCTGCGAGGAAGTTTCATCTCAAGAGTGGTTTTTGAAGGCGTTGTGGGCTGCATAAAACGCACATATAGGGGCAGGTGGATTATCCCGTAGATTGAGGAGAGGCCAGCTGTTGCCAACACAAAGCCCAAATGCACTTCTGAGTCCCCAGGAGCGCAGAGGCCGACCCCGCGGCACAGTCGTCCGCCGCCGGCCTGCAGGTGCGGGGGTCCCACGGCGCGCGCACTTACATTTATTTCGAACCGTGCCATCGTCGGACTCTATGACGACGCGCACGCAGCTGTCGCTCCTACGCGGGGCCGTCACCCTGAGCCTCCACACGTCCATGGCGCAGCCGACTGGGGGCGGTCGCCGCCGCAGCCGCCGTTTTCAGCGCCGCTCTGAAAGGACCGGCGCGCCGCATTGTGGGTTCGAGGCCGCTAGGCGTAGCCTGGCCGCAGCCGGCAGATGGGAAATTGCGCAGCTCCCTCCATTGGCGCCGCTTCCGCCGGACCACATTCGACAGCGACGCCCGATGGCGCGGCCGCCAGCTTAGGCTTCACTCCCGTAAATGACGTCGCCTCGTACCACAAGGGGTACTGTGCGCTGGACACAGGCTCCGCTCGGGCCCGTCCCCCTTTTTGCACGGTCACTTCCCGAACCACGCGGTTTCGACATTCTACTCGTTCCTCTCCATTTGAACGAATGCTCAAAAATTGGGTAATATTACGTCGAATTTCGTAGAGGAAAATAACGGTGTGTGTTGGGGCTCATGGGCGCTCAACGTCGAGGTCATCAGCGCCCTGACACACGACACAGGGAACGAATGTGGACAGACCTAATAAAACTGAAACACACACGCAAAGAAAGCAAGAAGGGAAGGAAAACGCTACATAAGAAAGTAAAACGTAAGGAAAGGGTAAGCGTAGCAACAAGAATGTCACAGTAAATTGTCATTGGCTGGCCACTTACATAAAATATGGGCGAGCTGGTCATACAGTGAGCAAATTAAGATCCTCTCCCTAAAATCTTTGTAAAAACATTTGACACGGCCAGAACTTTAACCACATTCGTCCGAGTGTTGCCTAAAGGGATGACAGCTCCGCTGGCAAGTCAGCCGCAGCCCGCTGGTCAGAAAATAAAACGCAATCCAATAGAACGTGGCGCACAGTGACCTGGACGCCACAAGCACCACAGATTGGAGGGTCCTCCCGCCGGAGCAAGAAGCCATGCGTCATAGGCCTGTGGACTATCCGAAGCTAAGTGAGGAGTACCTCGTCCCGTCGACGGGGCTGAAAGGAAGTACACCACACACGCGTTGCGGGCTTGACTATACGGAGCTTATTGTCAGTCACTTCTAGCCACTCATCCTCCACCGACGCATGACTCGTGAGCTCAACAGCGAGGTGAGTGCGTGCAGGGGTACAGCACACTGAGATACTTGGGGATCGAGACACGCCTTCTTGGCTGCGAGATCTGCCCTTTCATTCCCAGCAATGCCGACATATCCCGGAACCCAGCAGAAAGCCACCACCTTCCCCAATCGCTGTAGGTGGAGAAGGGCATCCTGGATGGTCTGGACTATTTTATCTGCTGGATACAAACGTTGCAAAGAGTGAAGGGCACTTAGTGAATCGGAACAGACAAGAAATTTAGGAAAATAACAATCAATAGAAAAAGTAAAAACACCACTAGTTTCATTTTAGGCCTGAATACTTTGCCACATATTTCGTGGCGATGCCAGCGTGCTCTGCCCGTGGCTATTGTTCACGCCGGGGCCGGTATACGGGGAATGTGGTTTTCTCACCCCCGAGGGTGATGGGCCGATTGTCTTTCCCTAATACTCCTAAATTAAACTTCCTGGCAGATTAAAACTGTGTGCCGGACCGAGACTCGAACTCGGGACCTTTGCCTTTCGCGGGCAAGTGCACTACCAAGTGAGCTACCCGAGCACGACTCACGCCCCGCCCTCACAGCCTTAATTCCGCCAGTACCTCGTCTCCTACCTTCCAAACTTCACAGAAGTTCTCCTGCGAACCGTGCAGAACTAGCGTTCCTGGAAGAAAGGATATTGCGAAGACATGGCTTAGCCACAGCCTGGCGGATAGTTCTAGAATGAAATTTTCACTCTACAGCGGAGTGTGCGCTGAGTTTGGAAGGTAGGAGACGAGGTACTGGCGGAATTAAAGCTGTGATGACGGGGAGTAAGTCGTGCTTGAGTAGCTCAGTTGGTAGAGCACTTGCCCGCGAAAGGCAAAGGTCCCGAGTTCGACTCTCGGTCCGCCACACAGTTTTAATCTGCCAGGTAGTTTCATATCAGCGCACACTCCGCTGCAGAGTGAAAATCTCATTCTGGAAACGTCCCCCAGGCTGTGGCTAAGCCATGTGTCCGCAATATCCTTTCTTCCAGGAATGCTAGTTCTGCACGGTTCGCAGGAGAGCTTCTGTAATGTTTGGAAGGAAGGAGACGAGGTACTGGCAGAAGTAAAGCTGTGAGGATGGGGCGTGAGTCGTGCTTGGGTAGGTCAGTTGGTAGAGCACTTGCCCGCGAAAGGCAAAGGTCCCGAGTTCGAGTCTCGGTCCGGCACACAGTTTTAATCTGCCAGGAAGTTTCATATCAGCGCACACTCCGCTGTAGAGTGAAAATTTCATTCTAGAAATTCCTAAATTAGTTGCAACTTTTCAAATAGCTTTTGTTTCCCACCAAAACCAATTGGGGAAAAAAAAAAACTTCTGAAACTCGTGGCAGGAGGCAGCACTTTACAGCGCTTGCTATAGCGTTGGCAGGAAATCATCAATTGAGGTGCCCACATGCTGTTTTGGAACTCGATTGGTTCAAAGGCCTGAATTTACGGACGCGAAATCGGCAGTCGGCTGGCAGCCCTTGTATGGTTGAGGTGCAACTTGTAGGTCGGATTTTTCATTTTCAAGAGTTTTCGCTGAAGTCGACAGTGCGATATAATTTCAAGATCGATTAAAAAAACAAAATCGATCGTGATACTTAGCAACAAACTCTTTGTCCCCCAAGATAAATTTATTCCGCGTCAGTTCCCATGTTAACTTACGCATAAGAATATGCACACTCATTTCGTGAGTATTTTGCTACACTGGACGGGTGCTCTCTGGTGCCTTGTTTAACAATAATTGCATTTCGTTTGATTTCTTACTCCTCAATTATGTCTTTATTCACATTGCAACAAAGTATCTCAGAACAGTTTAAACGTTGACGGGGCGTGCTATTTGTCTTATTTGGCAACATACTTCTCCCATTCACTCATGGTATTTGCTCCTAACTACAGTAATACCCACTTTGCTCTTAGCCGTCAAGATGGCATTCAATGTTGCTCGATCTGGTCTCAGATTCGTTTTTCTAGCATTTTTGCACCTTAAGAACGTGACACAGAAGTATGGAGAGGTTTACTGATATGGAGCTGGCCGATCCGCACCTCTAAGGATTCACTGAATGCAATGGAAAAACGGCGCGAGGGCCTATGTTGAGCTGTTGCTACGGCGACTGTAACCACGTTACGGTCCTTTCTGCAACTGCCTGAAGGTTGCATATTACAGGAATTTTCACTTCTCTGAAGGTAAGGTTTACTGAATGTGGGAGTACATACACTGCCTGACAAAAATAGGTAAGGGGAGGAGGAAACGAAATGAAACTTTCTGGGTTGAGCGAATAAGCGATTACAATGCCGAGTCAAATTTACTAAAGTCTTGGAAGTATGGGCGAAGCTATTAGTATGACGTAGCACCCCTTCTACTCTGGACGCATGCAACGATTCGGTTGGAAAAGGTGTCAAAGTCACTGTATCCTCTGCTGAGGCAAGCTGTGAACAACTGCTGTAACTGGTCCTTCATATCTAACTGGTCCTTCATATCCTGGATACGGGCACGTGGGCCGACTGGACGCCCTTACTGGTTCCACAAATGAACTAAAAGGAACAAAACTGGGAATCTTGCTGACCACGAGAGTACCTCAGTATCACGGAGCAGTTGACAGCAACACGTGCCATGTGTAATTGAGCATTGTCCTGTTGAAAAATGGCACCACGATACCGTCGCATGAGAGCTAACACACGAGGACGCAAGACGTCCGTGACGTACTGTTGTACTGTCAGAGGTCTCTCAATCATTTTGAGTCACGACCTGAAGTCATACCTTATGATTCCCGACACCAGGACTAACATGGCTTTGTGTCTTTAAAGTTGACCGTCTTTAAAGTTGACTTCCGCCCAGACCACCGACATACTCGCCAATGATAGCTATCCGTGGTAGTCTAGAACCACAGCTCATCACTGAACACAATGCGGTGCCATTCACCAGCACGCCACACTTCCCGGTTACGGCACCGCTCCAACCGCAGCTGTTAGTGTTGCGGTGTTAATGACACCCAACCCATGGGACGGTAATTCCCTAGTCGAGCTGCTACCAGACTCCAACAAATTATGTGGGATGACACAATATGTTCCAGCGAGTCCATTATTTGTTCTCGGATGGCAGACGCAGATGTTAAGGGGTTATGATGAGCTTGGTGCACAATACGATCTTCACATGTGGCACTCGGACGTGTCCAACATTGTGCCACTGTTACTTCCGACAGCTCCATAAGTCAGCATGCTGCAAGATCTGCCCAGCCAGCCAAATGAAGACCTACAACGAGGCCCCTTCAAAACTCCGTCATTCGGGAGGACGACGGTTCAATCCCGTCTCCGGCCATCCTGATTTAGGTTTTCCGTGATTTCCCTAAATCGTTTCAGGCAAATGCCGGGATGGTTCCTGTGAAAGGGCACGGCCGATTTCCTTCCCAATCCTTCCCTAACCCGAGCTTGCGCTCCGTCTCTAATGACCTCGTTGTCGACGGGACGTTAAACACTAACCACCACCACCATCAAAACTCCGTCAGGTGCTAATAACGCTGTCTCGCACAAGTACGCGGCACCTGTGTGTGCTTCACAGTGATCACTCAACATCTAGCTCTCTGTACACGTTCCTCATACGCCCCGCCCTTGCAACAACACTAAACAGACATAGCTCTAATGCTCCCTGTCACAGAGAACTGCATCTCTTGATGATTTAGGTAAACGTCCATGCTGTGTACATGTGCGAAACTACATTGACACCCAACCTTGTTCGTTTTCTGAGCACTTCACTATTTCCATGCCTGGCTGGCTCCAATTTCTTTCATTTCGTGTGTGTCTAAGACCTGGAGTCGTTACAAAGGAAATCGCACTTTGGTTCACATTCTACGTGAAATTTTTATTACTAGGTCAGACGGCACGGTTGCCTAAGGAATCAACAGCATACAGGTTAAAATCAGTACAACACTGCACTCTTCAACCTTTGCATCGATGACTACTTCACTTTTTCGCTTCTTCACGGAACAGATTTTTCACAGTGAAAAGTAGGTTCTCCATAATACTACACCTATTTGCAACACCCGCTACGGTCGCAGGTTCGAATCCTGCCTCGGGCATGGATGTGTGTGATGTCTTTAGGTTAGTTAGGTTTAATTAGTTCTAAGTTCTAGGCGACTGATGACCTCAGAAGTTAAGTCGCATAGTGCTCAGAACCATTTGAACTATTTGCAACACCTTTATCTTTCGTAAATCGTAAGCTGAAGTGCCATTTATAGCAACAGACCAGCATTGGGAGGAAGATTAAAATCGGAGTATCGTCATAGCTACGGTAAATACAGACGGAGCATTTGTTTGAAGAAGAAACATCAATATATTCACCTAACGCGATTTACAGAAAACACCGAAAACCATTATCGCGAAGATAAAAGGGAATGGGATGTGAACAATTTCTCTAAATAATGATAACAAAGAATCCGCTCTTAACAAGGCTCCACATTCTGATTCTTAGAGCAACTGAGATCCTGATGGCATTTTAACAAGTTGGTTTTGTACAGTCTGGAGCTAAGACAGCGAGAACGCAGAAAGGCATAGGCAGCAGCATCTGAAGGAGAAACTAGGTCGACTGTTGGAATATTGTGCACGAAATGGATTCAAAAACTGGGCTCAAAATCTGAAATCAAACAATCAGTGAAATTTTGGCTTACTCGTAACCGACGCATCGACAGTCTGCCGGCACACGACCTGGTAGTGAAATAAGGAAAGAGGAATGTGTGTGTGTGTGTGTGTGTGTGTGTGTGTGTGTGTGTGGCGCGCGCGTTCTTGTTTTGTGGTGGCAGGTAGAGATCGATGAAAGTGACACTAAAAGGCCCTGTAAAAGAGCAAACCTCTTTGTCAAACGAACACTTGTTTAGCCGCGGATATGTCAAACAAGCCCTTACACACACACAAACAAAGTTTGTCACTTTAAGTTCACTTTGAAGCAGACGCTGCTCGTAAGTATTTTGACAGTAGTGAGAATTTCCACAAATGCACAAACAGCAGTCCTGGCACTAACTTTGGCACTGTGTTTAAAGGAGGAGAAGGAGGAGGAGAATAAGGAAGAAGAGGAAGAAGACGGAGAATAAGAACATGGTGAAAACAAGACGCTGGTTCAGAGAATGGCTTAAAATGAAAATCTGTTAACGAAAATATTGCTCTTAGAACCAGAAGATAACGTCAACTTTCTTCGCATGGACAATGAAATATTTAAAAACTTTTTAAGGCCTTCGTAAAAGAGAAAACTTGGGTGCCATATTCGCTGTTATTTAGTCACAGATGCGTCAAACAAGCCTGTACACGTAGGCAAAAAGGTTGTCTGTTTAACCTTACATCTGAAGTAGACGCTTTTCGAGTACGATTTATTTTGGCACTAGTAGAAATGGCTACAAATGCACAGAAAGTATTGACCCTGCCACTGTGTTTAAAGAAGAAGAAAATAAGACGCTGGTCCAGGGAATGGGTTGAAATGAGAAATACACACATGAAAACTTGTTAATGGAGACCTTACACTCAGAAACTGGTGATTACATTCACTTTCTGCGGATGGACAGTGAAACGTTGTTTAGCACTGCATCGATCTCTCACTGAGAAAGAAGACACATTAGGCGAAAATTTCTTCTCTTCTACTCGGTTCTCTAATGATAGTTCAAATGCCTCTGAGCACTATGGGACTTAACATCTGAGGTCATCAGTCCCCTCAAACTTAGAACCACTTAAACCTAACTAACCTAAGAACATCACACACATCCATGCCCGAGGCAGGATTCGAACCTGCGACCGTAGCAGTCACGCGGTTCCGGACTGAAGCGCCTAGAACCGCTCGGCCACCGCGGCCAGCAATGATAGTTTATTAAAATACCACAACGTAGGTACATATAGCCCAAATCGCCCATGGAAGAACGGAAGAATTTCCATTTCTTTTATTTCATTGCACTCCCGCTTGTATTTTGTGCGTAAAATGATTTTGTTCATAAGCTCTTGGTTCAAATGGCTCTGAACACTATGGGACTGAACATCTGAGGTCATCAGTCCCCTAAAACTTAGAACTATTTAAACCTAACTAACCTAAGGACATCACACACATCCATGCCCGAGGAAGGATTCGAACCTGCGACCGTAGCAGGACCGCGGTTCCAGACTGAAGAGCCTAGAACCGCTCGGCCACAGCAAAGATGTGATACCTCTACCATTTTTGTGACTGTGATCGCTGTTTTGTTTTTATCCTTGATTGTAGAAAAGAAACTTGTCATAAAGTGAGATAAATTGTAATAAAAGGATTTTTCACTATAAACATGAGGCAAAACATCGATGCAAAAAAGTCCGCCATCTTGTCAACCTTAACGTCAATCAGAATTTCCAGCAAACACGATCTATGCTTGACCAGCATGTCAAACAGCACCGTACACGGCCAAATATTTAGCAAGTTTGATACAACGTTTGATCGATTACGGGATCCTTAACACACTATATGCCTTCCAACAAGCAATGTACATTGGCTTGCGGAATACAAATGCTGTGGGTGTAAGTAAGCTGATGGAATGTACCGGATGAAAGCAAGGTCATACACTACTACTCTGTCGTCGCCTGGCCTAGTTAAACGCCATGTCCACCTTCTCGTCGACGCCTGCTTCACTTTCACAACAACAAAGTTCCTCTAGACCAGGGATTCCCAAAGTGGTCGATATCGACCCCTTGGGGTCGATATCGGTTTCCTAGGGGTCGACATAAACGAAAACTGAATTTGGGGGTCGACGAGGTCTAAAAATCGACCCCTATTAAATTAATGAAGTCAACTTTACTCACTTAACAAAGTGCAAAGTTTTCCAATTGGTACCTTAGTACCTAGGTATTTTGTATCAATAGGAAAAAACTAAAGATAGGCCCCCTTATTCATAATAGTCTGCTAACTTAAAGCATTGCTAATTCTCACTCTGTCTTCTTCTATTGACCTAAGCCAGAATGAAAAATAACACTCTGTAGCAGCTGTTTTAAGTTAGCGGACCATTATGAATAAGGGGGTTGATCTTAAAAGTAGGTAATTTGGCAGTGGGGGTCTGAGGTAACAGTTCATTTTGGAAGAGGGGTCACTTGTGCAAAATAGCTTGGGGATCCCTGCTCTAGACCGATGTACTTCTAGGAGTAGCCACGCCGACTTTAAGGCTACCACGAGCGCGCACGGCATTGCGTAAACAAGCCCAGGAAGTCATTCTCGTGCCGTGGGCTCGGAGGGAAACGCACAGAGAGAGTGGCTGATTTATCGGCCCGGAGGCGGCTTTCTAGGCATCGCTACTAACAGGTGTGGCGTGGCGCCGCGTCGCGCGCATCCGGCTTTCCCGGACTGAATTATCGCAGCGACGGCGGCGGCGGCGACTGCAGACCGGGTAGTTCGGCAGTTGCCACGGCTCCCCTCGGCCTGCGTGCTGCGGCGCAGCTGATTCTAAAACAAGAGCCAGCAGCCGCGGGCAGTCCCTCCAGACCGCCGCGCTGCTCCTTTTGTCCCGCGGCTGCGCAAAAAACAGCCCACCTGCCTAGCTAGGAGGCGGGCGAGTCCAATCCCCTACAGGCGGCAGGGAAACTGCTGACTCACGAATAGGTCAGGCAGTGCATCTTATCCTCGTCACATACGGCTGTTGCAAATTCCAGATGTTCGTTACTGAGCAAAGTTTATTCAGTGCGACTAAGAACCGATTCGCTACTCCGTAACGTATTTCACCACGCGCATGGCATCTTTCCTGTACGGAAATTCGTGCCCGCCTCTGGTCCAGTCGGTATACACTCGGGTGACAAAATCATGAAATAGCGATATGCACAGGAATACAAAAGTCTCAAAAATGAGATCGACAGGAAGTGCAAAATGGCTGAGCAGGGATGGCTAGAGGACAAATGTAAGGATGTAGAGGCATATATCACTAGGGGTAAGATAAATCCTGCCTACAGAAAAATTTAAAGAGACTTTTGGAGAAAAGAGAACCACTTGTGTGAATAGCAAGAGCTCAGATGGAAAACCAGTTCTAAGCAAAGAAGGGAAAGCAGAAATGTGGAAGGAGTAAATAGAGGGTCTATACAAGGGCGATGTAGGCTACTTGAGGACAATATTATGGAAATGGAAGAGGATGTAGATGAAGATGAAATGGGAGATATGATACTGCGTGAAGAGTCTGACAGAGCACTGAAAGATCCAAGTCCAAACAAGGCCCCGGGAGTAGACAACATTCCATTAGAACTACTGATAGCCTTGGGAGAGCCAGCCCTGACAAAACTCTACCGTCTGGTGAGGAAGATACATAAGACAGGCGAAAGAAGAATGTAATAATTCCAATCGCAAAGAAAGCAGGTGTTGACAGATGTGAAAATTACCGAACTATCAGTTTAATAAGTCACGGCTGAAGAATACTAATTCCTTACAGACGAATGGAAAAACTGGAAGAAGCCGACGTTGGAGAAGATCAGTTTGGATTCAGTAGAAATGTGGGAACACGTGAGGCAATACTGACCCTACGACTTATCTTAGATGAACGATTAAGGAAAGGCAAACCTACGTTTCTAGCATTTGTAGACTTAGAGAAAGCTTTTGACGATGTTGACTGGAACACTCTCTTTCAAAATCTAAAGGTGGCAGGGGTCAAATACAGGGAGCGAAAGGCTATTTACAATTTGTACAGAAACCAGACGGGAGTTATAAAGAGTCGAGGGGCATGAAAGGGAAGCAGTGGTAGGGAAGGGAGTTAGACAGCGTTGTAGCATATCCCCGATGTTATTCAGTCTGTATATTGAGGAAGCAGTAAAGGAAACAAAAGAAAAATTCGGAGTAGTAATTAAAATCTATGGAGAAGAAAGATGACATCGTTGAGACAGCGAAGGACCTGGAAGAGCAGCTGAATGCAATGGACAGTGTCTTGAAAGGAGGATATAAGATGAACATCAACAAAAGCAAAACGAGGATAATGGAATGTAGTCGAATTAAATCGAGTGATGGTGAAGGAATTAGATTAGGAAATGAGACACTTAAAGTAGTAAAGGAGTTTTGCTATTTGGGGAGCAAAATAACTGATGATGGTCGAAGTAGAGAGGATATAGGCTGGCAATGGCAAGGAAAGGAAAGGAAAGCATTTCTGAAGAAGAGAAAGTTGTTAACATCGAGCATAGATTTAAATGTCAGGAAGTCGTTTGTGAAAGTATTTGTGTGGAGTGTAAGCATGTATGGAAGTGAAACATGAACGATAAATAGTTTAGACAAGAAGAGAATAGACGCTTTCGAAATGTGGTGCTACAGAAGAATGCTGAAGATTAGATGGGTAGACCACGTAACTAATGAGGAGGTATTGAATACTATTGGGGAGAAGATAAATTTGTGGCACAAGTTGACTAGATGAAGGGATCGGTTGGTAGGACATGTTCTGAGGCATGAAGGGATCACCAGTTTAGTACTGAACGGCAGCGTGGAGGGTAAAAATCGTAGAGAGAGACCAAGAGATGAATACAGTAAACAGATTCGGAAAGATGTAGGTTGCAGTAGGTACTGGGAGATGAAGAAGCTTGCACAGGATAGAGTAACATGGAGAGCTGCATCAACTCAGTCTGTGGACTGAAGACCATAACAACAACAAGCGATATGCAAATATACATAGGGCAGTAGTATGGAGCTGTCATTTGTAGTCAGGTGATTCACAAGTTAAGGTTTCCGACGTGATCACGATCGCACGCCAAGCAACACTGCGTGAAGTAACAGCAGAAATCGTCGTGGGACGTACGACGAACGTATGCGTTAGGACAGAGGGCCGAAATTTGACGTTATTGGGCTATGGCAGCAGAAGACAGATGCGACTGCCTTTGCTACAGAACGACATAGACTGCAGCGCCTCTCCTGGGTTCGTGACCATGTTGGTTGGACCCTAGACGACTGGAAAACCGTGGTCTGGACAGGTGAGTTCCAATTTCAGTTGGTAAAGTTGATGGCGTGGGCTCCAGGAAGCCATGGACCCAAGTTGTCAACAAGCCACTGTCGCTCCGTAATGGTGTGGGCTGTGTTAGCATGGAATGGACTGGGTCTTCTTGTCCTACCGAACCGATGATTGACTAGAAATGGTTATATTCGGCTACCTGAAGACCATTTGCAGCCATTCATGCACTTCATGTTCCTAAAGAACGATGCACTTTGCATGGATGACAATGCGCCACGTTACCGAGCCATAATTGTTCGCGATCTGTTTGAAGAACATTCTGGATAATTAGATCGGATGATTTGGTCACTTAGATCCCCCGACATGGATCCCATCTAAGGTTTATGGGACATAATCGTACACAAAATTCAGCACCGGCAACGGATTCGCAATTACGGACGGCTGCAGAGGCAGCATGGTTAAAATAGTTCTTGTTGAGTTCATACCACGTCGAGTTGCTGGACTACGAGGTCCGACACGATATTAGGAAGTATTCCGTGTCTTCTGTCACCTCACTATATTTTGTATTCCACTAGCTCGTCTCAGCGAGGTGAGTCGATAATAGTGCCGACATAACGCAACAGGCGTGTCTGCCGTTTTGGTTTCTCTCGGTGCGTTTCTCTAGACCTCTGAATTCACGGTTGGCCACCCATACGGTGTAAAAGACGTTAATGCGTGAATTTCTCATGAAAAAAAAATTGTTCGTGATTGGGACCTCATTTTATTTACACCTGTAAGCAGCAAGTGTTGATACAGTAACCGTTATATGCTTTTACTGAAGTAGAGGTCGGTGTTCCCGGTTGATTTAACAAATAAAATACCAGCCGTGTACAACAAAGAAAGGAAAAAATTGGAAGAAGCCGACACCGGGGAAGATCAGTTTGGATTCCGGAGAAATATAGGAAGATGTGAAGCAATCCTGACCATACGAATACTCTTAGAAGATAGCTTAAGAAAAGGCAAAATTATCTTTTAGGATTTGTAGACCTACAGAAAACTTTTCACAATACTGAGTGGAATACTCCCTTTGAAATTCTGAAGGCAGCAGGAGTAAACCACTGGAAGCGAAAGGCTATTTACAACTTATACAGAAACCAGACGGGAGTTATAGGAGCCGAGAGGCACGAAAGGAAAGCAGTGGTTGAGAAGAGAGTGAGACAGTGTTGTGACCTATCGCCGATGTTATTTATTGTGTACATTGAGCAAGGAGTGAAGGAAACCACGGGAAAATTTGGAGTAGGAATTACAATTCAGGGAGAACAAACAAAAGCTTTGACGTTGGCAGATGACATTGTAATTAGAGGGAGCAAATGATTTGCAAAAGAAGTTGAATGGAATGGACAGTGTCTTGAGTGGGGGATATAAGACGAAAATGAACGAATGCAAAACATGGGTGTTGGTACGTAGTTGAATTAAATCAGGCTATGCTTAGACAATTAAATTAGGAAACTAGACTCTAAAATTAATAGATCCATTTTGATACTTGGGCAGTAAAATAAGTGATGATGGCCGATGTACAGAGGAGATAAAGGTGTAGAAAGATAATAGCAAGAAAATCGTTTCTGATGAAGAGAGAAATGTTAACGTCGAATATAGATTCAAGTGTTAGCAAATCTTTTCTGAAAACATTTGTCTGGGGCATAATATGGTACTGAAGTGAAAGGTGGACGATAAACAGTTCGGACACGAAGAGAACATAAGCTTTTGAAGTGTGGTACTACAGAAGAATTCTGAAGATTAGATCGGTATATCATGTAACTAATGGGGAGGTACTGAATGTAAGTGGAGAGAAAGAAATTTGTGGGGCAGTTCGGCTAAAAGAAGGGATCGGTTGATAGGATATGTTCTGAGACAGGGGAGGCGTAAAAATTGTAGACGTAGATCAAGGTTCAGAAGTATGAGGTTGCAGTAGTTATCGGAGATGTAGAGGCTTGCACAGGGTACAGCAGCATGTAGAGATGCACCAAACCAGTCTTCGGAGTGAAGGTCACTCCAATATCATGCAAACAAAGACACATTTTGGATGAAAGTAATGAATATTTTCGGCACAGATATGGTTCTTAAATTCGGTGGTATCGTTGATGCGTTTCCACAGTGGCAGCAATTTGCAGAAGAACCTTTTTTTCTGAAGGGGGAAAAATCAGTATTTAGAGTTCAACCAGCGAGACGAAGCCAGTGAATTACCTAAGCCAGTGAATTACCTAACAGTCAACCGGGCCCATGACGGTAAGAAATATTGTGTGAATAAACAATCGTAAGCAAGAACTTGAAGCCACGGAGAAACATAATATACGTAGAAACAGTAATGCTCACAGTATAACAGTTAACATCCGGTCTCCAGTTGGAGAAATTTTGCAGAAGTGAACGTCTTCATAGCCTTGTTAAAAACTTGTTTGCCATGTTTAAGAATTTTTCCCAGTGAGTCTTGCTTAGTCTACTATCGCATTAATTAATTTTTGTGTTAAACTCCACTGGGATACAGTGCCTACAGTAATTTAACAGCACATGAAATTAAGCTTCGCGTTTTGCCTACGGTAACCACAATGCATATCACTTCATACTTGGAAAAGCGCTTCCGTAAAACTTCGTTGTCAACAGTGGCGTGACAGTTTGGATATATAATTTTGGAGTTAACTTGCTGTTGTAGCTTTGAGGACAAGATACTGCTATACACCTTACACGAAAACCGAAAACGTTTGAAACGACAGTAAACTGATGGTGTGATAATGTGGTAGTGGTGATGAGGGAGAAGGAAGTGTAAGAAGGAGCAGGAGAACAAAAATAATGGGGGGAGGATGAGGAGGAGGAGAGGGAAAAGATTAAGACGATGGTGCAAGTGAAGGCGAAAAAGAAGACGATGACTGTAAGGTACTGTCGGCAACAACTCGACGTTACAAAGTTTTGATAGCCTGAATACCTAGTTGAATTAAATTTCAGTCAAAATGGCATTTTACGTGAAGAAAATACATAGTCCTGTGGCAGTGAATCCTTAAACTTCTAAGAGAGATGTAACAGGTTTTTTCGTCGCTCATGAAAGTGCAAGCTTGCTTTCCTGCATTGCGCGGCGTCAATAATTTTCCCAATATGTATCATTTACGTTTCACAGTTCTGTGCGCCCTGTCACTACAGCGATTAATACAGATTTCGCCGCGCGTGTCGGAACGATAGGGACGGGGCCTGCAGTTGGCGAAGTTTCAAGCCTTCATAAATCAGCCAGCTTGGTAAATGGCGCAGTAGCAGCACTCGTGTTTGTTTTGGTTCGGCCATGTTTTATACGCGTTAAAGCTGTCGCAAAGACGGGCGCCTGGCGTTAGCGTACTAATTCCCGTCGCTAAGCGCGTTATGATAGATTGCTGCAATTTTTCTCAACTGAAGAGACTCAGCTAACGTCTTTATGTGTAATAACTGGCGATCATTAGGTAAATGGCGATGACTCCCACATTCCCCTTCCAAGCCAACTGGAATCTCGCAACAGTTAGCAGCTTCTTAACACGGGACAAGCTTCTGATGACTTAACTTTTTCAGATGTCAGAAGTCTATCCATCTGCGTGCGGCTAAATAAGTGCAACAAGAAAAGTTTCAGGGCACCTTTTCGGGTAAAACAATGTTCCATGACTGAGGAAGAAATCAGCGATTATCAAAAGCAATGCGCACTCACAAAATAGTGGAAACTTGTATCAACAAGAAATGGGAGAAACTTCATTTTTAATTACACGGAGGCTTTTAGCCTATGACTTAATTTCACAGAAATACAATACTGCCCCATTTACAATCAGGGGCTATAGCAGTAGTTAGTTCACGGGATCAAAGATAACAAACCGAGCGTAGTGTATCAGGAACTAAAGGGGAATGTTGGATAGGAACATGTAACATATACTTGATGCTGGCGTCGCAGGCATGGAGATACGCACAGAACGGAACAAGCTGGCTCGAACGTTATGAACTTCAGTAAGGTGTTAACGGAGCTAAGAACAGTAGTCAACTAACCTTATCGTAAGCCAGAGATTATCATGCACTAGTAACGAACAATGTAGGTTTGGGTAAGTTAGTTCTGTCAAAGATTCGGCGAAAATCCCAAGAATGGAGTTTTGTAAGAAAAAGAAATAAATGGCGAGAGATTTTTTTCCTTAAATTTAGTTTTGTTACTCTCCCGCAAAAAAAATTTCCAAAAACAAATTTGTTTTTACTACATTTCTAATAGTTAAAATATTACGGCTGTATTTTTGCACTTGTATTACCACAAAAGATGCGTAGTGCCTCTGTATTAATGGCCCTCGAAACAAAAACTTTCTTACTGTCATTCAGAATGGAACTTAGAACGTTCTTAATAAATTATTTATTTTCTAGTTTGTCCCTTTCTTGCAGTGCTGGGGGTGGGGGAAGGGGTGGGGCAGCATAGTTCTGTGGTTCCAGAATACCTTCTCAACTGTCCGTACATGAGTTATGTACAACGGGAAGCACATTTTTTTTATTCTCCTAAGAAATGTTACATTCGGTACTTAGAACCTTCCAATTTCCCCCTCTTGATATTTTTCAATGTTTATCGCGTCATGGCACACCTTCTCCGAAAAAACCATACATACGGTGGAAAACTTTGGTGTTGAATCAAAAATTAAGTTTCCGCCCGCTGTATTTTTAGGGGAACAATCTTTTAAGTTGTATCAGTTGTCTGTCTCCGATGCTTCCTGAAAAGAAGTGGAAAATGAAGACGTCTCTCTCTTTCATATCCTTCCGTAATCCGAGCTTGTGCTCCGTCTCTAATGACCTCGTTGTCGACGGGACGTTACACACCAATATCCTCCTCCTCTTTTTTTTTACATGTCAATTAATGAAAACTCACACACGCACACATGATTTGACAAACCTGGCATCCGGGTATTCATTTTCCCAAAGTCGTACAAAGAAATACGCAAAATGTGTAAGTACAGTGTCAAAATTAAGAAACAAGTTCGTGGACAGTTTCCGTACTCTGCGAGAAGCTGCTTCGCGTCTACGACACAATTTTGTTTTCGTAAACGTTTGTACGGCAACGCATTTACATAGCTGAACTAAGGGCTGTTGTTTTTGCCTACAGCCATTTGCGTTTCGTAGTTGAAACCTGTCAAAATCTCTACCGGGTGTCAGAGGTTTCCTGAAGTTGACTCGTAGGTGTGTCTTCATAGTAACGGATAAATGTATTAAACTTCATGCGTGATGCGGCATTTTTTCACATATCTCAGTGTTTCTGCTGTCCTATCTTTTACGCTATGTGTCTTATGACATACCGGGTGATCAAGAAGTCAGTATAAATTTGAAAACTTAATAAACCACGGAATAATGTAGACAGAGAGGTAAAAATTGACACACATGCTTGGAATGACATTGGGTTTTATTAGAACCACCCCATATTGCTAGACGCGTGAAAGACCTCTTGCGCGCGTCGTTTGGTGATGATCGTGTGCCCAGCCGCCACTTTCGTCATGCTTGGCCTCCCACGTCCCCAGACCTCAGTCCGTGCGATTATTGGCTTAGGGGTTACCTGAAGTCGCAAGTGTATCGTGATCGATCGACACCTCTAAGGATGCTGAAACACAACATGCGACGCCAATGCCTCACTATAACTCCGGACATGCTTTACAGTGCTGTTCACAACATTATTCCTCGACTACAGCTATTGTTGAGGAATGATAGTGGACACATTGAGCATTTTCTGTAAACAACATCATCTTTGCTTTGTCTTACTTTGTTATGCTAATTATTGCTATTCTGGTCAGATGAAGCGCCATCTGTCGGACAGTTTTTGAACTTTTGTATTTTTTGGTTCTAATAAAACCCCACGTCATTCCAAGCATGTATGTCAATTTGCACCTCTCTACCTACATTATTCCGTGATTTATTCAGTTTTCAAATGTAAACCTACTTTTTGATCACCCGGTATTTGTGTTGGTCCATTTAGCGGCATAAATGGATACTATCTGCAAAATGTGTTGCGAACGGAGTTAGTTGCAAAGAAGCAATTAATTTACACATCATGCATGATGCGGCAGTTTTTCACGTATCTCAGTGTTCATGGCGCCGTATCTCTTGAACTGTGTGTGGTACCATGATATTCTTTTGTAGGTGCTTTTAGCGGCATATGTGGATACTGCCTGCGAAAATTATTGGGAATACAGTTAGTAACACAGAAGTAATAAATTTAAACGCCCCGCTTAATTACGCAGTTTTCACGCCTCTCATTGTTCATGACGTCATATCTCCTGTACTGTGATAGGTAGGTGGTTCTTACCCGCATAACGATTTGGCTGGCAGTAAGGGACATGTGCACCAAGTTTGTCTGCAATCGGTACGGTGGTTTAGGAGATGTGGAACACACACACACACACACACACACACACACACACACACACTTGGAATGACTGTTACAATCAGAGCTGCCATTATCTATCGGTTGAAATCAGGACAATCTGTGTGTTCGCAGAAGGTCGACCCGGTCTACATCGCTAACGCGTAACTGAGTGTGAAAGGTGTGTGTGTGTGTGTGTGTGTGTGTGTGTGTGTGTGTGTGCGCGCGCGCACTGAAACCGGGACAAACCTTGACTGTGGTGGGCGGCCGCATCCACGCGATGATCCTGGCCCGCACGCACACCAGCGTCCGCTTCAGCCAGCCGCGGCCACGCCCCTGCGCCGAAGTCCGCTGTCTTTCGGTGCTCGTTGCTCTTTCTTTGCTCAACTGACCCTCATCTCCCGAAGACATGCCCTACTTCGGCGCAAACGCGTCTTGACTTCCGAACTACATTGTTTGTTTTTTCGGTCTCTGAGAATGTAAACAAGGAAAGCTGTTCCACCAATGATGATAATTATCATAGCAGCAGCATAATGTTCGTATTCACCAGGGAGTAGGAATATCTGTGGCGGGAGCATTCAGCTGTGCAGAACGGAATTTTTATCGCCATAGTTACGGAAAAAAGGGGTCTAGTTTAGCCATAGAGTAAATATCTCTGGATTGAGCACTCTCATGCGCAGAACAGATTTTGTGTTGTCAACATACATTGCCGGCCTGGTCACGTGATCTCGGGACGTCGTGTGTTTGTTCGTATAGCGCCCTGTATATTTAGAATCTCACTACATCCCTAGTACGGACGGATTCTTTTCGTACGTGTCGTGGATTATTTATATATGTTGCGAAGACATTTTAACAGTATCCATTTGATACCGGGAATAAACCAGCTACGTAACTTTTAAGGGCAAGTGATATTACATTCAGCTTCTTTGCGATACGTGTCATAGTTCAGATGCACTCGATTTTTGGTAGTTTTTGGTATGATACCGCACTTTATAGTATTACAGAGCCTGAAGTACATTTTTGTAGTGATAGTCCTGCAAAACGACTTGACAGTACGTTAGTACTTTCGCAAGTGTCCGAAAAACACCGAATTTACCACACATTAGCGATTATATCCCTGCTAATTCGTCCTTTTTTCTTGTATTTCTGCGTATTTATTTTCTCGTTTTTGCGACCTAAAGCACAATTTTTCTTACTGGTGGCACTTTGAGGTATTTATTTAACGCATTGTAAGTACTTGCTCCCAGTTCATTAAATTAATAGTAGACGGAGTAATCTATATACATAATTGACAAGTCACTGATAAATGCATGGAGGATAGTATTTACTGAAACAACTAACCTTTCCCTTTCCCGTTCCACTAGCAAATTTACGAGAGGAAGCGATTGTTTGTAAGCTTTTGTACGAGCCGTAATATCTATTATATAGTCATAAAATCGTAGAAAAATAGGTCTACAGAACAAGTCTTAATTATAATGCGTCTCGAAATTTTTAAACGTATACAGTGTCTCTTACTAAAATGAAAACTATAATTAGAGCTATATGGAATGTACCCATGAAAAGTTACTATCCCTTCTTTCACATATTTTTATTTCCATCCGTAGCAACAACGTAATTCACCATCGCTATTACACTATCAACAAACGGTGAAACAACAAAAACTCTTGGTATTATAAACTTCAAACGCTGCAGAAAGCACGCAGGCACAGCGAAGTCCCGAGATCACGTGACAATCTTGGTTTAATGTTGACAACATCCGCAGAACGCAATGCTCACTCCAGAGGTATTTACTCTATGAGTTTAGCAGAAGATACAACCCGTCGGCTTTGACCAATGACGTCAGAATTGGCCAGAGAGCATGTACTACAAAGATGAAAGAGCTGAGGAGAATGTTCAGAAACAAAGGAATGCAAGAGAGAAAAACTGTACTTCATACATATAAGGGCCAGTAGTATTTTCACGTTAACGATACCCCGTGTTTGTATCTTAGTATTTCTCCGAAAAATACAATGGAAAGAAATGAATGAAATATATTAATAGCAAAGAATACATCACGTTACATGTATGTCAGTTGTATCTCGAAACTCTTTTCGAACTGTATTGTTTAAGTGCAGTACGGGATACAAGTTCAGCGTACGTCGATTTCTTAGTTTCAACTAGCATTGCTGTCCTGTTGTTCACTTGAACTATGTATCCTCTGCTTCACTAAACCGTAAATTAAACACCGTATACAAATTAAAAGCTCATTCGGAATACGAGTTTGTCGTAAGTCGATTTCTTCGTTTTGACTAGCATTACTGTCCTGTTCTTCACTTGAACGATGTATCCTCCGCTTCAGTAAACCCTAAGTGGAACACAGGATACAAATTGTAGATGTGTTTTTTTTTTTCGTCTCAGATATTATTAACAGTCTTTTCTTACGTACATATCAGTACTACTGATGACAGAAGAGCCTACGTATGTAATATATGTATACCAGACTCTATATATGTACACTGGTAACGAAAGTGTGGAAATAGATGTAAGTTACATTTGCAACCTGTACCTCAATTGAACTACACGGAGACAAGACGACGACACCTGTACAATTTGTTTCCCGTACTTCACTGTGTGGTACAGTTTTCTTGTTGCCTTGGAAGCTAATAGTATCCCATTCGTTACTTGAGCTATATAGCTATACGCAACATTTGTATCTTGCTCGTCTCGCCTTTACACTGACACTATACATGTCAAAATGGCCATACTGCTCAGAGCCATTTTGACATATATAGTGTCAGTGTAAATCCGAAGTGAAGGACGGGACACAAATTTGTGTCGTCAGTGTAAAGAAGAAGTGAAGGACGGGACACAAATTTTAGTTGTGTCAGGGGTTTCGCCTGTAATATAGCAAGTACACATTCGAAAATGTCGTACTAATACTAGTGCTGGGAAACGAAAGAAGATCGACAGCTGAGAAATTACTGTTACGTACTTCGCAACACGAAAATACACATATTGGTGGAATAAAACCGTGAAATGTGTCAAAATAGTGAAATACAGTGAAAGAAGCAAATGGAAAAGTGGACATACCACGCGGAAATATCGAGGAATAACCGAAGCTCGCATGGACAAACAGTAACGAAAATTACATACCCACAAACAGACAAATCCATCCCTATAAACGAAAATAACACACTAAGAATTGTTCTACAATAACAAACTAATACTCCAAATTACCTCAATATCACTACGAATAATTATTTTAATGTACAATGATAGCGCTTATCCGGAACACAGAACTGTTTTATTATCTATGCCTCGAAGTGAAGACATTACTATCTAGGACTAATGTATGACGTCATTGGTCAAAGCCGATGGGTTGTATCCCCTGCTTCACTAGACCCGAAAAAAGTATTCATACACATTTACTAATGCAGAATAATTTTATTTATTAGAACGGAAGATCACAACCAGGGGTCTTATGTAGTAAACTAACAGTATGCAGTTTCATTCCTAATCTGTGGATATAAAAAACTAAATTAGCCTTGTGCAAAAAGTAAATAAAAATTCTTTACCAGCTGTCTTTACAGAGTGGGGAAAAACGTATTCTTACCCTTCTATAAATGTGAACACAGAAATAACCAACGAACCGCTTGCCGCGAGGAACGCCTTCAGTGGCAGGTTGATACGCGGTGAATGCCGTGCAACAGCAGAATGAGCCGTAAACGGAAGGCAACAACTTTAGAGGAAAGGCAAATAGTTATCACCCAACATGAAATGGGAAAATCACTTTCAGAAATAGCTGATACTATCGAAAGAAGCCCGGCATCTCTGCAGTCAATAATATCACGATTTAGAGAAAGAAATACGCTCATTAATAGCGAGAGAAGAGGCCGACCACAGAAGCTAAGACAAAGAGAACGAAATACGTTAACAATGATGATCAAAAAAGATCCTAAATCGACAACCTGTTCATTGTTTGTCCATCGTAAGTAATGGAGGTATGGAGCTCGGGTACTTAGACGAAAACCATACCTCAGGAAAAAGAACAAAAAATTGAGGCTTGAATTTGCCCGAGAGCATAAAGGCAAGAACCCAATTTTATGGGACATGGTACTGGTAACACAACATAGTCGTAAATGATGGCAGAATTTTGGTGTGGAGACGGACAATACTGAGCTGGATCCCAAACTACTCCAACCCACAGTAAAGTGCAGTGGTGGAGGAATTATGGTATGGCGATGCATGGCTACATCTGGTACTGAGAAACTTCGGTTTCTGAAGGTAACATGGGCAGATTTATTTACATTTCCTGAAGGAAAATCTGCAAAAAAGTGTCGATAGCTTGGGTTTATACACATAACTATTTTCAAGAAGGCAATGAGCCTAAGCTTAGAGCGGAAATTGTTGGTCTGTAGCAGTTTTACCATACTCCTCATATTCCAGCACTGAGCACAGACCTTAATTCAAGTTAACATCTTTGGAGCATACTTGAAAGAATGGTCAGAAAACATGAAACACGAAGTAAGGCTGCTCTGAAACATCGTCTACAACAAAAATGGCAAAATATTACCTCAGAGAATACCAAAAAGCTGATTTCATGGCAAAGAGGTTAAAAGAAGTGATACATACAAGAGCAATGTTTGCAAAATATTAACATCGTCATTATATTCCTGCACACTGCAGTTTTCTTATATGTATGGTTACCTTTATTCCCCACTATATGAAGCCGGTTGGTACAGAACTTTTATTTACTTTTTGTAGAGGGCTAATTTAGTCAACCCTTCATAAACGTAAACATGGTCCGTAGTAGGGTCTAATGTGTTGTTTATTTAATCGTACGGTTAGGTAATTTCGACTAAGTGTCAATGTCAAGCACATTTTTAACATTTGTATTTCACGTCATTTTCAAATCACTTTCCATTACAAGTAAAAAGTAGCCAAAGTGACTTGAAAATGACATGAAATACAGATGCTTCAAATGCGCTTGATAATGACGCTTAGTCGAAATTAACTACCGCCCGATTAAACAAACATCGCATTACGGCCTACTATGGACCTTGTTTGCGTTTATTGAACATCTGTGGACTGTGGATCTTCACAAATACAAAATTATAGATAATTCCTTTATATGTGCAGGTTGGTTTACTATGAATACTTTTTTCATCACTATACATTGACTCCGTAAGTCACGAGATGTAGGATGCGACGTAAGTTGTCCGTAAAGTGCTCTGTACAGCCCGTTAAAATTATCGTGTATTTTGTACACGCATTTCATAGGCCTCTTAACAATTTCCAGTCCATGTCTGGAAAAAACTTTGAAGACATAAATGTAAGGGCATTTAGCCTGTTTACGACAAGTGTCACAAATCGTACGCTGCCTTTTGTAGTTCAAAGAGAAGGATGGGTAGCCATCGCAACGTCTTTGTATTGCCCTTGATACTATAAAACACCTCTGTTTTAACATATCTTGGTACGGCAGCGCTGAAAAATAGTTTTTTAATACGCCAAAGTGAAAACGTCCCAAAAAAAACATCGAATTTGGAGCAATCACATGCAACACATCAGCTGCCTATCAAACACTGAAATATTTTTATGGATGAAATTTTTGTTTTACATTTCCTGGAGCCATATGTCAATCTTTGTTCATTTTAAGGGAACTAAATTACTCATCGTATATATTCACTCTTCATGACGTATGTACTAGTACAGGGTGATCCGGAAGTAGTTTTGCAGTTGCAGCACACGTTGGAAAACACTTTCTCCAGATTTGGTTGAGAGATGCTTCTCACGTACGCAATTGTTTCAGTTCTAAAGTTACAAGGTGTGCGTAGGTCATCGCGGCGCAGTACAGATTTTGCTGATCCCCGAAGAAACACGTTAGGTGGAGAAAGGTCCAGCGAGGGAGGAGGCCATAGGCCTTTTGATATGACATGTATATAAAAAAAAAACTCTTCCAGAAGACGCATAGCTTTGTTAACTGTATGCGCAGTAGCGCCATCTTGTTGATATCATGAATCGTTGATTTCGTCAATGGCCAATGAAATCGTGGATAATTAAATAAAATTCACGGTTTACGGTTTCTTCACAAACTTAAGGTCCACTAACGGATATTGCTATCCACAATCTAATTTTCTGATCGTACAGTGGCGTTTCAAGCAAAGCGCGACAGTTCTCCGTTGGTCTGTATTCGTATGCGGTGTGTGGTAATATGACCAGGGAGATGGAACCAAGCGTTGTCTATATAAGATGACATCAAGAATATCCTCTAAAGAGAAGATGTAAACCATTTGCAGTAACGGATTCTCTTTTCATGATTTGCTTCTTTCAATTCTTGCGCTGCTGTCACTTTATACGGGAACCATTTCATTTCACTCTTAGCCCCGCCGCTTTATGCACGGTTGCATGCCACATGTCTTTCTCTTGTGCCAACTTGCGCAATGGTTTTGGTGGGCTCTGCTGCAGTCAGAAATATCCAACAACTTCTGTTCGTTTCATTTAGGTGGTCTCCCAGTTCTCTGGTATCTAAGACTGAGCCTGCCTCTCGAAATTTTCCAGCAAGTCGACGAACCGCATTACGATGAGATACCGTTTTTTGGGGGAATTTTTCAGTAAATTCTTCCTGCACTAAATCCGTGCATTTATCACCTTGTCGAGAAACACGCTGAACAAGAAAAATACGTACGTCGGTTGAAAGCACCCTAATTTAAAAACAAGCTGGACATCTAAACAACACACACCGTATTTAATAGCTTTCATCAACTGAACCAAAGAAATGTTACGTAGGGGTAGGAACGAGTCAAAAAACAAGAGCATATCTCTGAAAAAAAAAAGTTCCACCTCCTTTGTTTCGAAGTTCGAACGTAATTTACATTCGTAATCCGTAATCTAGTGCACAGAGATTTTCCGAATACAGTGTATTACCGTATCCTACTGATGACTTCTTTGAAACAAGCAAATTGATCAATGGTTTACTTCCAGGTATTCAGCCGAGTTTGCATTTCCACTATCGCATAATATTTTGACGACCGACCAAGTGTTTTTCAGGTGCTGCGAGTTTTGATATTACACGGACTTACTCGCTGTCTGGGCTTCAACCAGACGGTAAACTACTGTTGGTCTCGCACCGTTATTTATAGCTGTTGTGAGTTCGATTCCCGCTGCCCACTACGCACTTTGAAGGAATGGGGTACTCAGACCGTCAGAGTGAGCAAGCGCTGCAGTCTAAATCAAGAACGCCTGGGAAAGAGATTGAGGCAGAGAGAGAGAGAGAGAGAGAGAGAGAGAGAGAGAGAGAGAGAGGAAAAGGAGCCAAGAATCGCACATCCACGTTATACTGACCTTATCCAGAAAGGTAGGTATACTCGTACGGAAACGCGGTATCCGATGTATTTAGCTCCTATCAACAAAAATAAAAAAATATTCTGTGTAATGTTAAAGACAATCTAGCTCTCCAAAAGATGGGTGTGTATGTATTCCATACGAATGTGGCGTGTCTAACGTGGTGCAGACTATTACAACAGTTGAGGAGACATGCAAAGAACGTCAGCTACACGCCTAATTAAAACGAACTAGCAAATCAGCTGTCGCCGAGCACTGCCTCGAACGTGATCATGAAATGAAATATGAGACGACGAGTACTACCATGGTGAAAAAGTTTCTGTGGAGTAGTTAAGGAGTCTATCGAAATAAAGCTCTCGATAAGCCCAGTACAGTAGTGGAAATGAGTACAAAGGCATTAACACAAACACAAACAGACACAGTTCAAAATGGTTCAAATGGCTCTGAGCACTATGGGACTTAACATCTTTGGTCATCAGTCCCCTAGAACTTAGAACTACTTAAACCTAACTAACCTAAGGACATCACACACATCCATGCCCGAGGCAGGATTCGAACCTGCGACCGTAGCAGTCGCGCGGTTCCGGACTGCGCGCCTAGAACCGCGAGACCACCGCGGCCGGCAAACACACACAGTTATGGACGGTGTACATGCAGGAATATGAGATCCAGTACACCGATAAAAGCAGTCAAATTGTATCGTATTTGATGTCATAGTACAGTATATAACAAGGCGTCAACGATTCAAACAGATACCATTAGTGACGCGCGGTACATAAACCGCTACTATGACACAGCAACGCAAAAAAGACACAGCAACGCAAAAAACATTTATCATGTGATAACAAAGCAAAAATCGGTGCCTAGAAGGAAATGAAACACACAACCCGCCTAGTAGCCAAAATGTTGAACCGATCAAACATAGTGATTTATAATTTCGTTAGGTTTTTTTTGTTTTTTGTAGGGTTTAAGGGCGCTCAACTACTGAGGTCATTAGCGCCCAGTCACTGTTGTTAGAGCACATGGAATCTAGTAAACCTCAAGGGGAGGGGGGGACACCACAAAGACCTGACAAAGATGCAGATAAAATAAGTAAAAAGGTTAGATGTCTTTGGACAAGCCAGTCAAAGTTATAAAACGCAGAACACGAGCAGCTGCTCGAGCGTCATCAGCTAAAATATCCGGTAAAGTAGATTGCAGGGACAGGACAACACGAGATTGACTAAAGTGGGGACACGACAATAAAACATGGCGCACTGTTAATGCCTGACCACAAGGGCACTGCGGGGCTGGGTCACCGGAGAGCAGGTAGCGGTGGCTAAACCGGCAATGCCCAATCCGCAACTTGGTCAGAAGGACCTCCTCTCGCCGAGATGGTCGGGAGGAGGTTGTCCAAGCAGTTGGGAGCGGTTTTACTGCCCGGAGCTTGTTTCCTTGGAGGGATGACCAAGCATCCCACCACAACGACACAAGCCTCTGACAAACATTCCCACGAACGTCAGATGACGGGACACAAGGGGAGGCTGGCCGAGGCAGGAGGACTGCAGCCTTGGCTGCAGCATCCGCAGCCTCATTCCCAGGCACTCCTACATGTCCGGGAACCCACAGAAAGATGACAGGAGAACCATTATCAGCGAAAGAATGGAGGGACTGCTGCATCCGTTGAACCAAGGGATGGACCGGATAGGGAGCTCCAAGGCTCTGAAGAGCACTGAGTGAGTCAGAGTACATACGATGAATGGCGGTGGCGGCGGGCATACTGAACGGCCTGATGGAGAGCAAAAAGCTCGGCCGTAAAGCTCGAACATTGGTCGAGGAGCCGGTATTTAAAGGTGCCGGCCCCGACGACAATGGCACAGCCGACACCATCGTCAGTTTTGGAGCCATCGGTGTAAATAAAGGTGTGACCGGCAAGTCGAGCACGAAGTTCGACAAACCGTGAGCAATACACTGCAGCCGGAGTACCCTCCTTCGGGAGTGAGCTGAGGTCGAGATAAATATGAACCGGAGCCTGGAGCCAAGGTGGTGTCGGGCTCTCACCCTCTCTGAAGGTGGTAGGGAGGGCAAAATCCAATTGTCGAAGCAGGCGACGGAAGCGGACTCCGGAGGGCAGCAGGGCAGACACATACAACCCGTGCTGACGGTCGAGAGAATCGGCGAAGAAGGACTCGTAAGAGGGGTGGTCGGGCATAGACAACAGCCGGCAGGCATACCGACACAGCAGTACGTCGCGTCGGTAGGTCAATGGTAATTCTGCAGCTTCAGCATAAAGACTCTCGACAGGACTAGTGTAGAAGGCTCCGGTCGCAAGACGTAACCCCCGTTGGTGGATGGAGTTGAGATGGCGTAAGAGGGATGGCCGAGCAGACGAGTAGACGGAGCTCCCATAATCCAGCTTCGATCGGACTATGGACTGATACAAGCGAAGCATGACAGTGCGATCCGCTCCCCAAGATGAACCACTAAGAACTCTGAGGACATTAAGGGAACGTCTACAACGGGCCGCCAAAAAAGAGACGTGCGGAGACCAACAAAACTTCCTGTCCAGTGTGAGCCCTAGAAACTTAGTTGTTTCCACGAATGGGAGAAAAACGGGACCGGAAGCCATTTGCCGCGCTCCATGAGTATAGGCTGTCTAGACAACGCTGAAGGCAGCGCTCCAGGAGGCATGTTCTCTGGGCACTGCAGTAGATCGCGAAGTCATCGACAAAGAGAGAGCCTGACACATTAGGTGGAATGCAATCCGTAATTGGATTGATCGCGATGGCAAAAAGGGCTACGCTCAAGACGGAGCCCTGAGGCACTCCGCTCTCCTGGAGGAAGACGTCGGACAATACGGAACCCACACGTACCGTAAACTTTCGATCCGTTAAAAAGGAATCAATAAAAAGGGGCAGGCGACCGCGTAGGCCCTACCTGTGCATAGTGCGGAGGATACCTCCTCTCCAACAGGTATCATAAGCCTTCTCCAAATCGAAGAACACGGCTACCGTTTGGCGCCTTCGCAAAAAGTTGTTCATGATGAATGTCGACAAGGTCACAAGGTGGTCAACAGTGGAGCGGCGGCGACGAAAGCCGCATTGGACATTGGTAAGTAGCCGTCGAGATTCAAGAATCCAAACTAACCGAGCATGAACCATGCGCTCCATCACCTTACAGACACAGCTTGTAAGAGAAATGGGGCGGTAACTAGAAGGAAGGTGTCTATCCTTCCCGGGTTTGGGTATAGGAACAACGACGGCGTCACGCCAACGCATGGGGACTTGACCTTCGGTCCAGACGCGATTGTAGGTACGAAGAAGGAAGCTTTTGCCTGCCGGAGAAAGGTGTGCCAGCATCTGAACGTGAATGGCATCTGGCCCCGGAGCAGAGGACCGGGACAGTGCAAGCGCACGTTCGAGTTCCCGCATAGTAAAGGGGGCATTATAAGTTTCCAGATTCAGCGAGTGGAAGGAAGGTCGCCGAGCCTCTTCTGCCTCTTTCCTGGGAAGGAAGGCAGGGTGGTAATGGGCGGAGCTTGAAACCTCCGCGAAAAACCGGCCGAAGGCGTTGGAGACAGCCACAGGATCAACGAGGACCTCATTACCTGAGGTCAGGCCAGGTACCGAGGAGTGGGCCTTAATGCCCGACAGCCGGCGCAGACCACCCCATAAGACAGAAGAGGGAGTAAAACTGTTAAAGGAGCTGGTGAAAGAGGCCCAACAAGCTTTTTTTCTGTCTTTGATGACTCTACGGCATTGCGCTCGGAGTCGTTTGTATCCAATACAATTCGCCAACGTAGGATGGCGGCGAAAGGTGCGTAAAGCACGTCGTCGAGCACGGATAGCGTCTCTACAAGCCTCGTTCCACCAGGGGACGGAAACGCGACGTTAAGAAGAGGTAGTACGAGGAATGGAACGTTCGGCAGCATTGATGATACCAGCCGTGAGGTATTCGACCTGACTGTCACAACTGAGAAAATCGTGGTCCGGAAAGGTCGCCAGGGAGGAGTAAAGTCCCCAGTCAGCTTTCGGTATGTTCCAGCTCGAAGGACGTGGGGATGGGGTGTGGTGCAGGAGATGAACGACACAGGGGAAGTGGTCGCTCGAATAGGTGTCAGAAAGGACATACCACTCGAACCGACGGGCAAGAGTGGTAGAACAGATCGAGATGTCCAAGTGAGAGTAGGTATGAGTAGAGTCCGAGAGGAAAGTCGGGGCGCCAGTATTGAGGCAGACAAGATTGAGATGGTTGGAGACATCCGCCAAGAGTGAGCCTCTTTGACAGGATGCAGGAGAGCCCCAAAGGGGATGATGGGCATTGAAGTCGCCAAACAATAAAAACGGCGGGGGAAGCTGAACAATCAGGTGCATCATGTCAGCCTGACTAACAGCAGAGGACGATGGAGTGTAGATGGTACAAACTAAAAAAGTAAAAGCAGAAAGAGTAATACGGACAGCTATTGCTTGGAGTGGGGTGGTCGATGGGATGGTAATAGACATCGTCCCGAACGAGCAACATGACCCCATCATGAGCTGGGATACCATCCACAGGGGTGAGGTCATACCGCTCCGAGGTATAGTGGGTAATGGCAATACGGTCAGTCGGACGCAACTTGGTTTCCTGGAGACCAAGGACGAGCGGACAGTGCAGGCGGAGGAGCAGTTGTAATTCCTCCCGATTAGATCGAATACCTCTTATGTTCCAATGTAACAAGGCCATCGCTAGTCAAAAAAGAGGGGGAACAAGACGGGGGAAGAGCTGGTGACCTCGACGGCCGCGGAGGGCCAGGTTTCGAGGGAACAACGCTACAACCGGCGGGAGGCGGATCCTGTTCCATCGAGTCGTCGCCAGCTGCGGCCGCTGTCCCTGGTGGTGTAGGAGGGACAGCAGCATTTGCCGACGAGAGGCCAGCTGAGCGCCTGGCAGCAGAGCGTCCCGGCGAAACTGAGGACGGCCGGGAGCAGCGACTCACGGATGGAGCGTCAGACGAAACGCGCCGGTGTGGAGAGGGGGATAGAGACTTCTTCTTGGAGGCCTTCTTGGAAGTCCGAGGAGGCACAGGGATGGTGGGCTGGACCCGAAGAAGGTCCTCACGCGCGGCGTCCGTTTTGGAACGCCGGACCTCGGAAACTGGGGTCCGGAACGTTTCCCCGATGGACGCCTGAGAAGAGGATCGCTTCTCAGGCGGCGGGGGGTAGGAGGAGGAGGAAGGGTGGCCCCTGGGGCAGAGGGGGCGGGGGCCACGGGGGAGGAGGATTTGGAAGGGAGGGATTTGGGAGGCGGAGGCAGAGACCCCGGATGGGGGGAGGAGGCGGAGGGGGGACAGGGGGAGGATACCGCGGAAGGAGTGGACACAACCGAGGCAAACGAAGAGGTCAACGGCACGGGATGGAGGCGGTCATACTTCTTCCTGGCCTCAGAATAAGAGAGACGATCCAAAGTTTTGAGTTCTTGTATCTTCTTCTCCTTCTGATATGCGGGGCAGTCTGAGGATCTAGGCGAGTGGATGCCAGGACAATTAACGCACCGAGGTGGTGGGGTGCATGTATGTTCCTCACGAAGAGGACGTCCACAATCGCCACAAAGGGGCTCAGCCTCACACCGTGACGACATGTGCCCAAAGCGCAAACACCGAAAACAGCGCATAGGAGGCGGGACGTAAGGTCGCACGTCGCACCGGTAGCACATCACCTTTACCTTCTCCGGGAGAACGTCCCCCTCGAAGGCAAGGATAAAGGCCCCGGTGTCGATGCGACGGTCTTTGGGGCCGCGCTGGACTCGCCGGACGAAATGCACGCCTCGGCGCTCCAGGTTGGCCCTGAGCTCCTCATCAGATTGCAGCAGGAGGTCCCGATGAAAAATAACCCCCTGCGTCCTATTTAGTGCCAGATGCGGGACAATGGACACTGGGATGTCCCCTAGGCGGTCGCACGCCTGGAGCGCCGCCGACTGTGTGGCAGAGGTGGTCTTTATAAGAACGGACCCCGAACGCATCTTACTGAGGGCTTCGATTTCCCCGAAGATGTCCTCAATGTGCTGAACAAAGAACATGGGCTTGGAGGTGGCGAACGTCCCCCCATCGGTTCGAGAACAGACCAAATAGCGGGGGAAGTACTTCGCCCCAAGCCGGCGGGCCTGTCCCTCCTCCCAGGGAGTGGCCAAGGGGGAAAGGGCAGGAGAACCAGAACTAGAGACAGTACCTTTCCTTTTGAAAGACTCGGCCGCAGAGCGACCTGATACGTGTTGACGTTTCATCTGCGAAACGTCCGCCCCGATACCACCCACTCCGACCAGGGGCTCTCCCCACGGGCGCCACCCAGCCTCAGCAAGGGCCACCTGGCAGGATGACCGTTGCCGGGAGTCCTGATGCCCCAAGGAGACGGGCATCTACCCCTTGGCCGACGTGGGGAGGGTGCAGCGCAGGTATCGGCAGTACGATCCCTGTGTTGTCAGGGGGCTACAACCTAGAGGGTACATGACGACCCCACCACAACGGGCTGGCTATCGTGCTGGATTTCTGGTGCCATGGAAAGTCCATCATGATTGTAGGTGCAGATGGGGACGCACTATGGGCGTAACTTGTTCAACCCATCAGGCGTTTAGGCCCAATTTGAGGAATAGTGGGTATGGTTACAACGCCGGTACAATGCTGAGTGCCAAGGTCTTAGTGCACTCAGGACCAGTGGTACACCACGTAAGGCGTCCTTCCCCAAAAGGCTCGTACTTCTGTAGAATTTTGAAAAATGGAGGTCAAACCCCAAGGGGGACCATCACATGGAAGGCCGAAACGGTTGAAACTCCTTTTAGTCGCCTCTTACGACAGGCAGGAATACCTCGGGCCTATTCTTACCCCGGACCTGCAGGGGGTTTCGTTGGGTTGGGCGCACGACAGGAACAGAATAAAAAAATATGAAAAAAAGTAGAAAATTAACTGAGGCATCGAAACGGTTACTTTCGCGCATAGCACAGGCCCACAAACCGTTATTCTTCTCAACTTCTTGTTGGTTTACAGTTGACAGTTCAGTGCCAGAGTGAAGAATCCGCACGACTTCCACAAAACACCGGTGAACGATCACAAGGTTGGGGTTTGGTGTGCAGTGTCGCACGCCGCATTATTTGCCCCATCGTCTCTCATCAGACGTGTTACATTGCCAACATTTTGAAATAATTTGTGAGAGCATTATCGGAGGAGGAAAAGACCTACAGTTACTTCACACACAATGGAGCGACTGCCCATACAGTCGGCCGAACCTTGGAGCACATTTACAGAATCTTTACGTCTGACGGAGTTGTCAGCATAGGAGAAACTGGTCGCGGCCGTAGCTGTGCACCCATGTCACCTGATATGTCAGTGAGCGATTACCTTCTGTGGGGAGCCCTCTAGCTCAAGGTGTATCGCAATAACCCTCATAGTCTTCAAGAACTGCAGCAGAGAGTTTCGGGTGAGATTGCAGCAATACCCGCAGCCCAGCTTGGATGCGCCTTCAGCAACTTGCTGACCAGTGACCGAAAGTGCCAAGAGATGAATGGTGGTCACTTTCAACATCTGCTATAGTCAGTTTAATACTGTATTTCCTTTCCTCCGCTGTGTTTCTTTGTACGCTGAAACTCTGCTCCCCAGGCCATTTTTATTTGTCCTATGTTTTCGGGTGGATCCGTCTCGGAGCGTTGTACCATGGGCCGCGCCTCTGAGGGAGGGGGGGAGGGGGGGGGAGATACAACGCGTACGGAAGCGCAGAGGAACAACATTTTTTCCTTGCTCCATTCGTGAATGGTATTGAAATGGGAGTGGCTACTATCGGTACAAAGTACCCACAGCCATCCACCGTACAGTGCCATTCGACGTGAATATGTATGTACAGATGCAGCTGTAACTGCCACTCCATTAAATGAATTGTTTACGCGACAGCGTAGTGCAGGGAGGCGCAATCAGGAACTACCTGGCAAACGCTGAGTCCGTTATCTCAGCTGGGAATCTGGTTAACGGGACAGTGGCCAGTTGAAGCTCGACTATTTGCGTTGGAGCCCCTCCCCGTGCACACAATTACCACACGGCAGCTGCCAAGCGCTCTGGTGCACCGAACTGCAGGCAACGCGCGAGGCGAAAGGTTAAATTTAAGGCCTCGCAGCTATTCTCTCTACAGTGCAACGTTTGGGACACTCCCTCTCCTCGCTTGGCGATGTCCGGAATCGCCTCCCGTCATCTCTCCGGTCTGACGAGCATTGCAACTGCCGTCTGGGCACTACTGACTAGGGTTACCATCCGTCCGTTTTTCGTAGTTTGGTGTGTGTGCCATGCATATTTAAACCTGGTATAAAGTCCGCCATTATACTCTGTATGAACTGAAGATTTAAAACGTTTTGACTGATTTTTTAATAACTTTTATTTACTTTCTGTCCTGTTACGAGCATACGCTACTGATTATACTTTAATAATGGCCATTTCAGTTTACTGACATCATAGGCTCTGTGCACTGTCGGACAGTTGGAGTCCAGACTGTGGCGAGGGTAGCAAGAACGAACGTTATCGTCACGTTTCTTTCTACTGGCTACTATTTTCTGTAAATAAAACAGATCTATCGGGCACTCCTGCAGTCAGCAAGATAGCAGTGGACTGTGTGCATAACGTGCTGAAATTTTTATATGCCTACAATTACTAACTGTACTGAAATGTCCCCAGCACCGCTGAGTCGCGTTTCTATCGTCGGAAGTGAGATTAAGTGTAAATTTTCAAATACACTAAGGCAAAGATTTCTTTGTTTTAGAGAAGGGCGCTGCGAAAGTGAGGCGAAATATGAAGTGTGTGGCACAGAAACAAATTTAAATTCAGATTAAAAAATGGCGTAAATTTTTCAGACGCAAAACGGGGTCTGCATGCGTTGAACCTTCCTCAAAGCTTTCTGAAAATTTGCCAGTTCTATTTTTCCAATTTCAAGCAACAGGGCGAACGCTGAGCGTGTTTTTCATTACTAACATCTCAGTGGGCTAAAGAAAGAAACCACGGACAGTTATGGAGATCATAATGAAAACAGGAATACAATTAAAGAGACATGTTAAGACACTCATCATTTCTTACCGAAGTGGGCGCGTGTGACAAATACAAATATAGGGCCGATCCACCTGTGACTAAGCTCTCTATTACAGCCAGGTACGCAAATTTTTCTTCAAGCTGATATGGAAATAATTATTGTAACACTTCCATTTATTTTTAAAACTTCCTTTTTTTAAAAAAAAGTAGTCCCCTTTTCTTTAGGTTAATTAAAAATATCGAACAGGAGTATGTCGTCTCGATAATACGAGGTGGTGTCCAAACGCTACCGAAATTTGTCTCTGGCGCGCGTATGGTTACAAGTGCACTCTTCTTGACAACGTGGCAAGCGGCTGTGATCTGAGTGGTTTGGTTGGTTAATGGTAAATATGTTCCATATTGTCAAGACCGGTGAGTGTACAGAGTTTAAAGATTTGCAACTAATAACGCCAACGCAACATTATGCCTTCCGACATCTGGACCACCAAAATGATCATGTTAGATGACGTTCCTGGGTGCATTACATACGTCATTGGCGAGAGCTGGGAATATACAATGCCCCCAGAATCATAATTGAAACCGATCGTTTTGGTGGTTCAGGTGTTATGGCGTGGCGAGGCATAATGTTGTGTCGGTGTCTGCCCTCCAAGTCTTTCAACACGGTACGCTCATGAGGCAAAGTTAGTGTGACCCTTTCTCATGTGCGTCTGCTCAAGGGTGCATTTGGCCCTGACTTCACATTTTTATAGATGACAATGCACCACTGCATCGAACTGCACTAGATGAGCACTGCATCGAACTGCAATGGTTGAGCCGCCCTTGGAACGAGAGGATCAGGTGAATGAACTGGCACGCCTGTTCCCTCCGTTTAAATCCAATCGCATACGTGTAGTTTGCACAGTCCATTTTTTGCACAGTCCATTTTTTGCACAGTCCATTTTTTGCACAGTCCATTTTTTTGACCAGCATGAGAGCACGTTGCAGAGCGTGCGTTGCTGACTGTAGTGGTCACATTCACTATTAAGAACCATGAACAGCCGTTTGAAATATCCAGGGAATCTTCATAAACCGCGTCGACTTCAGTGTAATTACTGTCTTTGAATAAACGTGTCATTTCTGTTCGTCTCAATGCGTACGTCTTTGAGATGCCGTCTGTGTTATGCTGTCGCTGTTCCTACCATGTATAGTCCAAGTTTTATTGAGCCACACTGCTCGGGAATGATAGTTCATGCGAAAGTAATTTTCTCCCTTAAGTTTTGTACATCAATGCATTATGACAAGAATTTAACAGGAGGATTCCGCCCAAGTTTTGGCCACGACTGCTTCACGACAGCATTACATGATTTAACGTAAAGCTAACAGTATGGATCATGATTTGCCTGTTTGTGAATTTTTCTGTAATGAAGGAGACATAATACTTCAATTAATTTCGTCTTCGAGTGCAGGTCAAAAGGAGTGGAACAACATACACGCAGACATCACATACAGTAGTAGCGTAAAGTCGCGCAGTGCGGGTAAATGGGATAAAATTCCGGAAACGCGTCGTACAACGCATGAAAAAATGTAACTGATGCACTGTTACATTATTTAAAGCTACTATACCAATACCTTTGACACATAAGACATTTTTTAACTGTTGAAATAAAATTAGACACCTAGAAAGGACTGTCATATAAGAAATCATGGCTGCAATCCCGACTGAGGCCAGCTGGAAACTTCGGAGCAACAAAGAAATCTGCCAAAATGTGAGAAGGATCTCAGACTACGTGGAAAAGGAGGCTAATATTTCTTAGACACCTGTACACAATGGGCAAAAAAAAAAAAAAAAAAACACTACCTGTGGACCATGGCGACCACCGCGACGTGGAAGAAGTTCGGTGTCTGGCCGAGCGGTTCTAGGCGCTTCAATCTGGAACCGCACGACCGCTACGATCGCAGGTTCGAATCCTGCCTCGGGCATGGATGTGTGTGATGTTCTTAGGTTAGTTAGGTTTAAGTAGTTCTAAGTTCTAGGGGACTGATGACCACAGATGTTAAGTCCCATAGTGCTCAGAGCCATTTGAACCATTTGAAAGAAGCTCGGAAAGACCTTGAGCGATCTAACACCCCTGTAAGACCTCATGTTAGAATGGGACATGTTTCGATACAGAAAACAATGATTGGAAAGGTTTCAAGTGGGTAGAAAAACATGGACGGATGAACAAAACCAACAGCAAAGCGATCATACGACAGAATATTTGAAACCGAGGACACTCCGAATAAAGCGGGCAGAATGAAGTTTTAGCGTGATCCTGTACGGTCAGTTCGCCAGTAAAAGGGAAGACGACTTGCTGAACAGCTGGGGGCAGACGCGGCAGCTCCAGAGGAGGATGTGCGTGGACGCAGACAAGTGGTTTCATTATTGAGCGTGGGGGCCCAGCGAAGGCGCGCGCTATCTTTGTGCTGATCGTTCACCACTAGCCGGCCAGGCAAACCCAGCCGCGCTGGCCTCGCCTCTCTGCGAGCTTCCAAACACCGCTCCTGCTACGCAGGCACATTAATTCTGGTCGAGACCTGCGAATATTTAGAACACGCCTGTCTTCGGGGTTCTGAAAGGAAAGCTGGGAGCGAAATTTCTGCCACGTGCGGCTATTTTATCTCCGCGACTATATAATGAAAATTATTTTTTTAAAATGCTAGGGAATCCACAGAAAACTGTTGCAATACTGACCAGAATATACTGTTCGAAATGCTGAAATAAGCATGGATAAAACACAATGTGGGAGAGGTTCTATACTACTTGTACAAGAAGCAGACTGCAATTACATGAACCGGAGGCAACAGCTGAGAATGGAATGAAACATCGTCGAAATAAAAACTTTGTGATGCGTCGATCAAACTGAATTTCTGCTTCAGACAGCAAAGAGCTTTGAAGAACAGTTGAACGCAGTGGAAAACTGAATACAGATTATAAGGTGAGTACAGTGCAATAGTATACCGTAGAAATAAGTCAGTTGATACTGGCGGAATTAAGATTACGAAAGTGGGCACAGAAGTTAACAGACGAGTTTTACTATTTGGGAAGCAGAGTAACTGACGATGGCCGAAGTAGACGGGGCATAAAATTCAGACTTGCAGTAGCAAAAATTTTGGAAATTTGTGGTAAGGTCTTATGGGACCAAACTCCTGAGGTCACCGGTCCCTAAGCTTACGCACTACTTAATCTAACTTATTTACACTAAGGACAACACACACACACACACACACACACACACACACACACACACACACACACACACACACACACACACGTCCGATGGAGCACTCGAACCTCCGACGGGAGGAGCCGCGCGGACCTTGATAAGGTGAGTAGCAAGAGTAGCGTTTCTAAAGAGAGAAAATTTTTAAATATCTAATATAAATTTACATGTTAGGGAGTATTTTCTTAAGATATCTTTCTGGAGTCTAGACTTGGACGGGAACCTTGGACGATAAACACTGCAGACAACTGAGTAGAAGCTTTTGAACTGTGGCGCTGCAGACAACGGAGTAGAAGCTTTTGATCTGTACGCTGCAGAAGAATTCTGACGATTAGGTCAGTAGATCGGAAAGCTAATGACGAGGCATTGCATCGAAGTGGAGAGAGAAACCTATTGCGTAACTTGACCAGCAGAAGAGATACGTTGATAGGTTCAAAATGGCTCTGAGCACTATGGGACTTAACATCGATGGTCATCAGTCCCCTAGAACTTAGAACTACTTAAAGTTAACTAACCTAAAGACAGCACACAACACCCAGTCATCACGAGGCAGAGAAAATCCCTGACCCCGCCGGGAATCGAACCCGGGAACCCGGGCGTGGGAAGCGAGAACGCTACCGCACGACCACGGGCTGCGGACATACGTTGATGGGAAATAAAGGAACTGGTAATCAGGCAATGGAGGGACGTGGGGTGGAGGGGGCGAGGGTGGATAATAATTGTAGCGGGAGAAGCAGGTTAAAATGGATATAGGTAGCAGTGGTTATGAAGAGATAAAGGAACTTTCACAGGATAGACGAGAGTGGAGAGCTGCATCAAACCACACTTCAAGTTCAAGTCAAGAACAACAAAACTAATAAAGTCAAGTGTTTTCTGAAGTTCCGTACGTATTCTAACAGTGAACACTGTTACAGACTTCTTACACAGTCATGTATTTGCACAGATGTTCCATCAACTGGATCAAAACTACGGCAAACTCTTCCGTAAACTTTGTTTCCTGAAATGTAGGTGCTAACTTTTAGGAGCAGGTACCGGTGTACCAGTTACACGTATTATGCTGAAGCTGTGCGCCGCTGCAGCCGACAGATGCTACTTCCTGAAGCACGGAAACAATGATGGCACTTTCCCAGATGCATGTTGTCCTGTTCTGTCAACTCAGCCCTGCCCTGTTACTATCTTTTAAACGCTGCTCAGTCGTACTCATACTCACTGCTGAGATCACCCTCTCGTAGTGTCTTCGTCTCTAGTTACCTTGGAGGCGGGCTCGGCAATCTCTCACGTTATGCTGTCACCATTCTCCTCCTCTTATACACACTTCCTCGTTTCATTCGTTCTATTCACATCTTCTAAATCAGTCGTAATTACTACTCTCCATCACGGTTGTGAAACATGGTCTACTTGCAAAAGATACCTATGTCATTTTGAGAGATACCACCACCGATGTCAAAGAAGAAGAATCCTTCAACTGAAATGGTAAAGCCTGCGCCCAAATGGCATGGTTTTGGAAGAGCCGGTCGGTGTGGCCGAGCGGTTCTAGGCGCTTCAGTCTGGAACCGCGTGACCGCTACGGTCGCAGGTTCGAATCCTGCCTCGGGCATGGATGTTTGTGATGTCCTTAGGTTAGTTAGGTTTAAGTAGTTCTAAGTTCTAGGGGACTGATGACCTCCGATGTTAAGTCCCATAGTGCTCAGAGCCGTTTGAACCATTTGGAAGACATCTCAACCATCAACACTGACGTCCTGCTTATGAAACGCCAAAGTTCATGGGGTGGTCCATGTTGTTCACATACGCCTGACTCTCGTCATATAAAAGAAATTATATATTACCAACTACAAATTAGACAAAGGAGACAGGAAGTGCTGCTTGCATAAACGGTACAAGCATTTTCTTAAGTTCATTTATGAGAAATATTATCATCAGCATTGGTAAATGAAATAATAATACTTGTGTTCTACCAGCATAGCGAAAACGTGTCCAGAAAATGTCCTGAAAAACCATGTCTTGAACACGAGTCAGTTACAGCAGAACGGATACAATAACATCAAGCGAACGACTCTTACAAGTGTGTCAGCACTGTGGGCTGGACTGTCGTTCAAGAGCTTGACTTCACAGATACCTAAGGAATCATAATCTTAAGAGAAATAGAGAGATCGTACTTCTAGTGAGTATATACGGTACTGATAATTTACTCGACCTTTAATTACTCATCCGTATTCAAAGTTTGCAATTTTCATCTTATAGCTAAGATTCTCCTGCATATATCTGGTAAACTACAGCCAGTTTTCCCCTCTTCTCACACAATTTTACAGCTTGCAATTCCACCATACGCACAATTGCAACGACTCTTCTTCTCACTGATCTGTATTGTTGCCCCTAATACGCACATATCCTGGTACCCAACATAATGCTACTTCATTCCCTTGGTCCTGAATACTGAATGTTTTGAATCATTCTCGCTGTTGGATGTATTTTCTCTAGTTATTGGACAGTACAGAGGGAGTCGGAGGAGACGAGAAATTTCCTTCAAGGATGACATCTTCTGAAACGGCTTTTGGGTAGCACACAGTTCGGCGTCATAGGCGCTGTACATGTCAGGGATGCTGAACTACAAGTGCCTGTGTGGAGGGAATGTGGATCAAGAGTGGGACATTAGCCTGGTTACGTCCTGTCAGTACACATTATGTTAGTTTATAAAATATATAGTTAAGAACGTTACTACTGCGTCTTTGTGGAAGTTAATTGATCCAGTGACATGTTAGCACTGTTTAATACGAATCGCACTTGCGAGATAGGGACACGAGTCAAACTCCTATCGAATCCGCGTCTATCTCGAAAGGCCCCCGTCGTCGACAGGACGTTAAACACTGATCCACCCCCCTTCCCCCCTCCTTTTCCCTTCTCCCGTCGCATCCACGTGCCAGCGCTAAGGTATTCGGCACAACGAAGTAGCAGATGACCTTGCAAAAGACTCCAACAAAGAAGGGAAACCGCTACTTTAAACTGCTTCCGTATCCTGGCTTTCCCTACATTTCACGGTAAGGGACATACCAGCAGTGGAACAGCAGTGGCAAATACGAGTTTACTTTCGTACTAGTCCAGAGCACACATACCTACAAATCCGTGGTACGGCCAGAAGAATCTTCTGCTGAGACAAGTTACGACAATTGTTCAAATAAGGCTTGGAGAAGCGCACTTCCCTGCACGCATTTAGTAGTACGCCATATTCAAGAAGCGGACCTTTATCTCTGACGTTTCAACTACTTACGTTTGTAATTTTATATACGTATAAAATAACTGTACAAAGATTTAAACGTCTTCACTGACATTAAAAAGCTTTTGTAAATTGCTGTACACTTTTAAGCGAAAAGCCAATAAAATCAATTAAAAATAAATGCGCCTGCCAGTATATTGAAAGTCTGATGTTCCGGTATACATCGTGCACAAAAATCATGTGATTATGGGACGGCGAAGGTTTGTCCGTAAGCTCTCCGCACATTTTGAGTGTTCCCACATCGCTAGTACACATAGATCACTTTCAAAAGTACCGTGGATATTGTACAAGCTTTTCATAGGCATCTCGATAGTTTGCTTTGAAACTGGAATGAATTTGGCTACAAACTTTGAACACATACAGGCAAGGACATTTCTCTAGTTTGTGACAAGTGTCACGGCCACTACGTCCCAATTTTTGTTTTACACTGCGCTTCACCATATTGCCGAGTCTGCATTTTACACTCCTGGAAATGGAAAAAAGAACACATTGACACCGGTGTGTCAGACCCACCATACTTGCTCCGGACACTGCGAGAGGGCTGTACAAGCAATGATCACACGCACGGCACAGCGGACACACCAGGAACCGCGGTGTTGGCCGTCGAATGGCGCTAGCTGCGCAGCATTTGTGCACCGCCGCCAGTTTGCCGTGGCATACGGAGCTCCATCGCAGTCTTTAACACTGGTAGCATGCCGCGACAGCGTGGACGTGAACCGTATGTGCAGTTGACGGACTTTGAGCGAGGGCGTATAGTGGGCATGCGGGAGGCCGGGTGGACGTACCGCCGAATTGCTCAACACGTGGGGCGTGAGGTCTCCACAGTACATCGATGTTGTCGCCAGTGGTCGGCGGAAGGTGCACGTGCCCGTCGACCTGGGACCGGACCGCAGCGACGCACGGATGCACGCCAAGACCGTAGGATCCTACGCAGTGCCGTAGGGGACCGCACCGCCACTTCCCAGCAAATTAGGGACACTGTTGCTCCTGGGGTATCGGCGAGGACCATTCGCAACCGTCTCCATGAAGCTGGGCTACGGTCCCGCACACCGTTAGGCCGTCTTCCGCTCACGCCCCAACATCGTGCAGCCCGCCTTCAGTGGTGTCGCGACAGGCGTGAATGGAGGGACGAATGGAGACGTGTCGTCTTCAGCGATGAGAGTCGCTTCTGCCTTGGTGCCAATGATGGTCGTATGCGTGTTTGGCGCCGTGCAGGTGAGCGCCACAATCAGGACTGCATACGACCGAGGCACACAGGGCCAACACCCGGCATCGTGGTGTGGGGAGCGATCTCCTACACTGGCCGTACACCACTGGTGATCGTCGAGGGGACACTGAATAGTGCACGGTACATCCAAACCGTCATCGAACCCATCGTTCTACCATTCTTAGACCGGCAAGGGAACTTGCTGTTCCAACAGGACAATGCACGTCCGCATGTATCCCGTGCCACCCAACGTGCTCTAGAAGGTGTAAGTCAACTACCCTGGCCAGCAAGATCTCCGGATCTGTCCCCCATTGAGCATGTTTGGGACTGGATGAAGCGTCGTCTCACGCGGTCTGCACGTCCAGCACGAACGCTGGTCCAACTGTGGCGCCAGGTGGAAATGGCATGGCAAGCCGTTCCACAGGACTACATCCAACATCTCTACGATCGTCTCCATGGGAGAATAGCAGCCTGCATTGCTGCGAAAGGTGGATATACACTGTACTAGTGCCGACATTGTGCATGCTCTGTTGCCTGTGTCTATGTGCCTGTGGTTCTGTCAGTGTGATCATGTGATGTATCTGCCCCCAGGAATGTGTCAATAAAGTTTCCCCTTCCTGGGACAATGAATTCACGGTGTTCTTATTTCAATTTCCAGGAGTGTAATAACTATGTTAGGATGGCCCTGCGAAATGGCTTCTTATTACGCCGCAGTTTAAGTGTGCCGCAACATACCGAATCTGGAACTATGACATGCAACAATTTTGTGATTTATTACACTCTGAAATATTTTAGGGATGAATTTTTTTAATTTTTATTTTCAAGGGCCAAGTGTTTCATCTACGTTCCGAAACATTAATTGCATAAACTCTTTCTGCATTTAATACTTTGTCACCAGTCGGCAATTTCCAGGCGCCTAAAACAGCATGGTGTGTTTTGTTGTTGCTGCTGTTCAGGTGGTCGCCAGCTCTGTCATTATAGTCCATACACGGAAAGAATATACTATCACAAAAAATGAATGCGATTAGAAAAATAAATCAAAATGAGAAAAATTAAATTAGTAACATAAACATTTCCTATATAAACATTTCCTAAACGACAACCACAAACATAAGCTGATTACAAGTAGACAAAGGAACTGAATATTTGTCTGCTAAAATTTCAGACTGTGCTGAGAGCTTGTACGGAAATTTTGTAAAGTTCATGACACTTTTCCAGTTTTCTCGTGGTGACTCAAAATAGAGGACACGGTCAGATGGTTCAAATGGCTCTGAGCACTATGGGACTCAACTGCTGTGGTCATCAGTCCCCTAGAACTTAGAACTACTTAAACCTAACTAACCTAAGGACATCACACACATCCATGCCCGAGGCAGGAGTCGAACCTGCGACCGTAGCAGTCGCACGGTTCCGGACTGCGCGCCTAGAACCGAGAGACCACCGCGGCCGGCACGGTCAGCATAGAATGTGCATTCTTCCAAAACGTGTCATACCAGTCGGATTTGTTGTACTGGTTGATCTCACAAGACGACGAAGCAATGTGTCAAACTGCAGATTGCAGAATGGTCTGAGGATAAAAACTTCATCAGGTCTGGAGTGATGTTCGAAACTCCAATGTTGTGTGCTTCAAAGATCGCAGTACCCAGTAATGTTCTGCAATTCAATCTGATATGGAGGCAGAACGTGTCTCAGTAGCGATTCTGTGGGGCGCAACGGAAGTATGAAGACACAGATTCCAAATTACAAGCCCTGCTGTCAAGTTATACGTCTCGTCGACGTAGAGCTCATTACATTAAGCCCGATATTGCTTTATCTTTCGTTAGCTCATTTGGACACGGGTTGGAGAAGGGCATTTACCACACTCCTGTTTAATAATCTAAACCAGCATTCACAATTAGTCATTTGCGGAAACCACGTTAACCTACTCGTAAATCAAGGTGCGGACGTGAGAAGGAAGAAAGCTACACTATAGTATCTACAACGAAAATGGAGAATCGATAATTAATTTCTTTCTATTGAAAAAACGCAGAATTATGTTCCGATTTGTGCAATACATAACCATACAGATGATAACAGGGATGCCTTCACCATAGCTTTTGTCCCTGTTGTTGTTGTGGTCTTCAGTCCTGAGACTGGTTTGATGCAGCTCTCCATGCTACTCTATCCTGTGCAAGCTTCTTCATCTCCCAGTACCTACTGCAACCTACATCCTTCAGAATCTGCTTAGTGTATTCATCTCTTGGTCTCCCTCTACTATTTTTACCCTCCACGCTGCCCTCCAATGCTAAATTTGTGATCCCTTGATGCCTCAAAACATGTCCTACCAACCGATCCCTTCTTCTAGTCAAGTTGTGCCACAAACTTCTCTTCTCCCCAATCCTATTCAATACCTCCTCATTAGTTACGTGATCTACCCACCTTATCTTCAGCATTCTTCTGTAGCACCACATTTCAAAAGCTTCTATTCTCTTCTTGTCCAAACTGGTTATCGTCCATGTTTCACTTCCATACATGGCTACACTCCATACAAATACTTTCAGAAACGACTTCCTGACACTTAAATCTATACTCGATGTTAACAAATTTCTCTTCTTCTTGCCAGTCTACATTTTATATCCTCTCTACTTCGACCATCATCAGTTATTTTACTCCCTAAATAGCAAAACTCCTTTACTACTTTAAGTGTCTCATTTCCTAATCTAATCCCCTCAGCATCATCCGATTTAATTTGACTACATTCCATTATCCTCGTTTTGCTTTTGTTGATGTTCATCTTATATCCTCCTTTCAAGACACTGTCCATTCCGTTCAACTGCTCTTCCAAGTCCTTTGCTGTCTCTGACAGAATTACAATGTCATCGGCGAACCTCAAAGTTTTTACTTCTTCTCCATGAATTTTAATACCTACTCCGAATTTTTCTTTTGTTTCCTTTACTGCTTGCTCAAAATACAGATTGAATAACATCGGGGAGAGGCTACAACCCTGTCTCACTCCCTTCCCAACCACTGCTTCCCTTTCATGCCCCTCCACTCTTGTAACTGCCATCTGGTTTCTGTACAAATTGTAAATAGCCTTTCGCTCTCTGTGTTTCACCCCTGCCACCTTCAGAATTTGAAAGAGAGTATTCCAGTCAACATTGTCAAAAGCTTTCTCTAAGTCTACAAATGCTAGAAACGTAGGTTTGCCTTTTCTTAATCTTTCTTCTAAGATAAGTCGTAAGGTTAGTATTGCCTCACGTGTTCCAACATTTCTACGGAATCCAAACTGATCTTCCCCGAGGTCCGCTTCTACCAGTTTTTCCATTCGTCTGTAAAGAATTCGCGTTAGTATTTTGCAGCTGTGACTTATTAAACTGATAGTTCGGTAATTTTCACATCTGTCAACACCTGCTTTCATTGGGATTGCAATTATTATATTCTTCTTGAAGTCTGAGGGTATATCGCCTGTCTCATACATCTTGCTCACCAGATGGTAGAGTTTTGTCATGACTGGCAGCTTCCGTTAGCTGATTAAGAAACCAGTCCAGTGAGCACGAGAAGCGGTTTCCGGAACAGGGAGATTTATCAGCATAACCGGTATGAGCCTGGGTATAGGTACGCCCGACCCTAAGTCCCACGTGAGCCACCCAGTATCTTCCTCCACTATGGGACAGAGTTCACAGCGAAAGTAATGAATGTGGCAACACACGCTACTGTAAGCTTGAAAAGCATGAATGATCGGGTACTTTGTGCAAGCATGGAGTGTCGTCTGTAGGGTAATTTTGCGGAAACATTTGAACTGTTCACAAACTGCTTGACGCTTCATCGATTTTAAATCGTGTAAGCTTGTAAAAGCATGCGGGTCATGTACTTATGCCTTAGCTTCTGCACCTACAGTGTGCAGGCCTGTTCAAGAAAAACGTCAGTTGTGATGTAATCCTCACAGCGGCAGTATATCAAGCCACGTGAAGAAAATCGACAGCAAACTGCTAGAAAATTTTATTCGCGTTTACTAAAGCTAGCACTGCTTGCGGAGCATTAAATCAAAAAACTAACACAGCAATGCAAAGAGAAATGTTGCTTAGTTATGCGTTTAACAAACTAGTCAATAGTTGACAAAATAGTATTTGACAAAACCATCGTTACTAAAAAAATAAACTCACTCACAGACAACAACAAAAAATGAAGAAAATTGACAGCATCAATTAATTCGGGACAGGAAGAAATGTACACAATCCACACTCGCGCATGACGGATGTGTATAGATGCGAGTCTGAAGTCTTCACAGTTCCTTCAGGATGCGAGAAAGCTTGATATTTCCGTGTGTTTTGTGCGGTATTATAGTTTCTCTCATGATTGCCTCCTACTGCTAGAATTTTAGGATTTTTTTCTGGTCTCACTGAGTGCCACTGTGATCGCACAGACCGCAAGTTATTTATACCCAATATACTGGGCATATTTTAATGAACTAACATAAAAACATGCATTATAGCTGTTCAGGGTAACAGTAACGGTTCTATTTTCATAAATATTACGTTCAAGAGAAAAAAGAAGAGTGCTGTCATACTGATCCCAGTGGTATTCAGCGGCAAAAGCCATATACGATTTTAATGTAATACCAGAAGATTGCTAATAATGCCGACCTTCCAATAATGGACGACGTATTTCTTGCGGAACGGGAAATACTAAGAGCAAGACAGCCCACTCTTATCACAGCCAGGACTCTTATGGAAACTGAATTCAATACCATCGATGAATGGAAACGCTGCTGGCAACGAAACTGTTCCCCAGGGTGCCTGAAGCTGCCTTGCATCCACAAGAATCCCTAGGATTCGACCAGCCTCGGGCAGTTTGGACTACCTTGAACCGTATCCGAACGCACCATGGGCGATGAGCTGACACTCTCTACAAGTGGAGGCAAACCCTCGTCACCATCGTGTGACTGTGGAGCGGAACGACAGACAGTTGCTCATATTGTATCGACATGTCCCGCACGTGCCTAAAGGATCCTTTCGAAGATTTCCTCAACGACGAATGATGTTATAAAATACATAAAAGACGTTGATACCAATATATAGCTGTTGCCATGTGTGTTATTTTATGCTGGAGACCTGTGCTTAAATGTTGAAGTGTAGCAGTTTTGAAATCTTTGTACATGTATTGCCATACGATAAATAAATAACGTATTGTAAAAATAAAAGTGAACAGAAAGTCATATATTTAAAAAAAATAGCTTTGAAAGCAAGGAAGATATGAGTTTCCAATGTGCTTATGGGATTGTACTGACTCATGTGCTACAACACACCGATTAAAATTACTTGATACTTGACATTTCATGTGTTGGATGTGTGTTTCTGCAATCACCAGCGTCAGGCCCGAACTGTTCGCCCTTGCCACACTGCCACAACAAATGGTCAATTCACTTCCATTTCCCTGTCTGGCTTTTTTGTGTTTGGATCCCGAATCCTGGGTCCGGTACTTTTATTTCGCATTTCATCACACGTGATAACCGTATCCAAAATAATACACACTAAACGATGGTAACGAAATACACGCATTCTGTACACCACACAAGCTAAAGACAATTGGATTATTTCGCACAAGACGCAAATTCGACTTCACATATAACTATTATCATCACACAGATCGGCCTACAATAGACAAACTTCATACGACGTGGCGCAAAATAGAATTTTTGAAGATAGCAAATGCTAGTTGCCAACTGGTCCTATACTCAAATAAATGTAAGTCTTACGCAAATAGCTTTCGCAGCGCAGTGGAAAAGACAACAGTCTGATGTGCGGAAGGTTGTGGGTTCGAATATTGTCATGTAACACTTTTTTTTAAATCTTTACCAAATTACTTATTTTCAGTTAAGTAGTTTCAATACAATTTCTTTTATTTTTAATCTTTTGTCGCATCCCTTTCATCATCGTATTGACTTTTTATTTGCTATTCTTTTTCTTCCTATGATTCTTTTTGCGTTTAGAATTAGCCTGTGCAGCCAGTAATCAAATGAGTGCCCACCAGAAGTATCATCAGTCGTTATCGCTTCAACTCGCGTAGCAACACGACAAAAACAGTTTGCTTAGAGCACTGAAACTGGAAATTTTTTGTCTCGGGTTTGCTCGCACAGATCAGCTTTAATCGGAGTGAGCAAAGCAAACGTGATTAATAATTCTGCTACAGATTGCTGACAATCGTTTTGTCGGATAAACTGCACATCAATAGGTTGTGGTTACGTTAGGTCATGGGTGTAAATATTCAGGGCTACAAGACGCGTCGTTTGCCGCAGTTCAGTCACTGGTATTTGGAAATTTGTGGTAAGTTCTATGGGATCAAACTGCTGAGGTCATCGGTCCCTAAGCTTACACACTATTTAATCTAACTTAAACTAACTCACGGTAAGGACCACACACACACACACACACACACACACACACACACACACACACACACACACACACACACAGCCATGCCAGACGGAGGACTCGAATCTCCGACGGGCGGAGCCGTGCGAACCGTGGCAAGGCACCTCAAGACCACGCGGCTACCCGTAGTGGTTCCCATCTTTGGTCATTTGAAATCAGCTGTGGACAGAGCATTTCGCGTTCCCCCCATATCTGATGGCAGCAGCTTCCAACATTACTCCGAATTACATGAACAGCACTTGTAAAGTGACATGACGTGTTTGCGAATCGCTTTTAACCGAACGGTAGCCAATGTGGCAACATTGTAGCGCCAAGTGACTGACGTCAACTATCAAGTAGTTTTAATCGCACTACAGGAAGATTACAACAGTTGACGCAAGAAACCCTAACAAAGGGTACAAAAATACGCGGAAAATAATATTTTCATTGTTCCAGGTGTTTCGTGTAACAGCCACTTGACATAACTTTCAAGATTCTATTTTCATAAATGTTACATCAATGAAACAAACAATTTAAGTTGGGGTCATATTTACGGCAGTGGTACTCAGTGCAAAAACCATGAATAAATTTAAACGTCTTTTAAATACGGTGTAAAAAATTGGCCAAGTGCAAGCAGGACTCGCGCATCCATCGTGGGAATCGATAATGCCAACGATTTTTGCCTGTTTTCGATATAGTTACTGTCAAGATATTGGTTACGAGAATTCCAAGACAGTATCAAAATTTCTACAGTAGGTCCTCAAAGTAGCCCAAACATACAAAAGGAAGCAGGTAGGGGACCTCTGTTTATATATGTAAATACAGAAAATTTAATAAAATATTTTTATTTAGTAAAAAAAAAGAAACGTGACAACAACTTGCATTTTATGTTTGCACGCAGCAATGTTCGTGTGTTATGCTTTTGATGGATGATGAAAGCAACGTATATTCTAATGGCAAATACATACACTCCTGGAAATGGAAAAAAGAACACATTGACACCGGTGTGTCAGACCCACCATACTTGCTCCGGACACTGCGAGAGGGCTGTACAAGCAATGATCACACGCACGGCACAGCGGACACACCAGGAACCGCGGTGTTGGCCGTCGAATGGCGCTAGCTGCGCAGCATTTGTGCACCGCCGCCGTCAGTGTCAGCCAGTTTGCCGTGGCATACGGAGCTCCATCGCAGTCTTTAACACTGGTAGCATGCCGCAACAGCGTGGACGTGAACCGTATGTGCAGTTGACGGACTTTGAGCGAGGGCGTATAGTGGGCATGCGGGAGGCCGGGTGGACGTACCGCCGAATTGCTCAACACGTGGGGCGTGAGGTCTCCACAGTACATCGATGTTGTCGCCAGTGGTCGGCGGAAGGTGCACGTGCCCGTCGACCTGGGACCGGACCGCAGCGACGCACGGATGCACGCCAAGACCGTAGGATCCTACGCAGTGCCGTAGGGGACCGCACCGCCACTTCCCAGCAAATTAGGGACACTGTTGCTCCTGGGGTATCGGCGAGGACCATTCGCAACCGTCTCCATGAAGCTGGGCTACGGTCCTGCACACCGTTAGGCCGTCTTCCGCTCACGCCCCAACATCGTGCAGCCCGCCTTCAGTGGTGTCGCGACAGGCGTGAATGGAGGGACGAATGGAGACGTGTCGTCTTCAGCGATGAGAGTCGCTTCTGCCTTGGTGCCAATGATGGTCGTATGCGTGTTTGGCGCCGTGCAGGTGAGCGCCACAATCAGGACTGCATACGACCGAGGCACACAGGGCCAACACCCGGCATCATGGTGTGGGGAGCGATCTCCTACACTGGCCGTACACCACTGGTGATCGCCGAGGGGACACTGAATAGTGCACGGTACATCCAAACCGTCATCGAACCCATCGTTCTACCATTCCTAGACCGGCAAGGGAACTTGCTGTTCCAACAGGACAATGCACGTCCGCATGTATCCCGTGCCACCCAACGTGCTCTAGAAGGTGTAAGTCAACTACCCTGGCCAGCAAGATCTCCGGATCTGTCCCCCATTGAGCATGTTTGGGACTGGATGAAGCGTCGTCTCACGCGGTCTGCACGTCCAGCACGAACGCTGGTCCAACTGAGGCGCCAGGTGGAAATGGCATGGCAAGCCGTTCCACAGGACTACATCCAGCATCTCTACGATCGTCTCCATGGGAGAATAGCAGCCTGCATTGCTGCGAAAGGTGGATATACACTGTACTAGTGCCGACATTGTGCATGCTCTGTTGCCTGTGTCTATGTGCCTGTGGTTCTGTCAGTGTGATCATGTGATGTATCTGACCCCAGGAATGTGTCAATAAAGTTTCCCCTTCCTGGGACAATGAATTCACGGTATTCTTATTTCAATTTCCAGGAGTGTATTTTTTATCTTATATAATTACAATTTAATAATTTTCAGATTCTTTACTTTACGTGTACTGTGAAACCTTATTTCTTTCACGATTAACGTCATCGGGAAGTACCCTACAGCTCTTGAGTGAGTTTGCGCGCATCAAAGTACAGTGTGTTTCGAAAGAATCATCAGATTTGGCACGTCTATGTTTCTGAAACTAATAAACATATACAATGAATTTTGTTTGTTGATGAGCGGCAAACTCAAAAAAAAATTTTCATACCTTTTCGTGAGACGCACGGCATATGTCAATGCGGTATTCAAATTGTTCCCACACTGCAGCGAGCATGTCTTGAGTTACAGCTTCCACAGTTGCTGTTATGCGATGACTCAGTTCATTCATTGTTGCTGGTAACGGAGGTACGTAAACAGTCTTTTATATGAGGCACATGAACTGAGTCTTTTATAACTCCCACAAGAAGTAATCACATACAATCATGTCCGCTGACCTTGGAGGCCAGTAATTAAAAAAAAATTGTTCAAATGGCCCTGAGCTCTATGGGACTTAACTTCTGAGGTCATCAGTCCCCTAGAACTGAGAACTACTTAAACCTAACTAACATAAGGACATCATACACATCCACGACCGAGGCAGAATTCGAACCTGCGACCGTAGCGGTAGCGCGGTTCCAGACTGTAGCGCCTAGAGCCGCCCGGCCACTCCGGCCGGCACAGTAATTTAAGGCTGAATCATTTGGTACAGTGCGACCGATAGATTGTTTAGTAATCCTTTGATTTAAAAATTCCCGCACTTCCAGATACAAGTGTGGCGGTACTCCATCCTGGTGGTAAATGAAATGCGACTCAGTCTATACCGTGGGAAAAGAAATTTCTCAAGCATATCGAGATATGTGCTTTCTGTAACAGTGTTCTCGGCAAAGAAAAATGAACCATACACCTTTTCCCGTGAAATTGCACAAAACATATTAAATTCTGGAGAGTCGTTCTCATGTTGTACAATTTCATGTGGTTGTTCCGTACCCCATATTCTCACATTACGCCAGTTCACGTTTCCATTTAAATGGAATGTTGCCCTGTCACTGAACACTAAGCGTGGAAGAAAAGTCATCCTCCATCTTGTCAAGAACTCGTTGTTGTTCGCCACCTTCACGAAGAGCTTGCACTAGCTGAATTTTGTATGGTTTCATTTGTAAACGACGACGCAACACACACCAGACGGACATCGAGGGCACGTTGAGCTGTCGAGCTGCATGGCGAGCGGATTTCTGCGGACACCTATGGCGGATACGTTAAACGTCTGTGTCAGACACTCGGGGACGGCCCGGCGATTCGCTTTTACACAAACAACCTGTTTCTCGGAATTTTTCTTGTCATTGTGCAATTCTCTGTGCTACAAGAGGACCCACACCATAGCTAGCACTTAAGTCACGCTGAACGGTTATTACTGACCCGCACTGTGCTAAATGTAGAACACACAACGCTTTCTGTTGTTCCGACACCTTTTTTACTAGAACTTCAAGTGGGCACACGCTGCTACTATCTAGCGGGAATCAAGTAAAAGTCGGGACTTTTCTCTTTCGAACAGTACGTTGTTCACGCACATATCTCAAACAACAGAATTATTGTTTACATAGTTCCGCGTAGTCAGCACGTACACAACTTTTCCACTAGAGCGCGCCCTTCTAAGCACAACTGCGCAGGCGCAGCGCTCGTCCGTCTCCGCACTATGAGATGGCGCTGCCTTAGAGATGGACCAAATTCTGCTTTCGCCGATCCGCGTATTAATATGTAACGCAGCCAATGAGATTGCTGCTAACACAGAACCTTTTCTCCTCGCGGATCACACTTGCGCAGTGATACCTGAACGCGCGAGGTATTATAACGAGTGTACATACCTCCGATTAGTCAGTCTGCATTAGTCTGTGCCAGTCTGAATCTGTCTGTACCAGTCTATAGTCAAATTTCAGTTTGCGCCTAATGAGATTATCATATTCCTGTACATAGCCATGAAGATAAATGTATAGACACTTTGTCAAGTATCAGAGATATGTGAGAATAAGATTAACGTACGAAGACCAAAGGAACTTCAGATTGTCAATTGTAAATAGCATCCAGAATCAAGTTACGTAAGGTTTATGCATGTTACTATTTTAATAAGTGTGTGTGAAAATTAATCAAGTTCTGTTTAAAGTTGGTCACCGTCAATCTGCTACTCTAAGCGTGCAAGTGGCATTTCTATTGTCTGGCCTAATGGCAGAAGATAAACACGCCACGATAAGACCACGAGACATATTGCTGACACTCGCCTACTTCGTTAGATCGACAAGTCAAATAATCTGGTGGTGTGTGTACCGAAGGTCTTACAGTACGCACACCACAATAATAGTTTTTTTTTTTTTAATCGGACGATCCTTTTTGGTACACCTTGTATGTGACGTAAATAGCCGAATGTTCTGACTGAACTGACTTAGAAACTTAAACGTTATACAGGGCTAATGGATAACAGGTGACATAAATTTGAACCTCATACGTCATCCTGTTCAAGAGAAAACGGGGCTGTAACGGACGGACGGACGGATGAAAAATGACAAAAAAAAGTGCTTCATGACGGTTGTAGTCGCCGCATTGCTTGTTCCTTCGGACATGCAGGCAGGTCCGAAGGAACATTACATCGTTCTTCTTAACAGCACAGGCACTACGATATTTTAATTACAGATATGGCCGACGTCAGGTGCACGGCCGGAGCAACCAGCGCGGACAGATGTATAATGGGCTGCCGGAGTTTCCAGACCGCAGAGAGGTCCCGCAGTATCGGCTTGCAGACAGTAGTCAGCAGTGGATCAGAGCGGCTTCCGAGCTGCCGGGGAAACCTGATCTCGGCCACGGAGACGGCGGCTCGTCTTACATCTCCACAGGAGTCCAGTCCTCGCCTGACACCTCTCAATCCAGTGTTGGAAGGACAAGTCGCAGGTGTTGGTGGCACAGCCAGCGCTAATGCCAGTTTCTTATGTAGCAGTCGCGGCACTGTCTCAGAGACTCGATGACAGAAAACGAATACAGTCTACGTTCAGTAACTCGAAGTTCAAGGGGCTCCAAGGTAATCCGTAAAATAAAGACTAGAAGATACAAAAACACGAAATCCACTACTGTAACAGGTGTGGCCAGGGCGAGAATAGGCTAGCGTCCGGTATCATGCACACGTCGTCATGGTTCTCCCACTAACGTCAACGTGCACATCTACGTCTACGTAATTATTCTGCCATTCTAGCAGAGGGTTCATCGAACCATCTCCAAGCTAATTCCCTACCGTTGCACTCTCGCACAGCACGAGGGAAAAACGAATACTGAAATCTTTCAAGGCACGCTCTGATTTATTTTATTACGATGATCATTTCTTCCAATGTAGGTGGGCGCTATCAAAATCCTTTCACACATTGAAGAGGAAGTCGGTGATTGAAATTTCATGAGATCCTGCAGAGGCGAGAAACGCCTTCGTAATACCAAAAGTGGTGAACTACGGTCGACCGCACGGAGGCGAGAGAGTGCTGCTAAACCGCCAGTCTGTGGGTTTTCGAGTGAACACGAATAAGTTACGCGGTTGAATCGTGCAAGCAAATTGCCAGCATATATGGACGATACCCCGTCGAGCGAGAGTTGATACTGTTTGATACACACTGTAAAAGTGTCACAGAAATCTGGTTCTGGGTCTTCTAAATGTCTAGTAATATTCTTGCAGCATTTCAGCCGAATGAGACGGGTACTTCCTTCAGCGGCTCCACCAGCGGCTGTGAGCTTCTCAAGAACTAGGAAGATTACTGTCGACTGCACTTGCCTAAGGCTGGCTTGCTTGCTTTCTTCCATCGGCTTCTCTCGGGTTATATTGTGTCACGCAGACTTCTTTACGACGTGTGTAAAGTTTACATGGGGCCGGCCCGCTTTCTCGCGGCCAGTCTGAATGGGTCCCTTCCGCCCTTCCCAGAAACGTGTACTGGTGAACGCCACCTATCACATTATTACTTCTTCGTTCTGGACTTCAATCTTTGTTTTACCTTTCACGTCTTTGGAGAAAGCAAGTTCTTAATCCGAATGCCACATGTTTGGTATGCTAGGGTATTCAGCTCAAAACACTGCTATCTCTATAGCCGACGGTGTTTGTTGTAGCTGGAGGAAGACCGCGTAAAGGCGACACAGTGGTACTTGTAGTTTTGTATTTTCGGTTTCATTTAACATTCCCAGCCTTCAACGAAACACACACATCGCAAGGGACTGCCCCCACAGTAGACTACCTCTTGCGAAACCCCACTCACAAGTTTTCAACAAGTATTAAGTGAAGCATCTAGATATATTCTTCAGCAACCTAAGTAACGCTCCTTTATGGCCTATGAATACAAGAGAAGACTAATCAAAGTGCACTCAAACGCATTTAACACTTCTGTTGCTGTGGGCATGCATACAAGTCCTGCTACGCTGTTCCCCAGGTAAGTCCGCTGCTTGGGATTTTCGTGTATCATATCCGCGGCACTCACTCCCCTATTTGACGATAATAGCTGCCCTGCTCTGGACTTTCTGGATGTCCTCCATTAATCCTGTCTCATCCGGATCCTACACCGCACAGCAATATTCCAGAAGAGTAAGCAGTCTCTCTAGTAGAGCCGCTGCATTTTCTTTCTGTAAATAAATCGCTATCTATGGCTTCCTTTCCCCACAACATGATCTATATGATCGTTCCAAATTACTCGTAATTGCAATCCCTAAATATTCTGTTGAGTTTAGTCATTAGATTTGTGCGATTTATCGTGTAACCGAAATTTAACGGATTCCTTTTAGTAACGTGAATGACTTCATACTTACGTCAGGAACAGCAGAGGGCCTATAACACTTCCTTGGGGAACTCTAGGATATTACTTCTGTTTTACTCGATGATTTTCCTCAGTTACTACGAACTGTGACATTTCTGACGGGAAATCAAGAATCCAGTCCCGAAACAGACGATACTCCACAGGCAAGAAAGTCGCTTATGAGGAACGATGTCAAAAGCTTTCTGGACATCTAAAAATATGCAATCATTTTGATATCCTCTGTCGATAGCATTCATTACTTCGTGCGAACAATCCCTTTCAAATTACTTGATAGCTGGCACTTCATGGGCTGCAGCTGGTTTCCTCCAATGAGAGTGCTCAACGTCACGCCAGGCCCGTTCGCAGTTGCTAAACTGCCACAACAAATGCTCAGCTGATTTCCATTATTTGGCTAATACTGTGTCTAAAACGTGCATACTCCGGTACCATGGTTGTGCGTGTGTTTTTCCTGTGGTTTACCATGTCTGATGATCTCCGAAAGAAAAGGGGCATATCCGGGATGCGTAAAATGAAAGATATTAATTTCGAAGACATTGTTTGGCTCGATGAAACATGGGTAAATGCAGGTCATACTGCTACGATAGGCTGAGTGACGATAAATGAGAAGGTATGGCACTCCCACTGGAGAAAGATGGTAGAATCATTCTTATACTAAAATGTAGACTTTCACGGCCGGAAATATCATGTCCATTATAATTATCCGGGCTGTTATGCCGTGGTCGGTTGATGAATTGTGTGTCGATGTTATGCCGTGGTCGGTTGATAAATTGTGTGTCGATTCCCAACGTTTCGTCTCCGACTGCGGGAGACATCTTCAGGGGGGTCCGTAGCTCGATGGAAGGTCCAACACACCCACTGGCTCGCTACTGACTGTAGCGAGCCAGTGGGTGTGTTGGACCTTCCATCGAGCTACGGACCCCCCTGAAGATGTCTCCCGCAGTCGGAGACGAAACGTTGGGAATCGACACACAATTTATCAACCGACCACGGCATAACATCGACACACAATTCATCAACCGACCACGGCATAACAGCCTGGATAATTATAATGGACAGAATCATTCTTTTCTATGCTGGTACCTACCACGGCTTCATTCCCGGCTGGCAACTGCTTTTCAGATCCAAGAAAACAACAGAGTACCATGAGGAAACAAATCATGTTCGAAAATACGTTGTTCCCAAGTTTTAGCAGTCAGTAATTATTACCGACAATGACGCACACCATTCAGTTTTAAAGGATAAAACCAACCCTGTTAACTCGAAAGGAAGACATTATTCAGCGGTCACGAAAGTAGAATTATTAGACTCTTGTCACGTCAAGCTACAGTTTCCAAGCTATGCTACCAACGAGGTAGCTTCTAAATATGGTCACTGAGTCATAAGACTGCCAACTCATCGCTGCGACTTTATCGCTACTGAACTTACTTGGGCGCAATTGAAAGGATATGTTGCTCGCGAAAAATATAAACAATACTGTGAGTGAAGTTGGGAAACTGATTATTCGGGTGCAGTAAGTCAGATTTTTTAGAAGAGAAGAGGCTACCGTGAATTGCCGTAACCGCGATAGGTTTTGATTTTTTTTGCTTGAACAGTAAAACCATAATTAATCTTAGTAGCTGCAAGGAATAAATACTGTAAAATAAATCGGAATAACCATCCGGAGCGACCTAAAACGGAATGAGCACATAGAACAAATATTAGGAAAAGCAGATGCCAAGCTGAGATTTACTAGTAGAGTATTAAGGAAATTTAATTCATCCACGAAAGAAGTAAATCATACAACATTTGTTCCAGAATTCTTGAGTATTGCTCATCTGTCTGGTACCTTTGTCAGGGTGGATTCATAGACGACAGACGAAAGATCCAACGAAACGCGGCAAGTTTCGTCACGCGATCATTCGGTCGGCGCGCGAGCGTTACGCAGATGCTCAACAGACTCAAGCGGCAGACGCTACAAGAGAGGTGTGGAGCATCACGGAGGGGTGTACATGTGGAATTCCGAAAGACTGCGTTTCGGTAAGAGTCGGGAATCATTAATTCCTACAACATACGACTTCGCGAAATGGGCCCAACGAGAAAATCCGAGGAATTAGATATAATACAGAGACAGTAATTTTTTCTCCGCCCAGCTACTGGGTGTTGTCCTCATCATCGTACCATCTTTATCGACTGCAGGTCGCCGAAGTGGCGTCAGATTGAAAGACCGGCACCCGGGGAACGGTCTGCCCGACGGGGGCCCTAGCCATACGATTAAATAAACCGACGGTCATTCTCGCGCACAATTCGCGAATGGAACAGCGAGGGAGGAATCAGTGGTACTAGAAGCACCCTCATCCGCGCACCGTCAGATGACGTGCGAAATATAGGTGGATTACATTGGTGACGAAGACGGCACAGCTGATCAAGCAGGTAGAGCAAGGAAAGTGGAGCACACATGGGATTCCGTGTCGCTCAGGTCGCGGCAGACCCTGAAGCGTGGGCAGACAGCAAGCGTGGTGCTTTCTACGGGACTGGAGACAGGTCGGCGGACCGGCTCGGGGAAAAACTTGACGAATGTTGGCCTTTTACGGCGTCTCGTAGTGGGCACGGCACCAGGTTCTTAGGGGCCGACGCCGCCTCAGTCCATTGTCTCCGGTACAGACAGCCAAGCGGTCGTACGTCAGCGCGACAGCAATACTGGCTAACCCACAAGTCATTGTGCGCCAACTCTACAGCACACTCCGTACCAAAGAGAAAAGAGGGAGAGGGGGGGGGGGGAAGAGAGAGAGAGAGAGAGAGAGAGAGAGAGAGAGAGAGAGAGAGAGAGAGAGAGAGAGAAGCGCGGGGGGGGGGGGGGGGTGCTCGTCTCACAAGGGAAACTCCCCGTCTCATCCCCCTCAGATTTAGCGGTAAGCTGGCTCTGTGGATGGTCTGTCAGAAACTGAACACAGGTCCAGCAAGAAAAAAAGAAGCAAAATGAGAGAAACAGTGAACGGTCCAGGCTCAAGATGTGCTACACAGAGCGAATTTGAATAGCCATGGCGTTGTGGTTATATGGTCGTGGTGTTGCATTACGAAGGGGAGATGCGTGTTCGAATCTCATATGTGATTCTTTTCCCCACACAATTATGAACTGTACGTGGTGTAACGTCCGTCTGCAATAGCGAGGTTTACGTACCTCCTATTTGCTCTGCCCAAGTTCCACATATTATCGCTTTTGGGTTCTGTTTTGGAAGTTTTGATACTTGAATTCTTTTGTTGTAATATACCTCACGCCCGTTAATTTGTTGTTTTCTTTTCTGTGAGAGGCCTATGCGGCGTCTTACCTGCTCTCACTGTTCATTTACTTGCAACGGTAATATATTCTAACACATGCGTACCGGTCAGCGGTAGTACAACTGCCGAGACTACAGGACAGATACGTCAATGACCGAACGGGAGGTTCATAATCTTGTGGGACAAAAAAGAAAGAAAAGAAAGAGAGAGAGAGGCTTGAGGTAGGTTAGAACACGGATGTCTCGCTTTGCAGTCCAATACCGTGACCACACAACCACGACGCCGCGGTCCTTGCACTACACTCGGTGTAGCACATCTTGAGCTTGGACCGTTCACTGTTTTTCTGCTTTGCTTCTTTCTCCACAGTTCAGTACACCTCCTTCCTGCTTTCATGCTTGATCTGTGTTCAGTTTTTGACCGGCTGTCCAGTAGGCCATTTACCACTAAGGCTGTGGAGGATGCGTTGGATTTACATCAACGAATGAACTTCGCAGGTCCTGTCAATGCTTGGCGGAGCATAGCTGTCAACCTTATAGGTTCTGCTCCAGTACCTACATCTGAAACCATACCCAGCAACCCACTGTGAAGTGCATGGCGGTGAGTACACAGCACGGTACCACATTCGTTCGAAGGGCGTACAGAGGCCGGGATCACTGCCAGCAAAATCCTTTCGCTGCTATGGACTTGCTCTATGCAATTCGTGCTGAGGCTGCATTTGTTTGGCTGTACTGCACGCCAAATGCTGGTGCCTCTGCTGAGAGACTGCGTTCCAACCGATAAGGAATACTTATCGCCCGATTTTCCTAAAACTACGAGGGTCACGCCAAAAGAAATGCACACTATTTTTGTAAAAATACAGTTTTCGTTCTGCATGTGTGAAAGTTTTACAGTGTGTAGATACATCCTTCCTGCTTGTTTTCTAACTTAGCTCAACCTGTTCCCGTGAGTGGCGCCGTCACAGCATGTCTTCAAGATGGTTGCTACACTTGCCGTTCGTCAGAAGCAACGTGCTGTCACAGAATTCCTGTGCTGTGAAAACGAGACAGTGTGAAACATCCACAAGAGGTTGAAAAAGGTGTATGGAGATGTTGCTGTCGAACGCAGTACAGTCAGTAGGTGTGCAAGCAGGTTACGTCGTGAACGCGGGCACGGCAATATTGATGATTGTCCTTACAGGGGCAGGCCTCGTACTGCACACACTCCAGACAATGTTATGAGAGTTAACGAATTGGTGACTGCTGACAGACGCATCACAGTGAACGAATTGACACGCTACGTTGGGATAGGGGAAGGAAGTATTTGCAGAATACTGAAAGTGTTGGCGTTAAAAAAGCTTTGTGCCACGTGGGTTCCCAGGACGTTGACAGTAGCTCACAAAGAAACAAGAAAAACGGTATGCAGCGAACTTTTGGAACAGTACGAGAATGGTGGCGATGAATTTCTTGGCAGAATTGTGACAGGTGATGAAACATGGCTCCATCATTTTTCACCAGAGACGAAGAGGCAAGCAATGGAGTGGCATCATGCAAATTTACCCAAGAAAAAAAAATTCAAAACCACACCTTCTGCTGGAAAAGTTATGGCTACGGTGTTTTTCTATTCCGAAGGACTCTTGCTCGTGGACATCGTGCCAAGTGGAACCACCATAAATTCTGATGCATATGTGACGACACTGAAGAAACTTCAAGATCCACTGAGTCGTGTTCGACCACATCAGCAAAAGCAGGATGTTTTGCTGTTGCACGACAATGCACGGCCACATGTCAGTCAAAAAACTATCGAAGCGATCACAAAACTCGGATGGACAGCACTGAAACACCCGCCTTACAGTCCTGACCTGGCTCCAAGTGACTATCATCTCTTTGGGAAACTGAGAGACTCTCTTCGAGGAACAAGGTTTGAAGATGATGACTCCCTTGTGCACGCTGCCAAACAGTGGCTCCAACAGAATTTTACCGTGCGGGTATACAGGCGCTGGTTCCAAGATGGCGTAAGGCAGTTGAGAGGGATGGAAATTATGTGGAGAAATGAAAATATTGTTCCTAAAGTATGTATATACACACTGTAGAACTTTCAAACAAGTAGAATAAAAGATGGATTTTTAAAAAAAATAGTGTGCAGTTCTTTTGGACTGACCTTGTATAAGGTGAAAGATTTTTGCACAACTTTGTCTGACATCGCCACTCGATAAAGAACTGAATTTCTTTTCCTTATCCGTCATACTTACTGCGCTGCATCAAATTAAGTAAAACACCGCATGAAATTTTACAGAGTTTTCAGAGGCAAAAACATACAACGTAAACTTTGCCTATGGTTGATTTTAGCTCATATATTGCACCGATGGATATATCGAAATTTTATTTGAAACTGAGAGCAGATGGATGAGATTTCATTCTAGTGCTATTGGGTTTATATTGGAAGGGTGGCCGCAAGAGACGAGTCTATTCACTTCCTTGCGCGTCACGAATCATGCGGTCATAACAATCACCAAATCTCATAAAAGGTTCTTCAAACCAGTCGCGAAGAATTTTGGCCCGGTGACATGGCGCACTGTCATCCATAAGAAATCAATTGTTGTATGGGAACGTGAAGTCCATGAATGGCTGCAGATTGTCTCCAAGTAGCCGAACGTAACCAGAGGATGCAAGGCCGAGCGGGGTAGCCGCGCGGTCTCGGTCGTCCTATCACGGTTCGTGCGGCTACCCCCGTCGGAGGTTCGAGTCCTCCCTCGGGCATGGGTGTGTGTGTTGTCCTTAGCGTAACTTAGTTTAAGTAATGTGGAAGCTTACGGATCGATGACCTCAGCAGTTTGGTCCCATAAGACCTTAGCACAAATTTCCAGAGGACCCAGTCCATTCCATGTCAACAGCCCGTTCACCTTTATGACATCGTTATGGAGCCATCACCAGTTTGCACGCCGGCCGCTGTGGCCGAGCGGTTCTAGGCGCATCAGTACGGAACTGCGCTGCTGCTACGGTCGCAAGCTCGAAACCTACCTCGGGCATGGATGTGTATGACATCCTTAGGTTAGTTAGGTTAAAGTAGTTCTAAGTGTAGGGGACTGATTATCTCCCATGGTGCTTAGAGCCATTTGGGCCATTTTTTACCAGCTTGCACAATTCCTTGTTGACCTTCATGTGGTCTGCACCGCACTCGAATCCTACCATCAGCTCTTACCAACTCAAGTTGGGACTCATCTGACCAGGATACGGTTTTCCAATCGTCTAGTGTACAACCGACATGATCACGAACCCATAAGCGGGGCTACAAGCGCTGCCACAGTCCATTAACGTCATATTTCGCCGCACTGTTCTAAAGGACACGTTCGTCGTACGTCCTCTATCGATTTTTGCGGTTATTTCATGGAGTGTTGGTTGTCTGTTAGCGCTGACAACCTTACGCAAACGCCGCTGCTCTCGGTCGTTAAGTGAAGGCCGGCGTCCACTGCGTTGTCCATCGTGAGAGGTAATGCCTGGAATTTGGTATTCTCGAAGCAGTCTTGACACACTGGATCTCGGAATATAGAGATAGCAGCGTTCTGAGCTGAATACCCTAGCGTACCAAACAGGTGGCCATTCTGATTAAGACATTCCTTTCTCTCAAGTCGCGAAAGGTAAAACAAAGAACGAGGCCTAGAACGAAGTAGTAATGATGTGGTAGATGGAGTTCAGCGCGCGTTTCTGGAAAGGGCGGAAGCGAGCCATTCAGATTGGCTGCGAGAAAGCGGGCCGGCCCCATCTTATCTTTACACACGTCGTTAAGAAGTCTGCGTGACACAATACAACCTGAGAGAAGCCGATGGAAGACAGCAAGCAAGCAATGCCTTAGGCAAGTGTAGTCGACATTAATCTGTCCAGTTCTCGAGAAGCCAACAGCCGCTGGTGGAGCCGTTGAAACTGTCTCGCTGAAAGAAGTCTTGTAGGAATATTACGCGACATTTAAAAGTGCCAGAACCAGATTCCTACGACGCACTTACAGGGTGTCAAACACAATCACGTCTCGCTCGAAGTGGTACCGTTTATATAAAGGCCATTTGGTAGCACGATTCACCCGAGCGACTGATTCGTGTTCACTCGAATACCCTTTTCCCGCACACTGGCGCTTCAGCAGCGCTATATCGCCTCCCTGCGGTCGACCGCAGGAATTCAACCACTTTTGGCTTTAATACCACAACACAAGATCAGGTAGACCTGATAGGTTTTGCTGGCCAACCGCGAATGTGCAGTGAACAGAAAGAGTGGACGACGCAGCTGCACAGACGTATGTACCTATGCCTGCAGCAAATTCACATCGCCATTCGACATGTCTGCGTACGGCTCTACTTCATGGGGAAACTGATATACGCAAGCACCCGTCTCTCTCTCTCTCTCTCTCTCTCTCTCTCTCTCTCTCTCTCTCTCTCCCTCCGTGTGCGTGTGCGTCGGCACGATGTAGTTAGGCAAAAGTTACGACCGGGCAGTACGTGACTAAGTATTACCAGTAGAGCCCATACCGATTTTTTAAAGAATAAAACTTTAATGTACGGAAGAGCTACAAATCTCTGATTTCTGAACGAATGATTAATGTACTAAATAATTAACATTAAGAATGTAAGCGAGAAAAAGTTGCTAAAACGTTTGGGACTACTTGTAAAGTATATTGGGAGTCGCTAAGTGCTCCAATTAACAAACATTGGGTGAATATGCCCCATGTGCCTAAACAGATACAGTTTCTTACTTTTAACAATTGATTTATTGTCCTTCTGCCTCTAAGTCAGTAGATGTTGACGGCATTTTAAGTTTTTAATTTCGATCAACAATTAGCAGAAATACTGAAAATAAAATTTTTGTTGCCCCTCGAAGCCGTTAAATAGACATCTACACAATTGGCCAATAAAATTTCTACACCACGAAGATGGCGTGCTAAAGACGCGAAATTTAACTGACAGGAAGAAGATGCTGTGATATGCAAACGAATAGCTTTTCCAGAGCATTCACACAATGTTGGCGCCGGTGGCGAGACCTACAACGTGCTGACATCAGGAAAATTTCCAACCGATTTCTCATACACAAACAGCAGTTGATCGGCGTTGCCTGGTGAAATGTTGTTGTGATGCCGCGTGTAAGGAGGAGGAATGCGTACCATCACGTTCCCCACTTTGATAAAGGTCGGATTGTAGCCTACCACGATTGCGGTTTATCGTATCGCGACATTGCTGCTCGCGTTGGTCGAGATCCAATGTCTGTTAGCAGAATATGGAATCGCTGTGTTCAGGAGGGTAATACGAAGCGCCGAGCTGGATCCCAACGACCTCGTATCACTAGCAGTCGATATGACAGGCATCCTATCCGCATGGCTGTAACGAATCGTGCAGCCACGTCTCGTCCCTGAGTTAAAGGATGGGGGCGCTTGCACGACAACAACCATCTGCACGAACAGTTCGACGACGTTTGTAGCAGCATGGACTATCAGCTCGGAGACCATGGCTGCGGTTACCCTTGACGCTGCATCAAAGACAGGAGCGCCTGCGATGGTGTACTCAACGACGAACCTGGGTGCACGAATGGCAAAACGTCATTTTTTCGGATGAATCCAGGTTCTGTTTACAGCATCATGATGATCGCATCAGTGTTTGGCGTCATCGCTGTGAACGCACATTGGAAGCGTGTATTCGTCATCGCCATACTGGCGTATCACCCGGCGTGATGGTATGGGGTGCCATTGGTTACACTTCTCGGTCACCTCTTGTTCGCATTGACGGCACTCTGAACAGTGGACGCTATATGTCAGATGTGTTACGACCCGTGGCTCTACAATTCATTCGATCCCTGCGAAACCCTACATTTCAGCAGGATAATGCACGACCGCATGTTGCAGGTCCTGTACGGGCCTTTCTGGATACAGAAAATGTTCGACTGTGCCCTGGCCAGCACATTGTCCAGATCTCTCACCAATTGAAAACGTCTGGTCAATGGTGGCCGAGCAACTGGCTCGTCACAATACGCCAGTCACTACTGTTGATGAACTGTGGTATCGTGTTGAAGCTGCATGGGTAGCTTTACCTGTACACGCCATCCAAGCTCTGTTTGACTCAATGCGCAAGCATATCAAGGTCGTTATTACGGCCAGAGGTGGTTGTTCTGGGTATTGATTTCTCAGGATCTATGCACCCAAATTGTGTGAAAATGTAATCACATGTCAGTTCTTGTATAATATATTTGCCCAATGAATACCCGTTTATCATCTGCATTTCTTCTTGTTGTAGCAATTTTAATGACCGGTAGTGTAAGTGGGACTGTGCACCGTTTTTCCGTTTAGTAATTTAGATTTACTTATTTATGGACTTCATTAGGAAACACTTTCCTAACAAGAATAAATCCTTACTTCGCATACGCTACGAATCTTGTTCTAGCAAATGATAACAGGAAATTTATACCTCGGAAATATTTTGTGTGCTTTCTTTACTGTGTGTATCCTGCAGGAAATTTACAAGCATTCACAACGCTATTCCTGAAATGCTTTACTGTCCACTTGTGGATGCGTCTGTTCTCAAAACAGACCACACGTAGTACCCAAATGTGCAAATACTCGATATTTAATGTTCCAGAGAGAAATAAATTGCCGTGTTTGTAATGCTTGTCTTCACATTTAGTGGCAACTTTAATGCTCAGATGAAACTATGTTGTTCCAGAGACGTTTTCAAGACTCAAATATCTATGATGTACATATGCAGACTGAAGCGGCGAATGAAGATGTGTATGAAGGTTAGGATTCGAATCTGGGTCACTAGCTCGCTAGGCAGTTATGCTAACCACTACTGGCTTTGCACAACTGCATGGATTACCCCAGCAAGTCTCTCTCCTCAATCCAAATTCCCATCCACGTCTCAGCCTACTTGGTATTTCCCTAAACTCTAACAGCACTACAGAGACTCTCCAACTGTATTGGATTAGCACCTCAGCATCGAACGAAATGGGGCGCCTGGAACCCACGCGTAGGTGCTTTAATCAAATGAAACTATATTGTACCTGAAACTTTTTCAAGTGAGAGTCCTGTATGATGTATATATGCAGACTGATGTGACGAATTAAACTTGGTACCAAGGCCAGGATTCGAAGAACTGTCTCCTGCTCACTAGGCCGGGTTCAAATTCTGGGGAAGGTATAAATTTTCATTTGTCGCTTCAGTCTGCACAGATGTTTGAGACCTGAGCAAGTACCTGGAATCATATTGCTCCATTTGATGAAAGCACCTATGCCTGGGTTTCAGGCAGGATCTCCGGTTTCGTACGATGCCGAGGTGCTGTATTGTTGGGAAGTTTAGGGGTGTACTAAGAGGCTGAGGTGTGAAGGGGAGGCGTGTTAGGGTAGTCCGTGCAGTTGTGCAAATCCTCTGTGCCAGGGCGGGGTAGTGGTTAGTTCATTTCCCTATTGAGCAGGAAAACCGCGTTCGAATCCTGGCCTTGGTACAAATTTTTATTCGACGTTTCAATCTGAATATATACATCATTAACGAAGATAGGCCATACATTACTTCAGAAACCAGGTACGGTATGTGAAAATGCGGTTCTCTTTGGATACGGGAGTAGGTGCCCTTGCACACTCTGAAGTTCGTTTACATGTATTCTAAGCGAGAACTAGGTTATCAACTATTTGGAGGACTTGATAATAACCTTTATTTATAAAATCCACTATAAATAAAGGTTATTATCAAGTCCTCCAAATAGTTGATAACCTAGTTTCGGCCCTGTAGCCATTGTCGAGTAGAGTACAGCGAAACTGTGCTTCAGCACATGCCAAAACCTTAAAAAATACGAGACTTATACGTACCAGATATCTGACATTTACAAGGTGACTACAGTCATTAGAAGATAAGGAATAAAAACGGTCACATGGACAAATGGCCGGTAATACAGTCCGAGTGAGGTACACACACTTGAACGTGGTGATAAGAGATCTTTAACAGTGTAGGTTTCAATGACAAAGCACACGTGAGAACACAGTAGACCAAGTTCCGTCTGCGCTAGTGTTTTGGTTGCATGCTCAAGGTGGCATGGAACACTGTCGTGTAGTAGCTACATGCCTTTCGTACCATCGAAGACACGTCTACCACCAAGGGAGGCAGGGTCACCCACAGGAAATGCAGACATGTCTTGCCTGTGAAACGTTGTGGAAGGATGACTGGTCCCGCAAGGCGATCGCCAGCAATCCCTGTCCACAAGCTGAGACTGAAGCAGTCCTGATGGTTCACTGCCATCAACCATGAATTTCCAACATACATCACAGGTTGTTGTTGTGAAGGTATACGATACATCCTCCAACTGGGTGTACCTCCCTTGGAAAGCATTTCCGTCAATACGTGCATATTACCTTTTCTGCTACTTTTCATCTACTGCAGTTTGTCCCCATTTAGCAAAATCACCTGTATATATCATGTTTTTAAGGTTTCGGCACGTGCTGCAGCACAGTTAGTGCACCACTCGATAATAGTCCACCTCGGTAGCTGTTATATGCGGCTGGCTGCCGCGGGGGACCCGGGTTCGATTCCTCGCACTACTAGGGATTCTTCCCTGATGGGAAGGCTGGTAAGGGGAGCACTCAGCCTCGTGAGACCAACCGACGAGCAACGTAGACCCATTACTAGCGGTTCCAACGTCAAGAAACCCAATAACGACTGGATGGCCTGTGTACTGACCACGTGCCCCTCCGTAACACATCCGATGACGCCACTGGCAGAGGATGACACGGCGCTCGGTCGGACCCGACTGGCCCGTCTAGGACCAAAAGGCGGAACTACTACTTACCATTTGATACTAACTACACGGCCGAAACTGAAATACTATTTTTTTTTATAAATAAATTTACAGTCAAAGACGAGCATAATGCTTTTCTAAACGAGCTACTTTACTTTATCTGCAACTTTCATCATTAGTGTCGTGGCATGTCTGAGAAAACAATGTCAACTTTGTTCAAAAGACGCCTGCGTCGTTTATGAAATCCTTGAAGACGGAATTTGATGATACTGTGCCCCATGAAGAGATAATCCACTCACGCATAGGGCTGACTGGTGGCTTTTTAATCTTGCCAGGTGGAATAAATATATAATCCTCACCTAAAAGCCAATCGGAGCAATATCTTCGAAGACCATCTTTAAATGGCTTGCTAACGACGACATCAACCACCAGCGATATTATTGCTCCATTCCGAAAAGAGAAACAAAGACTGCAGCTTAAGTTTATGCGATGAGAAAATATAATGATGTTTATAGGGTGGCCGAATTTAGGGAGAAAGTACGGCTTATATCTGGGCCAAGTCAATGATCTAGTACTGTATTACAAGCCAACTCACGATTTACATGGAAAACGCCAATAAAATTTTAAGTAGTTCTGTATTTAATTATTTTTGGGGGCCAATGACGAGTAGCGAAACTGGTTAGCCAACACGTAGAAACACTCAGGGCGGCCTGGTGATCTCCTTACTACGAGACGCCCGTTCCACCATCTTGTGTCCTGTGTGCCCTCTGTAATATGTCGGTCGGCCGCAACAAAGTTTCTCTTCGGCGACAGTAGCTATCAGCTGCCCCAGTGACGGTTCCAGGAAGAGGCTATTAGTAGGGTGGCCAGTCGGAACAATAAAATCGCCTTGAGAGCAGGGCCGCTATAAAATGATTTCCTCGGCTGACCGCTACATCCGGTAGTCATATCGTAAGACCAGACCATAAAAGTAAATCCGGATCGCGCAGCTTCATCTGAGCTACTTCGTGATCTTGTAACGTTGGCAACAGACAAATAGGGAGTTGACGATCGAGCGACTCGGTAAATTTCGTATTATCGACAATGTATTCCAACAAAATTGCCTGGTAGGTTGGCAACACTGCCAGGCGCAAAAGCTTGTCACATTTCGGGAACATTGCCGGCCATCCTTACCCAACGATGTTTCCGGCAAAACACTTTGTAGTGTCGGCAGACTTGCCAACACTACGCACACTAATTGGAAGAGGCGGCCAAGATGCACGCGCTAACTCACGAAGGATGGAGTGAGGTCTGAAACAGGAGACTTAATGATTGCTATAAAGAAAAGTACGTATCTTCTGGACTACTTAACTTTTAATCCTTCCTTTGTATACATCGTTCTTGATGAGACATTTGGAGATTGTGGCGATACAAGTGAGACTCTTTAGATACACGCTATCTAAGGCTAATGGCGCCTTGCTAGGTCGTAGCCATTAACTTAGCAGAAGGCTATTCTGTCTCTCGGCAAATGAGAGCAAAGGCTTCGTCCGTATAGTCGCTAGCAACGTCGTCGTACAACTGGGGCGAGTTCTCGTACGTCTCTCGAGACATGCCGTGTGGTGGCGCTAGGTCTACGATCACACAGTGGCGACACGCGGGTCCGACATGTACTAATGGACCGCGGCCGATTTAAGCTACCACCTAGCAAGTGTGGTGTCTGGCGGTGACACCACACACTTCGGGGCCATAAACGTTTACATGGAACCCATGTCAACCGTGAAATACGAGAATTAGCCGCGCTGGATTAACCGAGCGGTTTAAGGCGCTGCATTGATGGACTGTGCGGCTGGTCCCGGCGGAGGTTCGAGTCCTCTCTCGGGCATGGGTGTGTGTGTTTGTCCTTAGGATAATTTAGGTTAAGTAGTGTGTAAGCTTAGGGACTGATGACCATAGCAGTTAAGTCCCATAAGATGTCACACATAGAGAAAAAAAAAATTACGAGAGTTATTTCAAAAGTTCTGCACACTGTAATACACAATCGAATAAAAATAATTTATTTTACAAAATATCTTCGGAGGCCTTCAATATAATCTCGCTTTTTGCATATTACAGCTTCTCATCATTTCGGCAGTTTCTGCATTTCAGATAGGCACCTTCATTATTGAGCTGTCTGAGTACTAGGATCACCTGACTCGAAGCTTCATCAGTTGTATCAAAACGTTTTTCATGGAGTTATTCCTTCAACTTCGGAAAAAAAGTCTCGTGGGCTCATATGAGGACTGTATGGTGGGTGCGGAAGCATTTCTCATCCATATTTGTCGAGTGTTTCTGTCACTGGTAGGGCAGTATGCTGTCTTACATTATCGTCCAAAATGAAGACACCAAACTGCAAGCAAGCATACCACGCCTCCTTCGACGAATTTCGGTCGCTAAACATTTTACTGAAACGCCTTGTAGTATGCACCTATTACAGACCTTCTCTGGGACACATTATTTGTAGATATGCCGCCATTCATGCCATACACAAAGATCAGCAGTAGTTTCGCCTCTGATGGTTTGCGGCGGAATTTTTTCGGACGTGGAGAGTCGAAACTCTTCCGTTGTGACAACTGAGACCTAAGTTCTTTCTCAAAATTTCGTATCCATGTTTCGCCAAGTGCAACAATCGTTTTCAGAAAATATTCTCCTTCCGTTCGATAACGTAGAAGTAGTTATTCTGCTATTCTTTAGCGACCTGCTTTCTGCTCTCCACTCAGACCATGCGAAACCCTTCTGGCAGCAACTTCTCTCGTCTTTAACTTTCCAGTTACGATTCTGTAAACTGAAGTGACAGACATTATGGCCTCATACGCAATTTCCTCACATGTTTTTCGTCGGTGCCCTCTCAAAATGTAATAAACAATAACCTGAGAGGTGTCGTCCGTTGCAGCTGATGGCCTTCCAGTTCTTGGGTTGTCCTCCGTACTTACCCCACTATCACGGAAAGGAGCAGAGCACCGCGACACGTTCCACTGCACTATTCGTACACACCTCTCACAAAACGTCGAAAATTTCCGTTGGTTTCTTTCCGCGTAGGGACTCTATTTAATAATAATAAAATACTGCACAAGTTACACTCTTTCTCTGCGATATCTGAGTGTTTGTTGTTCTAATTCTCCTGCATTCAATCACAAAGACACATACGCAGGCGTTACACACTCTGATGAGCCAAAACATTATGACCACCTGCTTAATAGCTTGTTTATGCATCGCTGGAACGAAATACACCACTGATTCTGCGGGATCCGAAAGTTTGTTGGCAGGTTTGTGGAGGTATGTGGCATTACATGTCTATGCACAGATCATGTAATTCCCGTAAAAAACGGCCCGCTGATGTTGCGTACGTGGTGATGGCGCCCGATAGCGACTCAGATGGGTTTCATAGGGTTTACATCAGGCGAATTTGATCGTCGGGGCATCAACTTGAGTTCCGACCGCTACAATCGCAGGTTCGAATCCGCCCTCGGGCATGGATGTGTGTGACGTCCTTAGGTTACTTAGGTTTAATTAGTTCTAAGTTCTAGGCGACTGATGACCTCAGAAGTTAAGTCGCATAGTGCTCAGAGCCATTTGAACCATTTGAGCCATCAACTTGAGTTCAGTATAATGTTCCTCAAACCACTGTAGCACGGTTCTGGTTCAAAAATGGCTGTGAGCACTATGGGACTTAACATCTGTGGTCATCAGTCCCCTAGAACTTAGAACTACTTAAACCTAACTAACCTAAGGACATCACACACATCCATGCCCGAGGCAGGATTCGAACCTGCGACCGTAGCAGTCGCGTGGTTCCGGACTGAGCGCCTAGAACCGCGGCCGGCAGCACGGTTCTGGTTCCGAGACACGGACAGTTATACTGCTGAAAGATAACAATCGCCATCGGAGAAGACCTCAAGTATGACGGGATGCACGTGGTTCGCAGCTGTCAGCGTGTCTTCGATTCCTACCAGAGGTCCCATGTAAGCGCAGGAGAATGTCTCGCATAGCATAATACTGCTCCCAACAGCAAGAGTCCATGGTGTGCAGCACGTTTCGAGCCGCCGTTCACCTCGATGACGGGCGTTTGTGGAGACGACCAGCGAAAGCGTGATTCACACGAAGAGCCGACACGTTTCCACTTATCGACGGTCGAATCCGGTGTGTCCCATGGCCACTGCAATCTTAACTGACGATGTCTTTAGGCCAACGCGTGAACACGTAAGGGTGGTCTGCTGCAGAGCTCCCGGTTCAACAACTTTCATGAACGATGTTCTTCGGAATACTTTCGCGTGCACCAGCATTGTGTTGTTTCGGCAGATATGCCACAGATCACCACGTATCCTACTTTGCAGAGCAGGCAAGCCTCCGCACCCCATCTTCTATGAAAAGTCGTGGACGTTCAGCTATTTAGCACCTAGTGAAAGTTTCACTGTTCTTCTATCGCTTTCTTTAGATGCTCACGACAGCAGCACGTGAACATTCGACCAGCTTCGCCGTTTTCGAGATACTCGTCCACAGACTTTGTCAAAGTCGCTTTTCTCAATGGACTTCCTATCTGCAGCCCATATCTTCGCTAGTCTGGTTCCCATCTGTGTCTGCTCCGCTTACATACAGTGGTCATTATCACCAGCTGCGACATAGTCCCGAATATGAACAGTAGCAAAATGATTGTGTGGACGATGTGGCCTATTTTACACCATATTTTAGATCTATGTGACGATGCTGTGCTGAGTATATTTATATATTTCGACGATGCCACTACGCCCTTACCACATTAGGACATGGTGTAGAACAGATCTGAAGATGGTCATTATTGATTGAAACTGGTCATCGTCAAAGGAATTGATACATTTGAGTAGTCATTATGTTTTGGCCGAGCAGCGTACAGTAGTAATGTAAACTCCTATACGACTTGGAAGGTAGGAGTGAATTCTTGAAACGCATCGTGCTAGGCATGAAAAAATATAACTCGCACAGTATTTTACGCAGGTGTAAGAAATGAACTGTTTCGAAGTTAGTAGGAAAATCGATGAAAATTCCACTGTCATCTTTTGACGAGTCGAGCCGGCGCGGCTGGATTGTGAGAATTTCAGTTTAAAAATGGAAGCTGAAACCGAGTAAGATAGGATTACTCTTAGCGCCCAGCGTTCCTACATCAAAATCGTTATTTCAGGCTTTATAAAAACACCGTTTATAATGGATGAAATAAAGCCCTTTCTTTCTTCTCCATAAATCTGGAACGCCCAATGTAATAGATACACGTAAGCGCGGAATAGAAAAGAGCTAATCATCCTCGGGCGCTTGTGTGTGTGTGTGTGTGTGTGTGTGTGTGTGTGTGTGTGTGTGTGTAGGGGACGGCAGGGCTTATTAAAAATGTAAGCTACCATTAACTCCCGCAGTGATGGAAGACGTCGCTGAGGTACCGCTACATGTATTGGTTCTCCCGGACACCGCTAGGCGGCAGCCGGGTTTTATTTTGATGCAAGTGGCGCTGCCCCCCGCTGATCGGCTAATGCGCCGGTCGGCCGAATAATAATTACCGCCCGGCGGAAGAAAACTGCCTCTTCACGTGGTGTCGCGTCGCGTCGGAGGCTGCAGCTATATAATAAGAGAGATAATGAGCGAAAGCAGCGGGCCGCCGCCTGGGGAGCTAGAGCTATCGCCTGCCGCTTCCTTTTATTGTCTTTCTTCGCTAGTGCCGGTGCTGGTTTGTTGACGAGAGTGCTGGAACCGGTCGCGGAGAGAGCAGGTTGTTGCCGCAGCAGCAGTGTCGGCAGCAAGTGCACTTGGCCCCTCCTCTCCTCTCGCTGCGCCCCTGAATGTCAGTGAACTCGAGCCGCACGCACCGGCAGCGGCTATCGCGTGAAATCGGCCGCTGGCCTCTGGCGTGGGCGGCGACCAACGGGCCCGCCCCGTCCCAAACACGGCTGTTCCACTGGTCCACCCATCCCACGCCTGCTGGCGCACTAACTTCTGCACATCTACACGCTTGTAATACGCATACGTGAACGTAGCTTGTCTAGTAGGTGTCTTAGGGCATGTCCACACGGGACGCCGTGCACCCAGATGCAGAGGGTTGCGGCGAATCGCTTTACATTAAACCTTCCGGTACATTTACGCTTGCCACAAGAATGCATTTTACCGACAATGTAGCCCTTCACTGTTGCTCGGCAGCATCGCTAACCACGCATATTGTAGTCTGATGTCCAGCAACACTGGTGGCAATAGTTGCCTGGCAATGTTTGTGGCAATACATTTCCTGACCAAAAGGATTTGCATGGGCCACACTATAGCCATGAAATGGACGAAAGCAAGCTGTTGGAAATGAATTGCGGAATCTGTTATAAAACTTAACGTGAAAAAATAAATAAATAAATCAAGCTTATCAGATGTGTTCTTTTTTAAGTGAACTGCTTCTGAATGTATTAACTCATTAACATACCATACATACTGTAGATGGAGCTAACTGTGGCGTGGCTGGTTGATAAAAAATGGGAAAAGGATTGGTTGTGAGAGTGATGAAAATATCGATCCCTGATTCCCATTAGTTGAAACACTTGGTCTCACGTGCTAATCAGCTGTTTAGGCTCACAGTGGTTTGAATGCAAGGCATCCTCTTAAATCTAATAGTGGTTACTCCCTACATAATATAATCCAACACAAATTAACAGAAATAGTTGCATACAAAAATTAACAGAAATAGTTGCATATATGCTAGAGGGTATGAATAACTCCTCCAGTCCCCATCGGGGGGTGGGGGTGGGGAGAGAGGGAGGGGAGAGAGAGAGAGAGGGAGGGAGGGAGGGAGGGAGGGAGGGAGGGAGGGAGGGAGGGAGGGAGGGAGGGAGGGAGGGAGGGAGGGAGGGAGGGAGGGAGGGAGGGAGGGAGGGAGGGAGGGAGGGAGGGAGGGAGGGAGGGAGGGAGAGAGAGAGAGAGAGAGAGACTGAAAAGTGAGTGTTTTTTGTTGGAAATAATTAATAAGCAAATGTCAGTGTTGACTAAGACCCAGGTAGGGGCTGCACAAATTTAATCATAATGGAAGCAGCAATAGCTTCCTCATGCCTATGAATTGACACACCAGAAGAAGCATTACTAAGAAACCACAACCGAATTAATCATGCATTGTATTACTGGTCAAAGGTAGCATGGAGACAAGCTGCATGCACCATGGTGGCTATGAAGTATAGGAAGCATGCACATAGGCACGAAAATGGGACTATGCCCACCCTAGTGGTGATGAGGAAGTGGATCTGTCTAAAAAGTAGCTCCGTCTAACAAGTGCGACCGACAGGGTGATGAGAGCATCTGTCGTCCCTTTTATCAATTTTGGTGCTGCAATGCAGCAGGCATCCTCTGGCAGAAAGTGGTCCCCATAGCAAACCTACCAAGAGGGTAGTTAGAATCTGATATAGCCAGCTATGGTCTGGATTCTCTGCTCGGAGGTTGGGAGAGACTGAAGAGGTGCCAACTCTGAAGGCTGCAATGTCTGCTATCTAAGGAAGAACACATGATTCAAGCAGGCTGTAATCTGTTTATTGCCTGTGCTATTAGCTAATTTTGACCAGTGCTCAAGCTTCACACTTTAGGCTTATGATAAATATTTGAAAACGACGAACTTCAAAATTAGCTAACAGCACATACAATACACAGATTACAATCTGCCCCAATCATGTTTTTGTTCTTAGAACACATTGCAGCTGTGGCCCACACAAGAACAAAATTCTGTGTCTGGTATCCTGATGCCTCGAGGCAGTCACGGTCAGTTATTTTCAGTGGCTTTTGAATTAATAATTTGAGCAATCCACTTTTAAATTGATAATATGAGCAACCTATGACCTACATCGAAAGATCCATAATTTTGCGAGCAGTCCAAATCTGCAATTGCAATTATAAATTGTTAATCACACTCTCTCTCTGTCAGGAGGCTGGACAAGGCTGTAGTAGTTGCTTCTGCATGTCTTGTTGCAGAGAAGACAGTGCCATTCCCACCACCCCACAGAATCTGAATATCTCATTTGGAAGCAACTAACCAAAAACTGATAGGAACAATAACAGACTGTATCCCAGTTACAAACAAATTGGTTATCATATTCAGTTTTGGCTCCCAAGTACTTCATACACAAGTCTGATGTACCAGTACCTCTTTAATGTGTAGGCCTACCTCTCACTGATATGCCTCTCAGTACTGTAGTAGGCGTTTGTGGCACTTTGGTGCTATGACTTGAGCAATTAATTAAATTAGTTTGAAACAAAAATGAAATGTTTATGTTCTTTAGTGCAGTGATGGAACTATGAGTATCATGGATTACATCTTTGACCAGAATTATGGGACATGAAAAGTAATATATACAAAGACTGTAGAAAAAGGGGAGTTAGCAAGCTGCTGCTCCCGGACACAGGAATATACATGATGAAACCACAAAAAAGATGAGAAAACTACACAGAAAAATTATGGCTCACTACTACAGACCTATGACAGCAGCAGCGAGAATGTCCTTTTTAAGATTTTGATATTTGTATACCTTACTTCCTATTTCCTTCTTACTTCCTTACTTCCTCTTTGCCTTTACAAATGTCTGCTTGTGTCTGTGTATGTGCGGATGGATGTGTGTGTGTGTCTGTGTGTGTATGCCCAAACTCTTTGTCTTCAAATATGTCTGCTTGTGCCTGTATATGTGTGGATGGATATGTGTGTGTGTGCGCGAGTGTATACCTGTCCTTTTTTCCCCCTAAGGTAAGTCTTTCCACTCCCGGGATTGGAATGACTCCTTACCCTCTCCCTTAAAACCCACATCCTTTCGTCTTTCCCTCTCCTTCCCTCTTTCCTGATGAAGCAACAATTTGTTGCGAAAGCTTGAATTTCGTGTGTATGTTTGTGTCCGTTTGTGTGTCTATCGACCTGCCAGCACTTTCGTTCGGTAAATCACATCATCTGTGTTTTTAGATATATTACTTCCTATATTCCATAGATTTAGTTGTAGAAGTACGAATCACATTTATGGAATTCATAGTTGTCTCATTTGCCACTTCTACATTCCAGCAGACAAATCGAGTTTGTCTAAATATGCAGCCATTTTCCGAAATGAAGCAAAGTAATATTGTTTCATTGCTCAGAGTACATGGCTTGGTACTGCAGCACATCAGCTTGAGATAGTGGAAGCAAGGCTGAGAAAGAGGTAATCATTTACAAGAGACGACAGAGGTATTTTCTATATTTTCCAACAGTATGAAATACTCTCCACCCTTGGTGTATGACACTGACAACATCTCAGCAAGTACCTGCAACAACTAAACCTATCAGCAACACTGCTCACATTTATCACAATACTGCCATGTATCACAGCCACACTGCAGCAATGTTGGTAGCAACATTATTGCAACCACTCATTGCCATTAAATATGGTCCATGTAAAAGCACCTTCACATGTTATTTCACACAAAAACTTTTCATCTTCAGCTCACTGTAGCTGTTGTGTAGCTTGTGAAGCGAATCACCATTAAGGCAGCCAGATACAAAACTGCAAGATTGCACAAGATGCATGATCAATCACGTTATGCTAGTACTGTGCTCGACTGTATATAGGATAATTTTGCAAAAGCATTTGTACTGTTCACAAACTGCTTGAGACTCAATCAATTTTCAATAGTGCAAGGTTGAGCAAATATACCAAAGTTTACACGCTTGAGCATGTGCACCAACAATGTGCAGGCTTATACAAGAAAATATCAGCTGTGAGGCAATTTCTGTTCATGGCATTCCCCATTCCCTCTGCAAATGGCAGTGCGTTTCATCTTCTGAGAACTATTCAATCAAGCTGTGTACTCATTCTGATATTTTGTGATTACGTTTTTACAAAGTTGCTGAACAGAACTGTTTCACAAAACTTAAAGTCAGCAAAACCACTGTAATGATTTGACAGCTGCTATCTACAGCAGTTCTCTTGGCTCACGAACAAAGTGAGAAAATGAGATTTCATGGAATTGGTACTAAAGTTGAAAACATACCTCTGTATATATGTCCTTCAGCCCATCTTCAAAACAGGGGAAACTTGTTAATTTTTTTCAGCAATATGCTACTTTCTTGCTCCTATAATCTACAATAAACTGATATAAATGAGGGACTATAATTCCATACATTCAATATAGCATTTAACAAGTACCCCAACAGATCCTGATTCCACACAAAACATTGTAAGTTGGAATTACTCTTTTTTTTATGATTATAGCTTCAGATAATAATAATTTTTTTCTGATTTTATCCTATCTCGAAACTGTTGGCTACATGATTTACACGTGGCATGCACATAAATATTTCAAAATATTATCTACACTGAATTTCACTTGGATTTGTTGTTTAAGTTGTTATTTTTAATGTGCTGATGCCTCTAGTTTTTATGAAAGTTTTGTTAATCAAAAGGTATGGGTAACTGAACTTCTAACTTCAACATAGAAGAGTGAGCTAATAGAAACATCTGATCATACTGACAAACCCATTAAAAGACTGGCATTCCAACTTCTAATAAAATATTTCACTTTCTGTGAAACTAATTGATTTCCTGGATAATTAACATTAAAGATCAGAAGTCATCACATTTTACATTGCAGATTTTGCCTCTGTGTTTGTTAGATTATGACACTATCACGCTTACCAAATAACCCTGTGACGAAACGCGCCGCTCTTCTTCGTATCTTTTCTATCTCCTCTGTCAACCCGACATGGTACGGATCCCACATTGATTTGTGTACATGGTGATGGCGCCCGATAGTGACACAGATGGATTTCATAAGGTCTACATCTACATTTATACTCCGCAAGCCACCCAACGGTGTGTGGTGGAGCGCACTTTACATGTCACTGTCATTACCTCCCTTTCCTGTTCCAGTCGCGTATGGTTCGCGGGAAGAACGACTGGCGGAAAGCCTCCGCGCGTGCTCGAATCTTTCTAATTTTACATTCGTGATCTCCTCGGGAGGGACAAGTAGGGGGAAGCAATATATTCGATACCTCATCCTGAAATGCACCCTCTTGAAACCTGGACAGCAAGCTACACCGCGATGCAGAGCACCTCTCTTGCAGAGTTTGCCACTTGAGTTTGCTAAACATCTCTGTAATGCTATCACACTTACCAAATAACCCTGCGATGAAACGCGCCACTCTTCTTCGTATCTTCTCTATCTCCTCTGTCAACACGACACGGGTAACTGAACTTCTAAATTCAACATAGAAGAGTGAGCTAATAGATACATCTGATCATACTGACAAACCCATTAAACAGACTGGCATTTCAACTTTTAATAAAATATTTCACTTTCTGTGAAACTAATTGTTTTCCTGGATAATTAACATTAAAGATCAGAAGTCATCACATTTTCCATTACAGATTTTGCCTCTGTGTTTGTTAGATTATGACCTTTGCCATCATACTTCTGTTGTCCTGAATTTTATGCAGAAGGTAGCACACTTCACTTATAGATTAAACCATTAATTAACATTTTTGTTTAATTTACTGTAATTTTCAATATGGCACTTGCACCTGTAAGTTATGGATTCATAAACTGGGTTCGTAAACTTTTCCAATTTCCACACCACAATGTATTTTATAAACAAAATAACTTAATACTTATAATCCATCTTGAGTAGCACAATCTAACTGAACAGTCTTACAAATTATCTTTAAACACTCGAGTGCCACCCACAATTCTCAGTCTGTCTCCAGTAATTTTAAACATAGCTGCTTGTGAAAAACTGCACTAAAACTCTGTGTAGTACCAAGGTCTTTGCATCCAGCTCACAGGTTTACTACTTCATGTATATCACCTCTGCGTACTTAGTACCTTAAACATCTTTCTAGCAGATATCTTATGATTATGCAGTTTCATGGACTTGCTTAAATCCACGTGTCAAACATCAGCTTATATTGAACTCTCACAGTTTCATTGTTTCAAAATTAGTGACATATCTTGTGTGGCAAAATATTTTCTCCCATTTCTGTAGCACCTTTCAATTAGCTTTATAAAACTGTGTTTGGCTATTGTGCTCATTCTGGAAATTTGTAATAATAACAGTTCTGACCTTACCTGGCAGGACCTTTATCAAACTGCTCACTGTTACTTATAAGAAAGAGGCATGAAAAAGCTTAAATAAAATGCTGCATGAAAACTGAAGTGCCTACCTGACTGAGCCCGACGCGGTACCCGGAGGGGTCGGTGTCGATGCCGAGCAGCATCTCTTCGACTGCTCGCCTCTCATCTGGTACAGGGCTGGTGGGCCTTGCCTCAGGGGGAGCCAGCAGGCGGAACCTCCGGCGGAACTCCGAGAGGGGCAGGAACTTGGGGAAGCCCTGCTTGTGCAGGCGCACTGCCTCCACCAGCTGCGCTCCTCGCAGCTGCCGATGAAGACAATCACACTGAGTGAATATGAAGTAGTTTGCAATTCTGTATGGATGAGTTTTTCATTGTGGAACATACAATACATGTGTTTCATATGCTGACATGAGAGCAATCCTCTGTTTGGCCGGAAACTTGTCTACCATCCTAGCTGATAAGGCCAGTGATGTAACACATTTTAAAATTTTGTGAAATGTCAGGCCTCCTACCTAAAGTATTGGGGGAAGTAAATCAATGAGCTCTGAGTGGATGGTTCTGCAATGCCTGTTTTTTTGTTTTAGTGGTCAGCCATTCGTGTAACAAACAGCATAACATAAACAATCAGTGGGTTTTAATACATACAAACCGCTTATCTGCGTTAATATAGGCATTTGGAACAAATCTGTTTAATGTATGAACCTGTAAAGTTGTTGAGATGAGACACAGTTCAGCCTATGTGATGTGTATATTGACTTTCAGTAGGGGCACTGAGGACCATGCTGTTGAGCATCCTAAATACAGCATCATCAAATTATCATCAATATTTCAGAAATTCTTTCTGTTAAAACGTCTGGGCTGAGGCCACAGTCAGTGCATCATACTATTCACTAATGTTTTGTCCTTGTCTCTGGGGAAATCTTCAAGGATGAACACTGAGAACTGCAGAGAAAAAGTCATAGGGCCCAAATTTATAACTTTGTTATAACTTGTATAAAGAACACTACAATTTTTAACACAATGTGAAATGCATATGAATCTCTGACATATGACAAAAATTCTCAAATACAAGTCAATTACCATTAAAATTTACTATTAGATTCTGTTTAGACTCAGCATACATGTGTTATTTTATTTCACTCCTTTGTTCCTCCCATTAAAATTATTCTGGGGCTTAGAAGCTTCTATTGCTTGTCTGTACAAGCGAATACGATATGCTTTGTTTTGGATAATATATTAACTTATTTCATAGTCTCCCCACTACAGAATGTGTTCTATTATGGCTGATCTATCAGTTTGTTTGAGGCACTACTACTTTTTGTGGTTCCATTATATAAATTAGCACAGATTCAGAGTATTTATACACACTAGCTGTCACCAATGACTAATGTGCAGCTTTTAAAAATCTACAAAATTCACTATTTTCTTCTTGGTCTTAAACATTTAGCTATCTGAGTTTTCTATACAATTGCCTGTGTTTCTCCTCTGAAGACGTTTCTGCAGATGGGGACACAACATTAATGAATAAATGTATGCCTCAGCCTGTCAGCCTGGATATTGTAACAGGACAAAAAAAAAAAAAAAAAAAAAAAAAAAAAAAAAAAAAAAACAGGCCCTGAAAGCCTACACTGCATTATTGCAAAAATTGCTTTATAATACTCCATTCCAAAACTGCATGTTAAATGGAAACATTAACTGCATATTACAGTTCTCCGTCAATACCTGCAATGTATGGCAGAAGGAATTTTGGGTACTATTTTCACTTCTGCCTTTCCTCTTCTTTTTGAATCGCACAAAGGAAGATCAACTGTTGACAAGCCTCTGTAAGAGTTTTAATTTCTTACCTCCCATAATTATTATTTTGAGAAATATATTACATACCAGAAAGTAGCACATTACCCGACTCTTCTTATACTGTATGCAGAACCCACATTGACTCCTACAGAGGAGAGTTTCAGTCTTTATAAAAGCAACAACAAATGACCATTAAATTGTTTTATCTGCAACTTTCTATTATGAGTATTATGTGGGCATTATTACTGTTGACAAATGAGACTAATTCTGGGACTTCGCCTCTGACACATATGCATGTAACTAATATTCCATTTACATTTTCTCCTCTGCAATGAATGGGCAAACATTCTCCTACTTGATTAGGGAGTGATTCCCTGCTCTCTCCACCTGCTGTGCCTATGTTGGTGTTCCCTTAATCTTAGAAAGCTCCACGTGTGTGCCATACATGCTCTGTTACTCAAAGTAGCGGACCTGAGTAAGTAATGAATGTCTGATCTATTCAAGGTGCCTTACATTTGTATATCTGATAAAAGATCAAGAAATTACCATTCGAGAAGAAAATTCTGTGAGAGAGATCCCAGTTTAAGGATCCATTCAGCTCCAAACCAGAGGGTTACACCCAGTTCTAGATATGACACTGAAAATTGCAGGTCATGCTTCAGCCTTTTATGTTTGTCCAGACTTTGTACGAAGATTATCCATATGCCCAAGAGACAAGTCATACTATGAAACTTCCTTTAGATTAAAACTGTGTGCCGGACCAAGACTCAAACTCGAGACCTTGGCTTGCATGGGCAAGTGTTCTACCAACTGAGATACCCAACCCAGACTCATAACCCATCCTCGCAGCTTCAATTCTGCCAGTACCTTGTCTTCTACTTCCAAGCTTCATAGAAGCTCTTCTGCGAACCTTGCAGAACTACAGTCTGATTTAAAGTAGTCAGTCACTTGATGTTTGCGCTGCGAAGTTGCGGCGTTGTCATGTCAAGCACTGGCTGGAGGCAGCCGCCTCAGCGCATCGCTACCCCCGGCGATAGAAAATAGTTTTAAAGCCTGTATCTTCTACAAAAAGTAAGTAAAAAATTTCACACCCACATATGATGTATATCTCTACAATGTCTTCTCAATCTGTCAAATATCTATTCTTAATTTTAATTAGTACAAGAGTTACGTTAATTTGTTTGAAACCATTTAAATTCTCGATTTCGCAAACAGCTTCTAAATTATCACGTCATTACAGAAAAACTATTGGTGTCACAGCAAAATATTTTTCTCCATTTATTACCAAAATAATGCACTCAGCAAAGAATCCTTAAAAGTTTTCATAGTGCATTACGTTTCTTGTTTATAAATTTCTGAAAACACCCTTTTAAAGGAACCCTATCAGTACTGAACTCGAAACAAGTATGACGTTTAAAATCTCTATCTCCTATAAATATTAAATAAATACTTTGAAATTTACGTACAGTATCGGTCTCAGTGTTATCAATAAGCATATCAAATATCTTTCCTTAATTTTAATTAGGGCCGTTGGTACATTAACTATTTAAGTGTGAGAAATTTTAGCGTCCGGAAAAGTTTTCTTCTTTAGATTGCAAATCTCGAAAACTATTAAACACATTGAATAACATCTTGGTGTATATACAAAATGAAATAGAATTAAAATTCAGTCTAACTTGCTGTAAGGAGATGACGAGAGGTGGCCAAACAGTATTTCTTAGTCTCACTACAAGAATAAGAATTAATCGAAATAAATTCACAAACACAATATTTAATGGCAGTAAGTACACTACACACTCATCAGACAATGCGAAAATGCCGCTTAATTCAGTGTCAGTGGAACTATCCGTTCAAATGGCTCTGAGCACTATGGGACTCAACTGCTGAGGTCATTAGTCCCCTAGAACTTAGAACTAGTTAAACCTAACTAACCTAAGGACATCACACACATCCATGCCCGAGGCAGGATTCGAACCTGCGACCGTAGCGAACTATCCGTGTCACTGCTCATATTGACAGTATAATAAAGTCTTCGACACTTTGTTGTAAGATACCTTCATTGTTCCATGCGTCCTGTATCACTCCTTTCACATGATGCACTTCTGACAGTCTTCCGATGTCACAAATTCAACTGCCTCTTTCAAAAGGCGTTCCACTTCGGTTAATGTGAATTCCTTATTTTCTGCAGCAATATGTCATTTAACCTAAGCCGAAATCAGCTCTATTGCATTGAAATGGCAATGGTAAGGAGGCAATCTGAGCACTTTATGCCCTTATTTTTTTGCTACTTCATCCACAATGTAAATCGGGTTCTTTGGCTTGTGGTGCGATACAAGTTCTAATAATTCTGCCCTTGTCAAATTACTGTCAAACTGTACCTTATATTTCTGTAACCAGCTAACAATGCCGTTTTCCCTCGTTGCCTTTGTGGGTGCTTTATCTTGTATTACTGAGTGATAAGGAGCGTTATCCATAACAATGATAGAGTTTTTTTGTTAAGTTCTGGAGCACACAGTCTTCAAACCATTTCACCAAAGTATTGTGGTTCATCTCTTCGTGGTAGTCAGAGGTCTTATTTGAACTGAATAGCAGCAGACAATTTGGAATGAAACCTTTTGAATTTCCGGCATGTGCTACAATTATCCTTATTCCTCTGCTGATCGGAGCTGCCATACTTCCACTGATGGTACCATCTGTCCAGCCTGTTTTTAAAATGTGTCCTGCATTCACCCACGTTTCATCAAGCCAAACGATATCATCAAAATTTGTCCCCACTAATTCTCTAAGAAAGCGGCATCGGCAGGTTGCAATATCTTGGCGTTCCATTAGTAACTTTCTGCCAGAGATGGATTTATAGCGGAATCTTAACATTTTCATGACTCTTAACAAAGACGATTTACTACCCTGAAACAGGTCAGCCGCTGTGAGGGTAGCATGAAGTTTTTTGAGTGTTGGATACTCTTTCCTCGAATAAAATGCGTATATTTGATGACGAATGGCACCTTCCTGAAAAAGAGTCAAGTTTTGTGACCCTCTTCTCTAGTCGCCTCTTTTTCCCAGGTGTCTCCAATTTAGATTATTCACTTGAGCCTTCTTTCGTGAATTTCTCCTTGCAGATTCTTATTACTGATCGTTCGCTAACTTGCAGAGCAGCTGCAGTTCGTTCCACCACCTTATCCAAAGTAACGAGAGGCCCTACTGCAACCCTCTCTCTCTCAAAATACTCCATTAGGGAACACACGTATTCACGCGCCTGACTGTGTACAACGACGCCATGTCCACCACTTTTTCGAGGTTTCCGAGGAGTGTGCAGCCTCGGCCTCCTCCTCTTGCAACTGCTTTCATCAGACATCATAAACACGCGAAGCTACAAGTCAATCAGATCTCTCACCCGCACGTCTACAACGGCTCGCTGAGGACTGGCTGGCACAATGCCTTAGTCAGCTCAGCAGAGCGAAGTGGCAACGCAGTGGCAGCCGACAGCGCTGGCTGCCATTGGTTTATTGGTGATGGGAGCCCTGCAGCCCATTGCCTGTCAAGTGACAACTAGTTTAAATAATAGTATAGCACTCCTGAAAGAATGGGTATTGGTAGAGCACTTGCCCATGAGAAGCATAGGTTCTGAGTTTGAGTCTCAGTCTAGAACACAGTTTTAATCTGTCAGGAAGTTTCATATCAGTGCACACTCCACTGCAGAGTGAAAATCTCATTCTGGAAACATTCCCCAGACTGTGGGAAAGCCATGTCTCTGCAACATCCTTTCTTCCAGGAGTGCTAGTTTTCGAAGGTTCACAGAAGATCTTCTGTGAAGTTTGGAAGGTAGTAGATGAGGCATTGGCAGAATTGCAGCTGTGAGGATGGTTTGTGAGCTATGCTTGGGTAGCTCAGTTGGTAGAGCAATTAATTGTCCGTGGAAGGCAAAGGTCCCGAGTTCAAGTCTCAGTCTGGCAAACAGTTTTAATCCGTCAGGAAGTTTCACATCAGCGCATACTCCGCTGCGGAGTGAAAATCTCATTCTGGAAGTCATACTATGATTCAAATGTGTTCCAAACAATATAGAGCACCTCGTATTTGTTGCTAAGGCAGAAGGAGACAGCCATACTGCCAATACCAACATTTGCTTTCTATCCAGAGATTGAAAACCCATCACTGCCAGTCACACTTGGGTGTGGTCAAATTGGCCAGAACATCTGCATCCACAGTTGCCATGTGTATTACAGCCCAAAACTCAGTTGCCCTAACAACATTCCAGCCTATGACAACAACTGTATTCTGTCAGTTGTGCCCAATACAATTTCTTCTTGTTTCCCGGCAGAGGCCAGTTCCATCCACAGCTGACCATCTCCCAATAAACAGAACTATCTAATGACATAAAAGAAAGTACTAACCCAAGCCACTAGAGAATAATCAAAGACTGTGGAGAGGTGCCTACAACAAGAGATCAAACTACAGGACTGTGGTACTGTAGGCCACATAAGGCTGCGCTACCAAAATTACAAAATACTATGGATGAAAGCAAGAAATAAAGATGGATCCTTGTGTCTCCTAAGAATCTGCAATATGTCAGATTTGGAGCCAGGTGTGTGATGGAAGTCAAAAAGGTGCAACATTCTGAAGAAAACAGCAGCACAAACATTTTGATGTGAAACAGATGCTCTCTGTATATGGAGAATTGCCCTATCTTCAGTTGCAAGTTATGTACAACCCATTTTATTTCAGAACAATGCCTCACATTGTGCTGCAGACAAATGAGCTCTATGTTTCAGTGTCTTTGCAGTCCCACAATTTAATCTCTAACAGAATGGCGCTCTGTATCTTTTCCGGTGACCTCATTATACTGAAACAGGTATGCCATGTGTCAATGTTACTTTACAGTTCATTTTATTTATTATTTTCTGTACCCTGATTTTTATTGGTTAATAAATGAGATGTATGTGTACTTTGTTGAGGCTTTTATTCAGATATAATGTGATCTGAATATACCAGCACAATCACTTTATTGGGATGTGATCTTATTTTCCTCTACTGACCTATGTGTACATGCCATTTAGCAAGTAAATCAGGATTTATTTAAAGTTTATTATATTACCAATTTTCAATCTTAGGGAGAAAATCTTTTCTTTTTGTTTACATGCATGTCTAATGGTATGACGATGCTGTCAGTATACAATGACCACTAACGGACAGGCAAAACAGATAGCAGTTTTGAAATAAACCAGCACAAATATACACTTGAAAATAGTAAGCAATGGTACAGGCATAATTTTGAATTTCACTGTAACTGCTTAGCATCAATTTAACTCTTAAGTTTTGGGCAGTAGATAAAACAAATAACCACTGAAGAGTGCTGAAGCATTTATGGCGAGGATTATAGAAAAAGAAGATCTTGTTTTACAAAACTAGATTCAACCCATTTCTACCGGTCAACACTATCAAAAAATTGACAGCCTGTGGACAATGTGCAATGTATGAACATATAATTCTTAGTAACTATTTCTATGCACAAGAGAAAATTCCATTTCTTCTGGGAACACAAGAAACATACCTGAGACCTGAGCAATGGTACATTGATAACAAGATCCTCAGCATTCCCTGTGCTGCCAGAACGTGGCAGCTGAGACTTTGCATCAGAAAGCCCAGCATTATGTTGGGGCAAGAAACAGTGCACAAACTTCAGCCGAGTCCTTCGTAGTGTTTCAACAAGGCCATCCTGAAAATGAGTAACAGTATCACATAAAACTGCAACAGACCGTGGCTGTAATAATTTTTACACAATGAATTCTAAGTTATAGCAAATACATGACAAATTTCTCTTAGTATTTTAAACATAGCTGCGCTACAGCAACAGTTCCACGTCATAAGAATAAATAACAGCCAACCAGTTGCGAAAGATAAAGTAATCTTTACCTAGGTTTCAATAGTTATAAAACTATCTTCTTCAGAAGATGGCCTGGAGACAATGAACATCATTAGTATCTTAAAGGTATGAAACGTGAGTCAAGAATAAAATGTAACATATATTAGGAGAGTCTTGTATTATAACATGTGAGAAGAACTGCTGATACTTACAGTGTTAAATTGACATGGAGTATTATATCTTAGTCGTTTTTACAACCATCTACGTAACTCAGTTATTATATATAAAACATAGCCCTGAGTACAGGGTTAGTCAGACACACAAATAAGAACATAGTGGCTAAAGAGCGTACGGCCGACTGAGTAAAATCGGCCAGCGTAGTAGCACTGCAGCCAGGGCAGGTGTCGCTCAAGTCGCGAACTATGTGCCGAATGGCGTACTGAAATAACATGTAAAATATCAAATTAAATGCATCCTTAGATAGAGTACCAAAAATAATGGAAATCAATTACCACTCCCGTTATGACATTGTGGGAGTTATAGGAGCAATATCATAGAGACGATCATCAAAAAGACATGTGGCGCTTCCGCCGTGAATAACATGCAGTGGCCTGTACAGCCAGAATATAAAAGTTGTATTATCATAATAGTGAAGCGCATAAGTAGTATATAAGTCAGAAAAATTGTAAGAAAAACAGTGATGGCTCTTAAATTATAATTACGAAACCTGGGTGACAGTCCAGTTAATACACATTTAAGAAAAGAGAAAATTTACATGAGGGCCAATGTAGTGGCAACCATACATCGTGAGATAGACACATTATATAACTGGTAGTGAGCTAGAGGAGTAGAAAGTGCATTATAGCTTCCTGAGGAAACAGACTACCGAGGTTACTAACGATAATGTTATATATTAAACAGTACGGGTTTAAAGCCTTCAAAAAATTGTCTACAGGCGAGGTTCAACTGATCATTCAGTATATTGCCGTCTTTAAGCTCTAGATGTTTGAAAATAAATAACTCTTCCCACAGATCTAGTCTACGTCCTTTGGCTTGTCTGTGTAGGATAACCGTGTCTTCTAATTGTTTAGGCGTATGGCCGGCGATCAAGAGGTGCTCAGCAAAAGTAGAGTTGCGAATATTCGTTCCTTTTTTACCTAATAAATGTTCTTTATATCGTGTTTTCACGGCTCTGCCTGTTTGACCAATGTAGTAAGAGGGGCAGTTGTTACAGGTTAGTTTGTAAATACCTGAATTAGAAAACCAATCTCTGGCGATCTCTATTGACTGTACAAGATTTCTTTTTAAACTGTTACCTGTAGAGAAAGAGACGTTACAGTTATATTTTTTATTTAGAAGACGTTTGATCCTATAAGATATGTTACCTAAGAAGGGGATGGAAATAAATTTTTTAGTTTCTAAGACATCTGTGGGGAGGTTATTTCTCAAGGTCGAACAATTTTTGGAAATTTTCTTATTGAGCAGGTAATCGATCATATTCGGGTTGTACCCATTATTGACCGCAATAGTTTTAATGACATTCAATTCCTTTTTTTGGGCCTCAGGCGATAAAGGAGTGGTTACCATTCGATGAATGGCGGAATGAAAAAATGCCAGTTTATGAGCTTTTGGATGAGTTGAGTCAGCAGGAATGATATTATCTGAAAAAGTTTCTTTACGGAAGATATTAAAATGGAAGGTGTTATCTTGTATAAAAATTGTTAAATCTAGAAAATTTAGTTCGCGTTTATCATTTTGAACCTCTTTGGTGAAGGAAATTTTTTCATGAAAACCGTTGAAAGTGTTAAAGAGATGCTCTAGCTCAAGATCAGTGCCATCAAAAGCAATGAAAATGTCGTCAACATAACGTGCATAATAGCGGATTTTTTGGCGTAATTCTGAATTAGAATTGAAGAACGTTGTTTCAAGGGCGTTGATGAAAATTTCTGCTAGAATACCGGCAAGGGGGCTACCCATTGCTAGACCATCCGGTTGTATATACATTTTCCCATTAAATGTGAAATAATTGTATTTTAAAACGACCCTTAGCAAACTAATGAGTTCCGCAATCTGTGTTTCACTTAATTTTTTATGCTTTAGAAGATTCTCTTTTATAAGGTCTATGGTTTCATCCACCGGAACATTTGTGTAAAGACTGACGATGTCAAAGGACACCAGTCTAGTGTCAGATGTACAATGTACCGGCTGAATATTGTTAATTAATTCCTTACTGTTTTTTATAGAAAAATTATTTTCAAATATAAAAGCATCTTTAATTTTATAATGAAGGCGTCTTGCAAGTGTATGATGTGGACTGCCTATACCATTCACTATAGGGCGGATAGGGTGGTTTCGTTTATGCAGTTTAAACTGGCTTCTCAGTACGGGTGGTTTCGGGTTCATATTTATAAGCTCTTTCTTTTGAAACTTATTAAACAGGCTGACGGAATTAGTTAAAGTACGCCGGATTTCATCCTGCAGCTCAGCAGTAGGATCTACAGTAACCTCGGTGATATCGTTTTCCTCAAAAAACTTTACAGTCTTTTCTATGTATTCATTTTTATACGACACGACAGTAGTGTTCCCTTTGTCACTCTTAGTGATTAAGGCCTCGTGCTCTCTAAGTTTGTGATTAATGCTTTTTACAATACTATATTCATCTGATTGCACATTAGAGGATAATTTAATTTCTTTTTCTATTATGTTGTTACATTCGTAGGCACATTTGACTTGCTCTGTTTTCTCTAATTTCAGAGATTCTAAAACGATTTTTAGATCTACAATAAGATTACAAACAGCATGATGTTTATCGAGTTTAGTAGGCAAATTATATTTAAGGCCTTTACGCAACAAGTCATTTTCGGTCTGCATAAAAGAAATATTGGTTTTATTTAATACTCTATCATAAAATAGGCGCTTAACACTATTGTCTGCTATATTAGCACTTTCACTTGTGGTCCTGTTACTAAATTTCAAAAGCTTTTTTTCATGTCTAGCTTTGATTATTTCTTTACGATTAAAGAGCCATTCATTAATACTATTCCATAAGTGATCAATTTGAAAGTTACAAAGATCTTTAAAAGCTTTAGTTAAAAACAGGTGTATACAGTATGCTTCACTATTAAGAACATCTTTTTTCTTATACAAATTTATTGTGCTCTCCGAAATAGTTAAATGCACTAGCTTCTTTTTAATAGAAGGAACTCTGTTACACTGTTTAAAGTTTACGTACGCCTTCACATAATCAGGAATAATGTCTTTCTCTAGGCACTGGTGATTAAAGTCAATAGCCATACTTGCTTTTACAATTTTTAATTTGATGTTCATATACCTGGATGCAGCTTTGGATACCTTGGCAGGCAGGAATTTCAGTATTTTAAACATAGCTGCGCTACAGCAACAGTTCCACGTCATAAGAATAAATAACAGCCAACCAGTGGCGAAAGATAAAGTAATCTTTACCTAGGTTTCAATAGTTATAAAACTATCTTCTTCAGAAGATGGCCTGGAGACAATGAACATCATTAGTATCTTAAAGGTATGAAACGTGAGTCAAGAATAAAATGTAACATATATTAGGAGAGTCTTGTATTATAACATGTGAGAAGAACTGCTGATACTTACAGTGTTAAATTGACATGGAGTATTATATCTTAGTCGTTTTTACAACCATCTACGTAACTCAGTTATTATATATAAAACATAGCCCTGAGTACAGGGTTAGTCAGACACACAAATAAGAACATAGTGGCTAAAGAGCGTACGGCCGACTGAGTAAAATCGGCCAGCGTAGTAGCACTGCAGCCAGGGCAGGTGTCGCTCAAGTCGCGAACTATGTGCTGAATGGCGTACTGAAATAACATGTATACACCTGTTTTTAACTAAAGCTTTTAAAGATCTTTGTAACTTTCAAATTGATCACTTATGGAATAGTATTAATGAATGGCTCTTTAATCGTAAAGAAATAATCAAAGCTAGACATGAAAAAAAGCTTTTGAAATTTAGTAATAGGACCACAAGTGAAAGTGCTAATATAGCAGACAATAGTGTTAAGCGCCTATTTTATGATAGAGTATTAAATAAAACCAATATTTCTTTTACGCAGGCCGAAAATGACTTGTTGCGTAAAGGCCTTAAATATAATTTGCCTACTAAACTCGATAAACATCATGCTGTTTGTAATCTTATTGTAGATCTAAAAATCGGTTTAGAATCTCTGAAATTAGAGAAAACAGAGCAAGTCAAATGTGCCTACGAATGTAACAACATAATAGAAAAAGAAATTAAATTATCCTCTAATGTGCAATCAGATGAATATAGTATTGTAAAAAGCATTAATCACAAACTTAGAGAGCACGAGGCCTTAATCACTAAGAGTGACAAAGGGAACACTACTGTCGTGTCGTATAAAAATGAATACATAGAAAAGACTGTAAAGTTTTTTGAGGAAAACGATATCACCGAGGTTACTGTAGATCCTACTGCTGAGCTGCAGGATGAAATCCGGCGTACTTTAACTAATTCCGTCAGCCTGTTTAATAAGTTTCAAAAGAAAGAGCTTATAAATATGAACCCGAAACCACCCATACTGAGAAGCCAGTTTAAACTGCATAAACGAAACCACCCTATCCGCCCTATAGTGAATGGTATAGGCAGTCCACATCATACACTTGCAAGACGCCTTCATTATAAAATTAAAGATGCTTTTATATTTGAAAATAATTTTTCTATAAAAAACAGTAAGGAATTAATTAACAATATTCAGCCGGTACATTGTACATCTGACACTAGACTGGTGTCCTTTGACATCGTCAGTCTTTACACAAATGTTCCGGTGGATGAAACCATAGACCTTATAAAAGAGAATCTTCTAAAGCATAAAAAATTAAGTGAAACACAGATTGCGGAACTCATTAGTTTGCTAAGGGTCGTTTTAAAATACAATTATTTCACATTTAATGGGAAAATGTATATACAACCGGATGGTCTAGCAATGGGTAGCCCCCTTGCCGGTATTCTAGCAGAAATTTTCATCAACGCCCTTGAAACAACGTTCTTCAATTCTAATTCAGAATTACGCCAAAAAATCCGCTATTATGCACGTTATGTTGACGACATTTTCATTGCTTTTGATGGCACTGATCTTGAGCTAGAGCATCTCTTTAACACTTTCAACGGTTTTCATGAAAAAATTTCCTTCACCAAAGAGGTTCAAAATGATAAACGCGAACTAAATTTTCTAGATTTAACAATTTTTATACAAGATAACACCTTCCATTTTAATATCTTCCGTAAAGAAACTTTTTCAGATAATATCATTCCTGCTGACTCAACTCATCCAAAAGCTCATAAACTGGCATTTTTTCATTCCGCCATTCATCGAATGGTAACCACTCCTTTATCGCCTGAGGCCCAAAAAAAGGAATTGAATGTCATTAAAACTATTGCGGTCAATAATGGGTACAACCCGAATATGATCGATTACCTGCTCAATAAGAAAATTTCCAAAAATTGTTCGACCTTGAGAAATAACCTCCCCACAGATGTCTTAGAAACTAAAAAATTTATTTCCATCCCCTTCTTAGGTAACATATCTTATAGGATCAAACGTCTTCTAAATAAAAAATATAACTGTAACGTCTCTTTCTCTACAGGTAACAGTTTAAAAAGAAATCTTGTACAGTCAATAGAGATCGCCAGAGATTGGTTTTCTAATTCAGGTATTTACAAACTAACCTGTAACAACTGCCCCTCTTACTACATTGGTCAAACAGGCAGAGCCGTGAAAACACGATATAAAGAACATTTATTAGGTAAAAAAGGAACGAATATTCGCAACTCTACTTTTGCTGAGCACCTCTTGATCGCCGGCCATACGCCTAAACAATTAGAAGACACGGTTATCCTACACAGA